>NC_044028.1:0-600000 GCF_900496995.4 Aquila chrysaetos chrysaetos | reverse complement strand
GTCACCATGACAGGCAATGAAATGGTTTGCATGTCTAATGCTATTTTCACTGCCTGTCTGGGTTTTTTGGAGCGTTCTCCCTAACAGTCTCCCGTGTGTTATTCTGTGAGCTGCTACCCTCATACAAATAATGAATAATACCATGACAGGGAGCTCTTCTCCCAGTAATAAACATGTGCTCTCGAGCCAGCGGTTCCAAAGAGCAGCTGGCTGTGGCTACAGAGCCAACACTCTCAGTCGTGTCCCTGTGGACATTAAACTCGTCTGTATTGGGGAAGCGGCTGTCATGCACTGTTATCACTGTAACGGGCTCTGCTCCTCCCGGGGGGCTGCTTGCTGTCTCACCTACCCCCCTGCTGTGCTGATCTGGAGTCTGGCTTGGTGGGGCCCTCTCTTTGTGTACCAGGGCTGATCCTACCTCAGAGTGCCCGGCTCTTGCCGCCGCAGCTGCTGGCAGAAACAGTGCTGGTTGTGTCCGAGGATGTGTGACGAGACCCCCCTGCAGCATCCCTTAACAGCTGTTGGACAGCAATAGCTTGGGGCCATTTCAGCCTCAGTCCCACACAGTGTGACCCTCACTGTGAGCTGTAATTGCGTTGCTGGGTAATGCTTGCGCCTCTCCGATCAGCTCAGGATATTCAGAAAATCAAACCTCTTCCATCAGCGCTGTGAGTCCGTGCTGATGGGCACTAGAGGAACACCTACGGTGGACGGACAGATCGGGGTTTGCTGCTAATGACAGGCACTGCTGCAGAAGCCTGGTAACTGCTGTATTTCTCTGCAAAAGGCCTTCCCAGTATACTGTGCCCTCTGTACTTCTGGTAACTTAGGGAAAGTGTATTGATTTTTTTTTTTTTTTTTTTTTCTGGGACCTGCTGTGAGTTGGCTTTTGCTGAAATGTAGTGACTCAGCTGCCTGCCTTCCTCTGTGGATCCAATGCATTGGGATTAATCTGGCTTGAAGACTGTACGAGTAATTTCATGTAACATAGCTCTGTCAACACCTTGTCCCCTTCACCTTTCCTAAACTGTTAGGTCTGGGTTAGATCCTATATGTGCACTGTTTTTCCTAGCCCAAGTCTTCTGTGCAGAGCAAGCACACATGTGCAGCACTGACCTCCCACTGATGCCTGGGTCTGGCTCTCAGTAAAGCTGGCGGAGGGTCTGGGCTGACCTGGGTTACAGGCTGGAGGTTCTGAGCAGAGGGCCAGGCTCTTCGCTGGTCGGTGCCTGTGTTTTTGCCTGTCTGGGGGCTGGAGGGAGGCCACTCCAGCATCAGGCATGGATTTTCTTCTGCACCCAGAGCTACCAGAGTAGCCACCATGTGCCAGAGCTGGGGGTCTCCTGGCCTCTGCCCCTGCCCTGTGTGCTGGGCCAGGGGAGCCCACCCTGCACCCTTGCTGGGCAGCAGTCTTCTCCCAGCCTTTCTGCTCAGTTTCAGCTCAAGGGATGGGATGCAGGAATGAATCGGGACTCTTTGCAGTGTTCTATCACCTGATGATGGTTATTTGCAGGCTACTCGATTGTAGCCATGGGAATGGCAGCTGCTTTCAGCACCCGCAGCCCCTCCACACTGTGCTTGCTCTTCTTGCAAAGAGAGTGAGAGAAGAAATGCGAGGGACAACACACTGGCAGGGGAGAGCTCCGGAGAGCCCGCTCCTGCGGAGCTGGTCGCTGCTTCTGCCTCTGGGTAAAATGTATTCATTTGCAGGCGACGGTGGGCACGTAGTGCAGAGAGAGCCGGCGGGAGCGGGGAGGCAGTGCGGCCGTGCGCCGAAGCCCCTCGGCAGCCCCCACGCAGCTGCCCCCGCAGCCCTGGCAGGGACGCGGCTGGCACCGCTCGCTCGGCAGGGCGGAGGGGGGGTGCGCCAGGGCTGCCTCCCACCACCGCACCCAGCTGGGTCCTGCCCTGCTCCCCCAGCGTGTGCCCGGACCCTGAGAGCGGGAGCAGCCCAGCACCTCCCAGCAGAAGCGCTTGGGAGGGTTATGAACGCAGGGCTCGGAAAACCAGCCAAACAAGGCAGGGGTGCCTCTTCCCGTAACTTTTGGAGCATCCCTTGGAGCACGTAGGGAACCGTCACGTGTCGCCAGGCCTGAAGTAATCTCACTGTTGCACTGTATTTTCAAGAACACTCTTTCTCTAGGATTTTGCTCAATAATCTGCTAAGTAAACACTACAGTGCTTCACTGCTAATGGTTTAAGTGTTATTTGTAGCGTCAAAGCTTGTGAGCTTTGCTCTGTGTGTGAACGCAGTATCGCTCAAGCATGTAGATGCTACAGAGAACCCAAAGACAGGCCTGGGGAAAAACAGCCCCCTTGGAAAAGAGAAAGGCGAAGAGTCAGTTGGTTGTGTTCATGGGTTTAAATGATGAGCCTGACCCCTGCTCGGTTTCTGATTTAGCAAGGCTCGTTCTGCTCTGTTTGAAGCCCAGACTAGCAAAGGAGGAACAGCAGGTTCTCAAAGTAAGTTATGGACAAAGGCTTTTGATTTTCAAAGTGGAAATTCCAGCACAAATTGGTGACACCTTGTATGGAGAGAGGTCGGAGTCCTTTGCTTTTCATGGATTTCTCTTACCTCTTGTTGTCATGGGGACTTCTTTTTCCTGAGTCATTATATCATGCACTTCAGCAGAAATTTTATTGCTTTGGGGGCTGGAGAGGCTCATGTGGGACATTTCTCACTGCTCGTGGTGTAATACACAGAGGTAATTTCTTTCAAATGATTTTTGCTTGAAGTGGTTTCAATGAATTGAGAAGGGTATGAGTGTGAATGAATGGCTGAAATGTTCGTGCTGAGTTCGGGTGAGGAACGCGTACTATCAAACTTTCCAGAGCATTAAGTGTGGATATTATAATTTCACTGTGGTATGTATGTAGGCACCAGTCCATTTTATCCTTTTTATTCACTTTTTAGAAAGTATTATTTAGGATTTGAAGTGGTTTAAATTGGTTCCCCCTCCCTTGTAAAAAGTTTAAAAGAAAACCCCTAAACTGTAAGAGTCTTTCCAATCACAGTGAGAAATTACTGTTTAGATCAAGGGCACGGGGTCAGCCCCAGAAAAGCGTGGCCTTGCCTTTGCTCCTGGGCATGGCAGTAGAGAGGCCCGGGCAGGATCAGTCCCTGTGACCCATGCCGGGAGCAGCTCAGCCTCCCTGTGGATGGCGAAGCCAGCCACGAGCAATGGGGCTGCAGGAGCTGCTTCTCAGACCTCTGCTGTACGCACAATGGCATGTGGGCACCACTTTCCGCTTCCACTTTTTTGGGGGACACCGGTGCGTGGGAGTGCGTGGCCGGAGTGCCCCTCCCCTGCTGGGGTCCTGTCCCCCCACTGTGGCCCGAGGCGAGCATCCCCCGGGGAGCCCCGCATGCCAGGTAGCTCCTTCCCACGCAGGTCCCTGCCCAGCCGTCTGTTTGTTTATTTAGGTAGCTGCTGTTTCCAAGCTGAAGGAGAGTATTTAAAAGCCAACTGTTTGAAGGCTGTGGAAAGGATTCATATTTATGGAAAAAAGAAAAAAAACAACCCAACCTCAAAAAAACCTCTCCAACCTGTTTTTTCAAATCTCCCATTTCCATCCCCAGAGTCAACACACCAATTTAGTAAATGTTGCAAGGCACACTATTTTCCCCCTTGTCATATTATACATCCAAGCATCAAGGATGGATCATAAACTTGCTCTTTATGGCTTTAACATTTCAATTGCTAGTCACATTTTATGTAAATGAAGGTATTTACCTTGACAAGCTCTCCTGTGAAGTACAGTACTTCTTTAAAGAATTTATTTGGTAATATAAACAGGCCAAATGCTGAGGGTGGATGCAAAATTCACAATTGATTTTTACAGCTAAGTAATGTAGGATCTTCTCAAAATACATCCGCGGTTGTCTGCTCCAATCTCGTCAGTGCCTTGGAGAAACTGAGGCAGGGGGACTGGCGGGCGAAGAGGAAATAGCAAAGGGACATCATCTATAGCCACGGACCTACTAAACAGAACTGGCTTTGGATAAAAATAACTCCATCTGTCAGACTTTATTTTGTATTACGGAGATTGCTGTAACACATTTCAAGCCAAAATCTGTTTCCATTCCCTCCAGAGCCAGGCTGGAGTGGACTCGGCCCCCTCCTTTATTAGCGGGTAATCATTTTGGATCCGAGTGGAGCAACGTTGCTCTGGTAGCCCGAATTTGCAGCTCTCCTTTGTTTTAGAGCATATTTCCTTTCATCTTGCATTGAGAGGGGTACAGTAATATAATATACTTTCTATTAGTGTTCATCTACATCTGCAAATAACTTTATTTCAGCCTCAGCTCTGCCCTTTGTGTATTTGTTCTTGATGGACATTCATATAATTAAGCTGAGCAGTGAGCACGCTCGTGGAAAGCTAACGTCAGCGTCAGAAGCATGTGTTAAATTCGCATTTGGATTCAGCGGCTGACAGCATGAGCTGCCATCACCCAGCCAAGGAAAAGACAAAACCACCCAATCTGTGTAACGCCGACTGCGAGGAGGCAGCAGCTCCAGAGGCCTGGGGGCTCCTCCAGATGCCCCCGCGCCCCGGGGGGCTCAGCTGCCACCCCCATGTTCAGGACCCACCTCGGAGCCCCCAGACGGGTGGGGAGGACTCGCCTCCTGGCTCAGCCGTGGGTGGAAGGGGCTGCATCACTTGGGCAGGTTATTAACGGTGAATTACTCGGCTCCAATCCCACTTGTTTAAAGACAAACCGCCCCTTTTGCGTCCAGAGCGCTGACTCATGAGATGCCGATGGCAGGCTGTGGATCCTGAAGTCCTTGCCGCTGGAGGTCTTTGATTGGCCTTTGGTTCATCCCCTCTTGGTCTGTCCCCCAGGGAGCACCAGCATTGATCCCACTGCCGCTCGCCTGCACTGTCAGCACTCGCACCTCTGAGCTAATTTCTGGGCTATTTATTTGAACCGTGTGAATCCCAAATCACCAACCGCCGCCACTGCTCCGTGGCGCTGGGGGCCTGCAGAGCCAGGCGATGCATGGCAGGGACCCAGGAAAGGGCTCTGCCTTTTTTACGTGAGCCGTTAAAAATGTACAGAAAGGCAAACTGCTGCAATCCACAGCTGGGCGTGAACGAAAGGCTCTAGGGGAGCTGGACAGCGTGGTGGGGAAGGCGCTTCAGGGGTGCGAAGGAAGATGGAAGCATGGTGGCTGGTGCTGGATGCTGACCTCTGCCATGGGCAGGAGGGGATTAAACCTGGCCAGGGCCCAGCAACGGGGGGGAGGCATTTGGCAGTGTTCTTGCTCGCCAGTCTTCGTCAGTGGCTACCCATGGTAAATTAAATGTCTGGCCAAACCACAGCAATCCAAGCTAGCCAGGCATCTGCTGCAGTTGCTGTCGTAACCACGCGTGCATTCGCCCCGGGGGAGCTGGGCCTGACGGGCAAGCGCTCGGCGTGGGCCCAGGGTGCCAGGGGAGCCCTGGCAGTCCCCGGCCAGCAGCGTGGGCAGTGCCCACCCGCCTCTCCCTCGTGAGGGGCAGAGAGCCCAGGGCTGCGCAGTCCCGGCCCCCGACGGGGGTCTGGCCCTCTCCTGCAGCCGCTCTTTGGGATGCTCGTCCCTCCACCGCTGCCCGGTCAGCGCAGCCTGCTCATCGGCGTGGGAGGAGGGCGCACAGGCCGTGACGCTGGGGCTGCTGCACACGCCTGGATCAGCAACAATAAAGGTTCCTTACTCAGCTCAAAATCCTCTAGAAACCCCCGAAAAAATCAAAGCGCTGTGGAGAAATGCCTGAGGCAGTAACTTCATTGGTAAACTAAAGAATCTTGCTGAGAATTTCTAAGACCCAGCAAATCATAATGCAATTTCCTATGCAAAAAGGGTTTATCTCTATCTAAATATTATTCTGCATCATTACTCATTGTAGGGAAGCTATTGCTCTCGTAGGTTAACTGATTGAACTTTGGAAATAAAGCTGCAAGCTTATCAGACAGACGGGAGCTTGACTTTTATTGCTCCTAAATTGTAGTGATATTGTTAGATGTGAGTAAATGTATACTCCATTAGAAAATATTAAAGTTTGATACTACTTTAGAATTAAAAAGATTAAAAGAAGCATTTCTGCAGTCTAGCCCACCATGAAATTGGAGTCTATTTGGTATGTAAAATGTGTAATACAAATAGGCTAACAATTAATGACAAAGGAAGAGCTGGGGTAGATTTAAGGCTCAAACCACCCTGGATTTCTCGAGGCTGGAGTGGCAGCAGGGGAAATGTGTTATTAGATCATTACAGATCTTCTGCTAGAGCCGCTGCTGGTAAAGTTACATCAAGGTGTTTTATTATTACCCTGTTCCCACATAATATTCTGAAACACTCTTGTGTTGGGATGTGGCTGTCTCTGTGGGAGACCATCCGTGTCTCTACCGCGGGCTGGTTCATTTGGAAAAACTGAACGGAAATTCTTCAGCCATTTTTTGCAGTAGGCAACGGTGAGAAAGTGCTTTCCCATTGCCAGAGTGTTTAAGGAGCTCGTTTATTAATGTTTAAGTTCAAAGCTGCTGACTGCAGTCAGGGTAATGTATTCAGGAGCGGGGATTCCTGCTGGCTGAGGTCCCCGCAGGGCACAGCAGTGGATGCAAGTCTTCTGCTGCCCGGTTCGAGGTACTTCCCTAGGGTAACCTGGCGAGGTGCTTCCCAGGGCGGCTCTGCCAATGCCCCCTATTAACTTTTGCTAATGCTTAGAGTGCATCACAGGCAGAGGAGAGCCTGAAGTTCTCTGCTGTGCCCAGAGGGTGAGGATTTGGGATGCTGCTGTAGGGAGGGATTGGTGGGGGGGGCTCTGCAGAGAGGCAGATTTCATCCCTGATGGCTCTGTCCTCCAGCGAGCCTGGGGAGAGCTCTCTCAGCCCTGGGTTCCCACTGATGCTGGGTGCACAGCACTCCGCAGCACCTCGGGGTGGGGAAGGCCTCCTCCTCCCGCAGCTCTGCTGGCTTCTGCCGACGGAGGGTCTCTGCTGCAGACCTTCTCCTCCTGCCCACAAGCGTCGGGGTCCAAGAGGAGCCTGGGCACTGCGCAACCCCACCAGCAAACCCGTGCAGCCTAGTTGTGCCTTGGTTGTTTTCTAGGGGGAGAAAGTAGATTGAAAGTACAACAGGCTGCTCGTTATGCCTTTGGGATGCAGGTTCAGGGCGTACAGTTGCGGTGATGCCAAATGAAAGTTGTGTGGCCCATCAGAGTATGAATTGCATTTCCATTTTTTTCACCTGGAGCACCCCCTTGCACTTCATGTAATGGTCATTTTGTATGTTGGTGCCTCTGTGCTTAAGCATACAGTGCAGAATATGTAGCTCCTTCTTCATTAACGGGATTTATATCCTTGGTGTTTCTTGCTGGATGACTTAGTATTGTAATGAAGAACATGAATGCTGCCTTAATTAAAATGCAATCCCCTATGTTAATATATATGTTGCCACTGAAAATTAAGGTTCACTGGAAATGGTGAGTTTAAAAGCTTGTGGCAGGTTTAACTGGCGGCAGGTGAAATAGGAGGTGATTTGGGGTGAAGTGCCCTGGCTCTGCAGCCCAGCCACGCAGGACCGTGCTCAGCCCACAGCAGGGACGGGGGATCGCAGCTGCCTTCGCAGCCCCCTAATCCAGTAGGCAGCTGCCTGCTCACCTGCTTGTCACCGATGGGCAGCAAAACTGCCCCAAGGGTGCCTGCTGCCTGCAAATGTGGCACCGCAAGGGTTGGTGGAGCTCCTTTGGGCACTGCTGCCCACCTGCGGGCAGGACGCAGGCAGCATGGGTGCCTTGCCCTGTCCAGCCTCACCCTGCGCTCAGCTGTGGGTGGGAATCGGCCCCGGCCGCGGTGCTCGCTCCTAGGCTGTTTCCTTTTACCAGGGAGGTGCAAATCAGCTTAATGAACCAGAGAATTTGTTCCATAATATTACTTAAAAAAAATACTGTAAATGCAAACATTCCCGACTCCCTCTCTCCGAGCACTGTGCATGCATTGCCATTGGCAGTATTATCAGTTATGAAGATATTTTGCATTCAAGGATTTGCAGTTTCCAGGTCCATGAATATTCAGGCTCCAGTTCGCCCTTTCTGTCTGTGCACTGCACCTCTCCTTTCCTTTCCTTCGCTCCTTTTTTTTTTTTCCAGCGGATTCAATTAGTTCTATTTGCTGCTTTAGCAATAAAACAATTCCCTCTGTGGCATTAAAATGAGTTTCTTTCATTATTTCATTTGGCTTCTTGTTATATGTTGAAGGAAAGGGAGGGGGGCTCTGCTTATTGTCTGCCCCGCTTTGCAGGGGCGGGCTGCCAAGCCGAGGAGGACACTGGATGTACTTGGGGCAGCATTAAGAATTAATGAAGGGCATTTGCTAGCGCAGAGGCGCAGGATCCTCACTGACAGAGCCACTCTCAGAGCCACGGGTAAAATTTGACCGATCCCAGAGACTTTCAGTAGGACTTTGGCACCCGAGCTACTGAGCTAGCCTTGGGCATGCTGGGCTTCGGAACACGTTCAAGGACCTGGGTCTGCTCAGTTCCTGAGCACGCAGAGCCTTTGCATTAGCAGTTGGTAATGAAATGCAGAGTCTGAGCCCGTATTTGTTTTAGCTAAGGCACAAGTTAATCTGAGCTGAAACACCAATTTAAACCCAGCAGATCAGTTCATGGGAATGGTGTGGGCAGTGGCCGGTGCATGGCATTGGGGGCTGGAGCTGGTCGAGGGTCCTGGTCCTATTTTCTCCCAAAGCGGAGCCCAGCATGGCGTAAGGAAAACACACAGGCATCGTGAGAGCCAGAATAACGGTGATTATGTGGGCAGGGTATACAAATAATTACATGTAATGCCAGAACTCTCTCATCAGTCTGTTCTTGGAGTGCCCTTTCGGGGGGCAGAGATGGCGTCAGGTAGCTGTGTAGTGCTAACAGACCCATAAATCATTCTTGTTTCACACTGTGCTAAACACAAATCATATTAGTTACAACGCTGAAGAGCATCTAAGTAGAGAAAAGAGAAAGGCAAGGTAGAAAGAGGAAACTAGATTTAAATCCAATTGCTTTTCTGCGTGCGTTTCACCACTGTTTGGCTGGGACACGATGGCACGCTGCGGAGAGGGAGCTGGGGGCCGGCATGGGGCAGGAGGTGGGAGCCGTGTGGCATTCCTCCTCTGCTCCCCCTGGATGGCAAACAGCTGACGCGGGGTGTTAAAGGTGGATGAGAGGAGACGTGGCTTTGTGTATTCAATTTTTTTTTTTATAAATTACTTTTCCTCCTCTTTCTGTGACTAGGGAAGGTTAAAACAGTTGCGCTGGTTCCAATTCCTTTTTCATTACAAGATTAAATCTAGAACCAAATGAGAATTTCCAGGCTGGTGGAGTGGCTGCGACCCCCTTGGGTCCGACAAGCGCCCAGCTTTTAGGAGAAAGATGTTCGTGCTTTTCCTCTCCCCACGGAAAAGGCCGGAGCCCCTCTGCAGCGGGAAGCGGGGTGATGAACGGTGCCCGCTGCCTCCAGAAAGAACTGTGGAATCAGGTGTGGGACGGGCGGCTGCTGGGCAGGTCCTGGGGAAACCTTTTGCCAGTAGGATTGGTTATTAACAATGAGTTTCAGTGGGACAAAGTGAGGGAGCGTAAAAAGGAAATATGTCTATTTGGGATGGAAAACCATTTTAAAAGGAAGAAAAATTAGACCGTACAGCAGGGTAAGTAGGCCTGCAAAGTTAAGTAATTAATCACACCGGTTGTAACCTGAAAAGGAAATAAACGTGATAAAAGGATTTGTCTGAGTAGATTACAGGCAAATTAGAAAAAAAAAGGAGGGGTCATCACGGACTTGGGAATTGTGCTCTTCAGAAATCTTCAATCATCCTCACAATCAATTCTGCATTTCCTTAATAGCAGTGTGAAACACAGCCCGCTCTGCATTGTCTTAGATTAACCGCTAACTGCAAACCATACATTAAATGAAGTATTGAATATTTGTCTCTCAACAATACGCTTGGAAATTGTTTATTTCCCTACTAGGTCTTCTGCAATGCATTTAGGTACTGTAACCTAAATTGTAAAATACAGACTTGAAATACCTGCACTCGATACCCTGCCAGTGCCTGGCCCTGGCGGCAGCTGCACCGAGGACCCACAATTACGGGAGTTTTTTTTCTCGTAAATGGATTGTTTGTTTCTGGAGACAATTACACTGACTTTATTATACAACGTATGTTTCTCTGCAACAAACAATCTGCTTTATGGGTTTTCTTAGTAAAATACCAAGTCGCTATGCTCACTAATATGATTCAATTGTATTGTGTTATCTGACCTTTAAGGAACTTGCAATCTATAATAACATGGTTCTACAGCAGATCCACTAGTAAAAAGCCTTGGCTTCTGGGAAATTCAGTCTACAAATAAGTGGAGCCCAGGTATGAAAGGAATAACAAGGCACTTTAACCCCTTGGCTGCTGGCCTGCCTGGGGTGGTTTTGCCATCCCTGTAGCGAGGTGCTGTAGGGGTGTGTGTGCAGGAGGAGGCTGGAGGTGGGAGCACGACTCGGTGTGTCCCATCCCAGAGCACCTGGGAGCTGGTGCCTCTCGTCCCTCTCCCCAGAGTTGTGGGGATGTGGAGGGGACATGGAGGGGACCCGCTCTTGGCCAGCGGTGCCACAGCAGGTTGGCTGTGCTGAATGGGCAGCTTTTGTGCAGAGCCGGTCGCCCGCGCTTGTGTCCACCGTGCACAGCGCTTGGCAGCGGAGCGGCGCAGGCTGCGCGCTGCTGCATTCATGTACGGTGGCACGGAAATGATTAACGCTGGTATCATTCCTGCCCGCCCACCCGCTCCCGTCTGTCCACTTCACTTCGGGCGCCCTGCCACGCGTGGAGGCACCGGCGAGCTCCGTTGCAGATGGGGGAGTCCGCGTGTGGCCCCTCGCCCTGCTGCCGACACAGGGGTCCCATTACTGCCAGTGCTGGCTCCGGGCTGCCCCCGGAGAGCGCGGGACTGCCCTCCTGATCCGGCACAGCCTGGCCTCCGGCCCTCCCTGCTCCCCTCCTCGTCTGTCGGGGCCCCAGAGGGATGCGGTGCTGCAGCCAGTTGACCCCATGGCGCGGTGGAAGCTCAGGAGCCACGCCACCACGTGCCCACATCATCCCTTAGCCCAGGCTGTTCTTCACCCGCCTGGAATTTATCCGCAGGGTGCTTAGAAGAGCTCTGTAGGTCTTGGTCCTGGGCAAGGCTGGAGTGACCCCCAGCTCGCAGGTCAAATAGCCCATTCTCCGCAGGAAAGGATTTGCTATCCCCCAGCTCATGCTGCTCGTGCCTCCGTTCATCTCTCCTGGCATGGCTGGGAGGACCTCAGGCCCGTGCAGGACACACCGCTGCCGAGGAGGCGTTGGGAAGCCCAGCGTGATGGGGCTGTTCGCTCCCTCAAGGCCGGAGGGGTCTCCGGGCAGTGTCGCTGCATGGTCTCTGCTGGGCAGACAGTCGCGGGGTCTCTGTCCCACACTCTGTTTCAATGTGTTTCCAGCCCACTAATCACTCTCTAATCATCCTGATTGCTTCTATCTGATCTCTCTCCACGGCGGTAACGCTTCTAAGAGGCGTTTGAGTGATTTTATTTAGCAAAGTGAAAGATGGGGGAGAGTCAGGGATCTGTTAGACCCAGGGAATTGGCAAGAGACTGGGAACTTGAACAGAGAAAGAAATACTTCAGGAGTTTTTAATGATTGCTTTCTCAGAAGCTGGAGGACATCCTGTGCCTAGCTCTAGGTGTTGGGTTTTTAAGAAAGTTTTCTCAGCCAGCTGCATGGACTTTTGGCAGAGATCTTTGTGAAACAACTTTTCCACCGAGGAACAGGAGATCAGAGAACTGTTCCCTTTAACGCTTGAGTGTGCATGAACTTGCAGGGATATCGTTTGAGGCTCTGCTAACCTTGTTAAAGGTCAGCTTTTGATCCTGTCAAATACCCTCTTTACCTGGAGATAAGATTTAAAAATGAAAGACGAAAGAGAAAGAGCTTAAGAAAGAAGGAGAACCTGGAAGCTCGCTGAGCACACCCGCGCCTGGCTTGTGGCAGGGGAGTGATGAAAGCGAGCGCTGGCACAGCCGGGGAAATGGCCGTGCAGGGTAGGAAGGGAGCCCGAAGGGAGCAGCCGGGGCGTCTCCAGGGCCGTCGGGCAGCCCTGCGCCATGGCTGGGGCCGGGAGCACCGGCCGCCCTGCGCCGCTGGTGCTCCCCTGCCCGCCATCCTGCCAGAGCGGCTGCCGGTCACCGCCATCGCCGCGGTGCGGAGGCGCTCATGAAGGAAACCGCGCCGGGCCAAGGTCGTGGCTGAGGTCAATAAATAATACATGACAATTAATCTTAGAAACCTGCGACTTGGGGGAGAAAGGCGAGGACACTGCGGATCCTGGGCCGGGCTGTCAGGCGGATGCTTTGGCTCCATGTCAGCCGAGACAAGTCAATGAAAAATAAGCCTCTGCTGGGATGCTGTGAGTGGGTGGTGAATCACTCGGCACGGCTGGCACGCTCCTGGTGCTGGTGGGAGCCAGGTGCTGCCGTGCCCTCCCCGGCTGAGCGGGGAGGTGGGTGGCTGTCGCTGCCCGGGCGGGGGGTGCTTGTCCCTGCTCCCTCGCAGGGTCCCAGGGTGCCCACCCGTGGGAGGCACGCAGCCTTCACATACGCCAGCTAGCCGTGAGCCCTCTGTGCTGGGGGGGGTTGAGCAATTGTTTGCCTTTTACAATCAATCCCTATGTGAGATGTTTTAAAATGTATAACTGTCTCCTTGAGACTACAGCATTCAGCAGGTGGTAACACTCAAAGCTTTTTTCTTAATCTGTAGTAAGGATTTACAAAGGAAACCTTGACTTTTAGATTGATTTTTAAATAAGCATATATTTAGCTGTTAGTGCTTGAAGTACATATTGGATTATATTCTTCTGCAAACAGAATATTCTAATTGATCTTGCTAATAAATAATGAAAGCCAGCCCTGCTACATATAATTCAAGGTTACACTGCATTTGTACCAGCAGCACTGGGGAGTTTTTTAATGCTTAAAAGAGTATTTCTTTAAAAAAGGGAAAAAACCTGTGTATGGCGGGGGAGGAAGACTAAATGCTGAGCTTTTCTCTAGAATTTCCTTGTTATTTTCTAAAATGTAATTAGCCAGTGTCACCATTTGAGACCCTCATATACATATAAAACCAAACTTGAAAGCCTTTCCTTCTCCCCAGCAGCTGCCCTCTCAGGAGTGGCTGCAGGCAAGGGAGCGCGGCTCAGCCCTGGCCTCCCGCAGTAGCAGCCTCCGTGGCTGGCTGGTGGGGTGGGATGGGGCCAGGCCCCTCCTGCTCCCGTGCCATGTCGTTGGGTACAAATAATAATGGCAAGGCTGCAGAAATCATCGGGAGGAGGGCACTGCTCGCTACTGGAATGTGAGATCAGCTGGAGAATCAATTTTAATGTTCAGCCTCGTATTGATCAGCGCTGTGATGGGTCGCTTGGTTTGTGGCATGAGCAGCTTCAAGGAGCCTCCGCTTTGGGATGGGCACCTGCACACCCCAGGGATGCGGAGCTGCTGGGGCTGGGGCTGAGGTCTGGCACCGCACCGGGAGCCCACGCGGAGCTCTCTACTCCAGCCCCCGGGAACCAGCCAGGGCTCTGTGCAGAGGCATGGGGAGCGGGGCTGTCCCCACACCCTCCCGTGTCTCACTGCGGGCCAGGGGCCAGGCAGCCGGTGCTGTGCAAAACACAGAGCCAGCGCAGGTCAGCCGCCCGCTCCAGTGCACCGTGACCAGGGGGTAACTTTGGGGCTAGGTCGTGAGTCAGGCATAGCCACAGCTCTTGACGCTGGTGGAGAACAGCCTTTCTTTGTCAGCTTGTGACCTGCTGCAGACATGTGCTGGCAGGTCTGGAGACCACCCTTTTGTGTTGGCTCACCAGAGCCCAGCAAATGACCAGTGACAGAAAGGCCATGCAGAGCTTGGTAACTCAGGGGAGCTGGGTTATTATGGTTTGCAAATGTTGTACAGATTCTCAGCTTGTAGAGCAGGCATTAATCACTCAGTGACATTGCAATTACCATACAGGATAGGGCATTTATTTGGCATTTAACTTGTAATTAGGGGAAATAACTATTTCTTCCCCATGCTAAGAAAGCGCAAATCGCAAATGGCCAGATTTGACCTGGTGAGTTTATGCAGCTCAGCTGCATTGGCTTTGCCACAGGGCAAAGAGCTTTTTTGTCCAGCTAAGGTGAAGCCTGCTATTAAAGCTGACATTCGTAGCAGTCATCCCTGCTCTGTACAAAAGCCTCCCACTGCTGGAGTGACAGCAGTGACCGGAGAGGTGGGGAGGGCATGACACCTTATGAGTGGTCATTGTGGGGGAAGGTCACCGAGCCCAGTATCCTGCCTTCTGACTGTGACCACAGGTGGATGCCCAGGGATGCAGGACCTGGCATCCCTGTACGTATAGGGTATTGCTCCCTAATATGTATGGTATTTCTCCCTAATGATCTCAGACATGCTCAGCCCAAGGATTAGGATGGAGGCCAGCTGAGCATCCAGTGCAGAGCTGTGTGCAACTGTGTGGCTTTATTCTTTGTTTCCCGCTGGCTGCTGGAGGAACGGAGAGGTCTCCAGGGACAGGGCAGCCATCCCAGCCTGCCAGCTGGGCAGGGCTGGAGGGATGGTGTGATGCAGAAGGCAGTGTCCAGTTCCACCCTTTTGAGACCAACAAAGCTCTTAATTTCTGAGCAAAATCCTATGTACCTTGTGGCTGGGACCTGCCGCTCCACTCCCCATTGGGGACAGGGCAGCAATCTGTGGCTGCACACATCTGCTGCTGACGCTTTTGCTGCCATCCTGCTACCTGTTGCAAGAAGCCATTCTTTTGTAGAGTCAGGAGTGGTGCTCGAGGATGAGCCAGCGCAGGTCTTCCAGGCAAGAGGAGACATTGCTATCTTCCTTTTCCTGTAGGCAGCTGGCAGCCACTCTCCCCACCAGCTGGAGTGATGACATGATCAGCCAGCAAAGGCAGTATAATATTAAAGAGCTGCTGGCACCTCATGGGAAACTCAGTTAAAATTATTTTATTTAGGTGCATGTCTCTGAATTTTTCTGCTTCTCTCCCCCTTGCTCCATACAACAGAGAACACCTCCTGGAGTGCAGGCGCCTTGCTGGATGGAGTCCTGTGGCTCTTAGTGGGGAGAGGACAGGGATGCAGAGCCAAGTGCACAGAGCATCCCCAGGACCCGTGCACTATCTCCTACCTCTGTAAGGCTGCCTCATGCCCAGCGCACACCAGGTGCTGGGAACAGTCTGATGTGGAGCTGCAGGGCCCCATGGGCTGCTGAGGGTGGGCATGCCAGGCAGGAGCAGAAGAATGGACACAGCGGGGGAGTCAGGAGAAGAGGACAGACGGACTGTGCTGGACCCGGGCAGGACAGAGGGCTGTGGCTGGTGGCTGTTTTTTAGCAAAACTACTCCTCATGGTTTTGCCTTATGTTCTAGGAAGTCATGATGAATATGGATGCGAGTGTGCAGCGAGCTGGTAATTAGAGTGGAGCCCTGGGAGTGGGAACTCCTGGGCTGTAATCGCACTCTGGGGAGGGTGCTGGTCCTGTGGGTACTGCGAGATCTCCCGGGTTGTATGCACTGCCTCTGCGCTGCCATGCCGTGGGACCTAGGGCTACTGGCTTCCCCTCTCAGTGGATCTAATTGTACCTGCCTCACAGGCGTGTCGTATGAGTCTGAGTTAATTAACGCTCATAAAGCCACTCTGCATCCTTGGAGAAGAGCAAAGTATCATAGCTGCTGTTATGATTTGCTAGGCAATGCAATTAGTTTAATTTCAGAAAGTTCCCAGCCAGCCAGCCCTTACCCCAGTCACTGCCCTGTCCCTGTCTGCACGCTGCCATGTGCATGCTCACGGAGAGCCAGCTCACACTGTCTACCAGGGAGGAGACAGCAGCACTCAGCGTCTGCTCCCTGTGACCACCTCTACCCCCTGCCCCATCCCTGGTTCTTGAATCATCCCCGGTTGTCGCCCTTTTGTCCCATTAATGCCTGATGTCATCGTGACCTGTGGCTCTGGTCACAGCAGCCACCAGTGATATCATGAACACATGAAGAATAAAAGTCATCCCATTTGTCCTCAGCTGTTTACCTCGTTGTGAGCTCTGGCCATGCCAATCCCTCTTCTCCAGCTGCAGAGGGGTCTGGATGACACCCTTGTACTACAGCCCAAGCTACTGGGACCCCAGATGAAGGATGTGAATCCAAACCAGCCTCTGCTCTGGTGACAGTCTCCTTTTTCCATGCTGCCTCTGCCCAGCAGATGTGCGGGACAAACTCTGTCTCAGGCTAGCTCCAGGCTCTTTGTAGGGCTGAAATGCTCCCGTGTCCCAAAGACTGGGGAAAATGAGAGTGTACTGGGCAATAGAGAGAGACATCCTTCCTCCCAGCCACGCTGGCACCACCCTGAGTCCAGGAAGAGCTGCAGGATGTATCACATGTGGATCACAATTTCTGCCAGAAGACCTGAGCTGGGTAAGGGCTGCAAACCAGACTGCTGTAAGGCCAGCTGCATGCCTGCCTCGCCAGAAGTGCTGTCAGGTCAAGGAGCATTTAAACAACTCTGTTATGGAGAGGGAGAACAGGGTGTGCATTGCTGGGGAATGAAGCAGCTCATGGCGCTGCTTTGCAGCAGTCCAGCCCAGCCACGTGTGTTTGCAGGATGAGGCCGGGGGGGAGGGTGTATTTATAGATATATATGTATATGAATGTACATGTATGTGTGTGTATGTATATATTTAATAGGTTAGAACTTGAGGACCTATTCCAGCTTTGGGGAAGCTAAAAGCCTTTTCTGGCACATGCTGAGGCTGTAGGTAATAAATCACTGAGGGCTCAATGATTCACTTCCACAGACCGTGGTGTTGCTCTGTGCTGGCTCTGATGCCCCGTTAGCTGCCTCTTGTGCAGCTGCAGCTGGGGCCACCTCTGGGACTTGCAGCCCCCCCGGGAGCAGTCTGGGCCAGGTCTGGGGATGGCAGCGGGGCTGTGGGGAGAGGCAGTGCCCCCCACCATGCGCAGCACCATGGGACCATCGCAGACCCCCAGCACCATGGGGCTCAGGCCCTTCCAGTTCAGCCTGAAATAATTAGATTGCTTGCTTCTCTCCAGCCTGCTGGGGAAGGAATGCCTGGCCTTTCCCTTTGTGTCCCATATCTTCACAAACCCATCCTTTGTTACCGGTGCTTTTTTCCTCCCAAGACATGAAAACTGAGGCCTGTCGTCTTTCCCTCTACCTTTGCAACAGATGAAGATGTCAGGGAGCTTGACTAGCTGTTTAAGAGATCTGCCATCACCTTTTTCCTCCTCCAATTCTTGAAATCATTTCATAGGGATCCAATTTTCTCTTTCATATTCACTCCTGCAAACAGATTTGAAAAACTCTTTGTTAGCTGAAATAGTCTCTGAAATGTGCTGCTGTATTTCTTTTTGCTATTCTAATTAGCCTTTTAACTCAGTGCTGCTTGTATTTATAGCTGGCTAATCCTCCCTCTTCAGTCCTCCTCCTCCTCCATAGCAGAACATTTCCACTGTTTAAAAGCCGTTTGCTCTTTCCTGTTTTCTGTTTCCCAGTTCCTTTGCTATTGCTGTTTAAACGCTCCAGCTCTTGACTGTGCTTCCTGATCAGACACAGGGTCTCCTTTGCTGCGGCACCTTTCCCCGAGTGAGATTCAGCTCCAAGCTGGCACATGCCTTTGAGCAGCTGCCTCGCTTCTCTCCCTCAAGATTATTTCAAGACCACCTATTTTAGCTGTTCAGCTCCTACCATCCGCTCCTGCAAAAGTGGGCAACCCAGGGTGGGCACAAACGCAGACCTGATTCACTTGCCGCCCTTCTAGCTGTGCTAATGCAGGAGGGAGCCTCTTGCACGTTTTTGGTCGCTGCGGTCTCACGTCCTGCCATTCTCCACGGCTGTGCAAGCTGCGACCATCCAGAGCAACATCTTGCTCTGAACATCTCGGATTCCTCTGCTCAGAACAGCTTCTGCATCTGTGCAAAAGAGGCAACGTAACCAGATTTGTGTCCCCATCCATCATCCTAATTAATCACCATAGTTTAAAATACATTTTTACTTTTTGATGCTTTTATGTACTTAGGAGCTCGGATGAATTGGTTTGCTGTAGTTTTTCAGTAAGCCCTTCAGCTTAGCGCTGGTGAGCGTGTTGTGGTTTTCCTGGGGGGGTGTGTGGGGTGTAAGCATGCACTTATCCCCCCAAAGCCAGTGGGAGAGTACCCCATAAGAACCCTTTTTGCTGTGCGCCTCTAGCCCTTGACTTAGGAACAATTCCCCTGCTAATGCTTTAGCTCTGCATTTATGAAGCTTAAGATAACTCAGAGCTCTTCTGGAGCAGTGCCAAATTGTAGCATAAAATATCAGAATGTCTTGTACGGTGCAAAGCTTTATCTGCAGGCTGGAGATGTAGGGCTTTCCCTTTATGTGGCCCTCCTGCCAGAGCTTTTCATAGTGTGGTTTCAAAGAGCAAATATGCAGGAGATCTGCTGGCTTAGCGCAATTCCTAAATGCAGATAAGGCTTACAGCCCTCGCGCCAGGTAGGAAGATTCCAGTGACAGTTAAATGTGCTCGATTGTGCAAATCTCTGGCTGTGGCAAGGAGAGATGGGGAGCACAGACAGATGGTCTGGCACAGAAAGCACACTGGGAGCCTGCTAACACACACTTTCTAAAAGGCGTCCTGATTGCCTTGTGGCAGAGTCCTTTAAAGACACGAAGGTGAGCGTAACAGGAGTCCCGACTCCCAGTCACACTGTGGGCTGGGTCCCACCATCACAGGTCACGGTTTTCCCAAGTCCCTCAGCACGCTGTCTTCCTCTGGGGTGCACTCAAACAGTCTCAGTGTGTGGTAACCACACAAGCATAACTAACTAACACTGCTGAGCTGAAGAGCATCCCCTGTGTAGAGAGAAATGCCCTTGGTGGCAGGGAGCAGCGGGCACGAAGCAGCAGCGGGCGCAATGGGGCGATCGGAGCGCGTGGGCTGGGCACTTCTGCACCTAAAGTCTGCACATGGGGTTGTCAGTGTTGGTCACTGGGAGAAAGTGCTCCTCTGCACTGGAGAGCTGGAGCAATGAGCCCATCTCAGCACGCCAGGCTCCAGCGGGGAGAGGAGAGTTGCTGAGGAAGGAGAAGGGCAGGGAAGAGGAAGATGTTTAAGTGCAAGGCAATGCTGAGTGCAGGGTGAGGAGGTTGTACTTGTCAGGGACTCTGATGAGAAGTAGAGGAAACCAGGACTTTCTTCCTAATGCATTTTTAAATGGACATATCTGTTACTAGTGAGTTATTTGCTCCACTTAAAATATTAGTCCTTGTCAAGATATATCTTTCCTGTGCATAAACTGCATATTTTGATGCCTTGTTTCTTCATTCAATCTCTCTGCTCCCAAAAATTCATCTCCATTTTATCATTTGCTCAATTCTCTTCGTGTTTGCATGGCATTTATGAGATAGCCATGGCATTAATCCTCTGCCGTGGGACTCTCACAAAGCCCCAGCTGAGGAGAAGGGCTCGCAGTGTCACCAGTCACGGGACTCCCCACTGGCATCAGGACTTACACAGCAGGATCTAGTAGCGATAGATGCAGCATGGAGAAGCAGATGTAGGTGGGTGGGAGCTTCCCAGGGACCCTCAGGTTTGTTCCAGGAGCAGTGCTGAGAGGCTCAAACACAGGCTTTGGTCAGAGGCACAGAGACCAGCTCACTCCAGCTCACCAGTGCACCAGGGCATGGTGACCTACCATTTGCTTCTCAGCAGCCATGAGCCGAGCACAAAGCACCAGAAGAGTTAGCCTGAATGAGCACGGAAAGCGTAGACTGTGCCGGCATCTCTTGCTGCTACGTAGCTACTGCTTCAAGGAAACCTTGGCAGACACCGGTAACAGCCCTGCATTTCACAGATGTTTGCTAAGGAGCAGCTAAGCCATTTCCAAAGGACGGCACTCCAGGAGTCGCAGTGCGAGTGGTCCAGGGAGCCCACCCTGCCCAGCGCCCGCACCTCCTGCGGACACAGCCCCTGCACTAGGGACCTGTGCAGCTCATGCTCTGAACGGCCTCACGTGACTTTGCAGAGCACAACCTCTTTAATAATTCGCCGCTCCCATAGGGAAGGAGGGTCCAGAGAGCTCAGGGAAGGTTTCAGGATGAAAAATGACTTTATTCCATTTAACACTCTGTCATAACATAGGAAAAAAATTTAAAAGATAAAGCAAGGAAGCCCGCTAAGAGCATATTTAGGTACCAGGATTAGCCTTGGCTGCCTCAGTGTTTCAGCTATCGCAGGAGTCTTCAACTTCACCTCCCCAGTGTGGATGTGATGCCCCGACCTCCCTCATTCAGCCCTCATCAGATCTGGCGTCTCAGTGCCTTGCATCTGGCTTTGGGGTATTACACGGACCTGGAGGAGACAGGATAAACCTTCTCTGCCTCTCTTCTCTGGGCTCAGGCTTCTCCCAGCCCTTCCCCAGCCTCCCCAGATTTGCCTTTCGATCCTTCCCCCAAATTGGCATTCCCTCAGCTGGTGTTCCCTGCTCACAGCCTCCTTAAGACCTTGCAGTAAAACTTTACACATCATTTATCATGAGATGTATTAACGGTACAAACAATCTCTTAGCTTCCTTTTATCTCAGCATGCCCACCATGTGGTCTACTCATGACTATTAGCAGCACAGATGACAGACTAGGCAGTGAGAAGATGTTTTCTAATTTGCTTTCTTCACCCCATTGTATTAGGGGGGGTTCTACCACCAGTCTAATCTGAGAATAGACTGGGAAGAAGTTTATAGTATGCAAGAGGTTAAAGTTTTGTGCATCATTATGCACAGACCAAGAAGATTTCTGTCTGTTTCCCAGTCCAGTCTGTATTTTTTAAGCATCATAAATCTGTCTCCTTGCTGCTAAAGCCAGCAAGAAATCACGTCTCACTGTGTCAGTCTCTAGTCAGTCTCTTGTCCTGATTTAAGCAAAGCCATGCAACTGGTTGCTACTGTACACGAATGCAAAAGTAAATGCCTCATCTGCTATGCTGCTGGTGGTTCTGCAATCATTAATCTAATGAAACCGATAATAACTCTTGGGGATGTGGTCCTGGGTGAAATCTCAACTCAACCAGAGACATGCTGTGCAGCCCGTACATTCAGGGAGTGATTTGTCATCTGCAGGATGGAGGCACCTGTAATGAGCAAGACGACTCCTGGAAAAACTAGATCCTGCTTCTTGTGGGAGAGCAAACTGGGAAAGTTTGCTGAAGGAGCTGTGCACGCAGCAGTGAATCTACAGGTCCTGGGCGGTCCCTGGGACAGGGATGGTCAAGCATGACATTTGCAAGAGAACCTAAAGAACCTTAAGTCTCACTAAGACCAGGCACCCTGGAGCCCAGGTCGGCACTGAGCCCAGGCCTCTGTGTGTCAGCACCCTTTCCCAGCAGCGTGAGGTGTCCGTACTTCTGGTAGTTTCACCGTCAGAGGCCAAGGGAAAATGCAAGGGCTCATTTTCATTCTTGCTCTCAGTGAAGAATTGAGAAAGAGCAGCCAGCGGAGAGATGGGAGGTTTCTGCTGTCAGGGAAGCTCGGGTTATTTTGCTCACATGGAAAGGTCTACTTGGTGTCTGGCGACAATGCACCCAGATGCCCATGGTGGCATCTTCCCGCTGCTCAGCCAGAGATGTACTTCCACACCCGGGGGTACCTGAGAGTGATGGGGGCCAGCAATGGCCCATGCTGACAATGCGTAACCCCAAGGACATGGAGCCATAGCCAGGAGCCTGTGCTCTGTTAAACATTACACCATTTTGTCTTCTTTATGGCTGGAGGCTTTTACAAGAACATGCAGTTTTTGTCTGCACTCCAGCAAGAGGAAGAAGGATGCTTATAATCCGGTGCTGGAGAAGTTGGCTGAGGATCAGAGATCTGTGCCAGCCCCCTTTGCTCTCCCAGAATCTGCAGCAGAGATGCCTGGGAGCGTTTCTTAACCGTTCTTTTTGCCACAAAAAAGCTGCTAATTCAAAACCTAAACAGTCTGCAGACTAAAGTTGATTTTGATGAACCTTCAGATTTTAAAGTGTTTGGGGGAAAAGTTCCATTGTTGACAGAACACCTTCCTTCAGCTGCTCTAGTGAACAGGTTGAAAATGAGTCAGAATTTGAAGGCTTAATTAATTCAGACCTAGCATGTGAAAAAAACCCAAAACTAATAGGGAAGAGCTTTTTATGTTTCAAAATCTCTTCAGGAGAAGAGAACCATTCCTGGCTGGTCTGTAAGCAGGACTTCCTTCCAGCCAGCCCCTGAGAGGTGTCTGTACGAACCGGGCAGGCTCTGAGAGGGAGCAGGAGCTGATTTCAAGCCGGCCAGCCCTTTGTGTCCGGAGGTGCCATGCTCCCCAGCACATGCCCAGCCAGGAGCATTGCCCATGGAGACCTCCTCAGATGGCAGCCGCAGCTGCAGAGAGCCCTTAATGTACAGAAATTCAGGCTCCCTTGCTTTGCGCTTGTCCTCCTTTCTCTGCTCAGGCTTGTGAAGGGGGCGAGTGATGGGTGCCAGTTTCTGGGAGCTCCCCCCGAGACCTGCCCAGCTGCTGCTGCCCCATGTTAGCTGTTGCCTCCCCAGAGGAGCCTCCTGGGATGATGCTGGTTATTCTGCAGGTTTTATGCACTTCCAAGGGGGCAGAGGGAGGAAAGTTTATGGCTGCATTTATGAGGGGCATGAGATTATCTGCATACGCTGAAAAAATCACATAGGCTCTATAAAGAAGGGGAAGTACCATCCTTCGGCAAACGAAGTGAATTGGTATTAGCCTGCAGTCAAAGAGGATCTTAAATTATTGTTGTCTTTTTTGTATTGCTGTACAGTAGTTTAAAGATAAAAGCCATCTGGGAAGAGTTCAGATAAGTTGGGGGGGGAGCCAGACAAGCTTAGATGCACTGACTGCAACGTGCTGAAATGAACCTGCTGCCTGTAAGTGTTTCTGCTTTGCCTCCCTGCATTCAGGCTGATAAAGCTGAGATACCCCGAGGCGGGGTAGGGTAAATCCTGCCCAGGTGCTTCAGCCTCTTCCCCCGTTGTGTGTCCCCTGTCCCAGCGTCTGCCTTTGCAAAGCAGCATTGCCGCTGCAAATCCTGCTGACTGTAGCTGCCTATTGGAAACACCTGCTCGCCAAGCAGCACTGGCTATAAATTCACTTTCTTTCCTTAGTGTGTCTTATCTTTGCACTTTCCCCAAAATAAAAGCTGCAAGCCCTGATCAGAGGGCTCGTCTTTGCCTGGTGCCTGGGACATCTTATCCATCACTGGCACAGACCAGGTGAGGTGTTTGCTCCTGGTGTCCCAGAGCTGAGGCGTGTGATCGGGCATGTGGTGAGCCCCTTTGGGCTATCCCCAGGCCCAAAGAGGTGGCCGAGGTCCTCAGGTGTGAAAGCCCACCCAGCAGAGGAAGGGGGGGCTGCGGGGTCCCGTCCCAGCAGATTGAGAGGGTGCAGTCAAGGGCTTTGCCTGGCCCACAGCTGACTGCAGTAAGGCTAATGGAGCGAAAAGCCCTCAAATCAGCTGGCCCCTGCCTGGTTCTGTAATTTAGACATGGGTTTATTAGAAATAATTAATTTGGCCTGCAGGAGAACAGCGCAGGGAGAGCAGCACGGCTGTTTGCGCAGGAGCTGGCATGTGATAGGAAGGGGAGCTGGCAGCACTGCGGGCAGAGGAGCCTGGGAGTGCAGGTCTTGCCGGCAGCCCTGCTCCCCAGCTCCGCTGCTGCTGCCCAGCCAGCCCAGCGGAGCCCGCAGCTCAGTCCCGCGGGGATGGTCCAGGAGCACGGCTCCAGCCGTGCCACCGCCTGCTCTCCGGCGGGTGCCGGGTGCGTGTCCAGTGTGCGTGGCGGGCGGGCGGCCCCACGAAGGGCAGTGGGCTTTGCAGACCGGGTGTGGTGGGGCAGCGTGGGGCCCGGCACGTTCCTTTCTCCGTGGGCACGTGCAGGGAGGGGTCGGGCAGCACGGCCGGCCCTGGTGCCCCCGGCTGCAGTCGGTGCTTGAAGGCTTTAAGTGGCATTTTGGACCTTTCCTGGGAGGAGGAGGTTTCTGGCAGTCACTTCCCAGGCAGTTTTACACCAGTCCGGTGGAGCATTAACAGCATTAATGTTTGGCCCCACGAATGCCAGAACAGTTTTACTCTGCAGCGTCAGGCACGATCGCTGCCTGCAGCATGGGACAAGCAGTGAAACAACCGGGATGCCGTTAAGAGCAGCCGCCCTCCTGGCGCAGCGGAAAGGCAGCCGATGAAACACCAAAGGCTCCTCTGGGGGGGCAAACCCCGAATGGAAGCGGTGATGGTTGCAGAGCCCTGGCAGCGCTTTGTGGCCAGGGTGACAGGGGCACTAGGAGCACTAATTGGGCAGAGCACTCATTAAAGCTGACGACCTGGAGCACTCTCCTTTCGAGACCTTTCCAAGAGAAAAAACGGCCCGGGGCCAGCCCTGGGGTGAGGCGCTGGGTTGACAGTGGCCACGCTCTGCGCGCGGCTGTGGCTCTGCCCTGCAGGGCTGAGGGCTGGTAATCAGTCCTCCTGGCAAGCTGGCAAGCTGCAAGGCATTACTGTAATCTAGTCTGCAAGAGATAAAAGCATGAACAAGCTTTTCGGAGTCAGACAAGGATAAGCACTGACAAAGTCTGGAATGTTTTTTCAAATGATAATGGCTCTCCTTAATAAAAAGCTAAATGCAACACTCCAGCAGGGCTGACAGTGGCAAACAGCAAAGGCTGCGTGGCCATCACAGCCTGGGAGCGCTGCCCAGGCAGGCCAGCCACGGGCTGGCTGATTGCAGCGGCTTGTAGCTGGTCACAGCATTGATCTGGCAACCTGGAGGC
Organism: Aquila chrysaetos chrysaetos; assembly: GCF_900496995.4. Taxonomy (NCBI): domain Eukaryota; kingdom Metazoa; phylum Chordata; class Aves; order Accipitriformes; family Accipitridae; genus Aquila; species Aquila chrysaetos. The sequence continues at coordinate 575,091 of NC_044028.1, read as the reverse complement.
TTGCCCCAGATCTGCCTCAGCCGGCGCACGCCCTGGCACCCGTCACCTCCAGCATCTCACCAGGAGCCGGCTCCCACCCTCCCTCTAGCAAGGAGCCAGCCCTCCTGGGTACTGTGGGAAGTCCGAGTGCCCCACTCTGCAGGTAGTACAAGGACTTATCCTGCTGCCAGCTGCTAAGCGAGAAGTGCCACGGGGGACGTTAGACCTCCACTGGCCTTGCTGGGACTAAGTCACCGCCTTGGGACTAGCCATGCTGGAACATAAGCTTAAATCAGGCAGGACAGGCGCAGGGTGAGTGAGTCTTTGAGAAACTATATTACTGATTCCCCAACGGCTTCAAAACCTGTCTTTGTGTGGTGCTGCTTTTTGAATTGCTTGCGTTCACACAGCAGCTTGAGGGGAGTGATAAGACTCATGAATATGGAAATTCTTCTCAGAGGGTGGAAGGGGGTTTGCTGGGACCTGGGGTGTTTTCCTGAAATGTTCACATCCTGGCTTTCTTTGAGTGCCACATGCTGAAGTGATGGGCAGCTCGGGTCCGAAACCACTCCGGGGGCAAGTGCCTGCACAGGCAGCACCCAGCCCTCCCTGGGTCTGGAGCAGGGACCGAGGAGTGGCTGGGCCAGTTCCTTCTCAAGAGGAGAAGAGCAGGGGCCCAAGGAAGCGCCTAGGGGAGCTCTGTGGGTGTGATGAGGTGTTACCTGTGACTGTGCAAAGGCACCTGGTTTTCCAGCAGTCACTGTGGGACCGGGATGTACCACGCGGTCTGTGGAAACAGGCATGTTTCGTTCAGCACACGTCGTCCCTGCCAGCAGCACAGCCCAGCATCCCGCTGGTTGCCCAACGCAAATGAAGTGGTTTTCCAATTTCTTGGCATTGAACACTCCTCTCCCTGCTAATCTGCCTGCCAGATTGAAGCTAAACTTCCCCTTGCTCCTCGCAGACGTCTGTGTGCCCAGAGCCTGCCCAGGAAGCGGGCAGCAGCTAGAGCCTGCGGCGCACGGTGCAGTTGGGGCTCGGCGTGCCCGCAGCTACAGTCCCGTCCCAGCAGGACGTGGTGTGCCCTGGGAACCCCCCCCACTGCTGGCCTGGCTTCGTGCTGCCCACATCCCCTGACGGCCTCTGGGCTCAGTGCCAAGAGCCCCCAGTGCCGCAGGGCTCAGCGTCCCAGTCCCCCGAGCCCCTGCAGTGCTGCGGTGCCCCCCAGTCCCGAGCTGTGGGGGACCGTCACCACCATCCGGCGCTGTGCTCAGCACAGGTGCTTGTTGCACTGGGAGATGCTCCTGGATGCTGCTCCAGACTGCTCTGCATACATCCACTGGTTGGTTATTGATCGCTCTAAAAATCTTTAAAGATTAACTTCTGGGAACAAATATAACATCTTTATGGAGCGCCGGGAACAAACTGCTTTAGCATTCGGGTGGCTGCTCTGTTGCACAGAGACATCTGTTTGCAACAGGACGCACAGAGCAAATGATCTGTCAGTGTTCGAGGGGACACGTCCTACAAGCGGCTGCCTCCCCTGTGATGGCAGGTAAAGGTAACCTTGCCATCCATTGCAGCTGCACAGGTCGCACTCCAAGACTGTGTTAGTGACACTTGTTACTACACCGAGTTCCTGGCATGTGCTCTAAAATCAGCTGGTGTCTTCACTGTTTTCGACCTCCAGCATCACAACAGGTAGGGTACAGTCTTCTGGAGGCATGGGGGGAGCAGCCAGCAGCAGCTGAATATGTCCCAACCCTTTGGATTAATTTATTTGCCACAGCTATAGAGAGCTTTTTTGGCTTCTGTGATTGCAGAGCACACCTGGAAATGGGGGGCTCTGGCTCTCCCGCGTACGGGCACCACGGTGCAGGACAGCAGAGCCTCTGTGGCTAAAGGAAGGCTGGGAGGAGCACTGGGCACATTTTGTCATCTTGAAAAATGCAGAAAGTGCATGGTGGTGTGTAGCAAGTAGGCTTTGTGGGCAACATGAGCTGGGAAGAGGTGGGGTACCACAACCGGTGGGTTTCAACCTCAGCCGAGATCTGTGAGTTCAGCAATGGGGTTCACTGTGTCTACAGGGGTCTCCTAGGAGGAGGTCAGCGCAGGTACAGCAGTGCTCTTGCATTCACTACAGTGCGTCCAAATTTCTGGAAAAGCTGCTGTAAAAATAGAATTTATGACTTGGGGCTTTTTTATTCTTTCACCTTGCAGTTTTTGCTTTTTCAAAGGCTGGCTAGAGCCCAGCGTTCCTGCTCGCAGCTGCTGTGCAGGAGTGGGTCTCTGATGCGGAGCTGTGGGATGCTCCGGGTAGCTGTCAGGCAGACACACCATTTGCCTGGAGCCAGTCCTGTCCCGCTGCACTTTCTGTGAGCCTCCACTCCCAGGCAAGGCTGCAGCTGTCATTCCTCCACAGAATTGCAATTACCCCTGTTTCTGCCCCAGAATATTAACATATGTGCAAAAAGCAATCCAAACTATTAAACTGTTTTTATTCTGTGGGACCAGCAATTCCTAGGACCCAGTCCAGCCAGTTCCAGTGTCCTCCCAGGCAGCTCCCTGTACTGCAGTCTGCCAGCACCACTTGCTGCACCTGCACAGGGGCTGTATCCCCAGGCAAGGGGGCTGCAGCGGCTGCAAGCTCTAGCACTCAGCTACAGGCAGCATTTGCCATGCCCAGCCTGGGAGCAGCCAGTCCACCAGAAACCAGTGCTGGCAGGGCCTCGCTCCTCTTGGGTTCAGCAAACAGCAGCCAACGTGCTCTGGGCCACTCCTGCCCGCCTGGGGAGCCCACAGGTTGACGGCACGTGCAGAAGGATTGCGTGCTGCAATGGAATAACCTGCTGCAAAGGAATAACCTGCTGCAAAGAAATAACCTGCTGCAAAGAAATAACCTGCTGCAAAGAAATAACCTGCAGCAGAATGAGCATGGAGAGACCTGGGTAGCAAACGCTCTGACCAAGGGGGGAGACCTCGGTGAGTACGTTGCTGGCTTGTCAGGCAAGCCATGAATGAATGTGCCTTTACCCAGAGTAGTGAATCGTCATTAGAAATCACTCAGTGATTGATATTAGGAAAAGCAAGTCGTGTATTGGGTCATCCTGTCCATCTCATGAGCCAGCATTTGTGCATTCCCTCTGGGATATTTGCCAGGGATCTCTGACCTGTATCATGCCGTGGAGTTTCCCCCTTTCCCTGGGATGGCAATTCTCTGATTAACATGGTTTGCTGCCAGAAAACTTTCTCCGATATTCAGTCTGTGTTTTCCTTATGTTAATTTCTTGCCATTACAGCACCCTGATTAATTACTCTGTTTATGCCTCTAGAATATTTGCAGTCTGTTGCCATTGATGCAGGAACACTTTATAGAAGAGAAATGTCTGTAGATCTGTAATTGCTTAATGAAGTGCTGATAGACAGGAATCAAGAATATTCACTGTTATCCTGGGTTTTGTAGGACCAATTAATGTCTTTGTGGTCTGCAAAAGATTTGGCTCTGCCCCAGTTTATGATCACCTTGTAGCCAAACTGGGTAGCTCAAGCCTTCTGCTCACCCTTGTAGTCTCCTCCGCAGCTGGTTGGCTTTGCTGCCATTGCATGGGCAAAGTGATGTCCGTAAGGACTCATGCCACAGACTCTTTGTCCCAGGGAACACTGCTTCAAAAATGCAGTTCAGAAATGGGATGGGGCTTCTGTATGGCTTTACTGACTTGTGAACTAGGGTAAAAAATCACTGTGAAGATGCCTAGCAGTGAGCGCATAGGGGTGCAGATTCCTTGGCCCCGCTACCCAAGTGTGCATGCATTTTGCACTTCCTACCTGTCAGATGAACCTGTCAGTTATGTCTCTGTTTCCCCAGCTCTGGCTGTTGTTTTTGCTCCTTGGCACTCAGCAGTACCTCCTCCGCAGACACGTAACGCTGTGCATCCCCAAGCAGGGGCTGAAATCCAGCCCGCTGTGCGTTTCCCAGATTGTCCCATTTTAGCTTGTGGCATTGCTGAAACCAAGCTCCCTGCGCACCCCTGGGCAGCAGACGCGTGATGCTGGCACCTGGCCACCGTGAGATCGGTGTCGCTTCGTGCTTCTGCCTGGGCATCTCCTTGGCAGAGGGAACTCATGGGGGCAGATGCCGGCTCAGCTCATGCTTCCGCAGCCTCAAAATAAAAAGATGCTCCAAAAGGTCTTCTGACTCCCCTGCAAGGCTCCCCTGCCTTCTCAAGTGAGAAGAAAAGGATCCATTAATGTTTAGCTTCATTTCTGTTTATCAAAGAATAGAAAGCTTTTGTCAAGCATCAAAGCCGGGATTTAGGACACAAAGCAAACTGCTTTGCTGGGGGCTTCTGAGAAACCTGAGGAAGAAAACCAGTTGTTTGAAATTCCTGACTAAACTGGTGAATCTGAAATCTGCAGTTTGTGTTTAGCTGAATAGAAGAGGCTCAGGAAATTACTTCTCTGCTCTAAGTCTCTCTGAAGTCTGGAGCTCCATCTGGGTCTGAAATCCAGGGGCACCAAGGATGCAGACTCTGCACCGAGTGCATTTTCCAGGCCATGGGCTGGGATGGGTCTGCAGCTGGAGCCGGGCCCAGCTGTGCTGCAGAGCAGCCCTGCGCTTTGCAAGGGCTGGCGGCAGACGGCCTCAGAAAGCCCAGAACAGGGTGAAGCAACTGCAAGGAAAATGTAAAATAAACATGTGGCCTGAAGTCCGGATGTGCAGTTTATTTTAAAACCTAATAACTCCAGATAATTGATAGTGGAGTGCAGTATTTTCAACGCTTTGGATTACGAGCGTCTGTCGCTCATGAGAAGCTGTAACCTTGAGCTATGAGACATTATTGGCAGTATTTAACACAAATCTGTTTTCCATCATTGTCAAATCCCACTTCAATATGCACCACAGGAAGAAAGCTGAATACTAAATTGATTTCTTTAATGGGAAGTGTTCTTCAGGAGATACCAACCTGTGTGGAGATACATTAATAGGATTACAATGGAACCTTTTTATTTTGCTTTATTGTTTGTGGACATTTTTTATGGAGATTTCCTGTCCTGACATGCCTGCGATATGCTGCTCGGCCACAGATGTTGCAAGGCGAGGCACCATGAGGAGAACATCTTCCTCAGGAGATGGAGCTCATGAACTTGGGACTGTTTCTGTGGTGAGCCTGCCAAGCCATCGCTGCAGGGAACAGCGGCATTTGCCAAACACCAAAGAAGAGCTCACCAGGCACTGCCGACCAGGATAAGGTGCTGCATCCTGCTGGGACCTGGGAGCACCCAGCATATCCCTCCCTTTCCTCACCCAGAGACCACTAAGCTGCAGGCTGTGGGACAGCAGCCCTGGGGAGGGCGTGGAGAAGCATCTGTAGAAAAGCAGGAGAGAAACAAGGACGGGCACAGAGCAGAACCAGGTGCTGGAGCAAGAGACTCAGGACAGTCTGCATCCAGGCCTGGCCCAGACCCACCGTGAGCCCCCCCTTGCCAGCAGCCGGTGGGGTTCATCCTGCTGCCACGGAGCAGAGTGGGGAGTCACGCTGCAGTTCTGGTTTTCACTCTTCTCCTGATTGTTGCAAGTGCTGAAAGCCTGATCTGCCGGGGAACAGCGCGGGTTGGGGCACGTTGGTGCTGTGCCTAGGGCTGGGGGCACCAAAATGGGCAGCGCTGGCCATCGCCTTGCAGGCAGTGGGGCGGTGAGGCTGGCGGTTAAGTGCAGGGATCCTTTGCGCCAGGCAGGGAGGAGGAATGTTTGCCTTCTCCAGGAGTATGGGAGTACTGGAAGTGATAAGGTAATTACCTTCTTCAGCGTAGGCTAATTGACAGAGAGCTAATTGACTTTTTAAAAGTTGCTATTTCCCTTCCCAGGGCAGGGCGAAAGCCCCTGGGGCTTCGCTCAGCTGCTCCTGCTGATGCGGCTGAGCCCCCCCGGACCACAGGGCAGACCTGAGGCTTGGCTGGGAGTCCCGAGCCGGGACGGCTGCAACCCCCCAGCTGCATCAGGGTCTTGCAGGGGGGAGTGAGGAGCCAGGGAGCTACACCCACTGTGAAGGGCTCCTGGCTGTGCCACAAGCCCTGAAACAGGGCATTCGCGTGGCAATTGCCGATGCCAGCGTAGCTTCAGCGCACAGTGGTGCCACATTAAATTGTCTATGTCAGAGTCGTGGGCTACTGTAAAGCGGTTTACAAGTCTGGCTGGCAAAGCTGAACCTTTTCTTGTGATATGCCGAGGATTTATGTCTGTAAATAGAGAGAAGATGTGTAGGAGGCGTAACTGGTAACTGGGCTGCGAAGGGCGGATGCTTCGCAGCTGAAGGTTTGCTCCTCGCAGGGGCTGTGTGTCCGCCACAGGTTGTTGCTGCCCAGCTGAGGATCACTGCGTGGAGCTGAGGCTGTGGAGCTTCCCGGGGGGGGCTGCGCTGAAGGACAGTGTCGAGGCAGGGAAGAGCCACCAGCTGCCAGTCGCCCCTCAGCCCCACTGGGGCCGGGAGCAGCAGAGCCCTGGGACCCCCATCTCCAGCGCCGACCCTGGCCAGTGGGTCGGCCGCTCTCCACAAAACCATCAGAGACAGCTGGATTAATCGGGTGCTCAAAAGCATCCCGGTGCACAAGAGGTCCTGCTGCCTGGGGTCTGCAGGGCCACCCCTCACACTGCCAGTGGGGAAAGCAGAGGGAGGCTGCGGCTCCGCAGCCGCCAGGCCAGCAGCGAGGGAGGGAAGGGGCGCGCAGGGAGAGGCCCTTCCCGAAGCTGGATACGCTCCTTCGGGGACGCTCTCACTTTGTGCATCTTCTAGCAACTGCCGCTGCTGGGCTGTTAGCTCTCTCGTCAGAGACACAGACATGCAGACATATGCAAACACACACAGGAACACTTTCCCCCACTGTAAAATGAGGATTCTAAAACTTCAGCCCGATACTGAAACCGTTTACTGCTCCTTTGTGGTGACATGTCTCCCCACGCGTATCTTTTGGAGTCTGACAGTCTGTTTGGCATCCCCAGGCCCCACAGCCATCCCAGGATCCAGGCTCAGCTCCTCAGATCTTGCCTAGCATGCACCATTTCCCAGCCTCAAGATTAGTTTAACCCCTCAGGAGATGAGATGGAGATAGCAAACAGAGACACTGTCAGCAGATGAGCACACTGAGCACGGCATTTCTGGTCACACCACCAGCTAACAAACAAGAATTTGTAGATTTACAGGAAAACGCTGCACGTTCCCAAAGGCGGTACGGTACACTCTGGAGCTAATCCAGAGGAAGGCATTGAATTCAGAGATGTGTTGCCCCGGGTTTGATTACCAAAGAAGGGAAGAATTCGCGGTGAAGTTTTGTTCACGTGCCCAGGGGTGCAGTGGGGCCGCGCGGTGGTGCAGACCCCCTCTTGCCTGCTTTGGCCTCCCCTGCCCCCCTGTGCTGTTAGCTGCCTGCATCCTGCACCACTCCTAGCAAACACGGAGAGCAAGCAGCCCCCACCCTGCCCTGGCATACCCTTCGAGGCTGTGGAGCGTGACAGTCAGTGATGCTGTTGCCGTGACAACTCCCCAAATCTGCTCTCCCACTTTTGGAACCCACCTGGGCCTCCCACTGCCCTGGGGGTGCATGGGGCCAGCACTGCACCCCCCCCACAGGGTGGCTGGGACCTCAGCTGTGGGCACCTGCCTCTGGCTTTGGTCAGCAGGACTCGTCCTGCTGGTCCGGCTGCAGTGACGGGGAGCAGGGGATGCCCATCAGGTGCTCCCACTACTTTCCTGCCAGCTGCTCCACTTCTTCTCCTCTGCTGCCGGAGCAGTAATGGGTCCTGGGCAGGTAGAAATAAGCTGCCACTGTGATGGATAAGAAAATCACAGCACCAGTTAGGGTGGATTATGGCTTTTTTCTTCTCTGACAGGAAGGAGACATCTCTCCATATGAGCCTGAGGTTGCCCAGGGCAGCCACCACCACCATCCATCACTGCTGGTCCCCAAGCACTCCCAAACTGGAGATGCATTTGGTCTGAAATGCGTTCACACAGGGTGAGGCTGCTGAGCATCCCCACGGTGCCTGGCAGCCAAGCAGGTCGGAGCTGATGGAAACTGCTTTGCCCCAGAGCTCCATCTCAGGCAGGGAAGTTGTCCTGTTGCCTCCAGCAAGCACTGCCCGTCCCTGCGAGCTGCAGGAGGCACAGCAAATACCTGGAGTCTGGAAAAGCCCCAGGTGACAGCGGGAAGAGCCGCTCGGCCCCAGCCCCACAGGCTGCCATTTTCCAGGGGTGCAGGGTGTGCATGGGGCAGGCGGCAGAGAGCTGGGGTCTGGCAGGGCTGCCCTTTGCTGGGTACCAGGGCTGCTGCTGGGACTAGGCGGCTCGGCAGCCAGTCAGCAGCAGGGTCACCATTAGTGCGTGGGGCTTCGGTGGCTTTTGGGAAGGGTGTCCCTGCCCTGCTGGGTCTCTGGTGGCCCCACTGACCAGCATGTGTGCTCAGACTGGTCACGGCTCCCCAGCCCTCTCCCTGCTCCTGAGCCCACCGCCGGCTGGGATGCAGTGTGAGTGCCTGCCCGCAGGCAGCAGTGACCAGATTCGAATGGAGCATTGCTAGCTGCAGCCAGCAGAGCCGGCTCTTCCTTAGAGCAAGGTATTTGTGACCAGACAGATAACACAGAAACATCTGCTGGGATTACCTGCGATGCCCTAAGTGTTAAATGTGCAGGCGGCTTTGTCCCGTGCTAAGTGCAGCAACGAAAGGGCAGAGCCACCGAGAGTCCTCTGTGGCAAAGCCTCTCAGAGGGCAGGGAGTCAAAGAGAAGTAACGGCCTTTCCGGAAGGGCTGGGACAGTGTCAGGGTTTATCATTCCTGGCAACAAGTCTCCCTGGAAGGCTGGTGCCTTCCCAGCAGAAGCTGCGTGGGGAGAGCGGTGCAGATAAGTGGTGTCGGCAGGGCAGTGCAGAGCCACGCTGGAGATGCCCTTCCCTGCAGCCCACCAGGGACATTTAGGTCATTCAGCTCCGGGAAGACTCCCTCCTTGCTGGGCAGGAGCACTCTCTGGGGCACACGGTGTGCCGTGTTCCCTGCTCAGGGGTCAAGGCGCTGCAAACGCCCAGTGACACCCCGAGGCTCCATGAACAGGCTGGCTGGGAGTGCATCGCCTGTCAAAACAGCATTGATCCAGGCTCTGTCTTACCTGAAATGGCCGCAGCCCCAACCAAGTGCAAGGAAGACACTCCACTTAACAAGCACAATTAGGGCGGCGAGGCTGTGACACAGTGGCAGGAGAGGAGATTAGCCATGGTGATTAATTTCTTCATACCACTGTGCGCTGTGGCGGGGCTGCATGTCTGCCTGTGGTGCAGGACAGGCCAACCCCAACTCTGCTTTACTGTAACCCCAATTTGCTGGAAACTTTCAAGTACGGAAGTACTCTAGGGAAGTTTGTGGGAATGCAGTGCCCAGTTTTGGAACCAGACCTGTTCACGTTGTCCCTGTCCGCCGGGAATCAGGGCAGGCACGAGCTTAGGTCGGGGCAGGGGTGACTCAGCAGTGCCCTGCGATGGCAGTGCAAGAGCTGCAGTGGGATTCAGTGTGCCGGGACGGCTGCATTGGGCAGGACAGGGCACAAGTAGGCACTCCTGCAGCACATGGCAGCACTGCCGGTTGGAATGAAGCTGCTCACAGTACAGAACCCACCTGCTGCCGAAGCTGTGGCCATTTTCCTTCCATGCAGCTTGGGGCTTCTCCAGCTCCTTCCCGGTGGTGCTCCCCTGGCACTGCTGGCCCAGCCTGTCCGCAGGCAGCACCGTGCTCGCGCTCCCAGCGCCGGGGCCCCCGGTCTTGGCAAGCACCAGAGATTTTATTGGCTGTTTGCTAACGGAGTTGGAAATTAACATGATTATTTTGCATAGTAATTGGCAGGATGTGTGGTGAGGAGATCAAAATGCAGAGAAACTAGAAGCGAAGAGGTTTAACAGAGCGAAGTGTCTTGGGAAGTTAAATGGTGTGTTCAAATGCCTTGAAATGGTGGTCTGCAGCCAGGGTCCCCGCGATGTGTGTGGCACGTGCCCCCTGTGCTCTCCTGGCTGGGGACGAGGCAGGGACGGGGCTTCTCGCTGACTGCCGAGCAGCCAGCGCTGTTCAGGGGTTCCGACCCGGGCGGCCGCCAGCCCGCTGCCGATGGCAGGCGCCCAGCACGCCGTTTGGTATCCGCCGCAGACAATGGCGGGCGGAAGCTTTCCCTCCCACGGCGCCATACGGGAAGGCTTCTGTCACCGTGCCACTGTGGGGAGAGGAATTCAAGTGTGACAAGTGAACTGCATCCAAATACCCACCTAAGAATAGTCTCTCCCCTGAGAAGGGCGGCTGGTTCCAGCCTCTCGGCTCTGCGCGCTCACAGCACCCCCATTCCTCCCCTGGTGCCTGCAAACCCGCGGCTTGTTACCAGCTGCTGGTGATCAATGTATGCAGGGCCTTGGTGTAATTTAGGAGTCACAGAGAGAGCACGGTTCTTCTTCAGCCTAAATCTGCACCCCACCTGCACGAAAGCAGAAGTCCTGGATTTATTCACCAGCTCCTTCCCCTGTTAATAGCAGGCCCTCTGCTCTGCCTGTAATGTCTGGGTGTAGCAGCTTTTATCAGGTGATAAACCTGGCTCAGTGAAGCCAGACTTTGTGTCGAACACACTGTAATATTCTCGAAACACAGCCCCGGCAGTGCGCATCCTAATGCCAGACATGCAGCGCTCAGGATTAGGCGGCAGAGCCCCCGATGTCTTGTCAGTCAGGATACGGCAAATCCTGTACGTGCGGCACGGGGGGGGCTTCTGTTTGAGCAGCACAGCGGCAGAACCCTTCGTCCCTGTTTACTCTCCATTGTAGACATTTACCTTTGGAGCAAGGAGCTGGGAAGGTTTTCTTGCTGATTATAAGCCCAGCATTAGTATGCAGATGAAAATGCAAATCGGCCTAGATGAGACTTCCTGGGCGGCAGTGGAAGTCAAGGATTTAATCTAGCCTGATCCTGGACATAGTTTAAGCTCCTCAAAACAAGAACACACAACCTGATGCAAAGATTTCATCTCAATAAACCTCCCTGTCAACAAGCTCCAGGAGCCCTTGTTTGCCTTAGCAATGATGTTCAGGCAGAGGTGAAGTGCTTGGCATCGGTCCCCATGCCCGAGAGCATCTCCACTCTGCTGCCTCAGTAGCACCCAGCCCCTGCCTCTGCCCTGCATCCCTCTGTGCTCCCGGGCAGTGCCACTGCCCCCCCCAGCACGCCCAGCTGAACCTGCTCCTCCGAAACGCACCGGCCTGAGCCTTCTGCCAGCTCCCCCAGGCCATCGGTGACTTGGCTGGACCCTCTCCCAGCACTGTGGTCATGGGCAAGCGTGCTTGCTGCTGCCTTTCAGAGACCTCGGGCAGCATCTTCCTCTCTCTTCTGTCCACCTCATGTGGCTCGTGGGAAACCTCCAGGTCCCTTCCCAGGAACCCGCCCAGCTGTCTGCTGCTGCGGACTGGGACATTTATTCTGAGCTGTGCTGGAGTCCTGACTTGCGCAAATGAACTGCATCCCTCTTGAGTTTTAGTATTTCATCGTAAGAAACTAATTGTCATCTCTGTGCCAGGTTCTGGGATTTCTTCTGCCAAATCCTGCCCATTTCCCTTCAGTATAGAGGCCAAAGCTGCAGAAGAGCCAACCAAGCCCAAAATTTTGATCAGAGCTTGCAGCGGCTCAGATTGCCAGCTACGAGTCCCCACATCCAAACAGAATTCATGGGCTGCAAAGTCTATGAACTGCCCAACTGAGGGCACTTGGGGCAGATCCAGCGGTGACGCCGAGTCTGGTGGCTGCAAGGGTCAACGCTTCTGCACTTCCCACGTGAGAGGTGCAGCTCACACCCCGTGGCGTGGCAGAGCCGCAGCCAGCAGCAGGGCAGGGAGCAGGTCTCCTCACTGCCCACAACTCAGACGACTGTTTGCCAGGCTGCGGTGGGGCGATGCGCTCGTCTCTGTCCCAAGGGAGCTGTAGGAAGGCACGTGGGGACGCCATGCACCGGCATCCAGGGATGGCATCTCCCATGCAGCAGCCTCCAGGCCGTGAGTGCAGTCAGGCTGCTGTTCTCCGGGCAGCAGGAGAAGGGCAGGCTGAGGGGGAAAGGCTCAGGCATGGAGGAGCAGCAGACCAGCCTACTTGATAAGTGAGCACTTAATTAGCCTCTGTGTTAAAGGCCCAGTCCCCAGGAGCTGTACGTAGGAGCTGTGGGGACAGGAAAACTTCTTCAGCAAGAACAAGCAGGGAGACTGTGGGCTTCCCAGACCTTCCTTCCAGAGTTGGAAAGCCTTCACACCAGGAGCACGAGCCAAGAAATGCTGGCAGCGCCAGGCAGCTGAGCGGAGCCCTCACTGCTCCATCCTTGCGCATAAATTACCTCCAGGCTCTGAGCTAAACAAAGGGCCCTGAAATAATTCTGCATTTTAATAAAGTCAGTGTTCGTGCCACTGTCGTCCTTACAGAAAGGGAATTTGCATTTCTTTTTGCCAGCTCATTCTGCACAGCCTGCTGGCACTGGAGATCAGCCACACTCTCCTGCACTCGCCACCAAGGACTAAGTTACGTTTTGTTGCTTAATCACTGTAACACCAGAAATGCAGGGTGGAGCTGCTCTAACCCCCCAGACGAGAGTGTACACCAATATCTCAAAAGCCCTCGAATGTGCAAGTTTGTCTAAAAAGCAGCACTCTCCAAAACACTTCTGCTGGTGACCGCGCATCTCCCCCAGCCTCCCTCCAGCTGCTCTCCCGCAGTACCCTGCGGGCAGGCTCGCACCTGATTTACCCAGGAGCCAAGGGAGGAAGAGCTGCCACTTGCACTTCTGGTCTGTATTTCTGTAAACTCTGGACAGAAACGAACTGCGGCCTCTCCCTCCCAAGGGAAAGGCATCCCCCCTGGGCTTAGAGCCTGTCACTAGCTGTGCCTCTGGTGGACAGGACACCACGCGGTGAGCCAGTGAGCTACCTAACGTAAAGAGCTTCCCTGGCCTGGGACCATCTGCCGCCCCAGGGCAGCAGGCAAAGCGCAGCCGGTGCACTTGTTCTCCTGTGATGGTCCCTTCACTCCTCACATTTGTCTTCACAGACCCCCATGGTGGACACACGGGCCGTGGGGTTTGTCCAGTCTGGAGGCCACTGCCTTTCCCCGTGGGAGGTGAGACGGGGGCTAAAGCGCAAGCATGTCCTGCCAGGGGCTCTGGGGCTGCAGCAGGGTGAGGAGCACCTGCCTGCTCCTGGGGGCACCCGCATGTTTTGTCACGGTCTGCTGAGGGTCCCCCAGCCCAGAACTCTGTCCCTCCAGCGCAGGATTGCTACAAGCTGAGCAAAGCTTCGGCTGCCCGAGCAGCAGCGGTCCCCCGAGCATCTCTGCTGCCTGGGCAGGGTGGGTGCGTGGGGCTGGCAGTGCCTCCTGCCGCATCCCTCTCCTGCCTCCACCTCCGTCCCACTCCCCTCCGCTGCCAGAGGCTCCCGCTGCGGGGGAAAGCCGTGATCGGAGCTTTCAGCATGTTCAATTACTGTCAGTTAATGATGATTAATTTACAATTAAGGGCCTCTAAAGGGTAGTGTGTGTGTTAAATAAATATTGATCTTTCATTTGTGGCCACAGATATATTACCCCAGTTACGGAAAACGCGGCAGTGGCAAGAGCCGGGCTGCCTGCGCTCCCAGCCCCGGCACGGGGCGAGCTGCCCCGCAGCGCCTCGAGCTGATGGGCTCTGTCAGGGAAACAGGGGCTGCCCGGTGCAGGAGGGTTTGGCTCAGCCTCGTCCCAGCCAGGAGCTCTGGGTGCTCAGGGCTGGATGAGGATCGCTTTGCCGGGGGTGTTTCAGTATCGACTGCAATTGCGTGGTCCTGTTTGCACTTGCAGAAAGCGTGTGAGAGCAGGGGGGGTGCTGGGAGCTGGCAGTTTTCCTCTTGCACAGCCCGTAATTGGCCTTGTAAAATAAACAAACTGTCCAGAGCTGTTACGGTTTCATTAGGAGCCGGACGACTTAACAGACTCGTCACTGAATACCCAGTGTGTTTCTCAACCCAGTTTCGGCTGTGCTCTGGAGTCTTTCTGGCTGGCATGGTCACGCCACGGCCTGGGCACTATAAAGTTTTCTTTATGTCAGAGGGTTTCCTAACATCTATCTGACTTTGCTGTCTGTAATGAGTGCACTCTCCAAGATGTATTTGCCTAAAAATCTTTTATCAGTTAGTTGCTAGCTATACAGCTCTCCACATTTTCCAAGTTTATCACTGTTTTTAACTTGCATTTGTAACTGCTTTGTTGGGCTAGCAACGGATATCTGTGTGTTATCATTATTCACATCAAGATCCAGACTAAGCTTCTGGAGAGTCCTTCGTGCAGTGTACCATGGGGCCCTTCCTAGGCCACCACCATTTAAAGGATGTCTGGAAATGACAGGTAAGGCAGCACTAAGGGTCCCAAACTGAGGAACGTGCCCGAGCTGCCCTGCCTCCAGCACGTGCTACGGCCAGCAGCTCCTGGCACCATGACTGGCAGCTCCTGGGAACCACCACAACGTGTTACACTGGGAGAGGGCAAGGAAAACAGCACAGGCAGAGGTGGAGCATGAAGACCAGGGACCGGTAACTGTTGGAAACATCCGCAGGAAACAGGGTCATCTCCTTTGTATTATTTTTCTCCGGCAACATAAATTTAGTGTAGTTGCTGCTCTATCATACACTGCTGCATCCTATATGATGGCAGCATGGATACAGCCATCCATGCAGATGCTTTTGCATCCATGCAAATCCATGTGGAAGGACATTCAGAGGCTCTGTGCATCCTCTCACATATCAGTGAGTGATATCTGCAGCCCTGAGATTTTTTTTTTCCTTTAAATTTCTTCTGATTTCCCAATATCTGGTACTCAGGAGTCCAGAAAAATATCTAAACATGGTGCAATCCATCCCAAATAAATGAAGGCCATTTCAACAGGCACCAGAGCCAGCACGTCCTGAATGCTGGAGCTCAGTGGGGATTTTCGCAGCACCATAAAACTCTTCTTTCCCATCTGGGATTCTTTTCCACAGGTAGATGATTCAGGAGGTGGGACTTCCATCCCACCCTGCCTCCAGCCATGTCCCAGGCAGCTTCTGAGTGATCTCTGCTCCTTTTCCCCAGCACATTCCCAATCACCATCCCCTTGCCAGGAGCTAGTCTCCCTTTTCCTCTGCAGTGCATCTCTTGGAAGCAGGCTCACAAGAAGAATATTGTCTCTGGCTTTCTCTTTTATTCAAGGCATGCATTTAAAATGATGCTTTTGTTCCAAATGAATGAGTTGATTCATTCAGAAGTGCAGTTTCTGTTTTTGAATCAGCGGAGCTGTTTATGCTCATAGTGTCCATAAAACTGTTATTTTAGTCCTGACACTGATGCTTATGAATAAAATTTAGATCTCATTCAGAAGTACATTAGCTGTAGCTATTTGGCTTCTTGTTAAAGCATTAATTTTTATTGAGAAGACTACATTGCCAAGCAGCTCCTTCTGCATCTTGCAGCAAACTAAGTACCATAAAGCCTAGACTTCGGTAAGACCAAATTAAAGCATGTGCCCCACCCCCCCAGTAGCCTCGGGTCTAAAAGTTCAGTTTGTGGCTGATTTTGTTCTGCTGCTGGATGACGGTGGGAACTTCCCAGTTACGCTGGGTGAACAGGGGAGACTGGAGCAGATGTGCCATTGCTCAGGAGGAGATGTTCAGGGTCTGCTGGAGCCATCAGAAAGCTGGCACTGCATTGCTTCTTCATGACGGACTGGATGTCGGGTATACTGGAGCCAATTAGCTCTCCCATGTATTTATTGCACTTTTTTGCTTGAAGCAAGCTGTTAAATGTCAGAAATACTTTAGCATTTTAGCAGAAAGATAATTTTTTAATAGATTCCACCTACAAAAAGGAGCTGACTGGCAGAATATTAAACTCAGGGAGATTTATTTTTAATCCGTGCCTCCAAACAGCTTGAGATAACCATTTTTGCATTGCTCCTGGCTGATTAATACTGCTGTCCCTTGCCTGTCCTCCTCACTTGGTGCTGTGGCAGCTGTGGCCTCTCACATCCCATTAACCTTGTCTGCAGAAGGGACACCTGGCCAAACTGAAAAATTAGCTCTTGTAATTAGGAATGTAAACATCACACACTGCCTGCTAACATCCCCATGTCCCATCCCTGCCTTCTTGTGGTGCTCGTTAGGGCACGATACCTCCAGCCGGGCTCTTCCCGTTATCAACTTCCCACACAGCAGCTTCCAGTAGTTTCTAAATTAACAGGCATATAAACCCCAAATCAAGTCAAAAGTAGTTTTAGTTCTTCAAGGGTTGAGATTGGTGTTTTGTCAGTGCTGATTGCACTCTAGGAAAGGGCAGCAGCAGTTAGCAGTGTTTGCCAGGACTGTGTGGTAAGTCTTGTCCTCTTCCTTAGAGGAGCTAATTGGTGCCCTTGACTTGTGTCTGGTACCAGCGGAGCAATAGTATCCTTAGTAATGGGGACGTTTATATCCTGGTTCTGTAAGCTGATGGCACAGCATCAGGCCAGCATGCCAAGTGCTTCCACAGTGAAGCTACCTGAGGTGACACAAGGATGCCCTCTTGCCACCTCTGCCTGTGGTCCTACTAGGTTTAATTTTTAGGCTAAGGAGTATCAGTCTGTTCTCAGTACCAGTAGTAACTCCTTGATGCTGGATGGAGCAATTAAGTCATTGTTCGTAATACAGTAGCTTCTGAAAATTAAGGTGACTTTATTTGTTTCTCAGTAATATAATGAGCTATTTTGAGTGATGCTAGATTTAATGGCTAAATCAATATGTGTATTTAGTGTTAGGCTTTATTTTAGCACTAAGTGACATGAGATAAGCAGACTTAGAGAGTGTTAATTGGTTTGTGTTTAGCATTTACACTAATCAGAGTGTGCAGTGCTGCCCAGGGCTCTTCAGCACTAGTAATTCTGTTTATCCAAACCATGAATTGTTTACTCTATTGACTGGAGTGGCATCAGTCTGTTTTTTCACTTACTTGAATGTTACACTGCATGTGTGAATTTAACAGAGAGTCCTGGCTAAGCCTAAGCTATGCTGCGCATAGTGTGTATGGGGAAAAGATGGCTAAACAAACCCTAAAGAAGACAAAACATTAACAGGCACCTATATGGACGAAGTCACTACATGGAGACTTCAGTATTTCAAGTAAACGGGTTTATTTTCCGTTTGTGGCTGGCATATTTCTCTACCTTCATTTTGAGGGTGTGCATAAGGGAAGATGAGCCTCTGTTCCCCTTCCCAGCTCACTGCCTGCTACAATCAAGACAGAGCTCCTGTCACCCCGTTTATTGGATGAATCCACCAACCCTGCCAAGCCCTCATTACCACGGTCACAGTGCTCTGTTTTCATGAACCAGACACAGGAGATGGACTTTATCAGCTGAGATGCTCAGGCTGTGGTGCCCAAGGAGGGTTCCTGCCCGGGTCTGCCAGGTGGTGTGGACATAGCCTGCAGGGTCTCTCCCAGGCGCGAAAGCATATGATGTGCCAGAATCCTCCTCCGCAGTTGTTGCTGAGCTGCCTGGCCCGGGCTCGTGTCCGTCTCGCACTGACGGGAGCAGATGTCTGGGGAAGAGCCCACTGGAGCATCCTGAGAGCCGATGCCAGTGGCAGCACACCATGGCCAGCCTGCATGCACGGCATGGCTGCCTTCAAAATGGTTTGGAAACAGCCTTGCCACTGCTCTGTTCCCATCACCTGGCTCTTTTTTAATAGAGTTGCTTTTGGATCATTTAATTTTTATCTAAACATTTGCTTCCCAGCTGAGGTTTTGGAGAGCACAGCTCTGAGCCCCTGGAAATAGAGCTGTCTGCTGGAAGTGCTGACAACCCTTTCCGGGTTGCTGGAAGCTGCCTCCTGAGCCATTCCCAGGGACCTTCCCTGCTGCAGACCCAGTGCTTGCTCTGTTACCAAACCCCTTCCCCTTGCAGCGGGGCAGGTATGACTTACAGACACCGGTGGCTTGTGCAGAGCCTGCGATGTTGTTCCTGCAGCAAGGATGCTCTGTATAAGGAAGGTCACATGCGCCACAGGCTACTCCTTCTCCTGGCTGCTCTAAGCTGTACTGAGAGGTAGAACAAGAAGAAATCCCTTTTATTTTGCAAAGTGCTATTTTATTGATTTCTGCCAAACAACCCTTAATTCGGTCACGGTGCCCCTCCAGTGCTGCTGCCCGGGAGGGGAGTGTGTGGCCACGTGCAGTGTGGGAACAGGGGGGAAAGCCCAGAGTCGCTGTTATCTGGAGCTGCAGCAGCGTTTTGACAGTTCCCGAGATGGACGTTAAATCACTTCTGCGAGGGAGAGTGAAGGGATGTCACTCGGGCTCAGAGAGGAAGCTCTGCTGTACCGATTGCACTGACTGTGTGATCCGAGTCAGAATGAGAATCATAAATCTTGATTATTCTCTGTCTCAGCTGATTTGAACCAAATGCCTTGGACAGGGATATAGTTCACATCTCGCTGAAAACTGCAAAAAACTGATTAAATGTACAAACTGATATAAATAGCACTCTATCTGTGTTAATGCCCAAACTGTCACTGCTTGGGAAGAGGATCCTGCGTGGATGGGGCTCTGTCCCAGCCCAGAACAGCTTCCTGGGTATTTTCAGAGGCGGCTTTCTCCCCACTGCCATTTATTTTAGTACTTTGTTCCTGCGATGCTGGCTGTTATTATGATGCTGTCAATTACAGCTGGCATCTCTGATTCTGATTGCACTTTGCTTACAATTAAGCATCCTATAGAAAAATGGAAATGCTGGGTCATTAACATAAAGTAATAATAAGGTAAACCGTTCAATTATGGAGGAAAAAACATTTTGAATAATAAGGATATTGTATGCCTAAAAGACATTCATATGCCAGTGTATTACCATTTTTGCATACATAATAAATGAACTTAAACCCCAAAATAATCGACAGAAGCAAATAATAAATAGCTGTGCCCTCGGCAACAGCCTGGCTGGCATTGCTCCCTCCCGGGGCAGAAGAGCAGCTCCTGGATGGGAACGGAGGAGTCTCAGATCTGTGCAGTCCTTGGCGGTTACTTTGGGGGATGCCTTGGCCACCGTGGGGCTTGTCTGATGCTGAGACCAAGATGGTGCAGCGTCACCTCTCAATGCCTCGAGGGTGCTCTGGGGACTCAGAACTGAGACAGCCAGCTTGCCTGGGGTGCTGAGCGGGGGAGATCGGGGGCTGCAGGGAAGAGGCAGTAAAGGGGGCCGGGGCGGTGGTGTTCATTGCTGCCTGGTAATGGTGAGGGAGGGCAGCGGGGCATGTGCTGGGCGCCTGGGGCTGGATGCAAACACTGCCCCACTGTAGATTAAAAAGTGGGATACTGTGTTTTGGACAGCTGGGAGGTTAATGCAGTCGGGAAGACCTGGCCCCCAGTGTCTATGTGGAGCGGTTTGGGACTGGCTTTGCTACCTCCAGCATCTGCTGTCGCCTCCCTGCCAGAGCCTGTCCTCCTCAGCCCTGTCCTCCTCCCTGCCTGCCCCTGCATTCAGCTGCTCTGCCTGTGGCACCAGTGGGCCTGCATGGACCCATCTTGTCTACAGCTAGAAATAAAACAAGTAGTTGCACAAGTCTGAAGACTGGGGGGCTGCGCTCCTGGCCACCTGCCTCTGACCAGCCAGGAGCTCCTATGGCCACCTTTACTGGTGCTTTTGTGTCAGACCTTTCTGTGCTGGTGGGCTGAGGGTGCTTCTCGTTCCCCTGGCTGCCAGCGGTGCAGGAGCTCAGCAGCAGGATGTGTACAATTACTTTTGTTATTCAACCTGTTCTGCAGATATCGTTCCTCTGTTGTCCCTCCGTAACAATTCCCAGCCTTTTAGCTGTTGATGGCTCGCCTATTACTCTGGCACTGTGTTAGGATAACATCCAGATACATCTGAAGCGTTGAATTTATTTACTGTTTTTCCCTGAAAAGCTTTTAGCATGATACAGCAGCAGTACTTTCACTTAGGCAGCTGTTATTGTCAGGGTTTTTTTCTTGGTAGAAGTAAATTTTCCAGAAGATGAAAAAGGACTCCTCACAATGTGTAGCTCCATACTACTACATTTTAATATTCTATTTTCATGGCCTTCCTTCTCAGGAAGGGCCGATCTTTGGGAAACAGGAATGGTTTGATCTGCCCAGTTGAGTCAAATCAGTATTTAAAGTGAACTGGACTGTGTGTATAGCACTCTCTTCCTCAGCTGTATCTTTTCCATATCAAACTGGCTTTTCCAGGAACCGCAGCCAGCAATATCAATAGCATGTATTATCAACAGTCTTGAAAGTTCCACAGATATTACTTAGCAATCAGCAAGGCAAAGCTGGATGGAAATGCTTCTGCGTGGGTGCCTGCGCAGTTCCACACAGACGCCTGCCAGCCGTGTTCGGGGCAGGAGGACGTGGCCAGCTGCGCTGGGGCTTCTCCTGCTGCATGTCTGAGGTGAGTTCCCACCTTGGGAATGGGTCTTCCCAAGCAAGTGGGACGGGAAGGTCTGCGATGGCCTGCTGCCCACAACGTGCGCTGGATCTAGTGTTTCGGAGAGGATTTCTGTCCTGCAGGCATAGGCCAACACATTTATCGGCATTTCACGTAGTTCATGCCCATTTTATCTGCGGGCGTGCTGGGGACTGGCACATGGGCAGGCACGGCTGCAGTCCTGCGGCTTTCCCGAGGTTGCAGAGTGGACTGGGACAGCCAGGGGAGCATGTGCATGCTTGTACGTGCTTCAGCTTAGCTGGCCTCTCAGCGCTGCTTGGGCACTAGCGTGCAAGGGGAAGGCGGAGGGAGCCCAGTGCCCCTGCCAAGCCCTGGGTACCGACCCCTGGCAGGGGCTGCTCCTGCCCGAGCTGGGGGAGCGGGGGCTGCAAACGGCTTTCCAGGCCAATCCAGGCGGTGACAGCTCTGCAGCACACAGTAGGTTCGGCTGATCTCAAAGATGGGCAGTGAGGTTAGCTCACTTGTGTCAGGGATTTTTCCCCCCCGGGAGGTTTTCATCCCACTCCAGCTGTATTGGTACTTTCCAAGCAGGTGTAGGGAAGGCGCTCCACTCTGCTTCTTTCTGCTCTGCTGCTGTCCTCACTCAGCCCTGTACTGAGCATTAGCACGTGCGTTCCCAGAGCCTGGAGGTGCAGGTGACACCCTCGGCTTGGCCACGTCTTCTGAGCAGGCAGGGGAACGGGAGTGGGGAGAAACAGGAGCACTGCCGTTCTTTGGAGGACCCACTTTGCAGAGCAAGCTGCCTGTGACTGAGACATGGTATTGGGACACCCCAAGTTTTTCAGAGCTAGTTTGTATTTATTTGCTCATTAAAGAGCTGCTGTTTGCTCCCCAAACTATCTGAACTCCTTCTGCAAGACCAAGCCTCCCTTGAGTGTGGAGCTCGCCATGGTTACACACAGTCCTGAGGGTGGGCATGCTTCTTTCTGGGTTGGCTGCTTGCTTTCTTAGCCCTAGAATTTATACCAAGTCATGGATGTCCAGGTCTTTTCCGTTCCTCCTATGACAGTGGAAAATGAATGAGCTACCACTCAAGGGACATGTACCCATACGTTGAAGGGAAACCTGGACTCGGAACAGCCTACCTTGACGTGAACATCCTCAGTGAAAGGAGGCAGGACTCGCCACTGCCTCTGTCAGTGAGCCCCGGTTCCAGCACATGTGTGAGTGGCAGGGCACTCAGACTAGTGCTGCTTTGCTATAACTGTGATTAATACAGTAATTAAATCTGGTAGATGACACTGAGATATTCCCAGTGAATAGGATCAAAGCACTTCTGGAGAGAACGGTAGTGAGGCTTCGTCAAAACAATTTTGACTGCAGTGGTGTTAGAAATATGCATTTCCAGCCTTTTTCACAACTTGTTTCATGGCTGAGCACTGACCAACAATAAATCTTACACTAAAATTGGAGAGGTTGGGCCAAATTTATGCCTGGTAAAACCAATGTCACACCAAACATGCATCTCCATCCACAGGACTGAGATTGCTTTGCGCAGTCGAAGCCAAGTGGTGCCGAGGGCCATGCTTGTGAGCCACCCGAGATGGTGCATGCCAGCGCAGATGTGCCAAGCACTTCCAGCCGTGCCAGGAGCTTGCAGAGCTCTGGTGGCTCTTTCTAGGTAGGCTGCTGGACCAGGCCAGGCAGCTCAGGAGTCAGCACACCCCTATGCATTCGCCGTGGCTGCTGGTGAGGAAGGCGGTGGTTAAGGGCACCCCCCATTAGGAAAGCAGTAAAATCATAGCAGCATTGTCTAATCTGAGACTGTCCAATTTGTGTGTGAGCTGTGCAGTCAGATGGGCAAGGGATTTCGGCACAAGGCAACAGCCATATCCCAGAGGAGATCCACTTGAGCAAAGAACAGAAGAAAGCAAGATTTAGCATTAAGATCATAATTTCAGATTGCATTGTGCGAGCATCAACAATCTATATACATGAGAGTCTTTGGGGAACACAATGCTGTAATAGCTATCCAAGCCAGCCTGAACAGCGAGGGTTATTTTTAATTGCAACTCAATGGATCTAACCTTGTGATGTCTGTTCACAAAGCATTGCTGGATTAATACAGGTTCCATAGTTGCTTCTGCTAAAAGACTTTAATGGATCAGCTTAGTTCTCTGCTCCATGATTATAGCATTCTTACCCGCCTATCATGCATGAGCCAGATGGTCCCAGTGAAATCAGAGCATATTTATATTTTTGTCTGCTACTCAGCCAGCTGCCCACTGATTTTGTTGCATAGTGGTAGGAGGAGAGGAGCCTTCCTGGGTGAAGTTCACCCACCTCTTTCCCTAGCCCCAGTATCTCCCTCACTTCCTAAAATGCATCAAAGGAACCACGGAAGGGTTCTCTCCCCAGGGCTGCCTGGGAGGCTTGCCTGGCTGGCCGTGGAGGGCAGCCCCACTCCCACGGCAGCAGTGCAGCACTGTCTCCTGGCATGGATTCATCTGCTTCCCAGTGCACACGGGGATGTTTTCAGTTCTATTGGCAATGAGAGCCATTAAGAAGGTACAAGTACTAAAGAGATCCTGAGCAATGCCTATAAAATCTCTGAATCCCTGACAGAATCAATAGTGGGCTCTCAGGAGTAACTTCTTATCCAGGCCAACTTAAGCACATGCCAATGAGTCGTTAAAGATTTTGCATTTTGTGAAGACACAGAATCCCTTTCATTGCGATTGTTGGACTCCAGACTGGGCGAGACGATGAAAAATCACATTAGAAATAGACTGTACTCCAAAGGCATTTTCCTCAGCGTCTGGGAGGGCGGCTCGAATGGTGCGGCATCCTTCCTCCAGGCGCGTGCCCAGCCAGTGCCGGCGGTGCCCTGCGAGCCTGGGCTGCCTGCACCGTCACCGGAGGGGAGCCCTGTCCTTTGCGGTTTGTTGCAACAAGAGGCACAGACCCCTCTGGCCATGTCTGTGAGGAAAGCAGAGGTGGAGGAGCAGGAGAGGGAAGGAGAGAGCTGGGGAGCCGTGTGCCATGAAATGGAGGTCCCGAGGCTGGACCTGGGATGCAGCGGAGCCTCTGCGGTGTCCTGAGCTGTGCCCCGCTACACACGCTTGCCTCCTCTTGGATAACTTTGCTATTGACACAATTTCCAATTTGGCATTTTGGTTACCGTAGCAACTTGATGCTGCCATTCTCTGATCAGATCAGCTCGCCGTCAGTCAACACCGCATTAGCACCTGCGTTGGTATGGCAACGCAGGACCATTCTCCATCCTGGCTGAGCTGCTGCGGGAGGGACGGCTCCAGGCAGCCCCCGAGGGGAGCGGCAGCACTGGGGGCACAGTTGGCCCTGCTGCGGGGCAGTGAGATGCGCTCAAGCCAGGCTGCCCCCTGCTCCGGCCGTAGTGTCCTGGGCTCCCGAGTCCTGCAACGGCCTGGGAGATGCTGGGGAGAAGCTCAGCAGGGACGTGGCTGGCACAGAGCAAGGAAGTGTCCTTTCAGTCTCAGACTGCCCCTCATGAGAGTGTTTTGCGTGGACACCAAATGACTTTGCAAACTTTGGGACAAGGGAAAGCTGCTCGTCTTGGAGAGGGAAACCAATGGTCCCCAGGCAGCCCTTAATTTGGGGTATTAAGTCCTGCAAGAGCAGAGCTCAAGTCACAGAGAAGGGTGGTTCACCCCCTTCTCCCACAGCCACCACCTCCAAACCATTAAACTCTTTCAGTGAGCCTCCTGGGGGAGATTTATTTTGCTTTAGCCCCAGTCTGAACTGGCACCCGCTTTTCTGAAAGTGTTTTACAATTTGCGTTTAATGTTTTTTAACAGACATGTGCAAGCCATTTGAATTAGAGCAGTATGAATCTATTAGGCAGCGACAGATGCAAGTTTTGTGTCTCTTATTAGAAGGGATTGGATTCTGAGGTTTAGTGATGTGCAAAGGATTGGACTTTGGAGAGATTAAAATTATTTTCAGCGTTAAGCACAATATTTCTAAGCTAATGCACTCAGTCTTGAATATAGATTCACAGACCAAAAAGATTATAAAACATTAAACCTATGTAAATTCAGCTGTAAATTTGTGTTTGAACAAATTCAATGAGAGATTTGACTTGGGGGCTTACAGCAAATAGGTTCTGCTTTTAATGTGTATTGCAGTCTTTGGTTGCAATGCCATTCTCCCCTTGAAAGTCCCACGCCTGCTGAATTACTGGTAGGTCACAGTTGACAGCTCAAGCGATTATACCAGAATGTGTTAATAATAAAAAGGAAAATGACTTCATGTTTGTCTTTTCAGAAGACAAAAGCAGATGTTTGCTCTACCCTGAGGAGCAGCAGAGATGAGCTCCATGGGCAGGTGACACTGTTGCAGCACCTGGCCGTTGCCTCTTTTGGATAGCAATCGTGCAAATCCATGTCCTTCTTTGTGGTTCTCCAAGCCCTGGGAGTTGCTGTGAACTTTTTTCTCTTGTTGAGAACATGAAAATACAGTTAACAAAGACTCCTTTTGAGTGGGATTGCAGGAAACCTGCAACATCGTGAACAAGCTGCCTACACGGAGATAAATGACAGCTGTGACTGAAGGAATAAACAAGATAATCTGGATTTAAATAAACCACAAGGGGATTTTGGCAACATGCAAATTCACAAATTTATAAAATGTATCCTTTGAAAATAAAGAGCTTGTCTGAAGCCAGCAGTTAAGAACAATTACTACAGCACATTTTCCCAATGAGGGCTTAGAGCTGGCCTTTGCCACAAACCGGAGGAGAGTGGGAGCCAGATGTCCTGCCCATCGCCACACAGCCGCTGGGGGCCAGTTTTATGCACAGAGCAAAAAACTTGAAGAAGCGACGCAGCGAGTCCCCTGTCCAACTGGGGAGCTGCAGGAGTGGTGGGGGTGCTGGGGAGCACGCAGAGCAGCGTGGCCCTCCTTAGCCGCCAGGCCACAGCACTGGGGAATGAACAGGAAAGGAGAGAAATATCAAAAGCCCAAGCAAGCACCCAATAATACGTATTTGATCATCTGCTTGGAGGACCAGGTAATTCCTGGATCCAAGCCCAGGAATGGCAATAAAAGTTTCATTTTGACATTGCACAGCGCAGAGATGCTGCTACCAACAAGCATGAAGAAATGACGCCCATCCCTGTAACCGAGCAAAGGAGTCATTAACGCAGGATGGCGGTGGAGCTCCTTCCAGTGGCTTGTTGTCATTGCCCCCCTTTTTCAGGTGGGTAGCAATGGAGACAGGAGGGGCAGGAGGTGGGTAGAGACCAGTGGCAGGGCCATGAGTAGCCATGTCCCATTCCAATGCTTTACCTCCAGGGCTGCTCTGCAGAGGTGCATCAGGCGTGGTCAGCAGCATGGCAGTGCCTCTTTATCAACCAGCCTGGCATCGAAAGGGGAAGGAACACTGCAAGAAAAGCCAAAGCGTGTCCAAGAGGCTGTGCAGTCCTCTCCAGGAGCAGACCCCTGGCGCAGCACTGCAAATTGCTCTGCAGCAGCCACCAGAGGAGAGCGATCCGGAGCATCGCATCCTGCCCAAGCATGCGGAGCTGGTTAGCATTCTGTTGGCACGCGCGCAATTAGGGCCAGAGCACATGGCAGCAGCTCTGTGAAGGTAACTGCTCTGAGGAGTGCTCCTGCCGTGCCAGAGACTCCGCTGCTCCAGGTTTAACACCCTTGTTATTCTCGACAACAGGAGCTGGTGGTGCTGTGTATTGTTCTCTGCTGCGCGCTTGGCAACAGCTATTGTGTGCAGCAGGACATGTGCAGGACGTGCTGGCTCTTGGGGCTGCCAGGCTCAAGCCTCCTTCACAGCTGCCTTTGCACAGTGGGAGCTCAGCAAGGCAGTCCGTATGTCTGCCTAGGAAAGGCAGCACTCAGAAAGTAACTCTGAAACAAGGCAGAATTTGGGAGAAAGCATTTCTGTGCGTGCATCCCAGAGCTGCAGTAGTTCTGGTGCTCTGCAGGGCCGGGGTGCCTCGAGGACACACTGCAGCTCCCAATGTTATCCTTAAAACCGTACAGCAAAAGCTGAATCTGCTTTTCCTCCTCTTTTCCTTGATCGCTACTTCCCTGCTGTCTCTTCTCAGTGTCAACCTATCTATCCATTTGTCTTTATTGTGCATGGAATTAAACACAGTCCTTAAATGTGGCAACACTTTCAGATTATTAGCTCTGCAGTTTCTTGGCTCCTGTTTATTGTGATAACATCATCTGAAGGAGCTGTTGTAATTAATAGTTTGTTCGTGCTTCTTTTATAAACCCCTGGTGTGTTTGTTTTATACTTGAACATCAGCCACTAACACTTGCTTCCAGTGTATTGTCTGAAGTGTCCCCACCACAGAGAAAAGGCTTAGAGGTTTGGGGGTTTATTTGCAACAGCTTATTGAAACCATAATTTAAAGTAAAGACTAAGTAAGTATAATATTAAAGGCAAGACAGAGGGGACCAAAATCCTTGTTTACAAAACTGTCCGTGAAGGAGCTATTGCCATGGCATGGCAGTGCCTGGAAGGAGAGGGAACCCTGCTCCTGGCTGTCACCCAGCCCCTGTGAGCGGCAGGATGGGCAGGCGCGGCAGCATGGGTGAAGGAGAGCAGCAGTACTTCCTCTAAATTCTGATTAATTTTTATCTCTTTTAAAGCATTGTCATCTAAAAACCCACAAATCACAGCCACAATCCATAATACAGAGCAAACGAAGGCTTGTGCAAGCACCAGGTCCCTGGGTACCTGCCCAAATGTCCCAGGGGCTGCAGACAGCTCGCAGTGCCAGGGAGATGCTGGTCAGGGGGAGCAGGATCAAATGCACTACAAATACCATCAGTAACACCCTCTGGTCTCATTGCACAGCCAGAGCATTGGCACAAGGGGCAAGGGCCCAGCCAGCCCCTGTTTGCTCTGAGCTTTTAGTTTGAGACTCCACAGGCACTTATTTGCAGAACAGCATCTTGTCAGCTAGGAGAGAGACAAGATACAAAGATGTATTACAAAAAACCAATAAGCTAGTGGCTGTGGCTAGACCAATTCACACTGCAGCCGAGGTGCTAAGTAGCAGCTAGTGGTGATAACTAAGCCCAGGAGCTCCCCCCGGCCCCTCTGCTCCCCAAGCTCCTTGCTGCAGAGCAGATGTGCTGGTGGAGGCAGCGCTCCGGCTGGGCCAGGGCAGGTCTGCCTCTGCGATGCAGAGGGTCAGAGCAGACAACAGCAATGGTCCCCTCGAGCCCTATTGCCTGAGAGTCCATTGCTTGAAGTCCAGCAGAGCTTTTAGCATCTCATAGTTGCCACATTTTGACATTTGGCAGCCTGTTGCATGTTGCCAGGGTGTCTGACTCTGAGGAGCTGTCGTGGTTTAACCCCAGCCAGCAACTAAGCACCACGCAGCCGCTCACTCACTTCCCCCTCCAAGTGGGATGGGGGAGAGAATTGGAAAAAAAAGTAAAACTCGTGGGTTGAGATAAAGAGAGTTTAATAGGACAGAAAGGAAGAAAATAATGATAATAATAAAATGACAATAATAAAAGAATTGGAATATACAAAACAAGTGATGCACAATGCAATTGCTTACCACTTGCCCAGTTAGTTCCTGAGCAGCAATCTGCACCCTCCAGCCAACTCCCCCCCAGTTTATATAGTGGGCGTGATGTCACATGGTATGGAATACCCCTTTGGCCAGTTTGGGTCAGCTGCCCTGGCTGTGTCCCCTCCCAACTTGTGCCCCTCCAGCCTTCTTACTGGCTGGGCATGAGAAGCTGAAAAATCTTTGACTTAGTATAAACACTACTTAGCAACAACTGAAAGCATCAATGTGTTATCAACATTCTTCTCATACTGTATCCAAAACACAACACTATACCAGCTACTAGAAAGAAAATGAACTCTATCCCAGCCAAAACCAGAACAGGAGCATACACCAGCCAATTCTGCCTTTGCTGGTCCCTCCTTCTGCTCAGACAATTGCATAGGAAACCCAGCTTATCCTGTCTGAGACAGCACAAACAAGTGTGTGGTGCTGATGCGCAGGTGTTGGGGTAACTGAACACCATGGGGTAATGGTGTTTGGTGCTTGCCTGACAGTTCAACACCATTTGCAAGGTAGAAGGACTTTTACACGCTGCTCCTTCTCCTGTTATCCAGTCCACTGCTGTCTCAGTGGATGCCCTCTTCACTCAAAAATCAGAGCTGCCTCTTCCCGTTTCCCATAGTGCCACACGCCACAGGTTCACTGCAATCCTGTTGGTCTGGTTTGATGCTCTTGTCTCAAAGCACTGATCCAAGCTCCCAGCAGCAGCCGCAGGAGCAGTAATGACAGCCCCCGGTCGGCCCTCCCCAGAGCTTCTCTCCCATTATCAGCTCAGGATCAAACATGCCCCTGGCCTGGAAGGGTTGCTTTGGGAGAACCTGCAGGGAATGGAGACCTTAGGTATTCCTGTGGAGAGCTGGCAAAGGGAACATCAGAGCTGGTCCAGCCCCTTCAAGCTTTACCATGGTGTAAAATGAAGGTTGGGATAAAGGGAGGGGGTGGAAGAGCTCCGTACTCCCACTCTTGCGGAGCAGGACAGCAGTGAATATAGAGCCAGCACGAAGGATAAACACTGGCCAAGCACTGAGGAACAAGTCTATGGACCCTGTTGCTGCTTGATGTCATTCTTGATGTCGCTGCTTGAGCAGCGAACTTAGCAAGACACAAGAGGGACTGGACACCTCTGTGCATGTTAACCTTATCTAGAGTAGCCACTAACTACAGAGATTGGAAAGCGATATTAAAACTTTCTGCTTCAGGACTTCATTAAATCTTCAGTGATTGATAGCAATCAGGAGGAAAGGAGCATGGGCAGAGTAATCCCACAGCTGGTTGAGAGATTCTCCGTCCTTCCTTGGGGGCTCCCATTTCCTGCCTGGTGTCAAAGACAGGAGACCTGGCAGGAAAACTCCCAGCCACCACCCAGGCTGTGGTACCTCTGTCCCTGGGGGCTGGCAGCTCTGGTACTCTGGAGGTGCTCTGGGTGTTAGCACAGGACAGCAAGCAGCAGGGTAAAATGTGGTCTGCAGCTAGGTTGTGATAGAATCTGTTAAAAAGGAAATGCATACAAATTACTAGCTATAACTGATGATAAAATAACTATTTTGTGGAGCAAGGAACAGAAGAGTAACACATTGATTTTGGTAATTAATGGTTCAATAGAAACCTGTTCTAGGAACGCCCTGGGCAAAGTCACTGGATTGGAAGCGCCTTTATTCCCTGGTCTGTTTTTTGCCTCACTCCTCCACGTGTTCTCCGAGGCTGATTGCACAGCCCCGAGGACAGCCACAGGCGCTGGCTCCTGCAGCTCCGCTGCCACTCCTCCTCGCAGGCTCCTGCTCTTTCTCTGGAAGGTCTTTGGGGCAGAGATTTTGGCTCAGCCTGTGTGCAGCACTCATCCCAACAGGGCTGGAAACTGCCTCCAGTCACTGCTAAAGTGGTTTCCAGTGCCAGATGCTGCCCTAAGCGCTGGAGCGTGGACCCTGGTGAGATCAATGTAGCACCACACCTGAGTCACTCTCGCTGGAGGAGCAGGTTGCAACATGCAGACGACTGCAATGGCTAAACCTCAGACAGCACAGCCAGGAGTGGCGTTGCCTCCTGGCATCTGGGTGGATGATGGATGGTGCAGCAGCAGGAGGGAGACGGCAGCACTGCGAGAACTCTGCCAGGTTAGGGCTAGATCAGATGTGGGGGGAGAACCGCAGCCAGCAATATCACTGTGCTGCTCGTGCCTCTCCAGGCAAGTGAGTGAGTGCAGCAGAGGGTGGTGACAGTGGGGAGTGATTGAGCCCCTGTGGCTGAGTGTGTTCGGAGCAAAATGCCTGATCCAAACAGAGAGCCTGGTAGCAGGGAAATGGAGTCATTGTTCAGAGGTCCTTGCTGGCCTGCTCTTCAGTGCTGTTTCTCTAAACAGCTTTTAAAAGATAGTTTAGCTTGCCGCGTTGGCTGCTGGCATGGGCTCAGGGCTGGGTCCCACCAGTGAGCCGCACCTGCGATGCTGGGCCCGGGGTGTCTGGTGCTGCTGTGGGGAACGGATGCCCTGTGATCGTGGCCCTCGTCCTTGCTGGAGGTGGATTGCTCCCCCTCCTCCACTGCCAGCAATTAGCACCCTGGCTGCGAGAGCCGTTGCACAGAGCAGTGCTGCCTGGAGCCGCCCCCAGCAGCCCCCAGCCCTCCTCCTATTCAGACCCCAGCTCTCCTCCTTCCTTTCACCACTCTGTCACATCAAGACCGAGACCTAGTTTCCATGCAGAAATTTTAGCCTTTTGGCTCCAAGTTTGTAAAGCAATATTTAAAAAATAAAAAATCAAACAGGAAATTTTACACAGCCACGCTTGGATTTTGTGGGCAACGCAGAAAGGACTGGTGCACTGCAAGCTTGCTGTGCATGTGAAGGCAGTGCCTGCCAAGGCCAGTGAGTGGGACTCTGCAGCAGGGAGATTTCTGCAGTGGGTCATATCCTGAAATTGAGGGTTATCTTTGGCCAGTTGCTCTCAAGACATGCTGCTGAGTGAATGCAATTTCCATGGGAATACAAACACCAGTCAGAATCATGCAGAGACTGAGAAGTCAGGTCAGCCCCGGTGCAGCCCCGGGAGCTTGGCAGGATGCCCTTGCGGGGTCGGTCCCCAGCCACTGCGCCCTGCGGCCAGTGGCGCCAGTGCCCAACTGGTTGCTGCCCCCGGCCATGGCGGCAAGCTGGAGCGTAGGTACTGCGTGGCGCTGGGGAGGGGAAACCCTGGTCTGGCCATCAGTGATGCTCTCCTGTCTGTCAGATACTTTTGGAGGGCAGCAGGGAGCACTTCTGCTCCAGCCCTCCTTGGGGCAAGTGCTGCCTGCCCACATGCTCAACTTCCCGGTCTCATTTTCTGTGCACATCCCTTGCACCACTCCCTTACACAACCGAAGGGCTCAGCTGAAGGGCACCCTATTTGTACGGCAGTGGGCACCTGAGGACTCAATCCCTGATCACGCTGTGGGTCTTGCTGTGATGTGGATAGCCATAAAAGATGCTTCCTTCCCACAGGGCTGTTAAATCTGGGTGCTGGATCCCCCCCAGGAAAGCCAGTCTGTAATTCTGCAGCATCTGCAGTCCCCAAGTGCTTGCATCCCTCTTAATTTGTTCAGGCTTTTCTTAAAAGAAAAATACCTCAACATGCATCATTGCACCTGATCCATGCTCCTTGTGTATCACTGCTACTCAAATGGCTGATGCAAGGCAAGGCCAAAGCACCAAAGTGCTCCAGGCAGAAGGCAGGACTGCAGACACCCAACTGCCATGTTGGGAAGGCAGCTCTGGCAGGGCACGATGCTGGAGGGATGAGCTCCCTGGCAGGGCCTGGCCACTGGCATGCTGGCCCTGAAACAGGTGAGCTGGAGTTCTGCAGCCCTGCTCCCCACAAACCCCCATTGCCAGGACTCAGCTAGAGATTTTTCAACAGGAAAGATGCTGACTGCAGGAGAGGGGGAGCCATGGGACCCGCTGGCCTCTTCACCCAAAAATGCTGAAGGCGCAAGCAGCCCTGTGGCAGCACCAAACCCACCTTTGCTCTTGCCTTGACAGGAGACCCAGCACCTCCTCCAGCAGCACCTTGGCAAAACAAGCCCAGCTGGATGGATTACACCAGCAGTAAATACACAAATTACGGAGAGGTTTAAAGCAAGCTGATGCATTTAGTAGTCACAAAGACAAGGCAACACTGACAGGCAAATCTAGCTGGGCCTTGCCTGACAGCCACTTCTGCTTGCAGACTTCAGCTGCGTAATTCCTGAAATGGCTGTTTCCTGCGGCTTGGCGGCTTGACGTCAGCATCGCTGCGGTCGACAGTGCCCAAGGTGCTCTTACAGAACCATTTCCAGCCTATTCACATTGTTTTCTCACCATATGTTGGTACTAAAAATAGTTGCAATATGAAGGGATAATCCTGTAAGACCCCAAGCATCGCTATCCTCCGTGTCTGCTGCAGGAGACCTGGCCACTGCTGCAAGTGCTTCCAGCGATTAGTGACACCGCTCCTCCTCATGCCTCCCAGGCAGCAGCACCATCAGGCACCGCATCTTCACGGCAAATTAGTCAACAACAGGTTAAACTATGCTTCATGTGGGTGTGCCTAGGTACAAGTATTTGAGAAGCTTAAGATAAAAATATTGTTAAAACACACGTAAGAAGCAGCCAATACTGTGCCTGTAAAACCTTTGAACAGGTACACTGTGGGTACAGAAAGCCTTGCATGGGCGCGCTCCGACAGACGTGGCTGTACACGCAGCCACCGCAGCTCCGTGGCCTCCTGCGTTGTCTCACCTCACCCGGTGCTGGGAAGGGTGGCGGGGGCTGGCAGCGCTTCCCCCACGCTGCTGGGGTCAGCGCCTGCACGGGGTCACTGCCGGCAGGCGAGGCGGGTGTTTGCAGCTTTTGGGATCCAGCCAGTTTCCCACTTGGGCATCTCTATTGCAGGTGACATAGCGGGTGCCGGAGTGGAGCCCTGGGGGCAGTGGGCACGGCGGCAGGGCTAGGGCTGGCCACGGCCACGGCGCGTGCAGGAGCAGGAGGTGGGTAGCTGCCTGGTTCATGGCACTGCCCTCCAGCCTCTCCAGCACTCGGCAGCCAAGGAGGTGTGAAAGAGGCTGTAATGCTCTTGCAGGGACATCATTTAATACCTTCCGGCTTGCTATGATAATCTTTAACTGGGGGCAGCTGGGACAAGCATTTACCTCTTCATTTTCTTAGATATAAATGCTATCTTGCTGCAGTTTCATTTTACAATATGGTAATATGCTATCCAGGAAAGTCTTGCTACATGCTAATTTATCCAGTAGGCAAATTCCTTTTGGCTAATAAAAGTGCTTGCACAGGAAGCTCAAAACCCAGCAGCAATTAATTATTGACAGAGCATGTGAATTAGAGATAAAAGAAAAGTCATTCTTTCTCACACACAAGATAGTAAATAAATTTAATTATTGTACTAGAAGCAAGGGATCTTATTCTGTATTAAGTTTTATTAGCTGAGACATTTAAAAGCATGTCATCATAACAAAAAGGTCTTGTGTAATCCTAACTGCACCACTCTGGTACAAGGCTCTGAAGTGAATAGGCTTAATTGAGCAAATGGAAGCAGATGGCTTGCTGAACAGACAGGTATTGTACAGGTTTATTGTCAATTAACTTTTGTCTACATATGCCTATGGCGAATTGACTGTATAATGTGTTACCAAGGCTGATTTAACACTTCAGGTGCCCACCATGTCCAGGGTCCGAGAAGAAACAAAGCCAGAAGTGCTTTGGTCCCTGGGGCCCACAGGTGTGGCAGCATCCCTCCTTCTGAACATCCCGACAACACCTGCATGGGGCAGGAGGGACACTGAGGTGTCTGGCCATGCCTGGCACCTTGCTAACCACCCGTCCTCTGCTTCTGCACAGGAACGTGATGCCCAAGACGCTGGACGGCCAGATCACCATGGAGAAGACCCCCAGCTACTTCGTGACCAACGAGGCCCCCAGGCGCATTCACTCCATGGCCAAGGACACGAAGCTGATCGTGGTGGTGAGAAACCCGGTCACACGGGCCATCTCGGACTACACGCAGACGCTCTCCAAGAAGCCAGAGATCCCCACCTTCGAGGTGCTGGCCTTCAAGAACCGGACCCTGGGGCTGATTGATGCCTCCTGGAGCGCAATCCGCATCGGGATCTATGCCCTGCACTTGGAGAACTGGCTCCAGTACTTCCCCCTCTCCCAAATCCTTTTTGTCAGTGGCGAGAGGCTCATCACTGACCCAGCTGGGGAAATGGCTAAGGTCCAGGACTTCTTAGGCCTCAAGAGGATTGTTACAGAGAAACATTTTTATTTTAATAAAACCAAGGGGTTCCCCTGTCTAAAGAAGCCAGAGGACAGCAGTGCTCCCCGGTGCTTGGGCAAGTCCAAGGGTCGAACTCACCCCAAAATAGACCCAGACGTCATCCACAGACTGCGGAAGTTTTACAAACCATTCAATGTCATGTTTTACCAAATGACGGGCCAAGATTTCCAGTGGGAGCAGGAAGAAAGTGATAAGTAGAACCATGAAATCAGGAATAAAGTTCTTTTCTTTTGAGATGCAAATCATCATTAGAGACCCAAAAGTCACTCGGGGCTAGAGGCTCAGCCTTGTGAGTGCAAGACTCTTGCGCTGTCAGGGTTGCAGCCAAAGCTGCCCCACGTTTCCAGCTCTGAAACCTTAGTGGCACGTCACCTTGGGTTGCATTTGGGCTCTCCCCCCTGTGATGCTGAGGAGGATCAGGGGGTGGGTGGGAGGAGGAGGAGAGAGAGGGAGCAGGGTTCCTCAGGGTGATGGGATGCTTCGTGTCGACATTTCACTGCTGATGTCCCCCTCGCAGCCAGGCAGGCAGGACCAGCACCACCTGCCATGGCTAGCTGAGCGGGAGAGTGGCTCACAAAACCCAGCAACACCGGGAAAAACCCATAGATTTGATTTCTCCTGCCCTGGCTGTGAGTTTTCCCAGACAGCAGCACCAGATCTGGTGAATTCAGGACATGTGCATTCAAATGCACACTGGTATTTGTGTGTGGAAGGAATAAAGCCAGTTATGCTGCAGAGGAACTATGTACAGAAACTTCATTTGCACCAGACATTTCAATTACTTGTTGCACTAAAACTAGTATTTACCAAGTGCCACAAAACACCTGGGCCCAATTCTCCTCCGACTGGTGGGTGTATCGCCACTGTTGGAAGAGAGTCATTCCTGCTTTGCTGGGCTGCTCAGTGAGATCAGAACCGGGGCCTTCCCCGGACTCCCCCGCTCCTCCTGGAAGCCGTACCGAAGGCCATCCCCAGGCATCCGCTCGGAGTGGGGGTCTCACCGCCTGGCCAGGCTGCTGAGGTGCGTTGCGGAGCTGCGTGTGCCCATGCAGCACCCCCCAGCAAGGCCGTGCTGTGCCCTGCTC
The DNA here is from genome assembly GCF_900496995.4 of Aquila chrysaetos chrysaetos. NCBI lineage: Eukaryota > Metazoa > Chordata > Aves > Accipitriformes > Accipitridae > Aquila > Aquila chrysaetos. The sequence goes on along the minus strand of NC_044028.1, from coordinate 539,648 downwards.
CGTGGTTTGGAGCCAGGCGTTCCTGGTAGGAACCGAGGGGCTGACTGTAGGGCAGAGGCATGGGGGACAGCCCCAGCGTAGGGTCTGGGCAGGGCTGACTGTCGGAGCCCCTGGCACTGCCCTTCATTTGCACCTTGAAAACGAGAGCTCTGCTGCTTGCTGTTGACAGCCAGGTTTGCAAAATGGGGAAGCAGCCTTCATCTTTACTTCAGAATTACAAAAGAGCAATTAATTCCCAGGGCAAGTGCTGCTCTGCGCAAAAAATGTGTGCTTTCTAGTGGAAATGACCACGTCAACCAAATTTGCAAATCCTGGTAGAAACTAGAATAAACCCATATCCCAACTGGATCCTCCAGCAACGTGATGAGAGATGCATGCTGGAACCAGTGGAGAGCAGGCCAGCAGCACTTTAACACAGCTGCGCTGTTTCCATCTCCATTACTGAGAGAAAAACAGAAAGAGAGGGAACAAAAGGAAGAATGCAGATCTCCTGTTGCTGAAATGTTCCCTTCGCATGGGTGATTTCTAAGGGCACTCAAATATTGCTGGCTGCTTGCTTTGTTTTAACGAGTGGTAAGAATGCCTCCCTGGTGGAGCATAGCTGTGTGTGAGTCCCCTGTCCCCTTTCAGGTGGGTCCCTGGCTGTTGGAAAGCAGCAGAGATGCAGTGTGAGATCGCTGTGGGAGGACCAAGACTCAGTTTTGATTAAGGTGGCAAGAAATCCCTGCTGATCCAGCTAACCAAATGAAATCACTGTTACGTTGGGTAACAAGCTGAACCTGCTTTGAGTTTCATGGCCTGTTGTGTGGTTCATTATGCCATGAAGTGGTGCTGGTGCCTTGGAGTGGATGAAAAAGAGCTGAAGCCATTTGGAAAATTTACACCATGGGCCATGCTGGAGGGGTACCGCAAGGTCCCTGCTAGCATCATGTCAGTTCCTATTAGCCTGATTAGATTTAAAAACAGCTCCTGACATAACATAGCTTTTCACAGTCCCACAAATCCTGAAATTATTACATGAAAATTGGAAGTATGTAATAGGAATAATTTTACAGTGTTTCACACATTATTAAAATGTCAGATCAGCTCCTAAGTGAAAACTGTTGTTACACAATTTGGTGCAAGCTCGATGGATTCAGTTGGAGGATGAGGGGCTTATTGAGGCCCAGTGTCCAGGCTCCTCACCGGAGGGATATCCAGAAATTTTTGCCTGTTCCCAGCATGCTGCAGCCTCGACGCTGCAGCGGGCTGGCCCTGATGGTGCTGAGCAGAGCCTGCCAGTGGAGACGGCAGGACCCGCGGCCCTGGCTGCCTGCCGGAGGGGCTTGGCTCCGGCAGGACGCCATCCCAGGTCATGGCTTGGCCAGGACCTGGCAGGTTGGTGGCTGCACGCAACCCCAGCTGTTATGGCCATCTGCGTGGCACTGTGCATTGCCTTTGTGGTGAAAGCTTGGACTCTCTCAGCCCCCATCCACGGCTTAAGCAGGAGCAGGTCTTCTCCGAGCAAGGTCTCCTTGAGCTTGAAAGAGCCCCTGAGAACCCCTGTCCCCAGCCAGCAGGTCTCCCTGCACACCCCAGCCTTGGTCTGGTCCGGCCCGAGCACTGCCCTGTGTCTGTCTCCCTGGGTGGCTCCGGCTGGCTTCTCCCGGGAAGAGCCTCTGGTCCCCGACTGCCGTCAAGCCACCGTCACTCTTCTCATCGTGCCCCTTGCTGGAGGGACAGGAGGTCTGAAAACGCATGTTTGTCTGAGAATTACGACCCAATGAAGCACCCCCTTAGGGAGGTCATGGCGTGCGGCGGGGCCGGGCAGGAGCGTCCGTCCTGCGCTGGGATGAAGCACAGTTGCGCCTGGGGCTCAGTCCTGGAGCTGGAACAAGGCCCTGGAGCAGGGATGCGGAGGAGGGTCCTGCAGGAGGGCTCCCAGCGCAGGGCTCCAGAGCAGGACGCAGCCGGCCCCGGCCCCCGGGCCCCCCAGGAGGGGCCACCCGATGGTTTACAGAAGCGGGGCGGGTGGTGGGAGGTGCTGCGCCTGCCCCGGACTCTTGCTCCCGTTCGTTCTGCCATATATTCAGAGGTTTATTTTTTATATTGGCTGCAATCTCCAGCTCTGGAGGAGCCACCGAGCACCTGGCGGCAGAGGAGGGCCCACTCTTCCACCCCTGAGCGGCTGCCCCATGGACACCGACCGCCCCAGCACGATGGGACGGGACCCCCTCGCCTCCCCAGGTGCCACCGCAGCACCACCGGCCCCTTCGCAGCGCTGGAAGGGAGCGGGGTGCGCCAGCCACCCACCCTGGGGGCGGGTGGAGGGCACGGGGGGGCCTCTGGGGTCGTTTATTCTCTTTTCTGTTTTTCTGAAATGCACCCCGTGTCTGCCATGCTAATGCAGGGGCTTGACAGAGGAATTATTTTCTATCTGGCCGGAGAGTGGCCTGCCAAATGAGAGTGAGTCAGGTTAATAACACTTTTTTTTTAAACTATTCAAATGTCAGCATTAGAATACACAGGAAATTGAATTTTGTATTTGATTTCAATTAACAAAGCATAAATTATATTTAATTTTATACACAGACTGGGTGATTCATTGTTCTGGAAAAGCTGGTACTTTATGGTTCAGAGACTGGAAATGGAGAGTTAATCTTTTCTGAAACCAAACTGCTGTGCTGTTGCCTCCTCCCAAACGCGTCTCTGTCTGTCGGTGTCACTCTGTACCTGAACAGTATGAAAATCCTGAACTGAACACTTGAACCCACAGCACTAACAATAAAACATTGTAGCAGCTGCATTTCTCTGCTCCATTTCTCCCAGCCCTGCCAGCAGCACCAACACCCAGCAAGTGGCAGACCAGTGGCGGCCGCCACCAGCCAGTCCAGCCCTGAGCAGCTGCTCTGACCTGCTCCGCAGGATGCGGCCCCACAGGTGCCAGAAGGGCCGGGGGAAGGCACGTGCCACAGCCGGGACCAGGACCAGGACCAGGACTGCCTGGGCCAGCACCCGGCCTGCAGGGTCCCAGGCATGGGGGAGTTTCCAACCCGTTGGGCAGCATCCCCAGAGATGTCCTGCATGAGATCAGGTCAGGGACCCATGGAGAGCACAATCCCCGCTTTCCTCTGCAGGCAGAGACCAGCCACCGGCCCCCAGACCCAGGACTGCCTCAGCTGGGGACAGCAGGCTTGTTCCTGCGGTGGGGGGGCAGCAGGATGTGCCCCTCCGGTGGGGGACAGCAGGATTGTCCCTGCAGTGGGGGGCAGCTTTCCTCATTGGCCTCGCAGCTCGGGGTGCACCTCCCAAGGTCACAAAGAACAAATCCCTGAGCAATGCCTGGGAAGTTTCACTTGCTGCTGATTAAGGATAAATCAGTGGGTAATAAAAGGAGAGAGAGGGCTGGCTGCCAGGCAAAGAAATTAGGGGGAAAAATTTTTTATCTTATTTTGTGTGCATAATTTCCTGCTAGTTTGAAAAAACCTATTTCACAGCACGGCCCTATTGTGTCATCTGATAAAAACCACTGAAAAACTTTTATCAACAAAATTAGGAAGTAGTGAACTATAAAATTGCTAATTATTTTCTAGTAAATTTACTTTTAAATAACTTTAGACACCAATTACAGGCACCATTAAGCACCATTAACACTGGGTATATTTACCAAACAAGGATGGAATACTTATTATTCAAATCAAGATCATTTTGGTGTAGATTTTGCTGTTTGGAAAGCAGTCCCCTCTTACCAGATGTTTAAAAAGTCATCAGAAGATCAATTACACCTCAAATGTAGTCAGATTCCTAATATTTGAATTGTGGCATGATATAATTCAGCCCGTGAAAAAAACACCTGTGTGAGCAGGCACCGTAACCCCGAGGAGCTGCCCCAGCAGTGCCTGCACTGGGCCAGGGCCAATGTGCTCCTCTCTTGCTAGCCCTGAGAAAGCGAGTCCCACATTGCAGGTCCACCTGTCTCTTGCAATGTCTTCTTCCCCTGCTCCATGCAGGGCTCCACCACCCTTTGCACACCCATCCATGTTGGGCCAGTGAGCATTGCTCCTCCTGGCAATCTGCTGCTGTTTTGTCTCTCCACCACCATAGCTGGGCACCTTTCGCTGCCTCCATGGATTTGCTCCCCAGAAGACCGGTGCAGCTCTGCAAAGCGCTTGCCTGCTCCCTCCACCTTTGGGAATGCATGCTGCAAACACAGTGCTGCAGGTTGCCCTGGTGCCGGCATCACGACACCCCTCGTGCCGGCGCTGGACGCGCTCCGCACTGGGCTGAGCGGCGGTGCACGCCTCTTAATTGGACATTGCCAGGCGGCTGTCAGAAAGCTGGCTGCAAAGCTGTTACCTGCTCCCACTTTCCTGCTGTTATCTTTGACATCCTCATTATTTATTAACTGCCCTGTACCCAACAGGCTGCCACCGATGCAGAGATGCTCTTATTATGCAGGTTCAATATTCTGCCTGCCTTCCAAGGTCACATCCTCCAGGATGTCTTGCAAACCAGATTGAAGAGGTACCAGCAAAGATGCAACATGTTCTGTATATGCCAATGCCAGGTTTCAAACAGAGCCCTTTGAATAAGGATGACATACTAGATGGTGATATAAGACCCTGTTGCTTACTGCTTTTCCCTATCCGGTGTGCAGCACTGAGCTTTCTGCATCTACATCAGCAAATACGGGAAACCGGAGCATCAGGCAAGAGCTCCAGCCATCAGCTTTCACATACTGGAACAAAGAGTTTTTCTCTGGCACCCGAGCCTGGAAGGAGAGCAACATGGGGATTATTTAGCTGGCCAGGTTGCAAACCCGCAATGACCTGTTATAGCTTTGTCAGCATGAATAAACTCCTTTTTCCAGCCCCCTTCTCTGCCGCTGCCTCCTTGGCACAGTGCCGGGTGCCTGTGACCCCCGCAGGGTGCGGTGAGGTGGCTTTTGCGCCCTGTGCCAGCAGGCTGCAATGTGCCAGTGGTTCCAGGCAGAAGCATCAAAACAAACCGATACTCTTGCCTCCCCAGGTTTTGTGGTGCCTTTTGCTCAGGTTTTTTTGGTTCTGCTGACCTCAGAAACTATCCCTCCATGAGTCATTCACTGAAAAAAAAAAAAAAAATCTCATTAGAAGATTCTTGATGCCTCTTAAGAAGCTCTTCCAACTTCAGGTAAAAGACTTGAAATCAGAAGAAATAATTTGAGGGTCACTTCACTGTTACTTTGTACCACCAACAGAGATATTTTGGAAATTTTTAGGTGTAACGCAAGGTCTAATAGCCCAATAGATATGAGCACTTGTCCATATGCACTCCATGCAAGGGTAGAGGCTGCCAGCTCAGAAAGGAAGGATTTACCTACAGCTTAACAGGAATTTCTGCTCTAACCTAGTGATGCTCTAGGATGGCAGAGGAGAAGGACATTGGGGCTTTGCAGAATAATGCAGAGAGCTCCCTGTGCCGCCAGCACCCAGCCCCGCAGCTGCTCTGGGTGGGGTAGGACATGTCTCACCCATGTCAGAGAGGATCCGCCAGACACCCCAGCAAGGGAGCTCTGTGGGATGTGGCACCCTCAGAGGACGGTGGCCGAGGCTTTGCCTTGTGCCAGGCTGGGAGCCTCAACAGCGGGGGCTGTGGACAGCTACGAGACCTCAGCCACTGGGAAGACGACATTTATTTGCTGCTAACTCACCAGCTGCAGGACAGGCTGTGCAGCCTGTGCTCAGCTCCTGTGTTGGCAGGCGAAGGCTGGTTTGTTGGCTCACGGTTAGGGTAGGCATCACCTCAGCGCAGCCGAGGAGCCCCTCGGATGGAGGTGGGCATCCCCCGTCCCCCAGCAGCTGTGCAGGGAAGGAAAAGGTCCGCAGCCACTGGATCCCCTCCCCTCTCCCTGTCCTCAGAGGCAGGATTGAGGGCCCTTCTGCAGTCCTCTCCTGCACTTTGCCCCAGGGTGGGCTGCCCAGGAGGTGGGCTGCCCCGCTGCCCCCAGTGCTGTGCCTGGGCACGGGGCTGGGAGGGAGGGCGCACTATGTGCACAGTCTCCGAGGAAATCGAATTGAGAAGAACCGGGATTTTTTCAACAATACATTTTGTGACTAAAGTCATTATGTGCAGAGAGATGTACGGGTAGCTGAAGGACAGAATTAATATAGTAAGTAATCCTCTCCCTTTAGCAATATCTTTCTGCATGAAATAATGATTTAATGTCTAACTTTTTCTAGCATACACATTTCCTCATAACAAACACTTCTATGATATGCAGCTATTTATGTTTCAAGGCAAAAAGCGTGGAGTGTAATGGACTCTACTCTGACTATCTGGCCGTGAAGAAATTTCACTGTATCATGGGAAACGAGGAAAAACATTTTATTTGGAGGCAATTTATTTCTGTTTAAGCCATTCTTATCTTTCTCCCTTGTCTGTGTTGGAATGGATATCTGTATGACTCTGAGTTGCCTCTCCTGCACATGGGGTGTCTGTCCTCTCCAGGACCCCGCGACCAGCTGGAATCCCCGTGCTGCTCCTGACCACTTCTCACAGCTGGTGAATGGCCCTGTCAGGTGGCTTTCCTGGTGCCTCCAAAGCAGCGGTAGGTGGCACGTGGTATTAACTCCAGGAAATCGTTACAGAAGTTTCTGTGTTGAGATAGTGCACCCGTTTGGACTTTACAGCTGTCAAGAAGGGTAATTAATGCTGTAACCTTAAGTAGCGGCAGGCACTATAATCTGTGTTGGAGCACGGGACACAGTCCCAGGGTGGTCCCTGCCCCAGAGGCGTTGGCACCGTGGCAGCTGAGCACATCACTGCCCTGGGAAAGGGCAGCTGCTCTCCTGACAGCTGACCCTGGCTGCACCAGCCCTGCTTTGTGCCAGCCGCTCCACCCATCCTCCCTGTGCCTGGCTGCGTTTGCCCAGAGCCAGCCGGGCCCTGCGGCATGGAGCCAGCCTGCAGCCGTCCCAGCAAGCCGGCCCGAGGGGCAGGGTACTGCTTTCCGAGGCTGCAGTGCCCAATCCAGGCAGCCTTGGCTGCTCTGGAGCCCCAGTTAGGAGGCTTTCAGCTCCCTTTTCCTTCCACGAGACTAATACCCAGAGCAGTGGAGGACAGAGATCTGTCCTGTACGGAGACTTGCCTCCAGGATGTTGCTCTCCATACTCTCTAAGGCAGATCCCACAAACATCAACACGACGCAGAAGAAATGAGCTTTTCCCTGGCAGTGACATACCGCTTAAAAGCACTGATCCAGATAACACAAGAGATGTCTGCGTAATGAAGGCAAACGACACATCTGGCAATTTTCCACCCAAGTGACAGAGATAAACAGTTATAAATACACCCCATTAATAGTGTAAGCATCCTTCAAAGCTTGTCTTGAGAGTCTGTGGGGCCAGCATGCAGCGAGCGGGGGCTGGTGCTTTGGCTGGGCACCTGAGCGGCAGCTACAACAGAGCTGCCAGGCTTGCAGCCCCTTGTTAGCAGAGGCAAAATGAAGCATGGCAGTGGCAGAGGGAGACACTTCCCAGAAGGAGACAAGGGGTTATGAAGCCGTAAGCGCACCAGGCAGTACTGCCAGGGCAGCTTGCTTTGCCCTGTCAGGTGCCGACCAAGCCGTGCTCCCCCCGGCTGCCTCCCCCCGGCTGCCACGATCACCACCAGCCCAGCCCCTGGCAGGTCGGCCGGTGCTCTGGTGTCCCTCCCTGGGGACTGTCATCCTTTCCCCTCCCCAGGGACCCTGCACAGCACTCAGCCTTGCCAAGCAGCTGGACTCAGCTGGGGTTTAGCCCTAGTTTAATGAGGGAAAGCTAATGGATGATTTTTGCCCTTATCTTAGAAAACTACCTGCAGAATAAGTTGCAGTTAATGAAAGGAGTGAGGAATACACAGGTCACTGAGGGTGTCTGCACTCCCCTCTTGAAGGATTTCATCTGAGCCAAATAAGCAGCTGACAGCAAGTCCTCTAACAAATCCATTTTTTTTTCAGGGAATCTTTCCATTCACATGACAATTCCCTAGACATTGGTCCCTCTGAGTAATATTTTTAAGGTTTTTCACTGTGTCTGTGACCTGTGGCTTTTAGTTTCACTGCCCGGAGCCCAGCTGTGTTTCCTCTCTTACCGGAATCTCCTGCTTGTGGAAGTGATGCTTGTGGCCTTGGCTCTGGCAGAGACAGGCTGCTCACAGCAGGAACCATACCTAGTGTGTGCAGACCCTACAACCAGGGGCTCTGCCATGCATGGGCACTCTCGCCCACTCCGCTTCTGTTGTGCCCCAACCCCAGTGTGTGTTGGGGACACCAAGGGCACAGTCACCCCGGGCTCCCTGCAGCACCTTGCTCCTGCCAGGAGCAGGCCATGCTCAGCCCCCTCTGTCTGCAGCGGAAAGGGGGTCTGAAAGCAGAGGGGTCTGGGGCCCTTGGCAGGGCCAGGCACACGGGCCATGGATAACACCCGGGCAGAGATCCCGCACGGCGGGGAGAGCCTGTGTATGACCATGAGACAAAGCAGTCATTGCCTTCTGCACCCAGGACGCACTGCCATCATTTCTATCCTTGCTGAGGGAGGGAAGGGAGCGCGGTCCATGACCATGCAGCACATCCCGGTCATGCTATGGGAGATAGCGAAAGGATTCCCACCTCCTCCGTGAGACCTCACTACTGCAGCTGCAGGGCTCCTGTGTCCCACAGAGGCGGGTGCCCTGCTCTTGCCATGTCCCGGGGCAGCAGCACCCGTGTCCCCAGCGTCCCGCACGGCCGGGCAGGTCTGGCACTAGATGGCACCCCGGTACGGCCTTCCCGGAGGAGGAGCAGGGCATGCAGCCTCCAGCGCAGAGCAGGGAGGGAACGAGGGGGTCAGCATCTTCCCTGTGCTCGACCCCAACCCCAGGGCTGACCCGGAGCACGGCCCAGCCCGGGGCAGCCCACCCCACCCGCCGGCCAAAGGGGCTCTGCTCCGGCCAGCCCGGGCTGTGCCCTGCCTCAGCGGCCGAGCGGGGCTGCTGCGGAGACCTTGCCAGCTGGACCCCGCACGGACAGACCCCGCACAGACAGACCCTGCACGGACAGCACCTGCACAGACGGACCCCGCACGGACAGACCCTGCATGGACAGGACCTGCATGGACAGATCCTGCACAGGCAGACCCTGCACAATCAAGCCCTGCATGGACAGGACCTGCATGGACAAGCCCTGCACGGACAAGCCCTGCATGGACAGGACCTGCATAGACAGGCCCTGAGGGAGGCCAGCTGCAGAAGCTGAGAAAGCACCAGAGGCTGCACTGCCTCCAGCTTCTCCCTGCTCAGCAGGCCAGAGCCGGGGGTAAAACCCAGGAAGGGGTTGGACTTCAGCTGGCTCCACGCTGGAGGGCTGGATGATGTGCCTGCCTCAGAAATCTCTCCCCTGGTCAAGCACCGCAGTGGAGGGTGGAGAAGTGCTCCATTTCCTCAGTGTTCCCAGTCTCCCTGGAAAGAAGTGTCTCATCACAGTTAATTCCTGCTAATTTAATCTGATTTCTCAACACTATGACTGTCTGCTCCACGCTGCCCCATGGCTTCAAAACCACTTGTGGGCAATGGGCACCACTGGAGTACTGTGACTACAAGGCCTGGCAGATGAAGATGAGCCACTCTCAGCAGATGATCTCCTTGAAGGAGGTTGAGCAATTTACGTTGTTTTGCCCAAGCACCAATGATTTTGGCTGCCCTTTGTGAGCTGACCTGTTTGTCTAGCAAAGGTTTACTATCTAGCAAAGGTTTACTGTTTAGAAGTTTGCTTTGTCTTAAAAGCCCACTGCATCTCCTGAGCCTACTGTGGCAATTTCTTAATCCTAAACACTGGCACCACAACAGCCTCCGCCCAGCGTGATACCAGTCTGCAAAGACAGTTCATTAGTGACTATGCAAAAAGGCTCTCTTTATCTGGGCTGCAATTTGGCTGCTTTCCAGTTCACACAATCTGTCAGAGTTCACAGAAGAGGAGGTCCTGCTGAGAGGGACTTTGCAGTTTCTGGAGAGCTACAGCTCCTAAGCTGGAGTGCATACACAGCAGCAAATACTCCGCTCATCCATTTGGTCGGGGGCCAGCTCTACAGTGTAAGATGATAGAAAAACAGTTTAACTAACATTTTCTTCTAGCAAGATTTAATAATAAAATTGTAAGTCTAGTGTTTTCCTTCCAGGTATGACAACTTATGTGGCAGAGTAGATTTGTTAGATTTACAATATGAGCATTACTTTCAAAAAGGAAAAAAAACCCAAGCCCGTGTTCCCAGAGACATACATTAGAAATACTCTAATGCCCTGAGAACTCTGAGTTTTATCCCCATTCTATTAGGGAAAATGTCTTTTCATGCAACTCAGAGAGGGAATGGCATATGCCACTGGCTTGTCCATCTGTCTTGCTCTGTTTGCAGCAGCAGAGCTCTCAAACCAGAAAGGCAGCCATCGGTCCTGTCAAAAATTGCAGCATCTACTTTATTACTGTAAACACAGAAAACAAGAGCTACACAGCAATATGAGCTGGAGTCATGACTGTAACACGCACAGGTCAGGCATTCGTGAGGGTGCTAGGTACAAACAAGCACACAGCGCTGGAGAAGAAGAGACAGACTCAGTGTTGACGCAAACCCTGCAGCAGGGGAGATTCTTCCTCCTGTGCCATGAACAAGCTGAACTGCACCTTCTTGGAGGACATTATAGATAGAGACGCAGCCTTCCCATTAAAGCCCATGCCTTGCAAGAGCACGGCCATTTTTAGGACATTCTTGTGTGCCCATGCATCTCATGTGCCGCACAGCCAGTTTGGGAACTGCAGCTTTCTGTTGCCCCTCTGTGTAGTGTTACACCATTGGCCTCAGTCAGGTGGAATTCCCATTTTCAGGTGGGAAAGGTTTTCTGCATTTTGAATATATAATCAAAGAGCCAGGCCAAATAATAGACTCACAGCCCTGTGCTCATGCTGGCCTAGTGATCTCTGCAGGAATGTAGGACTTCTGGAGATTTAAATGCGTGTGCTCGTACAGAGGATATCTTAGGAGCTGTGTACTGCCTGCTACCTTTCCTCCTCTACACAACTGCATCTTTCTTTCCTTAGCTCCTTCAGTTCTTGGCCTGATTGCAACTGCCAAATCATTTCTGCTAAAACCTTTTTTCTCCATGCTTTTGAAGCAGTCTTTTCCATCCACTCTTCCCAGCTGTGCCCAGGTGATAGCAAATGCTCCTGCTCCGGGGCTTTACTGTTTTGTGTTCTGGAGAGCACCCACAGCCCCATCAGTCATTCTGGTAGGGCTCTCAGGTGGTATTTGCAGTTCCCTTCGGATTCCCTTGGCAAGCACTGGACAGTCTAGGTCCAGACAGACCCGCGTGCACTGGAGGTGTCAGCCTGTATCCCAGAAGAGAAGGAGCAGGAGAAGGAGAAGGAGCCACACAACTGGAAGGCAGCAGAGAGAAGCAGTGTCCCAGGATGGTTCTTGCACACTTCTGCACTTGAGTGTGCTCCCACTATTAACGAAGACACACAATGTTATATCCTCTCTCACATTAAGGGCTGTTTTATCCTTGCTAAATCACAGAGCAGCCCAGACAGACATGATTCAGGACTGGATTTCATTTCAGGTGTACTTACCCCTGACAGTCGGCAGGTTGCGGACTTGGTTTTAAAGCTTCCTGGAGAAGGACAACTCTGTCACCCCTGTGATCGTGCTGGTGGCTGCTGCCCCGATGAGATATGGAGCAGATGGAGGTGGTACTCGCAGCCCATGGTGCCTGGCTATGCTGGTTTCTGGGCCATTTACACTACAGGTTTCTTATGTGTTACAAATAAAAAGCTGTTGGCACATTTCAGCATCACCAGGCACACATCTGCTGCTGAAGTCCTCCCCTGCCACTGAGGAATCCTGCTCTCTCTGTAGGCACAGCTGCTTGGATTTAGCCCACACAGCACCTACAGCTTCTCTGGTATTCACCTTCTTGTTAAGTGTTTAAAAGTTTGTGCAACTTTTTGTTAAGCGGCGAGGAAGTGTTTTCCAGGGGAAGCTAATTCCAGCACATCCTCCTTGTGTAGGTTTGATGTTATGGAACAGTGAGTCTGTTGAATTAATTAGCATAGAGCATTTCACTTATTCCGCTAATCTGCATATTTTGCTCTGAGGGTGAGGGAAACCTCCAGGTGCTGGAAGGATGCTCACGCGGTCATGGCTCCAGCCCCAAGGCAGGTGGGCACGGGCAGACGCGGCAGAGTGCCGCTGGCTGCCCCATGCCGTGGGCTTGCCGGTGGCCTGGGGGTGCCTGTCTGACCCTGTTCTCCAGCCAAATAGCGGCCAGTGGGACCTGCACAAGGCAGCACTACCTCCTGCCAGAATTTGTGTTCATTCCCTCCCCACCCTGTGCCCAAAGCAGGTGCTGTCCTGGCAAGCGGACCATGCCAGCCCGTGCCCCCACCACCCCAGCCCCCTGTGGGGGAGAACGAGAGCAGCTGCCCCGCAGCTCCCTCCTAGGCTGTGCTCATAGAAGGACACACACACACACACCTCTGGGATCCGGGCATTTTTTCATCTTGGCATGAAATTCTTCCAGAGATGATTATTTGAAAGATGAGTCACCAAATACAATAGCAAAGACACATCCTTGACTTACTGGCAGAGAAGAGAGATGTGACCAGCATTAAGTCTCCATGCAATGTCTCCATCACACAGTGTCTGGCGCTTATTCTAAACAGCTCTCAGTCTTGAGCAGAATTGTTTTTTCACATCAGAAATCCAGCTACTTTTCCGTAAGAAATGTTTCTTAATGAAAGGAAAGACAGACTGTGTGCACGGATGTAAAAATCATTATAGTGTAGCTCTGTTTTCTGTACAGCTGCTGTCTTTTAAAGCCTGTTTGTATGAACACATGTGCACATGTGGAGATGCACAGTAGCATCTTTGCGTTGAGGTTATGCTCTGAAATGGGGCATAAATTCCAGCTACCTTTAGGGAGCAGGAGGGTTACTTCTTATGTTTCTTGAATTTTCTGTCTCATTCTGCCTATTTCTCCTCATAGGCTTTTACAGAAGTGGGCTCCGTGCCTCCTCTGCGGGGACTGTCGTCCATGGCCATGGCTGCACTGTGCTGAGGGTTTGCAGGATGGGTTGGTCCAAGCGAGGGCAGCCCAAGCGGAGAAACCTCCCTGGCTGATGGGAAGGGGAACAAGGACAGCACAGCAGCAGGGCAGAGAGGAGGGTGCAAGGCACACGTGCTGCCTTGAGCAGAGCTCGGAGCTGGCTGGGAGCAGGCATCCGACCGTGCCCCGAGAGAGCCCTGGAGGCCCCCAGAGAGCAGGAACGTTGCTGGAGCAGCCAGTCTTGCCCAGGGGAGAACGAGGCAGTCTGTCCCTCAGCGCTTCCTTAAAAACCCCCATGTTCCCCCTGCACCTTGTCCAGAGCGGGGGCTGACCGAAGGGCTCTGCCCTTAGACCTGTGAGCCAGGGCTGCAAACCCCAGAGCTGAGCCCCTGCCTCTGCAAGCGCCTGCCTGCGAGCAGACCCTGAGGATGCAAAGCGAAGCAGCGGCTGCCCGGCCACCTCTAGCCGCAGGGCTCGGGTGGGCAGTACCTGGGGCAGAAGCCCCCTTCCTCTTTTCTGGGAGTGGGCTGGGGCAACAACGGGTGGTCCCCAGGAGTGGAGGGCTGGTTTCTGCACTGCCCCTGTGCCATGAAGGGGGATGCTGTCTTGTAGCCTATTCCAATTCAACAGTGTGTTCTGACCTTGATGATGTTGGTTTAACTAGGATATGAAATGCAAATATAGCCTAAGCTCAACAATTCTGGCACCCAGCAGAGAGACTGAAGGGTGGAACGCTTCCCAGAAGGGTCAGCAAGAGCAGGAAAAATTATATAGAGCAAATAAACAGAATAAAAGGCTTCGCTATTATCCTGGTGCACAGGGCTGCAGCTCCAGAGGACTGCAGGAGATTGTGCTGCTCTGAGGCTTATCCTCAGGGACAAGCTGCTGATCAGGAAACAGAGAAAGGGCTAAGGGCAAGGAGACAAGTTGTTTTTAAATAACTACAAGCCAGGAGGGAGTCACTCTCATTCTGCTCCTTGGCTGATTCTGCATCATCCATCACCCCACCCCACAGCCAGGGCAGTCGCCCCAGTGATTTCCCTGGGATGTGGGGCCAGACCTTAGGAGAGGGTTTAATGCGCTGCCAGGCTGGGGAAGGGGAATTGTTTCCTGACCTGTAGCCGAGCAGATACCCTGCAGGGGAGGGCAGCCTCCATCAAAACAACCTCCCCACGCTTTGGAGAAGCTGCTGTCACCAGCCTTGTAGGAAGCTGAATATACATAAGCTACTGCTGCAAGCTTTGGATGCCACAAGACACTCAAAAACTTTGAATTTAACAGGTGTAAATGCCTATTTTCAAATCAAAGTGGGATTTGCACATTGTTAGTAATTTTTAGTGAACCCATCTAGAATGCTAATCCTTGCTCTGCATCTCGCAAGCAGAGCAGCTCGCTCACTAGCTGGGAGGGTCAGAGCCCTGCTTGTTTCGGCTCCACGGGGACAGAGGGACCTCATGCTCTCGGCTCCAAGATGCATTAGAGACACCGGACCATGCAAGCCAGCTTCGCCCGTGGGCTGGCAGGAAGCCCAGGGATGGCACTTGTGAAGGGCAATGTCAGCCGGGGTGAGGTTGTCTCCCTTCTCCTTATGCCATTAAGGAGCTGATATCCTTGTCTGCACGGGAAGCAACTTGTAGATCAGATTCAGCTCAAACTCAGACAAGCTTCTCACCTCAAGGGAAAGCAGGGATTTCTCTAAGGGTTGCTGCATCCAAATCACTACAGGAGTATCTCATTGCCCGCTCTGCCATGTGGCACGCTCATGTGTGCAAAGCTGGAAGGTGTTGCAAGAAGCTCTGTCAGCCCTCGGAGCAACCCAGAGCGTGCACAGTTACGATGCTGGGACAGATCCTGCACAAGGGTGACAGCGGGGGCCAGAGAAAAGGCTTTGTATGTGCAAGGAGCAGCTGGCACACCTGCCTTTGGTCAGGGCTGGAGGTTACCAAAGCCTTAGCACCCTCACTGTCCCATTGGTGCACGCCTCGGAAGGACTCGCAAGCAGCAGATCAAGGGACACAGACCTGCAGTATCTTCACACCCACCCAGCCCATCGCACCCGATGCTGTGACCCCCTTGTAGGGGAAGCACAGAAGGAGGCACGGATTCAGACAAGACTGACCTGAGATCCCCACGAGGGGCACGCCGAGGGGTACCGTGGGTGGGGGGACAAAGCCAGAGGCCAGGCAGGATGCTAGGCAGAGACGAAGCCACGGGTCGGTGCTCCCGGATGCCACGGGGCAGCCCCGTGATGCACTGGCCAGGGGGAGCCCAGTGGTGGCCGGAGGTTTGAGCTGAGAGGAGCACCCTCATTTAGGCATCTGCAGTGCCATCATGACTTTATTAAAAATTTAAAACACAAATTACAACATTCACCGGGGAAGAATCGCTTTCCTACCAATTACAGTTAATAGGGTAAAATTAATGTACCAATTAATATGGCTGCTTCTAAAACTCAGTCTAATATGTTAAATACTGTTCCTGCCTCTGTAAATGCAGCAAAATAAAGTGATGATCAGGATGGGAGCTAATAAAGTTTTGCTTCTCTGTACTTAAACTATTTGGCATCACTGACTTAAGGCACAGGAAAAAGGAGATTATTTAACATTTTAAGGTTTGTAAGACCCATAAATCATTTCATACATGCCATATTTGTTGAAAAGGATAGAATACATTCAATTTTACAG
Organism: Aquila chrysaetos chrysaetos; assembly: GCF_900496995.4. Classification (NCBI taxonomy): domain Eukaryota; kingdom Metazoa; phylum Chordata; class Aves; order Accipitriformes; family Accipitridae; genus Aquila; species Aquila chrysaetos. The sequence goes on along the minus strand of NC_044028.1, from coordinate 523,896 downwards.
TATATTAAACTTCATCTAATTTGAACGTAAGAACAGACCAGCAAAATAAATGACCAATTTCTGAAGCAGAAATTACCATTTGGCTGCTGCCATTATGAAACTGCTGGTATTTTATCATGTTCTTAACATAATATTGCTTGTCTATTGATGCATAGTTATAGTGCTAGTCCAAATTGGAAGGCGGTGAAAGAGGACAGTGCAGAGGTTTTTTTTTAATAGGCATCATTTGTCAGATGTTATTTCAGAGGTCTTTGCACTGATGATAATATGCAGATTAAAGCAGAAGTAAATAGGAAAAGAAAAAAAAAAAGAGAGAAAGAAAGGGAAAAAGGGAATGAGAATTTCAGCACATTCTGGCTGCAGCAGACAGGCAGGTGGACCCGGCCCCAGTGGGTACAGATAACAGTAATTAATCTGGGTTGAAGGGTTTCTTCTGAAACCCCGCAGTGTTTGACAAAAGGAGGCATCCTCCTCTGAATCTCAATGCTGCTGGGGACACAAAGAGCAGGAGCACTTGGTCTGTGGGGCAGGACCCGGGGATGGAGCACTGGCCCCTGGCCCGCACCAGCCCTTCTCCCTGCCCCACGCTCCCCCCTGCAGCAGCCACAAATCTGAGCACAAATAAAAATTATGTTTAGTTTGCAAAACAGGAGGAAGGTATCTCCATCCTCCAGAGTTCATTGTTCTGCTAGACTTGGTATTATAGTGGCAATATATTACAGAGAAGAAAAATCAGCTGGCTGCGTTGCCTCCAGAATGACAATGGAAAGCCACAAAACATGATGGAGGTGCAGCTGGCCGGAGGAGATCTCTGCCGGGGTGCTGCCAGGAAGGGTGCTCGCGGGGAAGGAGTCCCACGGAGCACGGCGTCCCACGGGCCGTGGCCCACTGCCCCGCGGCAAACAGACACCTTCTGGGCAGAGGGGACAGCCGTGCTCCCGCACAGGGCTGGCAGTTGGGACCCGGCACCCTCAGTCCCTCCTGCTGCTCCTCAGACACCTCAAGCTCTTCAGGCAGCAGCTCCTCTGCCAGGGCAGGGCACCATGCCAGGGCAGGGGATTGCCCCCGGGACAGGGCACTGCCCCAGAGCAGGGCAGCTCTGCCGGCACAGGGATCAGCCGTGCCCGCATGCTGCGGCTGCGGAGGCAGCTGGCACACCTCTGACCCCAGCGTCTGACACAGCGATGCTGTGGGCATGCCTGCAGAGCTGAAAATGCCTACCTACCAAAAAAAACCCACACAAAAATGGCAAGCTGCTTCATTTGTATTAAGGATAATCATCCTGTTGCCCCAAATCCTGAATTTCCTCCGGTGAAGCGTTTCTGCTGCTGGCAGGCTGCCAGGGGAGGGTGTACGGCAGGGGGGGAAGCTGGGATGTGCATGGGCAGCAGCTCTGCAGCCGCTGTGCAACCTGTGCGGGTGCTCGGCACCGATGCTTAATAAGAACACCTCAGAGCCTGGGTCTGCTTAAACCAAATGAATTGCTCGGATATTAGAGCTGAAATTGTGTTCCATGACTGCAAATCTGTGCAGGGATATATTGTGCTATAACATAGATTTCAATTACTTTCCAACCTTCAGCGTGATGATGCGACATTACGCTCCACTGTCAGAGTTTGCCAGCATGCTCTTACTTTTATTTCTCCTGTTAAATATGGTCTTTGTTGCGCTTCATTGATCTCTGAGCATATTCTGCTGTTTACAACTTTGATAATCTTTGTGTAATCTTCAGGGGTAATTGAATTCCGACAAACATAGCTGAATTTTAAACACCACGCAGATTTAAGTACATTGAAAAGCCATGATATGAAAGTCAAACCTGGAGACAGGGAGAAGCACTTGCTCTCAGCTCCCTTCCTGAAAATCGGGAGCTGAGCCAGGCCCAGAGCCTAGGGATGTCATGAGCAAGTTCAGAGACACGGCTAGGGGTAGGACCAGACCTACCCCAGAGTTTAATCCCAAGTAGTAAATATCATGTCATGTAATGATTTTTGAATATGCAAAACCAAAATGCTTCTGCATTTGCACAAAGTCCCAGGAATTCCACTGGGTCTCACTCTCTGCTAGGACGGGATACAGTCAGCAGCTATCAATCTTTGTTTAAATACCTAGGGAATTACCCTTGTACAGATAAATTATTGGTTTTATGGGCATATTTTGTGAATTAGACAAGGGGGAAAATGTTCCGGTTGGATTTTGATGTAAAAGTTTTTTTGCAGAGCCCTAGGGGCACATGCACAGTGCTTTCATAATCATTATCGTTATTTATTATTTGCCAGCACCAGGAACGTGCCCAGCACAGCGCAGGCACAGTGTAACGTGACTCCCCGGCAGGCACCATGCTCCCAGTGCCAACAGACCACAGGCACTGACCAAACCTCCCCCTCGCTGAGATGCAAGCACTGCATCCCCCTCCACCCCGAGACCAGGCAGCATGCTTGTCCCTCCCTCCTCTCTCTGCTGACCCCCCAAGTCTCTGCAGTTAGTTACAGCCTCCCTTTTGGTGGCTGGAAAAACAGATGTCTTGCTTGAGGACATCAGAATTTTGATGTATTTCCTACAAACTTTCATTTCCCAAACCATCCTCGCTCAGGATGTAGGGGGACTGCTCAAGTACGCTATAAATTAGTATGCTAGCAGAGCTTCTCCTGGAAGGGGCATAAGCTCAGCCAGACAAGAAGGAGTCTCCAGAAATCTCAGTGCTGGAAGGGAAAAGTTGCTGGTCTCCCGCTATTTGTGCTGGAGCTCCATGTCTCCGGTTTATTGCAGTGGCAGCACATGGCAGCCTCCGTGCAGCAAAGATTTCCTGCCGAAGGGTGTGAAATGCACGGAAGGGTCCCCATGCAATCGAAAGAAAAGGAATTAAAGGGTTGTCTGGCTAGAGAAAAGGGATATTGAATCTAATCCGGGCTGGTGTAATTTGGAAATCCAATTGCACTTGTCCATCAGCAAAGGCAGCAACTGGCGAGGGGAGCCAGGAGGCTGCGGGCGATCCGAGCCCACAGCAGCAGGACAGGGGAGGTGGGGGGCTCAGCCCTATGGGACCCCAGCCCACACGGGGAAGTAGGAGGCCCAAGATGCTGCAAAGCCTCTTTGCCCTGCTACAGTCCACAGCCCTTTTCCCAGAGGGGTTTTACACAGACTGGCACTGACAACGGCAGCCACGTGCAGGACAAGCGCTGCTGCAAGTCAGAGAGAAGCAGGAGGGGGAAAGCAGCTTGGCAGAAGCCCTCCCCACCTTCGCTAGCAGCACCGAGAGATGCCGGGAGGGAAATGCAGGCTGCGCCCAGCATGGCTCATCCCTGTCAGGTCTGCTGGGGTGCTGTACTGATACCCCGTCCCCAAGAGAAAAGCATAGCTTTCTCTGCATCGCCTTCCTTGAAGGTTTGATTTAAATGTTTTTGCTAGGATTTTTAACTCGGGCTCAGATACCTCCTCACATTTCACTTGCCCTCAGTCATTACATTGATATTTTACCAGAAGCCAGACAGAGCTTTTCAAGGTCCTTGATGGACTCCAGTGATCCGACCAAAGCTCAAGTCTTCTGCTGCATGGCTCTGGCTCAGCCCTTTGCTGAAAGGCTCCTGCAAACCACTTGGAGCCATTTCCTACCCCATTTCCCCCAAGGGAGGAGGCTTTGAGGGCCCATCAGTATTTCAGATGCCAAATGTAAGTTACTTTGCACCCAGGCTTTGGTACTAATGAAATAATCAAAGTCTGATTGCAATGCCCACGCTGCAGGCTGTTCCCTGGGTTGCAAGGTGGGATGCTGCCCCGTACTTGGGGAGCAGGTTACAAGGCCTCCCACCAAGGAAGTTGCTAGCTCGGCAGCTCTGCCTCTCACCAGCCTGCAGGGAATTGCAAGGCAAATAGGAAGGACATGCATAAAGATGCATCAGGCTCACGAAGCAGCCCCTGTCCTGAACCATGCAGCCAGCCCCTGGTCCCTTCACAGGCAAGAAGAGCAGGGCAGAGAAACAAAGAGCCAGACTCTCAGGCATGTCTCCTGCAGGACTGGGGGACCCCGAAAGAGCCCCAGGGCTGGCCCTGTCATGATGGGGAGATGGGGACCAGGCTCCAGAGGCAGCACGGTTTGGATGTCACCTCCCTGCCTCTGGCTCTGCAGGTTCTCCCAGCAGCACGCTACTGAGCATCCCACCAGCGGGAAAGCTGGAACAGAGCCACTCACAGCCATTATCCCCCTCACATGTGCTTTATTTCCTGAATTAAAGAGCAGAATTATAATGAGACTTGACGTTAAATTCCATAAAAAGTCAAGCTAATCAGTGACCAAACCTGTAATTGATTCTTTTGCAAGTTCAATACTTAATGCTACATGTTAAGCAATAGGATTTTACAATTTGCTACCACTTCACTTACAGGGAATTAAGCAATAAAAATCCATTCTAAGCACAAACAGCAGGAAGGGAGCCACGTCCACTAATAAGTGAATGAGCCAATAAAGTAGCTCAACACTTGCATCGATATCTTGTTTTTCAAAATATCTATCCCTGTACGATACATGAAGCCTCTTTAACGCATGCAAACGCAGTTTGAAACCCCCCAGGAGGTAATGCTGAGGCAGGGAATGCCACAGATGAGGTCTAGGAGGCTACGGTTCACCGCCAGGTCCAGGGAGGCTGGAGAGCCTGCAGACCATGCCACAGCGAGGGGAGCACCCCGCTCCCCCCACAGCCGCAGGGCCCAGGGAAACCCCTGGGGGTGCTCAGCCCAGCAGAGAAGCTGGCCCCACGGAGCTCATCTGGACACGGAGCTCAAGACACGGCCGTTCCCCCAGGTGCAGATGTGCAGTAGCAGAGGGAGCAGGACCCGCATCCAGCCACTGGTTCCCTGCGCTGGGAGCACAGCTCCTGCCAGCCACGGGTCCCAGCCACCCCTGCGCAGCCAGCAGCACTGGAGGGGATGTTGTGGTTTAAAAAACTCTGCTTTTTAGAAAAGGTTGTTTGTTTTTAAACTTCCTGTAATATTTGTCTTATTTTATTCAAGGCAAAATTCAGAACAAGGAAACACAGTTCCCACAGCCATTTTCCACAGAGAGGTATCAGAACTCAGTTAAAAACTGTTTGGTTTTTTTTAAATGCAAAATTGCTAGCATTTTTCTTTGCCTACTGTTCTCAAAGATGCTCTCCTCCGTTGGTCTTTTATTGTTTTTCAGCACAAGTGAAATCTTTGTCTCAGAGCAGCAAGATGCTGCTGCTGAATGATTAACCCACAGCAGTGACAGGAGAGCCATCATCAGCGGATCTCATGTATCCCCAGGAAAGGAACACTGTCCATTCATTTCCCAACTCACATGCTGACCCCCAGCAAAAAGAAGCCCTCTCGTGCCATGACTTGCTGCTTCCAGGGCATCGGTACCAGTGTAGGGAGAGACAGCACACAGCAGCTTCACCATCCACTCTTTACAAAATGACAGCGTTTTATAGATCTCTAAAAAGGCTTATTTCTCCTCCAGGAGGAACAGTTAACAGAGCTTTTTCCTACTTGATGGGCTGCAGCAGCCAACACAGGAGAGCCTGTTGCAGAAGTGTTGTCCTCACCCCTGCCACCACGGGCCTGGTTTGCTCCCTGGGGGCAATGACCCCTTCAGCTCTGGTAAGCGGTCGGGGGGGGGGGTGCCAGGCAGGGACCCCCCTGCACACAGGAGCTGCGCTCCCCTCGGCTCCCCCCCCCCCTCCCATCACTTGCCACCCTGCCGCCACGCACGGTCCTGCTCAGGGAACAGGGGCAGATGCTGTGGGACGAGCCGTCCTCCAGCAGCTCCTGCTGCAGCCGGGTGCCCCCGTGCCCCACGCCCCTGCGGCTTAGTGGGCACCAGGCACATGCACCGAGCACGGTGGGTGCAGCACACTCCTCGACAGATTTTGGTTTCGAAACTGTCTCTGCTGGGCCCCGTGCAGCGTGGCAGGAGAGACATGCTTCAGAAATACAATTATTATTGTAAGGGGAACGCTCCGCTCCCGGTCTCCACAGGGGTTAGGCATCCTGCTGCGATGATTCAGGGAATCTGTCAAGGCACATTTTATGAATTCCACTGAAGCTGTGGAATTGCTGCATTAGGCGAATACCTCAACGGTTGTCAAGTCAGCCACGTGCTGTCAGAGCTGCTTTACATTGCCCAGACCAGAGACAGCAGATGCTCATAAATAGCAGTCATTTTCTCCACTGCTTTCAGCACTAACCCTGCACTGCCTTTGCATCTCACCCAAAGCCTATAGCAACACATGCTGCAGACCCAGATCCATTTTCCTGGGCTCTCTTTCAGGGCACTTGTCAAATGGCTGCAGAGATGCTGCAGAGATGCCTCCCAAGCCATGTTAGAAACACCCAGCACCTGGACGCTGCCTGGCCAGCAGACCCTTCCTGACATGGAGTCAAGACAGCCTGCACATCGCACACAAAGCTGGTCTTTGAGGAACAAAATGCCGAGCAAGGAGAGCCTGATTAGGACCAAATCTGTCCCGGGCGCAGGTGCATGGCACTGTAAAGTCTTCCCACAACAGCCCTAAGCCAGGCACACTGTGCTGCAGGATTGAAGCGCTGAACCACGGCAAGGAAACAGATCTATAGCCCTAGAAAAAGCTTCAGAATTAGAACTTTAAGCACTAGTAAATCTCAGTTTTAATAATGCAGATTAACACTGCTGAGAGATGTGGCACAGCAAATCAAATTTCACTGAGCCAGAGGAGAAACTAGAGAAATGAAACCCTATCACGGGGCAACAACACCGGGCTGGGGTGGGGGGGCGGCTGCCGCACAGGAGCCCCGAGGTGGGTGAGCAGGGTACAGGGCGATGGCATGACGGCCGGCAGAGTCCCAAGGAGCCGGTGTCACTGCTGTCAGAGCGACTGCAGGCAGCACTGTTGGGTCCTGGAGATTATATCTTCAAAATATACCTGGCTAATGAATTTGTGTCTGACAGCTTCAAGTGTTAGACAATTTGTACGGTACAAGAATGTGTCTGAACACTTGTCACTAAAGACTTGTAAAGGAGTGCTGTGACCATGCACCGGGCATGCCCCACATCTATTACAGGCACATCCATCACATTCTGCAGGCACGTTATGTAAATAGCTGAAGTATGCAAGCCATGCGCTGCTGCCACTGCAGCCAGCGCAGTGAGGATGTCTGGTCCCAATGTCCCGCACGCATCCCTCTGCAGCCGTGGTCTGGCTGGGCTTGAGCATCTCGCAGGTGACTGGAGAGGCAGAAAACCAGAGGTTAAAGGGCTTCTACTGTCTCCTGGGGAAGCAGAGGAAGCAACTGGAAATACAGGTGCCCACACAGATGGGACGAAGGCAATAGCTGACTAGGCAGTCAGGAGCTCTCAGGAGCAGACAAAAGTTACAGGACAGCAGAGCATACTCTGACAGGGGTAAGAAAAAGGAGATAGATTTTTGGTGACAAATTTCAACAGTGGCAGATTCTATTTCTAGGGGGATAGCAAAGATGCCAATTTGTATGTACCTTTTCCACATATATTCAGCAGGTACGTTTGTTCTGCACTCAGAACCATTGTGCCCGTTTGTCACACATGGGTAAGTGCTCTCAATCAGTGACTAGCTGAGGATGTCACAATGACAGTGACTATAACAAGTCTCACAGTGTCCCATACCTGAAAATTTCATGTCCATGAAACCTGGGAACAGGCAGAAGGAAAAAGCGTCCGGCCCATTGCTCATTTCTATTCAGGCTTGGGCTTGGGGGGGAATTGCAGTGCCCTGGAAAACTATAAGGGGACAAACGAGGAGCTTGATATTTAAAAAGGCTGAAGAGAAGAGCTACCCACAGGGGAGTTAAAGACTCCTCTGGGGAGTGACTGCAGCCTCAAGGGAAAACAACAGGACAGCTCACTGGAGGACCCATGAAGATTTAACAAGCAGGGATAAGTCCAGCTGGCATGGATCAATGGCAAATTGGCCTTGTCAAACAATCCACACCTCCTCCTTCGATGAGATTACAAGTTGGGCTGATTAAGGCAATTACACTGATGTAACAGGCTTCTGTGAGGTGTTTGGCACTGCATCACATGCCATCCTGAGTGAAATACCGTACTCCACACCAGAGCCCGTGCTAAATGGATTAAGCAGCAGCTGAAGCGTCTGTGAATGAGGAATCCCCATCAAGGAGTTGCCTCTTGGGGACAAGCAGGGGTTCAACGCTGCTCAGCCTTGTCACCAACATGGGCACACCAGGCAGCCCTGCCACACGGGACCTGGGCACCGGGAGCTGGGCACAGAGCCAGCTCCTGCAGGAGGAGCTGCCTCCTCTAGAGCACTGACCTTGCGAAGCTGTCGAGATGCACTGACAAGCAACACAGCATAAGGTCCCAGCGTGAGGTGGTGGCCAAACAGGCTGACGTGCAGAGGCGCCAATTAGGAGCAGGGAGGAGGATGTCTTCATGCAGCTTTGGGGAGACACAGCAGGAATATCACATCTCTTCCCCTCCCGTGCTACAACGAGGTGTGAAAGTTGTAGGGAGGGAACAAGAGCCACAAAACACAGTTGAAAGGCTCAAGAAGATGCCTGCTATTGAACAGCAAAGCCTGGACCAGATTAGCAAAGGGAAGTGAATGGCAGAAGCTGCCCTGGAAATCAACTCATGATCTCAGGTCCATTCTGGTGGACATCTGGAGATTCAGTACTGCTTCAGCACCATCCTTTTCTGCCCAGGCTGGGAGCAGAAGTCCCCAGGTGCTGGTGTCAGGAGAGGCAGGCACCCTACATGGGCCAGCCAGGATGCAGAGAGCTGTGAGCCCCCCAAAGCATTTCTCCAGATGGGATCCTTGGAGCTCCAGATGGGATCCTGCCACTCCCAGAGCTCAGGACACACACCCAGGTGTTTGGGGCTGAGCCTCTGCCCCAAATGCATTCAGCACTCCTTCGGTGGCATTTCCGCTACAATACCAAGCACCTTATCAGTAAGGTGTCTGCTGCAGCCCAGAATCTTCAACCATGAAATTATATGACTATACCTTGACCTCACACTTTCTAGTTAATATCTCCTACGGGATATACACTGCAGCTTGGGGGCCTTTCTCTGACTCAGCCAACAAGAAATGCAGCCTCAAAATGTGGATCTCTGCTAATTCACTGGGATGCCTTTCCCCCTTTTCAGAGCAGCCTCAGCACCAAGACCAGAAGCTTGCTTGCTACAGTGAGGGCTCCAACAAGGGTCCTCTCCTGCACCTAACACCAGGGCCTGTTTGCATGCCTTTGTGTTTGAAGAACATGATGGACTGACAGCTCCCTGCAGGCACCCAGTTCCCCTTGCCCCCATTCGCCTGCTGGGCTTGTCCCCACCAGCCCATCCAGGCACTGATGCTCTGTCAAAGTCTATGCCTGCCCTGGAGGAACGCTGCACTGTCTGTGAGAACAGGACAGGACCTGCAGAAAAAGGACAAGAAGGTCCAGCTGACGTGGGTCTGCCTGGTGGAGTCCTGTCCCTTTTAGAGAACCCCTGGGACTTGTACCACAAGCCACAGGTGATGTTGCAGACATTGCACTCACTACGCACTCAGTCCCAGATTGCTCCAGTAAAGGCTGAACCCAAAGCTCAGCTGCCCTCACTCCCAGGTCACACCAGCATCCCTCTGGCTCCATACATGGCTCTTCCTCCTGTTGTGCCTGCAGAAACAGGCGCTGCAGACAGACACGCATCCAAACACAGGCTGAGCATCTGCCAGGAGCCCAAGCAGCTGCCCTCATTTGCCTACCTTCTTCCAGAGGATTTAAGAGACTCATGTCTTAAAACTAACAAAAATCTCTGAGTGTATTGCAGAGCAAGGGGAGGTGAGGAGCTGCAGGCTTGCATCCAGGGACTGGGCTTCAGAGGGCTGTCAGAAAGCTCCAAGGGCATGTTTGGCTGGGCAATGCGCCACTTCACACCAGTATGCTCTCCACTGGCACCTCTGTACCAGCAACCTGATGCCTCTCTCACCAGCCAGGGGGAGAGAGAAGAGCCAAGAAAGAGCCCCCAGCTGTCCCGGCGGAGCAAGCACAGTGGCTTGGCTGCAGGTGTCCAGCAGGCACTTCTATGCATGAGGGAAGGGTGGTCGCACACTCGTATCAGCAGAGCTCTTGGCACACAGTAGCTTCTCAGGGACACGGGAAACAGCACCGAGCGCTGCTGGCCCCTGCCCGGAGCTTCTGGGAAGAAGCAGCTTTTGCCTGTTGCCTTTATCTGACTGCCAGCAGAAAGACCCTGCTGCCTGCAGTGCTCCCAGCTGTGGGTGGGCATGGGGCAGGCAGGGCACATCCTGCACAGAGGGGGCTTGCGGACGTCAGTGGCCAGCTCCTTGCTGAAGTGCACATTTCCACCCTGATCCAGGCATGCTACAGCCACATACAGCCCCAGAGCCGCAGGATAGCTTCAAAAGCAACGCCGTGGCCTCCTGGGGAAGGGGAAAAAAACCCCTTGCTTTTCCTGCCACTGTTAAGATTGCTCTAACAATCGAGAAGCATCTGATCTTCCAGGAGACTGATAGAGAGAGGATGCTGGTGTCATTATCAAGTTAATTAGAAAAACTCAAATGGAGCTTTAAACATTTTTATAATACATTTGGGCCTTTTTGGCAGGATTATGGCATCTTTTGGGTTTCCATTTCCCATTAAAGCATTCTCAGTAGTGCATATATAAAAGCCATGTGATCTTGGCTCCTTTTTTTCTTTTTTTAAAGACATCTTTTTTCGGGTAAGATTTATTAAATATTGTAATCAGTTAAATTCTGGCAGTTTAAACATTTTCTTTAATAGCCTTGTTAAATGTGGATTAGATTTAAAATCCCTCTCTGAACTCTTGAGCAGCAGTATTTATATGCAATGTTAAAAAAATTAAAAGCTTTACAAAGTGGTAATTACTCCTCTGCTGCAGGAGGAAAGAGAGCAACTTTCTAAGTTATTTTAAGGCAAGTTTTCCAGCCTCGCCCTTCTTGGGCAATACTACACAAGCATAATTTATTCTTCCTGAAGCACCCCTCAGGTCAGGGTTTGGGACGCGTCTCTTGCAGAGCCGGCACCAATTAAGGCGCTCTCAGCTTTAGCTTTGTTTTGTGATGCCAGGAGCAGCCAGAGGCCCTTGCAGGACACTGCACCTGCTGAGCCCCCCCAGCGAGCGGGACCCCTTCACCCCACCCACGAACAGCCCGGCGGGAGCCCATGCACGACAGCACCCTACCTGGCGAGCGAGTCCCCAGCACCGCTGGCCACCGGGGCCAGCCGGGAGCAGCGCAGCAGCCGGGCAGGGCTCCCTCCCCCGTTCCAGCAGCTGCCGCCCCCGCGGCGGGGCAGCCCCCGGCTCCTGCCGCGCTGCCCCCTCCGCTCCGGCTGCTGCGTCCTCCCCTGCCCTCAAAAAGCCGAGCAGAACCTGGAGAGGCCAGGCTGGAGGCTTGGACCACGCTGTTAACGACGCTTTTAAGGCTTTTGCTGTATCCAAATGACGTGCGCCCTGACCATCATCACAACTTCTTTGCCGTGCTTGCGGGGAGCACTGCACAGACACCTGGTTTGGTGTTACTTGAACCCCAGGAAAACTTTCAGGCTCCATTAAGAACAGCTACGGCAGAGGGGAAATTCCCAGTTCCCCCTTACTTTCCCCCATGCAGCAGCTCCATATTGCCCCAGGCTGAGACAGAGGGGGGATGTGCAGGCACCCGGGAGCTCCTCGACCCCAGCCCGGAGCTGCCCCGGCTCCCATCCCACCAGCCTTGCACAGCACTGGGCCGCATGGCTCCCCTCCTTCAGCTGCCCTGCAAGCACGGAGGGATTTTGCTGGACAAATGGCAGGCCTGAACGGTTAAAGCACAAAGCCCAGCACCAGAGATGTGGTCTCTGTGCTCCTAGTACCACTGACTTGTCTTGCACTGCTGTGGACAAGTTGCTTCACACCACTGCTTCCCCATGCAGAATGCACCAGCAATGCTTACTCCACTAATGCCACCAGCCTGGTTAACTGGTGCTGCTGAGGCAACCAGAAGGCAGTCATGCCCTGTCCACCCTAAGGCTTCTGCTGTGGCAGAAGGCAGCATCCATTTCTGTGTCACTACGTGTTAGCAGCAGTGGTGTAAAGCCTCTGCAGTTGGTCCTGCTTGTTAACAAACATGTTAATGAGCTGGAAAGGGCAGGGAAGGTGAGCAGTGATTTACAAAATGTGCCAATATGACACCAATTTAGGCGAGCAGGAGCAGAGCAACACCTCAGGGGCAACCGCACTGGCCACAGGGACAAAGCACACATGAGCACTGCAAATGCAAAGCCACGAACAGGGGAGGGAGGCCTGACCACGACTCACGCCCTGCAAAGCTCTGAAGAAACTGCCCTGGCTCCTGCAGGTGGGTCAGCATTCAGGGCAGCAGGCCCCGTGGGCACCTCTGTGCCCCACCACAACACGAGCACGGGCAGGGTGAGCCCCACGCGGAGGACAGCAAGGTGCACCCCAGCAGCACTGTACCCAAGTCTGCAAAGCCTTTCTGGCCAGAAGGCAGGATTGCTAAGAGCCCCTTCAGATGGCCTGGAAGTCAGGGGGGCGGTCCTGAGAGCTCCCAGCCCCAGAGTGAAGTTGCCAGACTTGTAGGCAGCACCCTAAACTCTGGGGAAGTAAAATCTCTGCCCATGTGTGTTATGGAGGGTGATCCCCCCGAGCAGCGCTTGACTGCAGAGCCTGCCTTCACCTGCACGCCAGTGGAAGAGGGCAGAGGAGCTCACTCGCTATTGCAGCCTTGCCTGGGCAGTACCAAAACTCAGTTCGTGTTGTTGGAAGTATGAGTTTTGCTGAATATTTCTGAGGAACAGAAGGTACCTTTGGGAACCTTAACTGGGTTTTAATGAAGCTTTTTTGCCATTGAAAGTAAGTCAATTTTCTTGGTGTGATTACCCTGTCTCTAGAGGGTATTGTAGGAATAGATGAAAACTAGAGAAGGACAAGAATAATATCAAGGACTGGAAAAATTCTCAAATAAGGAGAGACAGAAAAACAAGGTAGAAACAGAATGAATAAATAATAAATAGTCTTGAAGAGACAGTCTGGGAGCTCCTCTCATCCCACTCTCATAACAAAGGAAGAGAAAACATGATATTGAATTAAAAGGTGGAATAAAGGGGAAGTACTTTTCTCATGTGAGCTGTAACGAGTGGGTGAATCTCGGCGCCGCACAAGCCCAGGTGTGCTCCCTGGGGACCAGGGTGCTCTGCTCTGCCTGACAAGTGCAAAGTGCTCCAACCCCAGGGCTGCAGAGGAAGAGCCTGGGAACCTTGCATGGCTTTTGTCCAGGATGCAAACTGGCTCACTTACAAGTCCCTCCCTGCAGAAGAGGTGTCTTCACCGAGCTGGAGAGACTCTTGGACTTGGGTTTTTACGGCTGAGGTCTCTGCAGCCAGAGATCAGGGAAGGATGCTCTGCTGATGCCCCAACATGCAGATGCTGCACCCCCACCCCCGGGTGCCAGTTTCCACCCTCTGGATCTGAACGTGGCACCCACAAAGACTGTCACCAAGCCACAGGTAAAACATAGGAATAAATAGATATAAAATGTGCTAATGCAGAAAGAGGTCCATGAGCACATTTTTCCAGTCTCACAGTCAGTCCTGTGAAGCTGACTACTGGGGACAGGACTTCAGGGAAAAAGAAACTCTTCAGTTCTGTACTAGAGAATGAAGACTTTCTCCTTTTAAAATTCATAAACCAACACAGACTGTAAGTTAAAAAATAAGGATCCCCTATTTACATATATCACTGCAACAACCACAGTGCTCATTATGAATTATTTAGCATAATGCACTTTCACATTGGCTCTGCTTGCTCAGTGGCCTCCTCTCAATTAGGCATTTATGGCAGAGGGGTCAAAAATAACAGGTCACTTAAAATGTAAATAAAGGTGACACTGGGAGATATGCCGGAGCATTTATTTATACTGTTATATTACTGTAAAAAAGTGTTTATGAAGGCCACTTCCTGGCATGTTCACTCATCAAGCAAAACATGTGTTTAGCAAAATGCACATTAAACATAATTTACCCAGAGCAGAAGCAGTGGATTTGGCTGTTCAGAGCATGGCGGTACAGAGCCCTGGTGCCAGCTGCCCTCAGCCCCGGGCACAGCACTCTGCCCAGGCGCGGGGCTCTCCTGTCCCTGGCAATGCACCCTCCACTCTCCCTCTCTTGGCAGCGGGAGTAGGAGTTGCAGCAGAGTTTGGAGGGTGCGCGGGCAGCGCACGAGGAGATGCTCGCGTTGCCTGGTGGGAGGTGTGCGGCTCTTGCAGCATCGCGTCCAGGCTTGGGATGGTGCAGTCCCCAGCAAGCTCTGAGTACGTGGATCCACACAGGCATGAGAAAGCAGCCAGAAGTTCTTCAAATGAAACATTTTGTGGCAAAGAAGCAAATTTGATAACTGAAACTTCTTACAGATTAAGTTGGGTTTCGCCAGTTTATTTGGCTTTAAAAAGGACAGTATTTTAAGCAGAAGTTTTGAAGCTTTTCCATCTGACACCACTTTATGTTCTTAAAAAGTACAAATTCAGTAAGGAAATTAGGTTCTTCATTCTGGAACAAATTAAGTACTTTGACCACATAGAAAGGTTAGCCTTTGTTTCATGTTTTACAGTGCTTTTTGCTTTGCTGAAGTTTTTGAAAAGTTATTTAATGTCAAGCCAATGTTTCCAGGCTTTTTGAGCTGCAAACAAAGAGAAAAATCAGCTTTTTACACCACTCCCTGGACGATCTCCCAGCTGGCAGCTTTTCCTCCCCTGTCTGTATGGCAACTTCCATCCCAGGCCGATCGATCTCTGCTAGCGCAGCTCCCCAGCACTGCGCCCGCTGTGGCATGGCTCCGGCTCCCCTCCCACTGCCTGGTGCCAACAGGCAGGGCCGGGCTCCCAGGGAACCGTGGGGACCCCGCTGCCGCATCCTTCAGCCGGGCAGGGATCCTGCCTGCCTCAGTCCGCAAATTCATTTGCCATGGGTGGGATTAACATGCATCAAAAATCAAATTGCTGCCTAACGGAGCTGCTCGTTAGCAGGCGATAACCCCCTGGGACTGTCCACGGTGCAAAGGGAAGGAGCGGAAAGCGGGACGAGGCTCCCCGCCACCCAGCACATCCCTCTGTGAATGTGCCCCTGGTCCCTTTGTTCCCAGGAGGACATAGCTGGCTCAGCCTCGCTTTTCACTTTGCCTTTGCAAAAGAAGGCTCTGAATTAAAAATCCCATGGAGGCACAGCATCAGCATCTGTTACTGAGACACCTCTTCCTCCAGAAAGCCAGCGGGTCCCAAGGCCCCAAAGCAGGGGCTGGCTGCTGCTTTCCCACTGGGGCCAGCGTGATGGGTGTCCTACCTCTCCCCGGCTCCCACCAGCCCCAGAGCAGGGCTGGGGTTGCCCTGCTGCTGCGGGACGGGGATGGGGGTCCCGCACACCCGGCAGCCAGCGCCTTCCGTGGGCTCAGGTGCGGTTTTTCCCATGAACTGTTATTAGCCCTGTATGGGAGGTGATAATAACAAGCCATTAATGGGAATCTGTTTGAGTGCCACTGTGTGGCAAGATCGTAAATTAATGGCCGTTTCATTTATTGTCATTTTATCCATAACAAGATGCTGATTTTCCCCCTGGGATAATGAAATTGGTCTGTAAGAACCATAAATCCTCACTGTGGTGCGAGGCTGGAGCAAGGTGTTGGATTAACGGGCTAATGACAGAGATGTGAAAGCTCACGAATTGCGTGTCTGCGGGGAGAGTGGGTGGCTGTGCTGGGGGGAGCCCACGCCAACGCCGGAGCATTGCTAAGGCTAATGGTGAGTGATTTCAGATGTCAGACCAGAAAGATCCAAATATCCCCTCCTGGCATGCCCTCAGTGGCTTGCATTTTCTGCCCATGGAAAATCGGTTTTTAAAGGCAAACCTGTTAGACCAGAACAGCCCAGGATCTTCGCCGACCTTCATCCCCATCAGGGGTGTCCCAGACAGATGCTGCCTGGCCTGCCTGTGCGTGAGCAGTTCAGGGTCAGCCAGGAGGGAGGATTGATGACTTCTGCTCCCTTCACCTGGAGCATAAAACAAAAACATACACTGGAAATTTATAGGGTCTATCAAGCTGAAATGCTTCCTTTGCTACCTGTTCCCTGCTGTTCCCAGGACCATCAGCCAAGGACCTTTAATCTGTGGACAAGTATGGCTTCAAAACAACAACCGCCTAAAAATAAAAATTAGAAAGTAAAAGTTTCTGATAATTACATTTTTAAATGGAAAAAAGACTTAGAGCTCTTTGGGTGATGATGACCCTCTCCATCCCACTGCAGAAGTACCAGCCAGAGCTGGAAAGAAACATACCTCTCTTCATACCTGTCCCTGCAGTGAGCTGGCTGCGGTGGTGCAGCCTCACCCGGACAGCGATCTGGACACACACCGGTGTGACACCACCTTCTCGCATCCCTCAAGTGCTTTAACCACCTGCCTGGTGTTTGCTGGAGCACTCGTTCCTTCCCCATTTCTCTCTCCCCATCTTGCTCTCCCTTTCACTAAATGATCAGCCCAGGCTGAGTCAGCTTCACCCAGCACAAGGTAGGAAATCGCACCAGGGTTGGCTGGGCAGAAAGCTGTCACCTGCCCAGGATTGCCTGGAGGCAGCAAAGGGGTCCCTCAGCAGGGGAGGGCAATGGGGAGACCCCCGGGACTCTCCACTGCTCCCGGGGAGCCCTCTGCAAACCTGCACCTCCTGTGGCCAAGCGTCGAGAAGGGCTTACAGCTTTCTTTTTTTTCCTTGCATAATCCAGCAGAGATATCATTTTAAATATTGCTATTTTTCTCTCTCAGATATGAGAAATATTAACTGGCCAAACTTTGCTGTGGCTGTCACCATCCTTTTAGCAGTGTGATTGCCAGTGGGGGATTTATAGACCTCCCTGCATCTGGGTTATTTGAGTTTTGCTTTGCTGCAGGGCCAGGGCAACAATAAATTTCCTTCTCCTCTGGAACATGCTCTAACCTCTCATTTTCTAATAAAGCGTTAAACCTTGAAGCAACCCGCACTGGCCTCGGTGCTTGAGAGGAGAGGAGTTTCAGCTGAGCCGATGAGCCACTTGCTGCGGGCTGGAGGGCACCATTATCGGCCAGTGCAGCTCTTCCTGCAGCAGCTCTGATGAATTCTGGCTTCCCTTTCCAAGGAGAGCCCCCTCCCCAGGCAGAGGCACCCCCTGCCCCTCCCCAGGCAGAGGCCACATCCTGCCCGTCCCCAGCAGCACTGCACCCCAGGTGGGCTGTCAGGGATGCTGGGGTGGCGATTTAGGGAAAAGCAGGCCAGGCCCTGCAATGCTGCTCTAGTCACCCTCCCCTGCTCACTGAGGGGCTGGGGGTGATCAGCTCATCGGGGCAGGGACGGTAAAAGCAGCCCGAGTAAAATTGAGGATGCTGCCAAGCAGGAGACATCGCGTGACGCCGTTCAGAAACAGGCCACCTGCAAGCTGGAGGAGTGCTTGAAGGCATCAGGGACGAAATGCAGGAGAAGCCCCCAGATCCACCCAGCGAGACCTGACCACGATGGAGTGACAAGCGGGAAGCGGCTTGGGGAGCTCCCCACCCCGTGGATGGTGCCTCCCCAGCGCAGACCCACCGCCCGCTCCAGCCCACGCTCCTGCCGTGCACAGCAGGCTCCACCCCGGCCGGCCAGAGGCAGAAGGACCACAAGAGCCCACCAGCAGCACAGCGTCCATCATCGAAATGGGGTTTATTATGTTAAAAAGGGTCCTAGCCATCAGTCTGCCACCACCCCTGCCGTCCACCGCCCCTCCCTGCTCCGTGCAGTGCCTTAGGAGAGGCTGACGGGGCATGAAGGATGGATGGGTGGATGGATGGTGCATCTGCTGCTGGTCTTATTACAGTAACGGAGGCGGCCGCGGAGTCAGGCTTTTACCGGCTGAGCTGTTCGGTGAATTACGGCAAGGTTCTGCATTGTGGTAATATGATTTTTTCAATATATTCTGTTTGGATTGGCAGGTTGGTCTCACTCTTTCTCAACTGACTGATAAAGCACTAGACAGGGGATTAGTCCTCTTGGAAGCTAAAGAAAGAGGTAATTTGGGTTGTTTATAGCCTGCAGGGGTAGAATCAAAATGTACAATACTGAGAGAGTCAAACTTTTACAGCGTACGGCACAGCTATAACTCAGAGAAAGTATCAAACATTACAGTCCTATGAAATGCATTCCCGTGACAAAAGGCTGGAAAGCAGAAAGAATGAGAGGAATTAATCTGTTCTTGGGACAAATATTGTAATGAAGACAAGAAATGCCAAGAAAATTAACCCCTGCTTGGGCTGGTTTTAGCATCGGACTGTTTGGCCCAGAAGTCTCACACCTGCACTTTGGGGGGTGTCAGAAACAACGCAGACACTGGAGACACTGCTGGTTACGTGTAGGGGCAGCCCGAATCTGACCTTGGCTTTTCTGCATTAAAAGAATAACAGCTTTCTCTCAACTGGGTTTTGCTGGATTTTCATAGCTATTAAATCTAATTGCTGAGATAGAGTTATAAAATTATAATTTTAACCATGCAATTTAGATGGAGTAACCGGTCGTCTATTTCTGTGATTATCCCTGATTATTAAATGAACAGCTGCCTCCAAATATGTTTGCAACAAACTAATTCAATGAGTGCATGTGCCTGAATATTCATGCCCCTGATTCGCAGCACAGACTTTAAGACTTTTTCACTGTGGCTTTAAAAGTTAATTTATCCTGGCAATTTAAATAAATACACTTCCATCAGCCTTGGTTAGTGCTGCAGATTTTAACACTAAGTTTGGCAGCAAGCGAAGGTGTTCCAGCCCCTGCTTCAATGTCCGCTCGCAGCAGAGCACTTTCAGTAGAGACAGACATCAGTGTTTGTGTCGATTCCAGACTTCTCCCGTGTCTTGTTTGCGGGTTTGACAACCCTTCTCTGCATAGCACTAACAAAATGTGACACTCCACAGTCTGTTTGTTTTAGCTTTTCCACTAAATTTTGCAACCATGCCAAGTAGCTGGGAAATAACCTGCCCTCCCCAAGTGCTGAAATATGGATAAGGCTGGCCAGCCTGACAGCCAGCGAGCAGCTCCCCCAGCCTGCCTGGCCATTGTTGAGCCGAGGAATGGCTCGCAGACAGCTCTGCAGTCACCGTTTCATCAGGAATTTAATTTTCCTCCTTGCGAAGGAGGTGCCCCCCACTTTCTGCCAGCCAGGGTAATGGGTGGAGGGGCTGGGAGCATCCCCGAGGCAGCAGGCGCTGTTTCCAGCCCACAGTGTGCAGGGGACAGCTATGGGGCAGACACACAGCGGCGAGTTACCACCACACTGGGAGTCAAGCAAATGCAGTGGGACATGGTGTGACTGCCCTTCACATGGCATCTGCCTGCTCCCAGCCACCGCTTGTGTCCCCAGGGCAGTGGCAGACAGCACGGACTGGGGCAAAGCTGTGCCAGGGTCTGTCTCTCTGCATGGAATAAATGCCACTCTCCCCAGCCCAGTCTACAAGATCATTAAATGTATTTCCTGTACTCTTCAGAGTAAGCTGCACTTTCTCTGACTAGTAGAACATTTTAATAATATTCATGGCATGGTACAGACTGTTAAAAAAAAAAGTATTACCCTGTAACACAAGCAAGTGCCCAAGAATAGTTCTTTCACCTGATGCTGCTCATATTATGGTGCACTGGAGTTTACCCTGGGGTCTCCCAGCCTCCGTGCCAGTGCGTAGCCTCTGGAGCCTGACAGAAACCTCCTGCGCTTGGGAATGTGCTGGGATTTACATACTTACTGGAGAGAAACAGCTGCTGCTCAGAGAAGAGGCATGGCTCCCAGGATGCATTTCCGAGGCGCCTATTAGGCAAATGCTCGCAGCCGGGATGCCTGGGTTCTCCAGGCGATCCATCCTGCCTCCCCCACAGCAACGCAGGCAGCCACTCAGCTGGAACAGGCGAGCACCAGCCCAGAAAGTCGAGCCTAGTTTGGGGCAACCTCTGACTGCAATGTCTTTCTCACATCCTCCTAGACACGTCCCTTGGCAAGCAATCACCATTAAAAAAAAGCTTTTAAAAGCTTTTATTAAAGATCCAAGAAAAAAAGAAGAGAAAAATCTGTTAACGTATTTGAAATGTAAAGTAGGGCTTTCATTTTAACAGCATCCCTGATTCCTTTTGTCTCTTTCTGTATAGAGGTTTCACAAGAATATACACAGTTTGACAGACTTTCAGATGATATTAAAGAAGGCAACATCTGATTGGGGGGAAAAGAAACAGTTTAACTGAAATGGGCTAGAGCTGTTGGACTCTGACCTGCTGCTTTGCAGAACCAGCCAGACACATGCCGATGGTAAGGAAAGACTAAGAGGGTCCTAGTACCGTGCTGCAGCTGCAACCTCTGCCAGAGAGAGAGCCCATCACACACACGCAGCCTTTCCCATCCCCAGCAACTGGGTCAGCGCTGGCCAGGAGATGCTTCTTGCTACTCGCCCTTTGCCTGTAGCATGGCAGGTCTGCACAAAGGCATCCTGGCTTGCCATGTGAGAGATGGGGAGGAATGGGAAAGGAGAGGGCCGCACAGAGGGATGACAGCAGGCACAGCATGGGCGCAGGCATGTGCCCATGCCAATGGCAATGCTTCCCCTCTGGGGGACCCCTGGCCCAGGGTGTAGGACAGGGAGGCAGTGAGAGCTGTGAGCATCAGCCCTTTCCCCTCCTCATCACCCTTCCCTCCCCTGCCAGTGGACATCCCGCCATCAGTGTGACCTGGGCCCCACAGGTGTGGGGTGTCCGGGTCTGACTGGGGGGGTCCCCCACCTCTACAGTGTCCCATGGCTGAGACAGCACTGTCTCCCCACTTTTTCCAAGGGAAGGGGTTGCTTGTAGCTCCCCCCCAAAGTCTGCAGCCGGACAAGCCCTTGCCCCTCTGCAGTCACTGCTCTGCAGGAGCCCTGAACATGATGGGGCGGGGGGGAACACGTCCCACAAGAGGGTGCAGACAGGGTAGCAGGGCCCAGCAGCACTTCTCCCAGGCCTGAGCTGAAGCTCAGCATTCGGGATGACTGCTAACCCCTTTGCAGCACAGTGCCACTGTCTGCTAGTGCTAGATAGGGAACACAAACACACAAGGTTGGACAAGGGCCACACGGCTCTGCAGACAACACGTGCAAGGGGAGCGAGGGTGCAGCGAGCAGAGGGAAGGGACTTGCTGGCCAGCCCTGCATGTGCCACTCTTGGAAACTGCCTGTTGCCACATCCAGACCTGGGCACAGCTGTGCTGCCAATATGGGGAGTAACCAGAGCACTCTTTGCTCCTAAACCTTCAGTTCCTCACAGGGGAACTTGAACATCAGATTCAAGAGTACAGAAAATATGCAGCAATGGCACAATCAGACCAGCCCCAGGTTTGCCATTGATGGAGCAGGGAGGATGGTGCTGCCAGGGCAGTGATGGGCGCTGAGCCTTCCACGAGCTGTGCCAGGGACACTTGTGCTGGAGCTCGGGCAGCCTCTCCCAGCAGAGCCCAGGGGCCAGGGCTTGTGCTGGAGCCAGAAGGGAGAAGAGGAACCCAGCACAGTGTGTGATTAACCGAAGCACCAGCCATGCAGCAGCTCTGGCCAGCAGAGAGCTGGTCCCTGTCCGCCACGCTCTCCGATGGCTTTGATTTGGCCACACACTGCGTGCTGAGGCTACATCACTCAAGAGAGAGTTTGCGATGGGCTGGGCACAGGGATGGGTACCTGCTTCCAGAGATTGCCCCATCGCTGGGCTCTGCTTTTCCCAGGCATCGCTTGGGAATTTCCAAAGATCCATGTGGAAACTCATCCCTGTGCCAGTCACCTTGGGACAAACCAGAGCTTCTCCTCAGCCCTCACGTGACTGCTCTCAGTCCTGTGTCCCTGCTGCCTCCCAGCCTGTGCCAGGGCAGTGCCCACGTCTCGGAAGGGAAGGGAAGGGAAGGGAAGGGAAGGGAAGGGAAGGGAAGGGAAAGGGATCTCTAAGCATCTGGCTGGAGTACCCTGTAACAAAGCCCTTCTCCTCTTTTGGAAGACATGTTCCTTGTTTCGGTCTCCACTGGTCCTGGCAGTCTTCAAACATGCCAGTTTCTCACCAGTGAATTTCTAACAGAAAAATTGCATAACAAACAGGCACTGGGAGTCAATCACATTGCAGGCTGGGGTATGCCTCTCCAGGACACGTTGGCAGGGGACAGATGACTGCTGAGGCGAGGGCTGCGCCCGTGTCTCTGCTCTGCAGCGCTGCCGGGGAACCTCAGCTGGAGCCAATCTGCTGGCCGAAGTCTGCACGGGCTGCCCGTGCCACGTTCTGCCATCGCCCACTCCCTGCCAGAAGCCAGTGGCATGGCACGTGCTCCCTGCTGGCCTGGGGCCTCCTGTCCTCACCCCGTCTCTGCCACCCCCGCGGCTGGCCTGGTGCACGGATGCTCCCTGGGCGAACCTCGGCGGGACGCTCCGCGGTGCCGCGTGCGGAGGATGGCTGCCACACGAGCGGGCAGCGGGTGCCCGAGGGGCCCGGCTGAGCCGGAGCTTCTCCCATCACCGTGGCCCCCCGGGGCCGGCAGAGCCCTCCCCTGCCCGCAGCAGCAGCTGCCGGCTCTAGGGGGGTTGTCCCAGCCAGGCAGGGCAGGAGCGGGCTCCCTGCCCCGGGTCCGGGGCTCGGCAGGGACGCTGCTCTCTTGGAGCCGGGGAGGCAGAAACAGGCACCAAGAAACGCTCCTGCTGTTCTAACAAGAAGCGATAGATTAAAAAGCTAGTTAAAAATTCATCCAAGAGAGGCAGAGTTTCCCAAGCATATCAGAGTTAATATTTATAAAGGGGATTGTTGCTCAGTCTCAATTACCCTAAAAGCTTGGTACAATTGATGCATTGGAGAAACCACGAACACAGGCATGTCAAGGGAAAACCATTCCCTGTGACCGCTAACAAAATGCAATCAGATCTGCAACATGTGGAGCCAATTGATTTTCAACAAGTTATACAATGTAAACAAATGATTGATTCTCGGGCTCCTTTTATTTCTGAGCGAGCAGTCAGAAATCTCTCCAACTACTCCGAGCAGGTAAGGCTGGTGGTAAACAAGGGCTGCAGAGGGGCAGCATGCAGTCCTTTCATCAACCTGCAAACAGCAGGAGCTTTGATTTCTTTTTCCCCCAGCCCCTTAAGCAGCCACTAAATAATCAACAATTCCTCAAGTAAGCAACGCCCTGATGACGTGAAATCTTTCTGTTGCCAGTGGTCATGTCGGACCAGCTTCTGTCTTCAATGAGAGTCAGGAGTTTTTTATTGCTTTTGCATTTTGCCTCCTCTGATGTTTCCAGCCTTCCTCTGATTTACCTGAGACAGATGAGACAGGAATATCTCCAAGAGCTTTATCACTTCTCTCTGACAGCAGCAGCTGCTAAGTCAACAGTGCGGTGGTGTGTGTCTGGACCAGCGGTACAGAGGTTGCTCAAATCGTTCTCTGCTCCCGGTGAAACCAATAAGCTATACTCCACCGCATCGACTCGGTTCCTGAACCATGCCCCCTGGTTATGTCAAATTAAATCTCAGCCCATCACCGACAGATTGCCAATATCAGCGCACATCCCTGGGCACCCCCCAGGGTGGGGGTATGTGAGGGTGGGCGTCCCAGGAGCTGGGGCTGCAGCTGCTGGTGCAGCACCCACCTCCGCACCAGCGGGGCCGGGGGCCGCAGGGAGCCACAGGTCACCAGGGTGCCGACCGCTGGCACGTCTTGCCTCCCAGCCCAGCCACCTCCACCAGCGCCGGTGCAGGGATCTGAGAAGCACAGGAGCTGTCACTTGGGGAACTGCCTGCACGGGCATGGACTAGCTCTTGTGAAGGTGAAGCAGTTTCTCTGCTCACCTCCCGGTGACCGCACGGCTCTGTGCCACCTGGCCACACACCACAATGCAAAAACTGCTCTTGGCATGGGCCTGTCTGCGCAGGCACTGCTGGAAGACTGTCCCCGTCACGTCTGATAGCATCCCACCATCTCCCCCTGCGCTGCGCTCTGCACAGCTCCTCCTTGGCTTTGCCCAAGCACTTCATCTCTGCACCAGTACCGTGACCTGTAAGCGAGGGCTGGCCCGTCCTCCCCAGCTAGCACTGCACACCTCTAGCAGCCTACGAGCATAGCCTGCCCGTGTTACACCTTGTGTTTTACTTATTGTCATGGTTTAACCCCAGCCAGCAACTAAGCACCACGCAGCCGCTCACCAGGACACTTATCCATCACTCTGCTGTTCCTTTTTCCCCTTACTTACACTCCTGGTCGCATCCTCCTCAGCCCTGCAGCGCTGGAGTTGTTTCAGCGACACAGAGGGACAAGTGCCGGGCAGAGCATGCTCCTGGTGCAGCTTGCCTCACCCTTGCTCACCCACCCTTCCGAGCCTCACAGCACTGCTGGGGTGCTGTTGAGATTACTGATTGAATATCTGAGAGTCACATTTCCATGAACTGTGATAATCATTGCAACAATAGCAACAAAAACACATTTCCAGCGCTCCACCACCAGCTTGTTTATGCTCTGTTTGCACGATGATGTGCAGTTGGGTGTTTCTGTAGCGCAGGGTCCCAGGCGAGGGGGAGCCACCGGCCCATGTCCCAGATCCCCGCAGGACAAGGGCCTGGAGCAGGTTTACCAGCCCCCTGCAAGTGCAAAGAAGCCCCCCAAGGGGTGGAAAGGGCCGGCAATGTGGCAGATGGGGGCACCTCCGCCGTGACAACAGGCGAGGGGTGACTGGGCCACCGTGGACGGCTTTGGCAAAGAGCACATTGTGAGTTAAGCTACAGCCTCGCTGGGTAAGAGGGAGGAGGGGGCAGCGCTGGGGAGCAGCAAGAGAAACACAGGAGAGCATCTGGGATGGGACTGGAGGAGAGGCACGCTCCAGCCCCCGGCTGGGAAGTGAAGGGCTCACTCCCCACCCAGCGGAGGTACCAAGCAGGTACGGACACCACTTGTTACCGCACGTGAGCTGCAGTGGCATTCCGCTCGGTTTGCAGTGCTCCGGGTTAGCTGTGTCTCTGCTTCACGCACTGCTCTGCCAGAACCAGCTCTCCTCTTCACTTGGGGTTTCTCCAGGGTTCAAGGCTGACCCTGGTGAATCTGGGGGGCTGAAGGCACTCTGCTCTTCCAAGGATGCCAGCCACTTTGCACTGGGACCTGAGTGGTGCAGAGCCGCTGCCCGGGCTGCCCAGGGGGTCCCCAGGCAGCTCTGGCTGGGTGGTGCAGCCCTCTCCCCACAGATGGGGGACAGCAGGGGGCTGCCTCCTGGGACGTCCAGCTTGCTGGGCTGCAGCTGCCCTCCCGGCCACAGGGAACCGAGTCCTTCCCAGGAACAGCAGCCTCCTCTTTCCAGGGGCCTCTTGGCTTGGGCACTTGGGGACACCCCTCACTGGGGATCCCTACCCAAGCAGGGCGCTGAAGCCGGTGCCGGCCCGCCTGCTGCCACCCCCGGTGGTGTTTGCGGTGGCACATATGCTGTGCAGAGCGTTTGTGGTGCCTGTGGCACGTTGCATGGCTGTCAGGCACAATGCCCACTGCTGGTGCCAAAGTCTGGCACGATTCCCTACAAGTGGGCACAAATTCATCCTAAAACACAAACAAAGGAGGAGGCAGCAAAGTCGTCGCTGGCGTGGGCGCTGAGAGATTCCTGCACAGGGAGGGACTTCACCAGGGCCAGGAGTATTCCTGTTTAAAATTAAAATGGTCTTTTTAAAGCAGATTAAAACTTGTTATGAAAGCAACCATGAACATCTGTGCTCTCACAGCAAAGGCTTTCCTGGCTCTTTTAGAAATTGCCCTCTTCCCATTATAATACCAGCATAATTCTGTCTCTTTATTTCGAGCTTGCACGATATTTATATTTCAAATAATTTTTACAGGGTTCAACTGTGAATTGCAAGCTGTTTTTTCTGCTTATGTATTAATGGTATGTGTGTGTCCAGTGCTAAGCCTTATTGCCATGTAATTTGTACAACGTAATTAACCATGTAGAAACCATAATACATTGTGTTTGGAAGAGTTACATCCAGTTAATCTAATTGACTAATAACATGTTTTCATTTAGCAGCACGTACTGTATTTCCAGTGATTGAATTAATGTCATGTTAACGGCTGCTTTTTGCAACAACATTTGGCATAAATTGCATTAAAAATTGATGTTCGTACAAATGTATTTTGAATACAGCTCAGCATGTGGCCTGGGAAAACACTCCTGTTGTTTATTAAATCAGCTCAGTTTGTAAGCGCACTCAGAGGAGCAGCACCTCAAGTGCCCTGCCCTGTTTGCTGGCAGGGCTGGGGTGGGACCCCTGCGGACCACTGCCACCCTCGTCCTGCCCTGGGTCCAAGTCTCCCCGGCTGCAGGACAGACTTTTCTCGCTCCCTTGGGCTTGCAGAGCCCAGGGTTACAGCTTCCCTGTGTGGGCTCCTGGCATAGGTTTTAAAAAGAATCTCTGCTAACAGACTGTGGTTGGAAAGCTCTGGGCACCTGCTGGGGAAGAGGCAGACCTGGAGACTCAATTAGCCATGTCCCTTGGTAAACTCCGCACCGCTGTGCCTATCTAGCCTGCCTCCCTTTCTCCCACAGCGGCCACGAGGACAGAATGAAAACATGCTCTGCAGCCGCCTCCTTCCCTCCCGTCTGTATTTCCACATGGTCCCGAGGGAGGCAGATCGATGCGCCTGCAGCCGGGAGACTAACGCTTGCTTTGACCTGCCACAGGGAACAAATCGAACCACACAGACCGGGGCCCTCTCCGCCAGCTTTCCATTGTCAGAGGCGCGAGGAAAGCGGGCATCTGCAAGGCTCAGCCTGCGGACCACAGCCAGAGACCAGCAGCACCCGAGTCTCCTGCCACGAGCACGACGAAGGAGCCCAAAGCTCTCCCTTGCACCGAGGGTGGCTCCAGAAGCTGCTCAGTTCTCGCACGGCAGGTGGAGAGCACAATTAAAAGGTGCCCCTGAAAGATGGGATCTGCTGCGCTCAAGTGAAAGCTCCAGCAGGGGCTGCAGTGCCTTTGCGGGCCGGCTCCTTTGGTTTTCACATGCATCATCAATCCCTAGCTTCAGCCTAAGCCAAAAGCTAAAATATGGAAGTACGGGGCAGAGGATGTGTCGGCAGCACCACAGCCCAGCCCAGCCCGGAGCTCTCTGGAGCATGCTGGAAGGGAGGGCTGCCCGGAGGGAGGGCATGCCCGTCACAGCATCGCCCGTGCCCCACCGGCGGGAGCGGGAGCGGGCAAGGGCAATGCCCTGCCCAGAGACACAACCACCGCACACACCCTCACCGGCCCCGGGTGAGCTGACCCACAGCCTCGGCCCCCACGTGTCCTGGCTGGGGGGCAGAGCCCTCCCGCCGTCCTCGCCTGGACTCCCCCAGGCACCAGCCTGCCAAGACGCCTCAGGTCTGGGGGAATCTTCCGTGTGCATTTCGAATACACTTAAATAAAAAATCAGCTCCGTGGGCTGGAGCACAGGCTGCGCAGAGAGAAAGGCAGAGCTCCTGAGGCTGCCTGGGCTCCCCGTTGGGCTGGTGGGCTCAGCACGCTCTTGGACTGACACGCGAGGGTCCTGCTCAGCAGCGTGGGGAGCACAGCTGTGGGGTGCCTCCCACCTTTTGTGCACACACACTTGTGTATGTGTGTGCACCCCCCCACACACACACCTCCCCCCCTTTCTTCCTCCTCACAGTGGTTCAGGAGTTCCTTTTTCTCTGCGGTGAATAAATAACAAGAGCTGGGTTTTGATTCTGCATGGCAAAGATGCTGCTTTGAGGGCTGTGTGTGATCCCTCGGAGCCTGCTCGCTCTGCCTTTGTTGTACATCACTACTAGAGAGGAAAATAATGGCTTATGAAATTCAAGGTGCAAAGTGGAGACTGTCAAGGAAAACGGTGAGCCCCCATGGGCTTTTTCCTTTTGTGCTTAAATTTATGTAGGGTGTCTTGGGCTTCATTATTTACAGTGTCTTTCCTAATTCCTCTGACAGGTCCTTGAGCAGTGGCAGGGACATGCCAGCCTGGGAATGGCCCAAGAGGTGGCACAAACACAAAGCCACAGACTGTTTCAGATCCACTGCCCCCTCTGTCCCTCCCTCTCCCCTCTACACTGAATCATCTGCAATGCACACATTTGAAACGTAAAAGCTACGCTGGTGCCGGTCCCCTCCTCAGGCTGTTACCTGTTGGATGGCAGTGAGGTTTCTGCCTTTGTCATTGTCAGAGTGTCTCCTCCTCGGTCACTCCAGCACCTGGCTGTGCCCTGCATGCTGCTGCGCCGGCTCACATCATTTCAGCATGGCCTGATGGGCCACCCAGCGCCTCTGTGTGTCCTGAGCTAACTAGTAAACAGAGAAGACGCTACTTTCCTGCCTCAGAGGGTCAGAGGCTGCTTGCAGGTGGCAGAAGGAGTGCCCACGGCATGGTGCCGCTGTGCCGGTGGATGAGGAGAGCCCTTTCCCAGAACAGTAGCCTCCTCCTCCCTTTCCTCGGTCCTGCCACTCGGGGCAGGGTGATAACAGGCGTTCACACATCTCAGCTCCACTTAATGTCCAGCTCTTTCTTCACTGATCATCTGTGTGCTGTCACCAACAGATGTGGGCGAAAAGGGCAATGTCACCACAGGGAGTTTGGCCAAGGGGGGAGCTGCCCCAAGCACCTTAGAGTCAGAAAAGACCCCTGAGTCAGAGCTGATATATGAACTTCAGATCTCTACAGTGTTGCCAAAGGACTAGAAACAAGCCCTTGGGATAATGATCTGGAGATCCAGGAGGAACCCAGCAAGCTCACGGGATGAGCATCCTGCAGCAGGAATCTGAGACGCCCTGGCCTGCAGTCTGCATGCTCTTCAGCCTCAGCCTCTCCAGTTTCTGCTTACACAAACCCCGTGTCTCTGATCTGATTTCGGCTGCGGCAGGATCGTCCCTTGAGTGCCTTTCCAAGTTTAGTGCCTCTGGCCAAGTCTCATAGCACTTAGGCAGCACTGGCGCTCCATACTCTGTCTTTCTCACTTTTAGGTACAGGGAACAGATGAGCTGTGTTCTGTGCCTTTTCAGCAATACACAACTCCACCTTTAAGAAACAAGGCAGGAAACACTTCTTGCAAAGCCTCAATGTTTCTGGACTCAGTAGCAAAGGCACTGCCTGCTTGCTGAGATCATGTTTATAAGGACCACAGCTCCACTATTGATTATGATTTTTTTAACAATTTAAAATCAGTTACAGAGGAACATTTGCACATAGTTAGGATATAATGCTAAACACTTCCCACACAGCTGGAGCAAACCACCTTCCGTGGGAAGATGGCTACGAGTTGAAAAAACATAGCAAACACAACAGGACGTTGGGGTTCATGGCACAGCTAAGCTCAGAGCTGGCGAATGAGATTCACAGATCTGCACACCACAGTTCTACTGAACAACTAGAAAATCTCTGGAAGATGTGACCGCTGGTTACCAGCCCTGCAGGTGGAGAATTTACTTAATTTAAAGCAACAGTTAAAATGAGATTTATTGGAGAAAATTGTATCTAACATCAAAGTGAGTGAACTAAATGCTTAAAGGTCACTTTTTAAAGTAAGTTCAAATAGAATACGTATTATAAAACTTGTGAGTGGCATTTTTACTTTAAAAGAGCACCTTCTGTTTCATTTCAGATTTGTGAACAAATTTAGCACTCTTAAACAGGGGCATAATAGCACTAGACTTAAGCATCTGCAATGCAGCCAGGGAACACACAAGGCTCCCAGCACCTCTGCTGATGCACCTGCATCCCATCAGGCAGCCATCATCCTGGTCACCTTGTTCTCTCCTGCCGTCTCTTAGAATCATAGAATTGTTTGGGTTGGAAGGGACCTTAAAGATCATCTAGTTCCAACCACCCTGCCATGGGCAGGGACACCTTCCACTAGACCAGGTTGCTCAAAGCCCCATCCAACCTCACCTTGAACACTTCCAGGGATGG
Organism: Aquila chrysaetos chrysaetos; assembly: GCF_900496995.4. NCBI lineage: Eukaryota > Metazoa > Chordata > Aves > Accipitriformes > Accipitridae > Aquila > Aquila chrysaetos. The sequence goes on along the minus strand of NC_044028.1, from coordinate 493,913 downwards.
GGCATCCACAACTTCTCTGGGCAACCTGTTCCAGTGTCACACCACCCTCATAGTGAAGAATTTCTTCCTAATACCTAACCTAAATCTGACCTCTTTCAGTTTAAAACCATTACCCCTCAACCTATCAGTACACTCCCTGTTAAAGAGTCCCTCCCCACCTTTCCTGTAGGCCCCCTTTAGGTACTGGAAGGCCACTATAAGGTCTCCCAGCGCCTTCTCTTCTCCAGGCTAAAGAACCCCAACTCTCTCAGCCTTTCCTCATAGGAGAGGTGCTCCAGCCCCCTGATCATCTTCGTGGCCCTCCTCTGGACTCGCTCCAACAGGTCCCTGTCCTTCTTATGTTGTGGGCCCCAGAGCTGAATGCAGTACTCCAGGTGGGGTCTCACAAGAGCAGAGTAGAAGGGGAGAATCCCCTCCCTCGACCTGCTGGCCACAATTATTTTGATGCAGCCCAGGATATGGTTGGCTTTCTGGGCTTTGAGCACACATTGCCAGCTCATATTCAGTTTTTCACCGACTAATACCCCCAAGTCCTTCTCTGCAGGGCTGCTCCCAATCCACTCAATGCCCAGCCTGTATTTGTGTTTGGGATTGCTCTGACCCATGTGCAGGACCTTGCACTTGGCCTTGTTGAAGTGAAGCTTGTCAGGGTCCCTCTGGATGGCATCCCTTCCCTCCGGTCTGTCGACCTCACCACACAGTTTGGTGTCATGGGCAAACCTGCTGAGGGTGCACTCAACCCCGCTGTCCATGTTGCCAACAAAGATGTTAAACAGCACCGGTCCCAGTACCGACCCCTGAGGAACACCACTCGTCACTGATCTCCGCTCAGACATCGAGCCATTGACCGCAATTCTTTGAGTGTGACCATCCAGCCAATTCCTTATCCACCGAGTGGTCCATCCATCAAATCCATGTCTCTCCAATTTAGAGATAAGGATGTAGCATGGGACAGTGTCAAACACTTTGCAGAAGTCCAGGTAGATGATGTCAGTTGCTCTTCCCTTATCCACCAATGCTGTAACCCTGTCGTAGAAGGCCACAAAATTTGTCAGGCACTATTTGCCCTTAGTGAAGCCATGTTGGCTGTCACCAGTCACCTACTTATTTTTCATGTGCCCTGGCATAGTTTCCAGGAGGATCCGCTCCATGATCTTGCCGGGCACAGAGGTGAGACTGACTGGCCTGTAGTTCCCCGGGTCTTCCTTTTTTCTCTTTTTAAAAATGGGGGTTATGCTTCTCCTTTTCCAGTCAGTGGGAACTTCCCCATGTTCTGCCATGACTTCTCAAATATGATGGATAGTGGCTTAGCCACTTAATCTACCAGTTTCTTCAAGACCCGCGGATGCATCTCATCAGGTCCCATGGACTTTTGCACCTTCAGGTTCCTTAGATGGTTTCAAACCTGATCTTCTCCTACTGTGGGCGGTTCTTCATTCTCCCAGTCCCTGCCTTTGCCTTTTGTGACTTGGGCGGTGTGGCTGGAGCACTCGTTGGTGAAGACTGAGGTAAAAAAGTCATTGAGTACCTAAGCCTTCTCCATGTCCTGGGTAACCAGCTCTCCTGTTTCCTTCAAGAAAGGGCCCATATTTTCCCTAGTCTTCCTTTTATCACCAACGTACCTATAGAAGCTTTTCTTGTTGCCCTTGACATCCCTGGCCAGATTTAATTCTACCAGGGCTTTGGCTTTCCTAACCTGATCTCTGGCGGCTCAGACAATTTCTCTGTATTCCTCCCAGGCTATTTGTCCTTGCTTCCACCCTCTGTAGGCTTCCTTTTTGTGTTTGAGTTTGTCCAGGAGCTCCTTGTTCATCCACACAGGCCTCCTGGTGTTTTTGCCTGACTTCCTCTTTGTTGGGATGCATCGCTCCTGAGCTTGGAGGAGGTGATCCTTGAATATTAACCAGCTTTCCTGGGCCCCTCTTCCCTCCAGGGCTGTATCCCATGGTACTCAACCAAGCAGATCCCTGAAGAGGCCAAAGTCTGCTCTCCTGAAGTCCAGGGTAGCGAGCTTGCTGTGCACCCTCCTCGCTGCCCTCAGGATCTTGAACTCCACCATTTCATGGTCACTGCAGCCAAGGCTGCTCTTGAGCTTCACATTCCCCACCAGCTCCTCCTTGTTGGTGAGACGAAGGTCCAGCATAGCACCTCTCCTCATTGGCTCCTCTATCACTTGGAGAAGGAAGTTGTCATCAATGCATTCCAGGAACTTCCTGGATTGCTTATGCCCTGCCATGTTGTCCCTCCAACAGGTACCGGGGTAGTTGAAGTCCCCCATGAGGACCAGGGCTTGTGAACATGAGGCTGCTCCTATCTGTCTATAGAGGCCTTATCCTTTTGGTCTTCCTGGTCAGGTGGCCTGTAGCAGACCCCCACTATAATGTCACCTGTCCCTGCCCTCCCTTTAATCCTGGCCCATAGGCTCTCCGTCAGCTCCTCATCCATCCCCAGGTGGAACTTCATGCACCCCAGCTGGTCATTGATGTAGAAGGCAACACCCCCTCCTCATCTCCCCTGCCTGTCCTTCCTAAAGAGCCTGTACCCCTCCATTCCAGCACTCCAGTCATAGGAGCCATCCCACCACATCTCTGTGATGCCAATAAGATCAGAGCCCTGCAGGCGTGTGCACGTCTCTAACTCCTCTTCTTTATTCCCCATACTACATGAGTTTGCATAGAGGCATTTAAGTTGGGCCCTGATGAAGCTAACTTACTGGCTGGAATTCCTTTGTGCTGCTCTTCAGGTGCTCTCCTGCTGACCTGTGATCCCTGTCCAGGCTCTGGGCATCTATTGCTGGCGCTGGTATCAAACTGGTAGGCGTGGGATGGATTGAGGTTCCCCTCCCCCAGCAACTTTAGTTTAAAGCCCTCTTCAAACTCTTCTCTCTGCCTGCACTGCTCCCTGCCAGGGGAATGATGCCCAGCCCCGGTGGGCACAGTCCCTCATGCTCCATCAGCTCTGGAAGTAAAAAGTGAGACCAGGGTGGCCCGGTGGTTGGGCTGCAGAAAGCTGCCAGCTGGGTTGCTGCGTGCACACTTTGGCTACTGAGTAACATCATACAAGCACCGTCGGAGCACAGGATCCACGGGCTCTGCAGCGCCAGGCTAACCCCACAGGAGGGGTACAGATCACCTGGGGATGGGGTACCCCGGCACCGTGCTGGGACATCTCAGCACTTGCACCGTTCTCCCTGGGCAGGCACAAAGGGTCAATCCCCAGCTGTGCCTGGTGCCCAGCCAGCACTGGCTCGACCTCACGCGCTGTACTGCCAGTGAGCATGGCGACCGTAAGACTGTGAAACAAAACCACATTCTTCTGTTTCCTCCTCCTTCCCCTGTAAAACTACTTAAAAATGGAATTTCTCTTCTCTCTCTAGAATGTGTGTTTTATTCCAGTGAAATACTATAACTTTCCTACAGGGAAAACCTGCAAGAGCACTGGCATGCTCTTACCCTCCTTTCGGAGCCCCCGACACGCAGCACAACAAGGAAAACTGCTGCCTCTCTGGTGCCGCCTTTACTACCCGTGGGAGAGGGACACAGGGCAGCTCCCTCTGCCCAAGGAGGAGGGAGGGTTTTGGCCATGGTGGCACGGCTGGGATGACGTGCAGGAGCTGTCTGGGATGCTGTTGTCACAGGCGCTCCTGGCAGGGGATGGGGACACCAGCTGCTGATGGCAGCTCCCGAAGGCAGGCAGGCATGAAAATGCCGGGAAAACCCTTGCTGCCAGGGCAAGGAGAGGAGACCTGCTGCTGGCATGGCTCAGCCCCATGCTCCCGGGGTCCAAAGAGCCCACACACTGACCAGCTAACTTTTCTATGTTTTCTATTGCTCTTTGATAAACATCTGGCCCATACGAAAATCTCCCCGAGTCCTTCCTTGCTCAGGAATATTTGTTTATTGCAGGGCTGCCGACACAGACACATTTCTGAATGTGTTTTGTTCCAAATAAATGGGCCAACCAGACAACCAGGTAAAACCTATCACCCTGCTGTCACTGCCAGACAAGTCCACCCTGCACGCTCACCCCGGGGACAGGCAATCCAGTCTCGCTCCTCTGGCTCTAGCAAATAGATGTACCTCTTTTCTGCTCCATGTGGGAGGAGGAGGCATAAAGAGGGAAAGGACAAAGTCATCAGACAGTTCCCAGCACTGGCTGCGTTCTCCGGCCACGACCCACACTCAGCCTGCAGCAGTCGGGGCTAACTTAATCTCTGCACAGGACTCCACGCTACTCGAGAGAAAGGGCAGTGAGGGTCGTATCACACCTTGCTTTCCCCCCTTCACTTTTGCCCAGAGCTTGGCATGGTGGAGCTGGCACCGGCTGTGGGGCACAGCACTGTAGGTCCAGGGCGCTGCTGAGCTCCTTCTCCGCGGGAAGGGGGAACGGCCACCCCTGGCTCCCCAGCACGGGCAGGAGCCGGTCAGGGGGACGCAGGGAGCTGAGTGGGCACTGGTTGGGTTTACACCCAACAGAAATTTTTTCCTCTGTTTCTCCTTGATGGATTAAAAATCCTGATTTTTTTTATTCTACACCCAGCAGTGCATTCTGTTCCTGCTGGGAAGGAGGGGTTTGGTTTAAGATGCTTGTAAAAGCAAAGGAAAAAAGGACAGGAAAATTGTTGGTTGTAGTGGCACTTGTCCAGGAGCCTGGAAAACAATGCACAGATACATTTGTGCTGATGACAGCCTGGTACCTTGTCTACTCACAGATATTTTCCATGCCCTTACAAAAACATATCTTCACCATCTGTGTGAGCACCATTTCTGTGTTGCAGCAAAACCCAAGGGGCTGTAAAAGATGCCACAAGTGGCCTGTGAACTGGGAGCGTTTCACAGCTCTGTGGGGGAGAAAGTTTCCCCTCCTTAGTTTGCTGTCTTCTTTGCACATTATACAGGCTTAATTTTCCATCTCTCATCCAGTCGTTGCTCATTAGCTCCACGGGCGAACATCCCTGTACACAACCCATACTATGGCAGGGGGATGTACAGGGGCTTAGTTACTACTACCAACGTCACCAGCTTTAATCCCACGGCATCCACGGCCTACGTGGGAGCAACAAAGAGCTGCCTGCAGTGCACATGCCATTCAGCACAACCTACCTGCGTGTGCTGTCTCTAACGCAGTTTGCACACAGCAAGGGAAGGAGCAATGTCCTACAGATTACATTTGAATCGGCAGAGACGTGGTGAGAAAGGCAATGCCAAGCTGCAAGGCAAACAATGCAGCAGAGAACAGCTTTTGCCTCAGTGGGCATAACTGAAAGGAAACTTCAGGCAAATGGGGAATCAGCAGTGAGCAAGGAGGCAGGGTGTGGGCTGATGCCACCAGCCAGGAATGCTGCTGCCTAGGAGTCCTTGGCACACTGCAAACAGAGCTGATCTCTGCAGATTTCAAAGGCAAATCATAGATTCTAGTTCCACCCACGAATCAGCACAAACAAGACTGACAGCCCCAACTCAGTGGAATGTGCCTTGTTCGTCCCCAGTGTGTCATTGCAATCAGCATCCCACCTGAAATCTCTGGGAAACAAAAGCATACCCAGAAAAAGACTCAAATCGCAGAACCATATACCAATTAAAAGTCATGTTCATAACAGTCATTAGTGCTGATTCTCACACTCTTTACATAGGAGCGGCACATAATAATCATTTCCAATTAAATTACGCTTCTCCAAGGTGCATTAACCACTTTTATCCATCCGATTAATTGGACCCATCTCTGCTGCATGGAGCAGAGTTACATCACTCCACAGGGAAAGCAGACAGTTAATAAAAAATGTTGCTGTGGTACTAATGCAGGAACACTTTGCCGTCAAACACATATGCTCACATGCTCACTTGCTGCAAATTGTCTACTCAAACACAGGTGCATGGCTTTACCTGCACACATGCAGTCAAGCATACCTTGCAGGCAAACATGCATCTGCGCTTGGAAAGAATTAATTGCTGTATGCTTGCACATTTTACGGCATCAACATCTCCAGAAGACGTGTCCTCCAAGTCCAGTACTATCATCAATTTTTCCTGGCTTCCTGGGACTTCACTCCCACCTCCCTTAGCTCCCACCCTGCTCAGTGGGGGATAACAATTCCCATTGCTCTGGCTGGAGCCAGTGAACTGACATCCCTCCATCCACCCCGAGCACTGCAGCAGCCTTGTGCAGCTGGATGTGCACTTTCCTCTGCTCTGCTTATCACTGCTGTGTGATGGGGAGACTCGCCAGTTGGCCAGACTCCACACCAGTGTGCTGTGATTCTGCTGCTCCCTTCCTCCTAGGACACAGTGCCGGGCAGTTCTGCTGAAGGCAACAGCTTCAGTGAAGGAAATTGCACAGGACCCAATTTGTGCGGGAAGAGCTGACCTGCTGCCATGACCTGGGGGTGAGATTTTATTTACTTGAGAGGCATGAATGTTTCCATGCAAATTCTCAGGCATTCAATTCTTCAGATTCCTCTTGGCAAGACATGAAGGGAGATTTCTCCCATGCAGCAAAGGAGATATCAGAGCAGAACAGCAGAAGTAGAGAGGCAGCATGTATTTAAAATACAGTGAATGGGACATCTAGATGCGTGCATGGTGGTCAGAGTGCGTTTGCAAACAGCGCACAGACACGATGGCAGCTGCACGTAGGATGGAGCCCTAAGGTGCATTCCCAACAAGAAGTAAGGAGACATCTTAAAAAAAGTTGCCTGCTGACCCTGGGGCTTTGTAAATAGGGTCATTCTGGTTCAGTGAGCCCTGCCACTTCGTCACGATTGCACTTCCTCTGTGGGAGCAACCACCTGGACACCTCTTGGGGATTAAAGTAATTCCCTTGTGACAGGAGACAGTGCATACAGGAGAACTGCCAAGTGCACCCAGAGTAGCAATGCCCACAGGGACACCAAGGAGCTGAGTTAGGAAATGGTAAGACTGGGTGAGCACTGGAACCTCACCAGGGTCCCCAGACCAGAAACACATTGAAATGAGAAGGAATGGGAGACAGCCCATGCCTGAGAGGGAGAGGTCTTTTCCAGGATCCCGCCTGATGAACCTCTGATCTGCACTGAGAGGAAGGTGGTAGGATGGCAGAGGCACATGTACATTTGTGTTTCTACATGGCCATGCCCATGTTGTAGGGAGGGGAGTGTTCTCATTCATTCTCTCCGCAGGCACAGATGATACAGCCTCAGGAGCATGCAGTTATCAAAATGTTATAAATTGCTACCTTTTAAATAGTGTGGTAATTTGCTAGTCCATTACAGAAGGAGTTGTAGGATACAAGGAGCACACTATGAAAAATTATGCCTTCTGCATCACTGCTGACCTCCACAGCTGAGGTGCTCTCAGAACTGCTCCATTATGTCAGACTACCCTGAGCAATTAGCCATCCGTCAAAGCTCATCAGCATGTCACAGTGCCACAGAAGACACCACACACTCCTGACAGCTAGCTCCCTTACTGGAAACGTTTGCTGCAGAGGTGCCATTCACCATCGTGTTGGTGTAAGCCATGGTCACCAGTAGATTGGTCCCAGCAGGGAAAACCTCAGTGGCTCTCTGCAGCCACCTCTCCTTCCGTAATCAAGGTATTTTTGTAGGCGTCACCGTGAGCTGAGCCAGTTAATCTTAGTGCAGCAGTTTTATTCTAAGAATTCCTCAAACTTGGAAACAACCCTTTTTTTGTGACCCGTAGTGTTTTTAGTGACAGTGCTGCTGCTGAGCACTGTCTGTGCAGAAGCCAGCAGAAAGGCAGCCTGCTCTAGCATGGCAGCACTGATCCTTCCCAGCGGGACATGTTCCTCTGAGGCTGGAGCGGAGATAGCCGTGCTCCCTGTATGGCATCTTGCTGACAAACGTTCAGGTCTCCTCTTCTTGTGACAGTCCTCCAGTGCAGCCCTAACACAGTCCAATTATCTCCGAGATTCCAGAATCTTACATTTTCAGTGTTGAAGCAAAATAGAGTCTTTCTATGCAGCCTATAGTTTTTGTCCAAGCAAAATATAGTCTATGATACAGATCATCTTTAGTCTCTTTCTCTTAAAGGATTTTTGGAAATCCTGCAGGTCTTGAAGACAGGGATATAAACCTTCCCTCTGTTGCCCACTAACAAAGAGATACACATCAGAGGTCCCCTTTCCCAAAGTCTGAGGCAAATTTCCTTAGAGGGAGCTTCTTAAGGCCAGGAAAGATGCACAGAACCTTTGCAGTACCACCTCTAGCATCATGCAACAGCGCTGAAGCCAGCGGATGGGGATGAGCCACAGTGGAGCCAGCTACCAGTGGCAGCTCCCAGGACCTATGCAAATGACCCTCCGGCAGAGCACTCAGTGTTCTGTGGACAGTTGCAGCCTTGGGATGGCTCCAGTCATCAGAAGCCCCTGACTGCAACACTCCTTACACGCAGCAATGGAGAAAGGCAAACAAAATCCTCCTGTCTGCCAGGACAGTCCTTCACCTCCTCTGCTGCACCTGCTCCTGGGTACCTCTGGGCTTTGCCTCTAGTCCCCTCTCAGGAGGCTGATGTTTTACATCCTGGCTGGCCACCTTGGCCCAAAAGCCAGGGAGCAACCCCTGCACTCAGATCCCCTGAATGGTCATAGACAGCCTTCACACATTTCAGAGACCACCCTGGTTTGTGCCTTTAAAGGCTGTTTCCTGTACCCAAGCCTCCAGGCAAGATCCTCCTAACCGTGAGGTACCACCAGCAAGGCTGTTTATCAGCCTAGGATTGTCTTGCAGTTTGGGGAAGGAGGTAGCTCCAGATCTATTCAGCTCACACCAGGAGAATTATGTCTGTTACATGGGTTTTGTGCAAGGCAAAGGGATATTTCTCCTAACCCGTGTTTAATTTCTGCACATAAATCCCTCTGAACCTAAACCTCCCATTTATTTTACGTGCTTAGATATTTCCTCATGAATTGCAGGTGAAATCCATGTCCTGGCACACACATAAAAGCAAATGCAGAAGGAATGTGTCCTGGCAATATATGCATCATCCCTGGAGATAAATCTTTTCTGGGGAGGAAACTCTTAAGGCTCACACACACACCAGCTATTAATTTGTCTCAAAATATATACATTTCAGGACAAAAATAAACATGTAAATACAGGATGCGTTACTCGCAGGCTTTCTGTTCAGGAGGCAAGGTGACAACTGGCAGTTCGTAGGAAACTTGTGTGCAACTTACAAAGAGCTTATTAAAAGCACATCAACCATCCAACACCTGGGGAATAGTCAGCACCCTGGAAACATGCACAGCATGCTCTGATCGTATCACACACAGAAAATACACGTGCTGCTGCCGGCGTTCTGGTCTAGAAAAACACGGCAAACCAGCAGAACGCAGGAAGGGGCTGCAGCAGCGTGGGGACGGGTGAGGGTGCAATGCGGGGGGCTGGCACAGCCTGGCAGTGGGGCCCCACCAGCCCCCCCGTCTGCTGTGGCCATGCACCTGGCGCATCCACTCTCCTCCCAGGGAACGGACCTAACAGACCCAACACCACGGTGGGTGGCCATTGTGGTCCCGGTTGGTGCGGCACAGCTGGGACCAGGGGCAAGACCTCCCTGGTTTGCTACCTCCACATCTGCATTTCTCACAGGAAAGGCTATCAGGGAGCTTTGTGGGATCGTGAATATGAATTGCTTTGACCTCACTTAGTCTGATATCGTGGAGTATTAAATCTCTATTTTTCAAGCATTTAGCCTGTGTAATAGAAGGATGCTGCGAGCAATTTGCAATAAGATGAAGGGATATTACTGTCCTGGGAGACAGACAATCCAACCACATCCACAAATTGATAACAGAGATAGTGGCTTAGGTTCATGCTAGCTATTAATTAAGGGCATGTTTTATGTGGAAGACAATACCAGCTTACACAGGCAGGTACTTGTTGGCCTTCCCTTCCCTGCGGTGAGCAGCATTCCCAGAGCTGGAGTGCAGCCAGGTGGGTTAGCTTACCTTGCTGAACCTCAGTTCACACACTTACATTTGAATCTCTGACAGGCAAAATTAATTTCTCAAGCCTTTAGCACAGCAGCTTCAGAGCTGCTGTTCTGCTGCTCAGGAGCGGTCGGCGGCTGCTGGGAGCCGCTGCCGCCGGGAGCGACGTGCAAGCCCTCCTTCCAGGGACATTCAAAGGCTTGGCCAGAGCAAAGAGCTAGCAACTGTGCTGAGAGCTCATACATCTCTGGCTGCTAATGAGCAGCTAACCATGTCCCGAGCTCTTCCCTTGCCCTCAGAACTTGCTGCCTCATTATCTGGCTGATCTCCAGCTCTCAGGCAAAGAAATCCAAAACCAGGTTTCATTCCTTCTTGCCTGTCCTTCTCTCATCTCAGCTGCTGGCAGCATCCCACTCAGCCAAGGGATGCGATCCCTCTTCCACTCGATGCCCTCAGAGGGCTTTCACTTCCCATCCCCTGCAATGGGACTCTCTCAGCATCTCACATCCATTAATTGACTTGGGCTGATTACAGGGCCACTAACTTGTGTCCTAATTACCAACAGAATATTACCCTTTTATAACCTTTTGCTCCTCACCCTAGAATTTAGCAGCAAGCCTGCAACATGCCCTGAAAGCTGACCCCCGTGCTGGCGTGAAAGACCCACAGCTACTCCTGTTTCAGTCAGGAAAACCTCTCCCAGGTCTCACCGTCGTTCTCTGAGCAGGGTCAGCCAACGCAGAGGGAGCTTGCCCTCGGGCAGCCCGCAGCCACCCGCAGTGTGTTGCAAGGTGAAACATTGCAGAGGGCAAGAACCAAGAGCCAAGGTGCGTGATGGCTCCCAGGAGCAAGGACACTGACCGGAGTCTGTCAGGCTGATGGAGCCAAGGAACACGGCAAATTCAGAGCACCAGCAATACCACAGTCTCAGAGCACTCTTCTGGAGGGTGTCTTGCCTGCTGAGTATTGCCCAAAAGGTTGTGTAGAGCCAAATAATGCAGGTCAGCAGTGGAAGTATGTATACAATACTGGAGGAAATGGCAAAAAGTCCTGTGTGATGAATAAATTAAAGCATCCCTTCTTATGGACAAGCATCTACGGAGAAGAACTGAGACAGATAAATCAATGGGATAGGCTAGGGAGACAGAAGAGATTTATTTTTTTTCCAGATGGGATTAGAGAACAGCTGGAGAATTGATGAGGTGGCAAGGACAGGAGACCGCTCCAGACAGCAGGCTCCTGCTGATGCTGCTACCCACACTGAAACCCCTGTGTTGGGGCCTACATGCAGGTCACACACACCTTTCTGGAAAATTGTGTTCAAAGATGTGGGGAACTTCAGATGGGAAGTGTGAGCCTTTACAAACCAAGACAGTTCCCTCTAGGCTCTTCTGATAGTGTTCCCTGGCCACTGGTTTCTCTGTCATCAGCAAAGGCATTTCATGTCAAAGCAAACCCCCGATAGTTGCCTGGAAACAAAAAATGCAGGGTGCATGGTTCATCCAGTGGGTTGCCTTGTTGCATGCAGAGCTGAAGGAAACAGGTCCAGGGCCAAGGGCAATGCTAAAGCTGTGGACAGTGCAGGTCTTCCTGAAACCTGGAGAAACCACCCCAGCTATGGATTTCTCCGTGTTTCAAAGATGACAGCTGGTGTGATGTGGGTACTGAGAGCCAGAGGCTTCAGTCAGACCTAGGACATGTCCGTGAGCTGGACGGGATGGGATCTGTCACGTGCCCAAACACACACATCCCTCACTGAGTGGAGGCTAGGACAGTAAGGCAGAGACCTGGCAGCGGGCTGCTGCAGAAGGGCAATCTGGTCGATCACGAGAAATGGAAAAATTTACAAAACAAAGGGAAAGAAAGGACAAGCTGGAAGTCAGGCCCCTGAGAATGAAAGGAGCATCCTTGGGTGTCAGAGAGCACACATCTGCAGCCTGCAGACCACATCTGGCTGCAGACTCATCCCCTGTCTGCAGTGTCTCCATTAAAAACCCAATGCACACATGCTTATGAAGCCAAAGCTTGTCCTGGGATGGCAGTGATCATTAGCCCAGCAAGTTTGGGAACCTCTGTGCTTTTGCATGCTCTACATCCGTATCCACATCATAGGCCACTCTTTGAAGCCAGTATCTGTACTGCACCTTGGCATATTACAACATTTCAGGCTGCCTGCTGCAGCTCAGCTGTATGTCTGATCTTGGGTGAGGAATTTCTCTTTATACCAAACTGTCTATTCAACTCATAAAAATAGGCTTTTTTTCCTTCTGTAAGTGCAACACTTTTCATATTTTTACTTCCAGCTGTCTAGATAGTATTTCACTTTTTTCATTTCTAGTGCTCACTCTCAGTTATTTAATGTGAATTTCTAGGGCATGGTGCCCTTAGCAGACATCAGAGCAATATAACACAAGAAATCAGATATATACTGTTCCAGGAGAAGGCAGGAACAAAAAGACAAACTAGGCTCTTAATACATATGGTGCTTTTGATTCATGGAATATAGAAAATTGTATTTGATTATATCTGTAATGGATCCTCGTAACTTTAGATTAGGGTTATGCTGATGGCCCAACTAATGGACAGTTTATTGCAGGAATAGATTTCATCCTATCATATTTTTTTCCTGGTATCAATTACTTTGAATGTTTAAATGTCTCATTTCTCTGGATGTTTATTGCTCAATTTTCCTTTCTAAAAAAACCCCTACACACACACAATGCCCCTGGTGTTCTTCTGCTAAGTTGCAAGGAACTACAGTTTGTGTGCTCCTGGAGTCCAGAAGCTCCTGCCATCTACCAGCTGCATAGGTCAGAAGAAGATCCACATTTGTGGCTTACAGTTACTGAAGTCATTGCAGCACATCAGCCGTGAGGTAACAGAGTCAAAGTTCTCTTAGAAAGACATGTGGATGCTATTGGGGAAAAAAAAAAAAAAAAAAAAAAAAAAATTAAAAGGCTTATTAAATTAACCTGTCTAAAAAGGAAAAGGAATGTGTGGGATTGCTGCCTGTGACATTAACAGCAAATCTGATGATAAAAGAGATTGGAAGTAAAGACTGTTTGGTGGAGAGCATCTCATTTTCAGTCAACTTATATTAGTAAAGCCCTAAAGAATAGAATCATTGAATTATTACTCTCTGAAGCAGTGCAGAAGGACGTTGAAGGAAATGCTTGTATGACAGTAAAGGGTTTAGGAGTCTGTGGAGGCACCAGAGATGTTACCTATTGATCTGAGGGCCACGGGGCAAAGAGGCTGGTGGATTTTTTTTTTTTTTACTTTGCCTAGCTGTCACTATGTCTGAAATTCTCTCTAGAAAAAAAACCCAAACCAAAACAAAAACTTGCAGAGAAAAACATCACCTTTGTCACACTGTAAATACTAGCCAAGCTGCTCAATATCAGTGATTTCAGAATTAGCTCTGCCTCCCTCCAGAACTGATACCTGCCAGTCAACGGATGTCATGACGTTGGTCTCCCTGAAGAGCAATGATCCCCAATTAGGAACAGGTGCTGAGTTTTGAGGGCATTTGTCAGGGCCATTGGCTGACACGTGTCAGAGGGGAGCACTGGCTGCACATTTCAAAGGGTGCCTGTCAATGAGATTTTTTTTTTCTTTTTTTTTTTTTTCTTTTTACCTTCAGCTAAACTCTTCAATTTGTCCAGCATGCCCAGAGGAGAGGGTGCAGAGGCTCTTCAGTCCCAATGCATTTTACTGTCACAGACCTTATTTCCTGGAGAAGGAGAAGAAAAGAGCCTGACAATAGAGATGCATGATGGCTCTGTTGGCTCTGTCAAGGAGGGCAAGACTGCATGTTGGCCACAGCAAGAAGCATTTTCCACGGTGAGACAGGATCATTGCATCCTGCTCCTGCATTTTCCTAGAGCCTTTTACCCCATGCTTTGGTGGAGGCCCTGATCTGCATTACAGTCCCCCGCACATGCCCCTGCACAAGGAGCCAGACCAACCACAGAGGCTTCCTCAAGGATGCAGAGAGGGGAGGGGATGCCTCTCGCTGGGAGGGAGCACCGTAACCCCCTTGCAGGGGTGGAAGCTCCTGGGACCTGGGAATACAGAGCTGCCTCACCCTCTGCTCAGGCACACTCATTCACATACAGGCTGCATGTTACTGCTACTCCAAGAAGAGAGCTGGATCCACTTATTTTTTTCCATTAAAATGCAAATTAATTTAATAAAAACTGGAATTGTAAATTAATGAAGCACTTAAAACTTCTACATAATACAAGGCTAATACTTACTCTGTAGAATTTCCTCCAGTTAATATCACCACTAACTCTCCTGAGTGGGACCAGCCTGGCAGCTCCACCGATCTAAATCAGTCTCTTTGACTGGTGAAGGGATCAGAGCTCACCAAACGGGCACATTGCCTTTTTACTGCTTCCCAGTTCCTGGGGTAGTTGGGAAGCCTGCCACCTCTGCAGGAAACTCAGCCTGTAGGTATCTGCCTGCCCCCTCACAGCTGGTGCATTCAAGAGCAGGGAAATTTCCTTTCCCCTTAAAACAGTAACGGATCCCTGTAACTTACTGCAACCCGACAGTTCACATGAAGACTATGGGGGCTGCTACCCTAAACAGAGCTCCAGTGACAAGCTGCCCTCCCCCGATGTTCAGCTGGAATAACATCACAGCTGCCTCCAGGCACTGAGTGCCCGTGGAGGCTTTGGATGTATTTGAACCAGAGACTGTGGATCCACAATTTTTTTTTTCTTTTTGCCCCAGTACAAAGTGCCAGATTCAGGTATTGACTCCAAAGCCAAAACGTTCTGCATGCACACTGTGGGGCTGTCCCTAACGAAGGGCTGGCAGCCAGCCCCATCTCGCTGCTGTCATGCCTGCAGTCAGCTGAGCCACTGCACAGATCCTCCCTCCAAGCAACTGGATTCACAGCAGCCCCTCCATCCTCAGTGGTACTGTGCCTTTTCCACAGAGTGGGAGCAGAGAGGCAGGAGAAAGTGCCTTGCCCAAGGCTGGCAGGGGGTCAAATATTTCTCAGGTCTACCTACCTTCAGGGCAAATCCGGCTCAAGAAAACAAAAAATTACCTTGAATGCACAGGTGCAAAGCTTGTTCTCTTGCACCTTCCCTGTCTAACTTAGACTTCTATGGAAACACTGTAGAAAATTCATCCTTAGAAAATGCATCCTTAAAATAGAGTAGCACACTGAGAAAATGTTGGGCAAAGTGAGTAAGGCATTTCCAACAGGGTCAGTTCCTCCTGACTTGCAGGGCCACATTTGAACTCATCACCTTCTGCTTTTTTATAGCAAATGGAGAGAAAAGGCAATTCTGAGAATAATTCAGTTCATCCTAAAGTAACCATCTAAAGTAGGTCAGGTAAACCACACCAAAAAAACCGCCCTTCCCTCTCTGCTGTAAAGAGAGTCTAGGCAGACAGCTTTCACAGAGACATGGCACCGGTACATGTCCAGAGTTAGGCAACATGAATCCTCCCTCTCACCTCTCTCAATGGGACCCTGTCCACCCCACCTGCATCCACCTCAGCCCTCCCAGCGCAGAGCCCCACGTTGGACGTGGAGCCCCATGGCTGTACACGCAGCCCCACAGTCACACGTGAGCCCCAAGGCCATACGCAGAGCTCCGTGCCACCCTCAGGCTGTCACACGTGTAGCCCCGCTGGACCCGTGGGACCTCCCTGCTGCTCAGGGACCTGCTGGGCTCCTTCTCCTCTGGCCACGCAGCAGGGACCACGTCGGCTCCATGCTGGTGTTAATCACCCGCCACGCTCATTTATTGCCATGTATACACCACTGCCAGGAGCATTATCCCTTAAATAAAGCTCACCCACCCTATTATTGTAATGTCAACTCTGAACCTCTCAGATAAGCCCTGCAGACAATTTATAATTACACAGAAGTAGCTCTTGTACATTGCACCGAGGGGCCATCAGGAGAGGATTTAGGTCTTTCACAGAGCCAGCGTTTGACAGGTCTTTTTGCTGTTATTTCATCTTGACAGCTCCTTGCCACCCAGCTCCTCCTGTGACTCTACACTCACACTTTGTTGTGTGATCTCAGGTGAAGAGAGCACGTAATGGGCAATAATTGTGGGCGATTACTGTTTACTTGTTAACTTTGCTTGGCAGAGCAGCTGTGATGGATGCAGGGACTGGAATATTCCCTTTATCCCCTGTAGCACTGAGAGTGAACTGGTGCTTAATTCAAAGGCTGAAATCTATAAAAAAGACGACGAAACCCATCATTAAATTTCTCTTAGTGGCTATGTGCATAATTCATCCAAACACCATCAAATATAAATGGCCTTGTGTCAGGATGAGCAGTACGGGCGCGGCAAACCCAACCTGCTCCAGGAGACGGAAACTGCAAAGCAGCCTCTCACCGCATTAATGAGATCGGGCACCCGAGTGCCTCCAACAGGCTCCTAACCGGGACGCGATCATCGGATCGAGCTGCGTGCGAGCAGCCCCCGCTCCCCGCCACCCCCCGGGCCCGGGCCCGGGCCCGGCGCCGACCCGCTGAGCAGCCCCCAGCCCCCCCGCCGGTGCCGGGGAACGGCCGAAGGCGGAGAGCTGTCGGCCCGGCTCTGTCGTCTCGAGGGAGAGAGGGGAAAAAAGAGGAGGAAAACAGTTCTGTGTAAAGCCCCACCGGTATTTACAAGCAGCGGGCGAAGTGAGCCGGGGGGGGGGGGGGGGGGGCGGCTCAGCGACTGCCAGCGCTGCCGCCCCCGCCGCGGCTGGAACGGCTCCCGCCCGCCCCGGGACGGGGACACACGCACGGCCCCCCCGGGACGGACACACACACGCACCCACGCCCCCCCGCGCCGCAGCAGGAGCCCGCGCCCGGCTCTGCCGGCCCCAATCCTCCGATTACCTCCGCTCCTACAGCAAAGGTGCCTGCTTGCACCGGTACGGCATTTACTGCCTCTCCCCCCCCCCCCCCCCCCCCCCCCCCCAGTTTAAAAGCACTTGTATAGATTACCATATCTAAATTCTTTATTGCTCCCTGCTAGCGTCTGAACTTTGATTAGGAGCCAAATGACCTCAATTTCACAAGCGGCAGTCATGTACCAGTAAACAGTCCTCGTTCCACACAAGCAGATGTTAATCTATGGCGGTTTAGCAAAGGCTTGCAACAAGTTTTCTAGAAAGTTTTTTTCCAATTATTTGAAAAACACCAAGTTATTTAATAAATCACAGCAAGTTGTTTTGCAAAAGTATCCTTTGAACCATTAGATATTACTGTGAATGCCAATTTTTCTTCCCACCTTATGGCAGGATAAAGATACCCCACTCAATTTTCATCAAAAGCACATGAAAGCAATCAAGGCTCCTGTAGTTTCTATGGAAATAAGGGATGCAAATTGGGATTGCGTGGTGCCTTTTTTCTTGAATTTATCCATAAAAATGCAAATACTCTTCAACAGATACTGAAATATTTGCCTTGTTCTAAGGGAGGCAAAATATATAGATGAGGCTCTTTTGTCCACTGGCTCTCCTGGCAAAGAGATTTGACAGCTCACGGAGCACGAGCCTATCGAAGCTGAACAAGCCCTGTCAGAGAACGAAACAGTGGCAGAACTAGCTCTGACAGGAGCGTGCCCAACCCCAAAGGGCTGCAGCTTGCTCCTTGCAGGTCCCTCAGCCACCAGTGTTAGCAAACATGTTCTCCTGCCCTTTCCCACAACGCGACCTACCTCATCCACAGGTACAGTGTAGATTTCTGCCCACAATGCAAGGTCACGTCAACCACTCTGGTGCTGAGTTAGAAAAGCAACGTCACCTCTTTGGTGTGGAAAACATGACCAAAAGGAGCAGCACAAACAAATCACATTTGTGATGCATCTGCTTTACTTTCCTGCCAGCCGTTTCAGAGGAGAGTATTCAATGGAGGATATTCTGCTCCTCTTCTAGGTCTCATCTTGTCCTGTAGCAGGGACTGATCAAAACCCTGCAGCAGGAGGTTTAATTAATCCCCTTTCCAACTGAAGGATACAGAATAGTTAATGCTAGCAAAGGTCTTTGGGTTATTCCCCTAAGTGCACTGCTGCTCTCTCCTCTTTTTCTGTAAGCTGCATTGTGTGCTTCACACAGCACTTACCAATAAATAATCAAACAGCTCTAGGAAATACTGATCGGCAGCTGGGCTCCTTGCCCCCCAGTCAGGTGGAGGTGCCAAGTGTGGCAGCACCGCTGCCATAGGGAGCCCTTGCAGGAAGCTGGAGCTTGTCCCTGGTGCATGCTCTCTGCTTGTGGACTCAAGGAAATTTAAAAGGTCAAGGAATGGTATTTTGCATCACTGTTGTTTGCCAGAATTAATGACAAACCCTGGCAACTCAACTAGTAAAACTCCAAGCGTGAACTAGAGCATGCTGCAGCTGCACAGTTATAAACTTGCAATTAATTAATTGTGCTGTCACTATATGCACCTGAGAACAACAGCTAGATCAAAGACCTGAGCAGAGATCAAAATGATTAGTAGATCACTTTACTTACAGTTGAAAGTGCCAATTAGATACAGCAAAGACGTAGTCTGGCTTAGTTGCTTCTATTAACAGCTCTGGAAGAGAAAAGTCACTCAGACTGCAGAAAAAAAAACCAGGCAAGCCTGACTGCTTACAGTGTGGACAGAGAGAGAAGTCGCGATGGTCTGTCCACTGACTTTTCCTTTCCAAGGGTGCTAAACACCTCTCTGTGCCTATTACACTCTTGACACTATTCACACCTTGGGCTGTACTGAAATGAGCCGGATAAGTCCCGTTTGCTTTTGTGGTTTTGCAGACCCAAAGGCCCCCTCAAGCAGGTCCCGAGAGCCCCAGGAGAGCCTAGAGCAGGAGCCCAGCTGCCCGGCCCAGCAGACGGTGCAGCCTCTGCTGGGGGAGCAGGGGGTGGATGCCCCCTGCCCGTCGACTGCCCGCCGGGAGCTGCAGCAGCAGCACGTGTTGCTGAGCCGTGCTCCTGCACGCAGAGGCAGAGTGCCACCGGCTGCACCGACGGATAGAGAGATTTCCCAGGGCTCGCGTCCACCCCGCACCCAGCACGTGAGCAAATGTGTAAGTGACGCTGGTGACAGTGCCTGAGCTCTTGACACTCCAGTAACCGTTTCCCAAGGTGGAGAAAGTGTCAGGGTTTTAGAAATACAGTAGCTTTCCCTCCTGCTAGTGCACTACCAAGCACCTGTACTAACTGCTCTGTGCTGACTTAGGCAAGCACAGCTAAATTTATGGTGCTGATTTATAATTTTCCCTAAAGTTATTAGGAAAACACATTCCAGCTGTACCTTGCAAGCCTCCAGAAGGGGCTTGTCCTGCTCTGTAGACAGCCTCTCCCTTCCACTAGCAGTGTGAGGGGAGCAGTGAGGAACACTGTGGATTTTTTTAAGTTTTTGGTCTTGGATTATTATCTTTCAGAGAGAAATGCTGGAGCTTAACCAAACATATGAGCTCACTGGAGGAATTACTAATTGATTCCTGGCATACATTAAGCTGGACGCCATGTTTGTGACCATGAACAGTGTCTCCGGATTGCAGAGCTGGTCTGTATCATCACTGAGCTCCAGATTGAGACTATGCACTGCTGCAAGTCTGAGGGATGCTGGCCTTGCGGGAGCCAGCTCCGTGAGTCCCTCGCAGTCCCCGCAGTCCTCACCAAGCTCCCAGCCTGTGAGGCAAGAAAACATCTGCTCAAGTGCCCCAGAAGGAAGGGGCTTTGCTGGACTCCGCTGCCAGCACAGGAGAGAAGGCGCCAGGAAGAAAGGCCAGACCAAGGAGGCAATGTCTCCTGAGAAATGGGTTCAGAGCAGTTACAGCTGCCAGCCCCACCATGAGATGATTCCCACTCTCTGGTGAGACAATCGCAAAGACCGGGGAAGGCACTGCAGCACTGTGGCCTGACACTGGCTGCTGTACACGTACTTGGTGTCCTTCCTTAGATGTACTTCAGCAGTGAGTTTTGTCTCCATTGTCTCCTGTTTGTCACATTGTTTAATTTTTCTTTTTAATTGACTCAGACATTGTTTAATTTCTCTGTTTAATTGGCTCAGACAGAGAGGCTGCAGGCAATGTCATTCTCACATCATCTCTCAGAAACGTCGCAGGCATGAGGGTGACATTATTGGTCATATGCAGCGAAGTTCTGCAGCACCCCTACAGATCCACCCCCAGCTGGGACCGAGGCAGGAACAGAGAGCAGATATAAATCATAGATGTTTGCAGGACAAAGGCTATTAGCAGGGTGCCATCCTGGCTTGTATGGGAACTGCTTTCATTTAACATACATGCCAACAAGTGAGACAGCAGGTAGAATGAGAATTCAGCACAGCACACAGATGACACCACTATTTACATCATTCAAATCCAGAAGTGCCTGAAGGGAGCTTCTGAGGCATCTTACAAAGTGAGGTGAAAGCAGGTAAAGATAGTGAGCAACAAAATCTTGCCACATACATGCAGTCTTAAGAGCAGCCACTGCAAGGTCTATTTAAGCCACATGATTTTCTTTATTAATACAGATTCAACAGATACCTGAAAAAATATTGAACAAATGTTCCTTTGTATTTTAAAATGTCTTGCATCTAGCATGCCCTATATTTTTCCAGTCACATGAATTACTTGAATAGCTGTATTTATCTCTCTAGGTTCTACAGGTAGAATACAACGGCTATTTCATCAAGCCTGCTCTGACGGACCCAGGTGCTTCAGAAAGTTATTTTCCACACTGGCTTCGTTTGGTGGGTGCTGGATGGGACTGGAACAACTAGAGGTGAAAAATGCAAGTTCAGACTTTCCCTGGAGAGCTGCAAGTGTTTGGAGATCTGCAGTGCTGTTCACTGAAAAGATTTTTAATAGCTTTGACCTTTGTCGGGTATGTGCAGTCTCCTTTTGTCAAAAAGTGTATGGGGAAGAATTCTGGAAAAGAGTTGAAGATAATACAAATGTTCCGCAGACTGCTGAGGGAATTACAGAGTGCTTCTTCACGTTCTTGGATTATTGTTCCAAAGTTTAGACCACGGGCATCAGCTGCCGCAGGTGTATAGTAGTTTATAATCAGGAAGGGCAAATAATTGCTGGTCAGGAGGCACTATAAATATTTGTTATTGCAGATGACTTATAAATAAATCATTTGAAATGACAAACTTAATCAGACAATTCATTTGACAAATAAGTATTTGATCAGCTCTGCCTGAACCACAGTGGCCAGCAAGGCACTCTGTAAAGAATCCCTGAAATTTATGGAAAGAAATATCACTTCACCTCAGGACATGCAGGCATAGAGAGAAGTGGCCAGATCATAAATTGTCAGACTCTTGCACTTCAGACCAGACAGATTCCAGAAGGCTGCCGGAGCGAAGGCAGCCCCAGCCCCAGGGGCAGAAGCAAGAGCGGCCAAAGGTGCGCGGGCACAGCTCCATCCTGCAGCACCCGCGGACCCAACAGGTATGCCCTATACCTGCACTGGCATTTCCCTGCACAGGGCGCTTGCCAGCAGACCCAGGATTTCAGCCACTTAAGGGACTATTGCCAGCCAGGTGTCTCACATCGTTTTCAGACTATGCCAGGCTAACCTGATCAGGGGTTTATTTTTTCTCCAAAAACACAAAATGAGTGTGTGTCAGTCTAATAGTTCTGTGTACATTGTGTCTCATCTGTATTCAGCACATCACCAAAATGTGAAGAAGAAAATAGCCCCTGAAAATAAAAGTGAGAGATAGGAGGAGACACGAGCCATGAAAAAAGCAAACAGCTCCCTGCCTGTATTCTGGCTTCCCAGCGCCTCTGTCACTCCCACACCCTCTGAGCTGCTGTGCACAGCTCTTAGTGGCTTTGGACTCCTCAGTGTTCAGAAACATTAATATAATCTGGTCTGAGATGTGCACATATTGTCCATACTGACATGCAAAATAGGCAAGAAGCACCATATTTTTGGTGATTTTTTTTTTCCTTTGTGCATTTTAGCTCAGAACAATCTAATATTAAAAAAAAACCAATGCTTGCCTCCAGTAGCTTAAATGTCAGTTTCCTATTATTTTTATGGTCTGGTCTCAAGGGATATAAAGGGCACATTGCACTCAACAGTGAAGAATCACAGAGCTTTTCCTTTACATGATGGCAGAATGAGAAGCCTCATCCAGGACAGTTGGAAGTAATGCCTTTCCCACCCTTTCCCCATGACCGCAAGAGCAAGAACTCGAGTTAGTATGAATGGGATGAGGAAGATCCTCCAAGACACAAGGATGATGTTTCCCATCAAAAAGCCTCTTTGTTTAACCAGAGTGGCTGGAAGACTTGTAAATGCCAAGGATGAGGAATGTAGCCATGGCGAACGGGGCAACCTGTTGTGAGAGTGTTAGATCTCAGTGGTGAGATCGCTGCCTGGTAGGACCCTAGATCCATGTGACATTGGCGGGTAAGGTGGACACCACCACTGTAAAACTGCAGGATGGTTAGATCATGAGATTATCACAAAAAAATGAACATTTTCCAGACGCTGCTGCCCCCAGGCAAAGCACAGTCCCACCGGGGGACGGCTGGCACCTGCTCTCTGCAGGGAGAAGGGACTGGCCCCACAGCAGCTCTGCAGCCTGTAAAACCAGCAGAACTATCTGCCAAACAGGGGTGCTGAGAACAGGGTCCTACTTGTTCATATTTCACATCTCTGGTGCCTTTATCAGAAACATTAACTCTGTGAACTCCTCTTGGGCTGGGAGGTTTGCGAGGAAGTGAGGATCCCTCGACAAGAAAAGATGTTAATGCCTCATTTGCATATTTTAGGAGGAAGCTCCCTATGAAATCACGTAAATGTAATTTTCCTACAGTCTCCAAATCCCCAGCCGCTTCCAGCTGATGCAAATAAAATCTTGTTATTCAGCTTACACCAGAAGACTCTGGCACCTCCCCCCCAGGACAGGAGGATTATCTGAAGCCAGGAGGAGAAATTGGCAGGTCAAACTTCTCCTCATATCCAACAACTTCATGATTTGATTTTTATCAAGAAGGAGTTTTAATGTCACAAACAAAACAGCAACAACCCTGCCAATAATAGTGACGCTACGGTCCCCACAGCTCGTGTGACAGGGGCTGCAGGCGGCGACTGTGCTGGGAAGCGATGGCTAATCCTGGTGCTGCCAAGGACCAGCGCTGCAGCAATGCAGTGGAGGGACCCATCTGTCTGGAGGGGACCCTGCAGGACCAGAGTCACCCTCACCCCAGGGGCTGCATCAGCCCAGCGTGAATTCAGCAAAGGCCGGGTTTGGACACGAATGTGCTGCTCTACACTTTGCTCCTCTCCCTGGCTGTGTCAGAGCAGGTCCAGGCTGGCATGTAGCGGAATTTTCCGGTCTGCTGTGAATATTTTCTACTCTGTCAACCTTTTATTTAAATGACATTTGGCTGCAGTGCTAAAAGTACGATATTGAAAATCAATAAGTGGAAAGTGTTTGAAAGCCAATCTAAATCAAATATTACAATATGGTGAAGTTAATCATCTGAAATTAACCTTATAACTGCTTGAATCACTCTAATCTATAAAGAAAATCAATATAGGCATATCAAACCCTACTCCAAGCTGCTGTCTGTTCCAGCTGACCATGCAAATGGAAAATAATAGACAGTGGATGCCTATTGCTCCTTATTATATGTTAACACTTCGCATAGGGCTGACATGGTCAGGCAAGGATTCCCTGGGGAGACTTGGCCATGAGATGTGGGCAAAGGCTCCCGCTCTAAAGAGGCACTGCAGCAGCAAAACCCCTTCAAGTCGCTCTCACGGCAGTTAATTTCAGAGTGCCAGTCAGAGCCGTGAGTGACTAACAGGCTGTTTCATGAGGAGAATTGATTGTCCCTGGATGAAAAACAGCTGCTCCAGCACAGTGCCCTGCACCCTTGCAGGCTCCAGCTCAGCCCCAGGCTACACCCAAGGTGCCCCCCGGCGTCCTGCCAGCAACTGGACCCAGCTCAGGGCACTAGGCACGGACACAGGCACATGGGTCCCCAGCAGCATTACCGGCACTGCAGGCTCAGTGCCCACAGCCAGCCACCCTGCAGCACGCCTGGGTGCCAGAGCAGCGTCTGCACCGCGCGCTGCACCACACTGTGCTGCATGGGTGTCCTGGGCTGCATCACAGCAGCTGTCCCAAACATAAGCACCGGTGATGTGGCAGTGATGCCTCTCAGGGAACTCACCCTGACTGAAGCACAGCTGGCTGCATCCCTGTCTCCCAGCAAGCAGCTCCAAAGCCCAGAGCGTTACTAACGCGCCCCGGCAGGAGCTGCAGCCCAGCAGTGGGGGGCACAGAGCGATTACCCTCTCTGTCTAGCTGCATCTCCAAAGTGGACATCAGCATGGCATTTGCTAGGAGGCTCTGGGATATGACAGTGATAAGTGCTTTGACAGCAGATAGAAATCTATAAATAACAACAGCTTCTCTCAAAAACCTCATTTTAAAATAATGAAGACATTTCGTAAAGTGACAAGTGTCTTAAATGTTGATAGTAAAAGCTGGGGGAGGCTCTTTTTGAAGTCTCGGGAACAGATGCGAGTAGTGAGATCTCAGCAGCAACCTGCACAGCCTCAGGAGCCCAGGATTAGTCATAGCCAAGCAGAGTGATCACAGGCTTTTCCAGATGCTCCTCATGGGCCCCAAATTCAAAGATGAATGAAGGTTCATGAGCAGATGCCATTGTCCAGGGAGCATGGCCACTTGGAACCAGTCCTGCCTGTGCTCAGAATGAAGAGCAGTGCTTGCCTCCAACATCCCCTCACTGGTAGACCTCCCCACACACACCAGCTACCCCAAGGTCAAAATATTTTCTGCATTACAATGAAAGAAGAAAATTGTGCCAATTTTCTAGCTGCCAATCTGGCATGTGTCAGCTCCCATCTCTTACTCTGATTCCCTACCCAGGCCAGTCTGTGAGGGTGCAATACCCGCACAGTCCCACCACCACCAGTAGGATTTCAGTGATCATCTCCAAGCCCAGAGCGCTTCACCCTCCAGGGTGGCTGGTGAGATGGTTGCCAGGTGGTGGATAACACATGGTGAAGGGAAGGTACCAGTGGCCGCTGCTGGCTGCACCAAACAGTTCTGGATCGTTTCCTTTCATCTCAGGATGAAGTTGGAAGGAAACAGGAATTTTTATTCGTCATCTGGGCACAGGACTCAAGGCTGGGCTCAGGGTGGCTCTGCTTCTTCCTCTCAGTCTCCTAAAGCTTGTGAGAATGCTGCTGTAACCTCGTCCCAGTTGGAGGGAAGGAACCCACACAGCACCTGATGCTGCTGTCCCTTCCGGGCTGCTGGCAGAGGACAGGCAGCTGCACAAGAGCCAAGCGGCACAGTTTGGGCCAGATCAGTTACCCCAAGGGTAAGCAGAGCCCTGAGGCATCAGCCTGTGCTGGAGGAGGCCAAGCCTCCCACCAGGGAGAGGCCTCGGAGGAGAGAACCCTCCACCCAGCCCAGCCAAGCATGGGGCCGCTGGCTGCTCATGCTAGGTGGCCTGGCAGTGCGGCCAGAAACAGCTAGCCAGCCCACAGCAGCAGCCAGCCAGCCTGCAGAAACAGCCCACAGCACACAGACAGCCTGCAGCAGACAGACAGACAGCCTGCAGCAGCAGCCAGCCAGCCTGCAGCACACAGCCAGCCAGCCTGCAGCAGACAGACAGCCCGCAGCAGCAGCCGGCGCATCCCCGCACAGAAGTGCTGCTGCACTCGTGCAGCCCACAGCGGCAGCTCCCCTGCTGCTCGCAATTAGCCTTTTGCTCAACGTCTCTTTCTGAAGTTTTTCCTGCACTTCAGATCAAGATGTAAATGACGTGTTGCCCCAGAAAGAGGGAGGAGAACAAGTACTGAACCGGGCAGAAGCTGTCCCAGAAGTGAACACGCAGCCTGGGAGGCTGGAAACGGTGTTTGTAGCAGCAGTTTGCCACAGAGTGATTAAGAACAGCCCTTTGATACTGGAAATGCATTTTAATGAATTTCCCGCAATACATATATATATATATCCCTTGGGTTCCCATGGAAAGGCCTTGCACAATCCTCCCTTGTCCTCACCCAAAGGGACACCAAGATGTGTAAAAAATGCTTCTTTTTTAATACTTTAAGCTGAAAGGGTTTTAAATAACTGGCAGCTTTCTCGGTGCTTAAGAATCTCTTCATTTCTTTAAATTACAAGAAGGAACTGCATTTTTCAAAATCAATACTCGGAATATACAAACAGCTCTCCAGGTAAGGAGACTAAATAGCAGAGCTTAGCTCTCAAGGAGACCTGGCAGTAGAAGCTTTCCATCCAACCTGCGGCACTGGGCAGTTTCAGCTGTGACTCTGGCAGACCCGTGCTCTCTGTATCACAGGAGTCTGTTATTTTGCATTATAATTTATTTTAGACTTCAAGTTTTCTGAGGAAGGGACTGTATCTAATTTAGCATGGGTAGAGTATACAGCACCCAGGACAGAAAATGTGTGCCTGCTGAAGCCATGAACTCTTGCCATGGTGCTGAGCGAAGAAATAATTATTAGAGTAATGGCAAATATTAACATGCAGGGTTCTCACAGTGAGAGCTACGGCAAGGTTGGCATTGTGCTAGCAAGAAGGGGTGCTACAGTGGAGAAAAGGGGTTTGCTGCCCTTGTCCTGGCTCTGAGCCTTCGTGTCTCCTTCACAGACCCTCAGAAAGAGAAGCTGGGCTAAAAGCCCCTGGAGCTGGTACCGCTGTGAGCTCCTCCTCATCACACACAGCAGCCCCAGTGTCTTCCAGCGACGGCTGGAGAAGGGTTAGGCTTGGCAGCCTTTCCTCCACCCAGCCAGTCCCTCCCAGCACACCCTGGTGCATTAAGAGGCAATGCAGAGATGAACTGGGCGTGTCAGCAATTACACAATTGTAAAACAGAAGGCAGGCTTTTGCCCAATGTCACTAAAACCATTTACAGCCTATTGGAGGGGACAGTTGTCCCATTAAGAAACCAAAAGACATTCTGGCTTTCTTCAGCCTCAGGGCTTGGAAGCATGAAGCATTTACTGCCTAATTAAATTTTAATATACTGGCAGAGTACAGCTCTTGTGAATCTGTATTGGACAGTATGCCAGATTGTGCAGCAAAAAAGCAGGCTCGAGCTGCCTGCGGCCACCGGTGCCTGCTCCCAGCTGGTGTGGCAGGGTCCTACAGCACAGCATCGCAGGGAGCGCAGCGGTCACAGAGTCAGATCCCTAGAGCTGCCATTTGCTTCCACACACAGATGCACCACCCAGGGAGTTTGAATCTCTCCACTGCAAAAGTGCAATCAGGAAAAGACACAAGCACTGTGGTGCTGGAGGAGAAGACTGTGACCCTGGCAGCATGGCAGCACGGTAGAGGGACGATGCTTTCCTGAGCAGATCTGAAGGACAGAGGAGATGGAGCCAGTGACCTGGCTGATGTTTAGCAGCACACTGGTCTACCATGTGCACACACATGCAGTAGGTTTGCACTTGAGTTTGTTATTTATTCTCCATTGCTTGCTAATAGGCTACATCTGAAGCCAAGTGGCTGTCTCTTGCTAGTAGTGCTGCTCTTTTTTGCTTGCTAACTGAGGTCTCCTCTGTGGGCTTCTCTGCTTGTTTTTAACGGGCAGATGGCAGTCAAAAGGGCTGACCCTGCTCTGGGGAGAGGTTAACACCTTGCACCAGCTTGCAGTGTCCTGGGCACGTGCTAGGAAGTTGCTCTCCTCATGCTCCCATTTTGGCCCCAGCAGCATCTGCTGTGCAGCATGTGCCCTCCTTCCACCCATGACCCACAGAGCTGGGGCAGTCCCTTGCCTGTCCCTGCTTTGCCAAGCCAGAGCTCTGCACTGGGCTGAGCCTTCCTAAGAAAACCTGTTCCTACCTCTCCCAGTGTCTGCTCTGCTGCTTCATACACCACAACACAAACTGGGAGCCCAGCGGACAAACTCACTGCTCCTGGCTGCCCCTTGTTATTTCTGCCATGACCTCAGCCCTTGTCCAAATGCCCTCGACTCCTTGTGACATGATGGGGACCAGGAGCCAAGTGCCATCCCAGCCTGGATGCAGCCCACTGCACAGATATCCTATGGCAAGCCAGGGGCTGGGACCGCTTGCACGCTGCTGTGAGTGCCAAAGGGCCGGGGTCCCCAGCCATTATTTCCTTGGTAAATAAATGCCTGAAAAGCACCCTGGTGAGAGTAGTCACTGACAGATGGCCAGGACCAGAGACAGGTCCTGGTGCTAAAAACGCTATGATTTTTAAATGGGTGACTCATATGTTTTCATTGTGCCAGAGCTCTCCCACCATGAAGCTGCCTGCAAGAAATGTTCACACAAGCTTTCCAGAGCACTGTGCTGAAATAAGGTGCTGTCAAAACAGCATATATTTGTGCAGCTGCCACAAGGAGTTGTTATTATTGTATTTTTCTTTAATAGAGAGGCAAGTGTGCTCCGGTGCACAGACTGGTAGCAATCGTCTGTGGTGGTGCTGGGAAGTGAGAGGGAGCTTGGAGGGAACGATGGCCCAGGGTTGCCACAGGCACTAGACAGAAACAAAGGGTGGAGTTTCAGGTCTAAAGCAGAGTAAGCCAGAGCATTCCTGCTGGCCAAGTCAGAGGTCCAAATGGCTTTGGAAATGCATGGCTCCGACTGTGGCAGGGTGCACTGCTGAGTTACAGATACCCCAGCCCTATGCTCCCAAACACCAGACAGTTTCCTCTAAACACACATGTGCCCCCCTCCCACCTCCCGGCCATGCACAGGGGCTCTGCAGGCACAGCCGCCACCGGCCCAGCAGCTTGGGCTGGATGCAGGAGAAAACCTGCTCCACACAAAGGGATCAGCCATACATCCAACTCCAGAAAAATCGCTGCCGGGAGCGCTGGAGGGTGAAACAGAGACTGCAGCAGCCACTGCTCGCTCCCCCCCACGTGCCATACACATAAATGCACATGTGTACACACATGCACACGCAGACACACTCTTCATAGCTGTCTGCACCACACAAAGCAAAATGCCAAGCAATTGAGTAACTTTAACACTCAGTTTCAGTCCAGCCAGGGAACAGCCGGTGTTTGATCAATATTTTCCACAACAGCCACTTCCATGTGATAAATGCACTTACAGGGAAGAGGAACAAATTAACCTTCTGGTGCAGATGGCAGCTACTGCCTGGGAAAAAAGATGGCTCAATTCAGCAGGGAAGCAAGGGAAGGGCCATGGCCAGGATTCCTGCAAAACTGACCATATGAGGCAGCATCTGGGAAGCGTTAATGAAAATCAGCCCCACTAGTGCTCACCCACCTGTGCATGGGGAAGCTGAACCAAGTCTGTCACTGCAAGTGTCATTTGCGTGTCTCTGAGAGCAGAAGGGAGCAAGAGACTCTCATGCAGGGAGCGGAGCAGCTGAACCAGTAGATAATATATATACTTGGTGTAGCTGATAGATGAAGACAACAGAGGAATTGTGCTGCAGCACCGTGCATGTGGGAAGATAAAAGGCATCTTGAAAAGCGCTTCCCAACATCAATCCTTCTACTGGTGACAAATCATTTGGAGTCAGGGTAATTCAGCAGCTGGCTGGATCAGAGATTACATCAGAGATTTCTCACCCACAAGGCAATTGGATGCAAATGGCAGTGAGTGGAGACCTGCCGAAGGGTACAAGAGTGAAAAGAACCATGCACAGGAGCAGCGCAGCCCCAGGAAAACCACGAGTGAGGACCCAGAAGACTGGAGAGATGGAAAGGCAATTGCCTTTGCAAGGAGAGGAAAGGCAGACAGACCCACCACATAGTGAGTACCTTCTTCGGGCTGGCTGTCCTTAACCTTAGGGCTGGAGAAAGCAAGACAGACTTCCCAAGCAGGGGAAAAAAAAAAAAAAAAAAAAAAAAAAAAAAAAAAAAAAAAAAAAAGGAAAAGCTGGAGAAAAAGATCAGAAACCACATGGGGATGAAGACATCCATTTCTTTCTGACTATGTATCTCTACCACTCAGGTTATTTTTACTCTTCTCCCAGCTGCAAACATGGGGTGAAAATAAGCTCTTATTTCACTGCTTCATAATCCATCATGAACTTGAATTTGTCTGTATCTGAAAGTAACCTTGTGCTGCATCAGCCTCACCATCAAGAGCACAGCAAACAGGATTCAGTATCAGACCCTGGACCGTAAGCTGTCCAGGAGCTCCATTTTCCTCCTCTGTCACTGCCAGGTTACATGGCTTCGTGTTCCCGTCACTCTCACTACAGAGACAACAACACAGGATGCTCAGGGCCCAGGTCCTGTGCAACACCCCTAGACAGGTTGGTTTTTTTCTGTAAGATCTAAGCAGATTTTGCCTCCTGGAATGAGTGACAAATGGAGTTGTATACTCACATCCCATAAATGCCTCTCTGCTACTACCAAAGTGCAGTCCCAGGTGCTCCACAAAATATCCAGAACTGTGTTTATTGTACCATACTGCTGGGAGAGGGCCACCAGCCAGGCAGCCCAGCCTGAGCAAGCTTCTCACCCAGCAGAGCAGAGATGCTCGGTGCTTCCACTTACATGATCAGAGGATAAACCCCGCTCTGCAGGTGGCCTTCGGGGCAGGGGTCTCGCTGGTGGACTGGACCAGGATGACATGGTGCCTAGCTCTAATCTGCCCTCCACACAGGGGGTCCTGACCTGCAAGGTCTAAAAACCTGCTCTGAAAAAGATGATGAAGAAAAAAATGGAACACACATGACCTAGTACTGGTGAACTGCAAGGAAGAGGGGTCAAAAAATTCTGTTGAAAGAAGATGAAAGCCTGTTCATATTCTGGTTTCCTGTCAAAACAAATACACAGGGCGTGATTTTGCTGGAAATTCATTAATATTCCACATATTCCCAGGAAGTTAATTTATCAACTAGTAACTGCATAAATAGAACAGGCAAAAATGCTGAAAGTAGATTAAACATTGATGTAAGTATATATTGATTTGAACATTCCTGTGCCTTTGCTTATGACACATCAATAAAATTAAATAATATCTTAATAAAATGCCTTGGTAATTATGTCTTTTCCCTTGGGTAAGTGTGCCCTCCAGCAATGTAATTAAAACCAAAATTACATTAACCCTCCAGTGACCATTTGACAAAAAATTAAGAGTCTAGAGAGTTCTCTGAGCTCTCATGCCCAGCCAGATTATTCTTGGTGTGCTCGATTTAGCTTTCGCATACGCCTGCACACCCCACTTTCATTTGGATGGTGGCTTGAAGAAAGATTGTCCTCATTCATAACATTCAAATACCAAGAAAGTCAGGTCCCTGCTCTGTCTGGGAAAACAAAGGTGGCTTGAAGGTTCGTTCTTCTGGCACTAAGAGGACCTGGCCCTCTGAGCCTTGGTGACTGTCCTGCACAAGCATTCCCATGGCACTCGAGCAGTGACAAGCAGGATACAGCCCATCGGCCAAGGGGTGGCTCTGCCATTGCCACGGGCATGACACTGCAGATAGATCTCTGCTGTGAGGCCACCGAGCTGACTTCTCCTCCCCTGGACCCAGGGAACTGTGGCAAAGCTGGTGGTTCCCCAAGGCTCCAGGGCAAACAGCGCTGACCAGAGTCACACCTGGTGATCACCCTGTGCTAGCATGGCACTGGTACCTCCCAAGAGAAAATCAGTTTGCCAGTGAGATGAACAGGCCAGATGGGATGGAAATGAGCATTTACCAAGAGATACAAGACAACCATTTTTAAATCTTGATGACTCAAAGCAAACACAGTCTAATTATGGGTCTTGCTGGCTCTGCAGTGAAGAGACATGGAGCCAGGCTTCCGCCAGATGCTCCATGTCCCATAGAGACCCAAACACAGCCCAGGGATGCTGGGGAGGCTCCCAAGTGGCATCTCAGAAAGCCGCTATTTTTGTAACTGCTTCTTGCCTACAGGAAATTATTCCATTCCCTCGTTGCACTGTTTCTGAAGGGTGGCTAGATTGTTGCTGTCCTCGCTTACAATTCCCAGTGAAAACCAGCCATGAAGTGCCAGATAACCAAGGCATTGCATCTGTCTCTTTCTGCAGGATTTTGGCCACACTCCAAATCCTGTCCTCCAGCACCTTATTCTTCACAAACTGTTCTTGTTTCCAACCAACCAGCCTCCCCTTGTTCCCTCTGCTCTGCCAACACCAGCACAAAACCCTGTCTGCCTCCTGCTCCCCTGTCCATCATCTGTTCCCATCAACGATGCAGGGTCACAGCCAAAAACCAGCTGCCTGGACGTGGTGAGTGACAGCCAGACACGGTCTCACAGGTTAGGATTTGGGGTGAACAGTACATGTGAGCTCTTTGGGGCAGAGGCAAGGCTCTGCGTGCTCTGCTCAGTGCCTCTTGTGGTGCAGTCCTGGCAGACGAGGCAGCCCATGTACAGAGACCTGCTGTCCCTCTCCTCCCTGCAGCCAGCCAGGCACTCCAGCTCCTGCCCAGCTGCTCGTGGCCGATGCTGCAACGCAAGTAAAAAGCATCAGCTTGCTGGCACATCAGGCAGAAAGTGGCAGCTGAAGAGCAGGTGCAAGTATATGGCACTCATCACTGCTTGCAGAAACCCTCCCTCCATTCCCAAAGAGCCAGCTGGGCTAGCCTGTCTCATGTAGGTGGTGAGCATGTGCCTGGGACCTGGCAGAAGCCCCCTCCTCACACCAGCACAGGGGCACTTGCTGCAGCTCTGACCCAGAAGCAGCCATTTGGAAATGTCACCAAGAAACTTTGTAATTCACATGAGTGCTTGAAGCATGTAAGGGAGCCCATCATTAACATCTGAGGCAGCGAAGCCCCTTGTCGTTTCCCATTTGGCAGCGATGAACAGCCGCTCTCCCGCTGACAGAGACATTGACAATATGACCTTTCAGGAACCACTGAGTAATCTGTTTGCTCCAACTCTGCTGTGTCACACTGTCAGCTTGTCACCAAAACTTGCCACTCACATAACCTATTAGTTGTCCAATTTGTCTTTCTGTCATGGACCTTGATGCTCAGCCCAGTGACTCTGTGCATTTTTAATGCTCTCGTTAGTTAATAAAGCACCACTTTGGAATTTAGGGGTTGAGAAGTCATCTCTGACACAGCACATCTCCCTTCTCAGCACCCAGCATATCCCACCATGCTGTGGCACCTCACTGGAGCTACCCCATGGGACGGGAACACGGCAGCCACAGCCTTGATGAGGCTGCCATGCAAAAACCCATCTTCCAGCCTGCTCAAGAGACCTGCTGAGGCCAGACACAAAGGCACCTCCTCTGCCTCGGCCAGAGCTGGGCATGGTCTCCACCACATCAAGGGCAGAGCAGAAGGTCCAGAGCTAGACAGACCCCAGCTTGGTTTTCATACCTTTTGCTTCACTTCTGAGCTGCAAAGAGAGGGGGGGTTGCAGGTAAGTCCTGCCTGAGAAACACAAATGCAGCCAACCACTGCCAGCTGCGTGGATGGAGGGAGGCAATGGGGACATGGACCAGCTCCAGTGACAGCTTCAGCAGGACAAGAGGCATACTGCAAACGGGGACTTGGAGGGTGCATTATGTCTGATCAGAGGCTTCTCCTCCTGTCCTGATGCTGTGATGAAGCATGAAGGTGGCATTTGTGTCGCATAGATGCATCTGTGCCCCAGAAACCGTGTCCAGGACCTCGGTGTAGCTTCATCAGGTGCTAGACCTGTAACTTCTAGGACTGGAAGGCAGAACCTTCCCCCACCCCCAGGAGGTGATCACAGCTCCAGATCTGACCTGAATCCAACAGAGCAAAACCTTTACGTCTTGGCTCATATCATGCAGCATGCTTTGAGAGGTGACTATACCCTGTGCTGTGCTTCTGCAGGTGTTTTCATCTGAAGGCCTCACAGAACTTTGCAGGCATTCATTAGCAAAGAACTTCCTGACACCATCAGCTGAGAGAAGGGAGCCAGATGAAAAACCTATTCCTGAAAACCTGGATCTATCCTGAATTCACAGCAAAGCTTTTTTTTCCTGCTTATTAGGGTGGGAACTAGAACAATCTGGCCAACTACTGTGCTGCTTCGTGTATCTAATAAACAGATATTTGTCTGTTCAGATACAATTACAAAATGAACCTTTAGTCATATAGCAGAGATTGTGGAGTCTCTGCTTACTTAACTTTTCATTGAAATCCTTATAATACTGTGTGCCATACTTTATCAGGCGTTTAAACACCATAGTTAAAACCCCAGTATGACATTTTACACCTGACTTAACCAGCACTAGATTATCAGTTGTTGGCCCAAGAGTGCATTTTTTACAACTTGCTTTTCTCTGAACTTGCATTAAAGGGCCCTGGAAACCTACTGGGACTGAGAAGGCTCAAGACAGTAGCAATGTAACCTTACAGCTCTTGGCATGCTAGTACAGACCATTAGCTGCAGATGTCCTTCTGAAGATCAAGAGCACTTCAAAGCCTCCTAAATTCCTTCCTAAGCTCCAGAGGCTTGGAACATTTGCACGGCTTACACCAGCTGACCTTGATTCATAAGGCAGCACTCAGATTCAGACTAAGACTTTTCCTGAAAGTAGTTTAAATGTCTCCCATTCTCTGCCATGAAATAATCAGTAGACCTCATTTGCACAAATTTGCAAAGTTACGTTTTCACAAGTCTGTCTTGTAGCAAAAGCAAAGCCTTGACGCTTTATCTGTAAAATTGTATGTCTATAAAACACTGAGCATCACAATATGCAGCAAGAGTTAAGAATTGTAAAGATCTATGGGAATTTCTGTTGCACACAGGCTAACTGGACAGCTGCAAGTGACCCAAACGTGCTTGTCCCCCTGCATCTTCAGTGCAGTACCTGGCTGGAACACCCAGATACAAGGACTGGGAGGGTCCCCCTTCTTGGCCACAGTTCCAGCCATTCTTCCTCCTGCTGGCATACAGACCTATGGCCTGACTCTCCAGCCTCTGTCCTACAGACGCCCAGGGAAGTTCCTAGCAAAGGCAGAAGCTTGGCAGAGCTGCCAGTGGAGATCACACCAGTCATTGAACACTTGCATGCCACAGGATGGGCTGTGGGACTGGAGAGGAATAGACGCTGCCCTACATATCTTCAGGAAGAGGCACGTGTCAAGATTCAAGATATGGGATCCAGAAATTTGAGGGCAGTAACGCAATGGTCAAAGTAACAACCCATCTGCTCTACTGATTTATGTTCCAGTGGGGAAATGGCATTTCATTCCTGCACTGAAACATTTTTCCAGACAAAACAGATTCATCCAACTCTCAACCTACTGAATGACAAGGTTTTTCTAAGAGAAAAGCAGCAAGGTTGAAAATCCAAAGTTGCTGTTTGTTCTGCCATGAAAGCTTGAAAATTAATTTATCTGGTGAAAATTTTGTCTCTGTGCTGAAGGACTTGATATTTTTTTTTTTTAACCTCTTATAGCCTAGAAAAAGCCATGCCTTCCTCCTTTTGCGTCAAGGCTATGATCTTCACCTGCAAAAACAGGAGAGGTGCAAGCGTGTTTCATGTGCCAGAACATTGCACTGTAACAAAGGGATTCTTCTCCTCTACCGCCAGTGCATTAATGCAAAGAACTCAGAAGACAGTATGACAGGCAAAAGCCATATGTCACAGCATTTAATGCCTCAAGGCTTCTCGCAGACAGTTGTCTTTACAATAAACTTGGGGGAGACTCCCCATTTGCTCTGTAAGACAGCAGTGGAGACATTTCTGTGCTTCCTGACACTCTTAGGACCAGGCAACAACTTACATTAGTATTTGCAAGTTAAAAAGAAACACTGAAAATAATTACTGACTTCTGAGGACTATCATTAGCTAATTTGCAAATATTGTAGTCAGTGACAAGTGCTTTGGAATCTAAGGATCGCTGATGGTTCCTTTTGTCTGCTTGCTGTCATAATATTAGTAGCAAAATAATTCAAATTCAGATAATTTAAATGCCTCATGAAAGAAAAAACAATCCCATTGCATCTCTACTGTCAAAGGTCCAGGGCACTGACATTCCCCAGGGAGGCAGACACTTAATATGTGCCTGTGAATTTGGAAGGACAGGAATCCCTGGCACACCAAGCTCATGCTACCTCTTTCCACTGTGGATCTCCTGATTTACTGGAGTGACAACAAGGATAATTAATTCCATTGTTTTTAAGCAAATGAACTAGCCTCGCACAAACAGGACAGTCCAAAATCAGAGAAGCTAACACCAGAACAATAACGAAGACCAGACGGCTTGAGCAGTGCAAGTGGCACAATGGCATTCCGTTGCAAAGATGGAAAAACAGCACAAATAGCAGAGTTTTCATGCCCTGGCAGCTCCCACCAGTTACAAGTTCATAGAAGGGCATCGATCTAACATGAGTTTGTTCAGTGTCAGCTGTGATGGTGCTATACGGGAAATTGATTTCTTCTTTAGTACATTCTCCTCCAATGGAAGCTGGCTCTCTCCATGGTGATGGGATGTGCTGATCAGTTTAACAAGCTGCCAATGGGATTATGCAGAATCATTTCACCAGTTTTCAGTAGCTGTGTGAAATGGCATTTGCTGGAAACACAAGTCTGCATGGACCTAACTGAAAAGCCAATGAGATCTGAGCCCCAAGGCCTTATGCTAAAGAGGAAAAGACACACAAAGCCTGAACGTCTTCAATATTTCAGAGTGGGAAAGTCTAGCTTCTGCAGAAGGTGGGCATCCCTGGAGCAGCTCAGCTTTCTAGGACAGGGAGGGATTTTTAGCAGCATGCATAACAGAAACTAACAGCAACACACCCATGAGCAACTAACTGCTGTAGCAGCAGCTCTGGCAGGCTGGTCAGCCCACCTGCATCAAACACCGTGCTCCCTCCTTCAAAGACATGTGTCTGCACCACACCACACACCAAGGAAAAGCAAAGGAAGGTCGCTTCTTGACCTTCACTACTGTCAGGACCCTAAAAAAAGAGCTCAGGCCCTCCTAGTGAAAGGTGAACAGCTCACCTAACTTCATTAAAAAAATAGCAACATTAGTTATTTCAGCCTTCCAGGGCAGGCATAAAGATAGATGAAAGGAATAAGGCAAGCTGGGAACATCAATAAATTACTGCAGCCTCTTATTGGCTGCAGTATTCAATAGTTTAAAATGTTTTCTGGTGCCTTAGGCAAGCAGAAGATTTGCAGAAATGCTGAGCCCGTCGCCTGTGATGTATCATTGTCACTCATCAGCTGCTAAGTTGCATTTCGTCTTCCTTTCCATGCAGTGTGTGTAACTCTGAACAGCCGCAGCAGTGAATTAGAGAGATGATATCTCTAGGCTAGCACAGGCTGCCTGGTGACTAAGTGTCGGGAGGACAGTCTCATTTCTGCTGTTCAGAGACAGATGGGTGAAAGCAACAAAGACCTGGGTGCAAAGCAAGGGACATACTTGGATTAAAGAATCACTAATTACCCTAAAAGAATCAGACATCTTTACAGGTGAGGTGACCTGCCAGCCCACACGTAGACCTCCCCAACCTGCCAGGGGACAAGAGGATCCCTGCTCCACTTGACTCACATGTCCCCAAGCAATGATGTGCCCTGCAGCCATGTCCAGAGCCCCCTTACTCTGTGGCTGCATGGGAAAGCAGAGGTGAAGGCTCAGGTCGTCATTACTAATAAGCAGCTGCTAATGAGTCACAGATTGCATTTCTATGACTCTACTTGCCAAGCTCAGCTCAGCAGCCCCTTGAGCAGTGCAGTCATGCCTCAGAGGAGCTTCAGGCACATCAGGGGCACCAGGCTGGGAAGCATCTTCTGTCCAGGGGACACAATCTTCCGTCTAGTGCAGCATCCCCAGATGCCAGAGGCCAAGGTGTTGGGGGGGGGGGGGGGGGGGGGGGGGATGCTGGCCTGTCCCCAGGTCCTCCCCCCAGAGGCGGCAAGTGGCAGAGCAGAGATAGGGGGGCAGGCTCTCCAAGACGAGGATCTGCCCCGTGGCACATTATAAATGAGGTTTCTGCTGAGGGCAGGACAGCTGAGCCCTTGTAGCAAGGGCCAAGGGGGAACCAGGTCCTCGCTGCACTGCAGCATCAAAATGGGGTTCATTTTTCTGGGGAATAGGTCAGCCTCCCTTTGTATGTAAAGAGCCCATGGAAACCCCACCCATGGAGCGGATGGTTTGTGAAGGACTTGGTCTGGCCCCACAAGGCATATGGGATGTGACAGGCCTGTGAGCCCACTAATACAGAAACCGCTCGAAAGCATCCTTGCAGCAGCCCAGGGAGAACCTGATCCAATTAAAAACGATTTTGGCTGGCCTGCTCCTAGTGAGTGCCATATATCTGCACAGATGATTTTCACAAATGTAGTGGACTACTCCATGTGGCTTTGGCTGCTGTTGAAAATATTTAATAAACTCTGGAATATGAATCACTATCAAGGACCCTGAACATTAATTTTAGTCACAGTTGGCCACACTGTATCACCCTATAAACACCTCTCCAGTTTCAATTAACATTTCTCTATCTCCTGTCTGACTGAATATTATATTTAATTTAAGAGGATTGGTAAAGATAGTTTTCACACTTCACAGGAAAGCATAATGAAATAATTATATCTGTACCTACAAAAAGCATGAGGATATTGCATAAAGAGCTTTAAAGTCATCTGAAGCAAAAACTTCTCCAGCAGACCTTCATTCTAGCTTTGGCTACTGAGGCTACCGTGCAGGTGTCTGCCACCCCCTGCTCAGTGTCTGCTTCTGGACGTCGGCACCGCAGCAGCCACTGCTGGCTCAGCCAACGGCTTTGCCGGCAGAAACCTCCCACCGGCCACAGGACATCTCCGTTCGTCCCCGCTGGGCCCTCAGCAGAGGTGTGCTGCATCCCTCCACGGTGGACAGTCCCTTATAGCAGCCACTGTGGGTCCTTGCTCTGAGATAGGCTTGTCTCATCTGACACGTGGTTGTAGCTCTGCAGTGGTGGAACTGCTTCCACATCTCTGGAGATGATGCATTGAGGGCTCTCCTGGGCTGCGGCTCCGGAGCAGGGCACTGTGGACCAGCGCATGGGGGGTTGGAGGCTCGTCGCTCCTGGCTGCACCCTCTGCTCTGAGGCTCTGAGATGCCCACACACCTCTGCCTCCTGTCATCTCCTCTTGGTCACGTTTTGGAGCTTGTTGATAGTAGCACCTTTCCGATCTCCTCTGCCACGCTTCCCACATCTCCTGCCTTAGGGCAAGCCCTGAACCATGCAGCATGAGTCAGTGTTTTCTCCAGGAAAAAAACTGGCCTGCAAAGCACAGACCATGCTCCCCAGCCACTGTGGAGAAAGTTCAAATCTGCCCTGAACTGAAGGACAGCCCTGCAACCTGAACTGGCTATAAACAGGAAAAGTAACATTTCCAAGAAAACTAGGGCCCAGAAGCAAAGTACCTCAGGGAGGATGCATATAGCAAAACCTTAGTCAGTGAGCGGGTCACAAAGATAGGAGTCTATCTATCTGAAACCCCAAACACATGATTGGAGGAAAGGAATTTGTCTTTGTGTCCCATGAAGGGGTTAAAGACACATTGTCTTAATGAATGACACCTATGCAATGGGAGGCAAGGCAACCAGGCACAAGTACCAATTCCCAAACCTCTGTCTTTCACTTCAAGGCCCAGCTTTAACCTGTGCCTTCCCCTAGGAGCAACACTCAGAAAGCAGGGAAACCAAGTCATAGCACTGAACATGCACATGTAATTAAATATTTCCCCATTCGCCACACATCACTAAGGCTTCTCCTGGAACAAACACATGGGCCCTGTTTTCCAGGACACAGAGGTAACAATAACAACAGCATGAGGTGACTGAGCAAATTGCAAACTGCAATTGCATGAGGCTCTCAGGAGCAGATAGCACCACTCAGGAGCTCTGGAGAACAGTGAAAATAACTTGGCAGCTAACAAGCAAGCATAATTCATTATCAAAGCAGCTCCTCCTTCCTCAGGATGGGAGAACAGCCAACAATACAGCAGCCTTTAGCTAGGTGGGTAAAGAAGGTGCCTGCGTTGATTATAAACTGCTGAGGTCCTTCCTGGCAACAATGAACAGAGCTGGAGGAGGTCCACTAGCTGATGTCAGAGCTACAAGGGACTGAGGAGCACAACATCCTGTGAGACACGCACTTTGTCGCTGCAAGGACAGCGATGCCTGCTCCTTGGGATGGTGGGCAGCAACCAGCTGCCGGCTTCATCAGCACCACAGCCACCCTGGGATCCATGCCGGGGCAGGAGAAGGGGAAACAGACACCCACTCACCCAACAGGAGTTGGGAAGCCAGGGGAAGCACAGCTCCAGCTAACAACTCTCTGGGTAACTCTTAACTCCCACCGAGCATCTTACTGCACCTCTCCCTCCCTTGATTCACAGGCTGGACAGAATCTTGAAATAATGAGGAATTTCTCTCTCCCCCACAGGCTGGTAGAGAGGGAGGTTGTGAGGCTTGTGACTATGGTCATAGACACACTGAAAAACCTGTATCAAACCAACCTGTCCTGGTTAACAAAGAAAAAAGAAGCCCACACAAATGATGCAGCCCCTTAACAGTGACAGAGAGCAGGGCAGAGGAACAGAACTATTCCCAGACAAATCAGGGCCAAAGCTGCCATACCGTTAGATGCCCGTTTCCAAAATACAAGCCTACTTGCTTGTATACACGGCTGCTCTTGTGTGATTTGCTTGGGGCATAGATCTGTAGCCCCAAACTTTGCAGCTCCATTCAAGCATTCACAGCCAAAGCATTGAGCCATCTGATGTCTGTGATGTCTGTGATCCCGGACATTTTATGTACAAGGACTAGGACACAAGAAGTTCCTCCTTCGGTGCGGAGGCCTCTGTTTGTGGATTTCTTTACATGCCTTTGCTCATCCATAATAGCAAACCTCATACATTTCCACTGTAGCTGCTGGGTCTGCTGCCCTTGGGCCAAGCAGAGCTTCCTCTGCCGGCAGTTGTCTTTAGCATTTTGGCAGAGAGCAGCAGAACGGTTTTGAAGCAAGTTCCCCAATCCAATGCATTGGCTTTATTCACAGAGCAGCTTTAGTACAAGAGAAAAGGTTTCTTTCAGAGAAAACCAAACCAGAAACTCTTTTCCAGGTGCACATCAGGTATTTCCAACCCATAATCAGGGCACAATGGACCAAACAAATCCCTAGTCAGCTTCAAAACACACACCTGCCCAGGGCATATTAGGGAGGGGAGGCAAGGCTAAGCCTAGTCCCAAGTAAAACCTCCAGCCTGCACACACAGGAGGTGTAGGGGCCTCAGCAACAACTGCTGCAACCTACTGACCCACTCCTGACATGCACTATTGCTTGCTAGTGTAGACAGACCCCGAACATGCTAATGCCAAACCTACCTATCCAGCTGGCATCCCCAGACACTTCAAATAAAGAATCTACTGGTAGTCATCTTAGTCCCCTCCAAATCCAGTTATAATTTCATCTTGCCCTTAGCCCTGCAGTGTATCTCACAGTGCTGTACAACCATGTCTGGCTTTGGTCTGCTGACATCATCTGCAGATCTCCTAGGCTTTTTTTCTTCTTGTTTCCTATGTTGTAACAAATGCCTTCAGAACAAACAGGTTTTTCCCACAGCAGACTTGCAGAAAAATTGATTATTGTTTGTCCTCATCTATAACCTCATTTGCAAGAAACCAGTAGCCTAGTTTTTCAAAATCATAGAAATTTAAGACTGTAAAGGACAGAAGACAACTGAGTGTTATTCTTTGTGTAATAACCTTCCCTGTATTTGAAGACTGTCACATTCCCCGCTCTGGTTGTTCCATTTCAGACTGACAAGATCCAATTGTTTCAGCCTTTCTTTGTGAGCCACGTTTTTTGGATCTCTCAGCATCTCTCTTGAAATTCTCCAGTGCTTCACCAATTTCTCTATATTTTTCTTCAAATAAATATATATTTCATTATTTTTAAAAATATTTTTATTCCCTGACATCGCATGCAGGGGGAACAATTATACCCAGGCCCGTACAGGCAACACTCATGTTAAGGCATCCTAAAATGATAACGCTTTTCTTTTGGCAACAGCAGGGCATTATCACACACACATCCTTTTCTGCAAAAATGTTGCCTTGCCAGGTATTTCATATATCCAAAGCACAAATACTGCTATTTTTTTTAATATATATATGTGTATGTATTTCTGCTTTTGATTTCTCCTTCCTGAGCAGAATGTGGACTTTTCTGTATTGACTTTCTGCTGGTGTAGGCCCCCTTTCCAATTCTAATTGTGCCCTGGGGACTGCTTAGACTCTCACCTACATGACATGGGCCAGAGTTATATGATTTATAAGCATATCAGCTCTGCCCTCATCCACATCAGTGTTTGGTAGACCCCCCAATTTCCTGTATTAAACAAACCAATTTTCCAATAATTTGCTTTTCCTATCTTTGTCTCATCTCCGCTTGTGTAAAGTAGTCCACTGAGCAGGGCAGAAGTAGCATTATCTCTGTGGAGCACAGCTTTATTTCACTGCCATGTGGCTGAGTGCTGTGGGAAACTCCACGGCTGGAGGGAGATGTGAAGGACGGCTCCAAGCAGCAACACTCTGAAAACAGCATCCATCGGCTTCCTCACTGCAACTCCCACCCATTTACTGCTGTGGTTTAGCACCTCTCTGAAACACTGCCACAGTGATGCTCCTCAGCTGTGGCTGGACCAAACCACCCTGGGAGGGGCCCTGCCCTGCCCAGGCAATGAGGCAGGGCACACTCCAGCCCACACAGCCCTGGGGATGCTCCACACCCTGGGCAGTCACACCGGGGCTTTTGCCCCAGCAGGAATCAGACTCATGAGCACTTCTGCAGAGCTGAAGGACCAAGATGAGCCAAAAATTGTCACTGTGTCCCTTGTTTCTGCCACCACTAAGTCATATTTCCCCTTGTGAAGGTGGAAGTGGACGTACATTACATGCATCATCACTGCAGCTATTTTTACTGCACAGAAATTAGCCCAGCAGGAATTCAATTCCATTAAATTCCATTATTCTGAGAAGGGAAACTCAGTGCTGACTTCAGAGAACAGCAGCCACAAAACCTGCAGAAAGGCTCAGAAAGGACAGAAAAGGAAACAGCTGCTGGGGAGGGTTTGGAGGATGCCAGGCACCTGCAGGTGAGCTGCCCACGACCACCCTAACACCTCTGCCTGGGAAAGAAGCTCCTTGTAGGGGCTGCATCATTCCCACCTACCAGCGCCTCACACAACACTTGACCTGCTCTGCCGATCTCCAAATGATTTGGAGGCGATCTGTGGGTCTGAGCTGCCGACATTAATGGGTCTGTAACGGCGTCAGAGAGTCCAGCGCCTGCAAGAGCTGGCAGCCCAGGGAGCAGCGCCAGCGCCCAGGGTGCCCCGAGTCCCTCCAGAAGCTATTTGGCTAGGGACAGCCCGCTCCCTGTCCCTCCTGCACAGACCCCAACCACCAAAACCCATGCCACCTTGGACACAAGTCTTCCCGTGGCGCCTGACTGCATCCCATCCCTGAGCACCAGCAGCAGTGTGCTGGATGCAGACCAAGGAGGGCAGGCACCTCCACTGGCAGGGCTATGAGGGGCAGCTCCAGCGCCACAGAGGAGCAGGTGCCCAGGAGCACTTCTTGCCTCATCTCTCCCACAAGCAGAGCAGCATGCAGGGCAGAGGGGCAACATGTCCTCAACCCGCACAGAAGGATGCGGACAGCACTGGGCTTGGGTAATGTTGCCGTACCCTGAACCTCTGGAGATGGGGGGACATGGGGATCTGCACCTTGACCCCCCGTAGTCATTGTGCTGCACACTGAGACGGCGAGAACTGGTGGTAGCTCCCCTGTGCCAGTATGCCCCTGTATCATCATCAGCGAGACTATTGTACCGATATGTGCAGATCTGAGACCATCTGCATGCAGAACCACACAGGGAGGAAAGGTTTTTCTTGCTCAGCTTTTCAAAGGGCTGCAGCTCTTGCAGGGCTCTGGAGCCACCTGCATGAGCCAACAGCTCGGGGACCCTGACAAAAGCCATCCTTTCGCAGGCTGACCTCAGTCTGGGTCAATGCTGCAGCCTTGTGATCCACAGAAGTTTGCTTAGTAATTCAGACACTACCAAAAAAATAAAATTGAACTCTGGCACTTTGCAGCAGCTCACTAATGGTAATGATTTGAACCTGAGGCACTGGCAGGACAAAGTCATAAGAAGGCAGCTCAGCCACAGCATTTTTGGGCACACTTGACTTTGCCGGACTCATGCTATACTCAGGACTTCCTCCCTCA
Source organism: Aquila chrysaetos chrysaetos (assembly GCF_900496995.4). Lineage (NCBI taxonomy): Eukaryota > Metazoa > Chordata > Aves > Accipitriformes > Accipitridae > Aquila > Aquila chrysaetos. The sequence goes on along the minus strand of NC_044028.1, from coordinate 449,788 downwards.
GCAAAAACCCCAAAGAAGTGGAAGTCCTTGCTCTGGTGTTTACATTTCCTCATTCAGCATCACTATGAATTTCCCAATTTAAACACATCATCCTTGAATGAGGGTCACTGCATTTCCAGTCTCCACTGCTTGACAGACTTTACTGTTGTCCTTAAAAACAGCTTTAAAGTGCCAGATAATGAGTACTAACTATATGTGGTCACCTAGGAGACAAGGAGGATTCCCAAAAATCAGTGCCAGAAAATGTAGTAATCCACAACTAAGAAAAAAAGGAGAATTAGACAAGCCCTGTGTGTTTGCAATTGTGCTATTAACAGTGCAGTCATCTGCCTGTGAGTTTTTGTGGGGGCAAAATAGACAGGATAATGGCACAGGATTCCTAGAATGCACAGGGACGGTCCTGTCCTCACTCTGGGCCCATCACAGAAAAGAAATGGCTTCTTGACCACAGCCAAGCTTTAGGTTTAGATCCTAATATGCAAGAAGCTATTCTGTGCACCACACAAAACATCACTCACTGGGAGGAACTGCTGGAGATCATTAAAAGAGAGAAAGATTGCATCCATCCTACCTGGGGCACTTCCATCCTTACACATTTCTGCTGATTAGAAGCAAAAGGTTCAGAAGCAAAAGGCCATGGAGCCAAGCTGGTCCACACATCCAGCACCCAGCGCTAACAGCATCACTATGCCTGCACAGCTCCAACCACCACAGAGGAGATGTTAGCACTGCTCCTTCCGTGAGGTGTAATGGCAAATGCCTGCAAGTCTTGAGGAAGATCTATCACTTGGAGGCCCTGAGCAGCTCAGAGAACATGTGTTAAAGAGATAAAATAATATTTTCCTGGTTAGCTCCAACACTTTATTGAATAAAGTTTAAAATCTTCACCCTGACTCAATCCATCTGTGCAGGTGTCATAGTACTTACTCATTTTTAGTTTGGAGAGGAAGAAAATGCAGGGTGAGCAGATAAAGCAGTTGCCTGATTTGAATTTCACTTCTATCCCATAACTCTTTGCAGAGGTCAAGGAGAAAATGACAGGTGGAAAAATGTATCTTGGAATCACCAACTGGAGGTTTAAGAAGATTCATTTCCAAAGCGCGTTACTGCAGACAGCAAGAGGAGAAGAGCAGGGCTTACCGTCTGGATCGATAGCACAGGATACGAATTGCAAGCACAGCCTGCCAGGATGGGAGCGGGTGGCACAGCACTCCTACCTCCAGGCTGAAAATACTGTTTTAAACCTGCTTTTTAACATTATGGAGAAAGTTCCATTTCATTGTCTAAACAGACCTTCCCAGGGAGCAGCGTCCAAGGCAAAACTCAGCCCTGTAGCAGCCCAGGGCTCACCCACTGTCCCTACAGATGGTCTGTCCAGGGCCACACTGGGACCTGCTCTCTGCTCCGGAGTACCCGGGCTGGAGGATGTCCAGGCAGAGGTGCCCAGGCAGCTGAGCTGTGCCACAGGGCTGCTCCAGGAGCACTCCCTGCGCAGCCTGGCACCCAGGTGACATTCATTTTCTGGGTGAACAGAGCAGTATTTTGCAGTTCAGGTTTCCGGGAACTGTAAATAAACTTGAATTCACTTGTCATCCATCTCAGAGATTTACCAAGCTCAAAAGTTTTAATTTCAGTAATTAGATAAAACTTTCTCCCTGCACAGGACTGTGGGCTGTGTATATTAATAGAATTTCCTCAAAACAAATGAGATGTCTCTGAAAGCATCATGAAAGGAGGACAGCAGCAACCAATCATTCCCCCACACAAACAAGATTTAGGATTTACCTATGCAAACGTATTGTTGTTGCTCTGTAATCACCATCTCTAAATCAGCAATTTGTAAGGGGAGGAAGCACAGGGAGCCAGCCCACACTGCCATCTCGGGAGCAGACTGCCAGCCCTTTGATAATTTCAAGGAGGACATGGCATGTTGACCTCCCACACCGATCTGCGGGAGGGAATCCTGAGGGACCTGTGCCTCACGAAAGCCAGACAGCACAGGGCGGACTCCTCCGATACAGCAAAGATACATTAAAGGACCTGGCTTGCCAGGCCTGCAGACCACCCAGGGTAAATTCACAAGGCCCCCAGGTCTGCCCAGCACCCTGGAGCTGATATGCTATCGCTTTTCATCTGGAAATGCCCCAGACCCTTTCCGGTGGCAGAAAGAGCAGGAGGCTCTCAAGCCACTGTGCCACATACCTGCTGAACAGGTAGATACACCCCTTGACAAATACAAGGAGGGAGCATGTCACTGAGGCCATGGGGTTAGTGTGTCCTGAAGCCTAAACAGAGGCATCCTGACCCCGAGAAGGGTAATGCCACCATTGGGGTTGTCCAAAGGAGAGATGCTGGAGAGGACCATGCTAATGGTGCTTGCATGCATCAGGTGCTGCATCCCTGGAGAGGTCCTGGGCTCCTCATGGCCACAAGTGCCCACTGGCCCCATCCTGCCCCATGCTGGTGTGGCTTGGGGCCATGTGGACTCTTGGAAAGCAAATGCGTTTCTGTGCTCAGTCACCCACTGGAAGCTGTTACCAGCGGCAGCTCCCTTCTGCCTTCTGGAGACAGCCAATTTTCCCATCGGCTGTGACAGGTTTCAGAGCTGCAGCTCAGCACAGACATCTCGTACTCGGCACAAGGACAGAATTCCTTTCACACATTTCAGTGCTACCGACCTGCTTATGCAGCCCTGTCACCAGCATGTCCTAGAGCCTCCCCAGGATTTAGAAATAGCAATCACAAGGCCTTGTACTTTTTCTTCCTCTTGTACAGAGCTTCCTGAGACTGTGCACACATATACGTGAATATCTTGCTGGGGGGAAATTGTGCTGAGGATGTTTTACATCTACTTCTGAGCACAGCCCTGACTCCAGTCCAGTGACAGCTCTGACCCCTGCATGCGGCAGAGTCCCGCCAGCTGCATTAGTGCTGCTGTTCCTGGGAAGATGTAGCTGGTGAGCTGTCAGCAAGCTGGGGCCCCTGCCACTGCTGTCTGGGAGCATCAGAAGGGAGCCCCAGAGGAGGAGCTGTGCAGATGAGCAGTCCTACCAGAGGATGGGCACTTCACTCCTGCCCACCTGCCACCCCAGGTGCCATCACACCCTTGAGGTTTTCAGTCTGCTCTTGGACGCTCTGTGGCACTGTTCAGTCCTTTCCTGGCAGCACATACAAGGTAGCTACACCACTTGCCATTGCCCATTTTAGTCAAAAGCAGGAACTCTGATGGCATGTTTGTCTCCTGAGACTGGTCAGGCCTTCCCCTGCTTTTGCAGGGCTATAACACAGCACACACTCACAGGTGCACACACTGGGCATTGCTCCATCAGCAGGCATCAGCCTCTCCAGTACAGCTCAGGAGTGCCCCATCCCACCTCGCCTGAGGCTCTTCCTCAAACCTCTGGTGGCCCCATCCTTGTGCGAGCCTGTACACTGCCAGCAGCGTGCATCCACAGACGGACACACTGCACCGACCGAGTGCCACCCTGTGCTCTTGGTCCTGGTCACCTCACCAGCAGCTCCTCGCTCATTTCCACAGAATGCTTTTGGCTCTGGTTTATTTGTGGTCACAGAGCCCTTATTGGAGGGTAAGCCACTACAATAACCCTGTTTACAAATCCCAAGTGCTCTATTCCTGAAAGGTGCAATAATTACACAGGTTTGGGTCCCTGCAGAAAGTCTCACACTAGCATAGCTCAACCTGTGAGGGTTTTTACCCTCTCCTTCCCTGAGCACTGACTGTAGAGGCCAATGGTTTAATATTGTAATTTCTTTTCGATTGTAATGCTCTCATTTTAGCACAGCAACTTATTTTTAATAGAGTTTGGAAAGATGTTTTTGTATGTCTTCACTTCTACTCCAAGGATGTTTGCTCTCAATTTATTTCTGCTCTTCTTATCTTCTCAACAACTGCATCTCTTGTTCCAAGTCCTGCTCATTTTCTGCTCCTTATTGTGATTTTTCTTTAATTTCATCTTGTTCCCACACTTCCCAATCACACATTTCATCACTTCTGCTTCCCTATTGCCAACAATATGTGATTTCTTTATCTTAATTGTATCACCCAGTCATCTGGTTCCAGGATGGCATCTCTTTACCTTACAGTGCAGTCCCTTTAATCATTACTGCTTCTGGCATGTATAATAATAGCTGAGACAAGCTGTTAGCTTTCACCTCCCAGTTACAGGCACAAGTTTTTTTCCTGTAAGTCCTAATGACAACACAAACTGAAAACCCTCCAGACATTACTTCATATAGACTGCAGAAGAAACCCAGCGCTCCACGAGTGACTCTCCTCAGCTCCCAGCTGAGGAGCAGGGTGATGTGCAAGACCAGCCCTTGAGGAAGAGAAACCTTTCTGAAGGATCGGACCCAAGCCCTTGCAAGGAGCCCATGAGCAGAAGTCCCTGCGCACCATCCTGGCTGGCCACGCAGCTGAGTGCTGCTGCCTGCTCTCCCAGTCACTCCTGGGGTGTCTCCTTCCCACAAAGCCTGGGCTCTGCCAGGGGGTCCGGCAATGGGCAGAGCTCTCCATGGGTGGGGGAAATGCAGCCTTCCCCACAGCAGCTGGGACACCCTTTTTTCTCCAATCTGCTAGGCCACACCTCTCTGATGGCCACCTACCCACAACGAGACAAAGCTCCATGTACTTGGCAGCCAGCCCCTCGCCCAGCAGAGAGGGTTCCTCACCACCGCTTCCCTTGTCTGGAGGGTCCTTCTCCCACCAGGCTGGGGGACTTGGCTCCGAGTGTCTTTGCTCAGTGCATGGCAGAAGTTACTGACTAGCTGCACCGTCTGGCTGTCTCTGAACACACCAAGGTCCTGGCACCACCAGGTGCTCAGATAACGTTCAGCACCCTCTGTGTCTCAGGTCTCCATACAGCTCCTCAGTTTATAGCACCCAAAGCCCCCTCCCAAAGTTTTCACAGAGCTTATTCATGTTTAGACCACCTTTAGCATTTGGGGGTGGGGGGGTGGTCCTGCTCAGTGCAGGCAGCAACAGCTCCTCTCCAGGGAGGCAGGAGGGGGACCAGCCTCACCAGACCAGGAGACACCTTTGCTGGGCAGCCCAACAGCCTAAGAGGAGGCACTGTCACAGGAGTCTGATAGCTGTGTGCTTGCTCCAACCCCCATACTAGCAGGCTTTCTGGATGAAAACTTTGCTGTCTGGATCCACTTCTCCAGCCTTAATAGCTCCAGAAAAAGGCAAAGAGCTGTGAATGCATTGCAATTTATCAGCAATAAGAAGTTGTACACGTGGGTACAAATAATATTTATACTAAGAACAGCTTAAATGCCACTGCAGAAGCTAGCACAGTGTAGAAGGAATAGCTGCATGTGTCAGACTCGGCACCTCTGTTTGTATTCTGATCTGCAAGCACTGCTTAGAAGGTTAGCGAGATGCTGGCTCATACAAAGAGGAGCATTTTACATATGTCAGAGGGTGTTGTGGTGCCAGCTATGAATCAGCAGAGTAGAGTATCTGGTCACCTGATTTGCACAACGGTAGAATTGAATTGGATCTTGAATAATATAGGTCAAACAAAAAGGGAATGGAAGGGGGAAGGGATTATACAGCAGGAAAATCTGACAAAAGGAGTTATTTAATCTGGAGAAAAGCCATTTACACAGGGTACCATATTTTGTGTTTGTCAGAGTAAAGCGATCCTTGCTGATCTATCGGATGTCTCTAGAGAGGCCCATGCTAAAGGTCAGCAGCTCAAGTGAAGGAGGAATGTGCCCCATCAGCTCTCCAGGGCGTAGGGCTGTGCTTGTGCTCGGTGCTCCTGTCCTACCCTGTGCAACGAGGCTGCAACCACAGCATCCAGGCATGATGGTGCTGTTATCTAAGCAAGTAGAGGGTTAAAAATTTATGAAGAATTTAGTAAACTTAGATGTTCCACATACTAAGAAAGCCAAATCTGTACACAATGTCTAGGATCAGGATGACTGTCCTTGAGGTTGTCAGAAGCGATGAGTTAGAGAACTCCTAATCAAGAGTTGGCTATCCTTGAAGGAGAAACATCCTGGGAAATGTCAACTATACATATTCTAATTATCATGTTTATACTTGACTTTGGATAGTTAGCTAAACTGCATCTTTAAGCGAACTACCCTCATTAGAATACTAAAAATCACACCCACTGGGCAAGAGACCCCAGCCCAGGCAAAGACCCTTACTCATGGAACATGTGCTGTAGAACAGAACACTGTACCTTTAATGTGAAGCGGAAAAAACCTTAGCCCAATAGAAATGGTGACTGATAAGCGACTACCAATAATGATTTTGGGGAAGGACTTTGGAAACTAAGTGGGTGAATCTAAACCTGTATAAATTGCTTGTTTGTTTAACTGCAGGGTGTGCTAGCTTTGTGGAATTACCACCTAGCACCCATCTTTGCACAAACATGAAATAAATAATGTCTCTCCTGAGTGTGTGATTATTGTCTCATTGCACACCAGGTAACGAATCCACTTTTCAGACAACAGTGCTGCAGGTCAACAAAATTAACTGCTATATTGCAGCAAGAGAAGTATTCAGAAAAGAACCACTCTCTGTCCCTTGGCATTGCTATAGGGTTGATTTATCCTCTAGAGCAACTGTACTTTTAGAGTTCAAAAGTTTAGCATATCTTAGGTGTAACCACCCAGAAACCTGGGCAGAGACAAGAGCATGGAGCAGGTGCCAAGCATTTCCAGAACTAACAAGTCCACGAGCTGCTTCTGGATGAAGAGCTGCATGTAGGAGACAAAAGGAGAGGAAGTTTTTATTAAGTGGTAAGAAAGCAAGCAGATGCTGTGCAGTAGCTGGAACAGAAGGATGGCACTGACTGACCCAGATGTCTGTGCATTTATGTACAGGGAAGGAAAATGCACAAAGAACTAAACAGGGCTCTAGAGTAATGGCAAATTTGTTTAATGGCCCTGTAAGCCCCATTGCCTCTGCTCCTGCCAAAGCAAGAGGAGAAGCATGCACAGGGTGCGCAGGTTCAGAGGACAGTGCCACAGGCTGGTACTGAGCCTCTGTCTGAAAGGTTTTTACAAACCAAGGTGAGTATAGTCCAAGGTGAGTGAAATGGCAGAATGTGCAAATACTGACAAAGATGTACAAGAGAACTATCAAAAGAGACTGTCAGCAACTGGCACTGATGGAGACAAGGGGAAGGTGCTGGACCGCTCCCTGGGAAGCGCTAGCTATGCAGACACCCAAGTGCCAAACCCAGCTCCCCACAGGCTGCTCTAGAGAGCTCAGCTTCATGGTGCTGGGACAAGGGGAATCCTGGGTCAAGGCATGTCCTGACCCAGAGGACAAGGCCAGGGTGCCATTTATTTAGTGCACATGATCACAGCAAGCAGAAAGGTCACAGGAGCAGGAAAGTACTGCTTTGCAAAGGTTAAGACCAACGCTGAAACAATTGTCCTTCGTGGTCTTTCTAATGCATGAAGGGACTGCCAGGACAGAGAGAGCGAGAGCCTGCAGGGCTTTCAGGGAGCAAGGCACAACACAGGACAGTGACAAGCCACCAGAGAAGCACAGCTGAGGGCAGGAGAGCCCCTGCTCCAGCATCCCCCCTTTGCAAACCTGGCCTCTGCTTCCTACTGCATTAGAGAAAACCGCTGCGTTTCCACTTCTGGGACCTGCCAAAGTAAGCACAGCCAACAGGACGTCCAGAGCTTCAGCGGTCCCAGGGAGCAGGCAAGAGGCAGTGAGAGCACACGTGGGAACCTTCCGTTCAGAAGTCCCTGAGGCTCGACTCTGCTGAACATGACTGAAAGAACTGCGTGGCAATAACACTGCTTTCATTCCTCCTTATTCCCATACATTGAACCTGCATACTCATGTGGTTTAAATCTTAAGCATTCAGGGCATGTTGATGTATTCAAATATTTCTTCCATGCAAATAAGACTCTATATAATCCATTCTAGGCAGCCATAACTTAAACTGACAGCTACTAAAAACTGGGGGAGTCTGCCATGGGCATGACGAACACAGATAACAATACTTAAATGCAAAGTGAAATGCACCAATAGTCAGCCCTGAAAACAGATGGGGAAAGTCCTCCTGGGCACGCAAAGGTAAATGAAAAGGTGACTCACCTGCACAGGTCTAGGACTCAGTGAACAGGTCAGAGTGTTGGCACTTTAGCTTCTCCCCTTAAAAAGGGGTTGCCAGAGGAAAAATAAAATCAACAAGAGATGCCACCTGAAGCAAAGTTAAAGAGCTCCTCTCTGAGAAGACTATAAGTGCACATTTTTCCCACAGCACAGCTGCCTTCCCAGCAGGCACCCCGCAGCCAGACAAGCTGCCCCCACGCATCACCCCGAGAGCACGCACTCTGCACCAGCCCAGACACGCTGCATGCGCAGAGCCCGCTGCTCTCCCCCTCTCTGCACTGCTTAAAGACCCTCACACCTGGCCTTGACCTTGCGCTGTCCTCTGCCCTCCCTGCTTCCCCAGAGACCCCTCCATCCCTGCTAAGCACACCACCAGGACTGGAGCAACTCTCTGCTGTGTCCCTGAGCCATTTCATTCTGACACAGCCCTACTCCAGCTGCCTGTCTGAAACTTCCCCTGTGCTCAGGCTGGCCAAGCTGATTTTTTAGAGAACCATCTGTATCCTATCTGCATATACATTTGTGGGTAATAAGGCCAGGAGGGACATGATGATGATGATCACCCAGCCTGACCTTGTGCCAAGCACAGGCCATCACACTGCCCTGGATTAATTCCAGTTTGAACAACCAGAAGTCTTTCTAAAAAGAAAACATTTGATCTTCATGGCAGCGTTTCTACTGAGGAAGAGATCCTAGGTGCATTGCTCCAGTGCTTAATTACACTCATAGCTTCTACTGTGTAGCTTCTAATCTGAACTTGTCTGTCTTCAGCTGCATCTAGTTAGACAGACCTTTGTCTGCCAGACAACAGAGCTGTCTGCTATCAGAGCTCCATTCCCTACATAAGTACTTTTGGGCAGAAGTAAGTTGCTTCCGCAGCCTGCCTCTGATAGACAATAAGATATCTCTCTCCTGCAGGCTCTCACCTTACAGCATGATTTCGTTCTTTGTAATCATCCCACAGCTCTTCCTAACTCTTCTCTTAGATCTCAGCTTCCACCTTAGCATAGCTAGCAGAACCAGGCACATTGCTCCAGCCACACCAGTAGGAGATAGCCTCCGACTTCTACCTATTCTCTACTGCATCCATGAAAGGAGTTAGCCCTTCCAGACCAGCTGGAAGCACCCCTTCCTCCCTCACGGAGTCACCAGTTCCCAGCAAAGCTTTCTCCTCCCTTTATCAACATTCTGTAAGACTTGGCTTCTCATTTACATTCTCTTTACGTTTACATTTTCATTTTCTTTCACTTGCTTACATCTTTCTCCTAAAATCCTTGCTCCCAAATGATATGCTTCATTATTATTTTCAACTTCGCAAAATTAGCCCTTTTAAAACACTAAGTGTACATCCATATATGGATTTAGACTTAATTGCGTTCGTACATAAGAAACATAGTTGAGTCACAGCGTGCTGCATCAAAGCTACCTCAAAGGTTTCGTTCAGTGATCAGTCCCTTCTGTCCAAAGAAGGGCTAATGCAGAACTCTTGCATGCAACTCCTGAGTCAGGGAACAATCATGTATGGTTTTTGGAAATGTCAAGGCAATTTTAGTTCTGGTAGCATGGGACCCCCAGCACACATCACTCCAAGCAAGATATCCCGTGCAAACCTGGTCTTTTCTGCCTCTTTCTGTAGATTCGCATGGAGCTGATCCTCCTGCTCTATCACATGTTCCATTTTTCACAGCAAACGACCGCTACCATCCCACCTCATGCTCTATATACCAGGACATCCATCGCTGCATATCTGAGATCACTTGCTGCTGAGTTGTCAGCAGCAGAAGTGCCACTTATGACAGAGACTGACATTCTACCACCTTTGCCATCCTATGTCTCCCAGAGAGTTATAGCCCAACAGTTTTCTGGTTATGGGTTTTCCAATGTTAACTTTCCAGTTATCTTTCCCAGCAGGTCTCAGCAACGACAAATAGTTCAAATAGGCTCTCATAAATGAGCAGTTCTGAATCTTCTTGTTTATTACCCAAGCTCCTGGCACTGATGCATAGCAATTAAAGAACTTTGTTAATGTATCTTTCCTAATTCCTTACTGCACAGACAGGAACGCCTTGAGATCTTATCACCCCTGCTCACAGTCAGGGATTTATAAGCACAGGCAGTAAGTCAGATAAAGATATTCCAACTGGTGCATGAAATCATACCAAAGCTCTCTCCAGTCGCCCCACAACAGGCTACTGCAGCCTTGGGGATAAAAAACCACTGCTTGAGAGAGAGACGTTGCCCCTAGCTAGATCTCTTTGAGAACCAAAGTTCCCTTCTAATCAAATTGTCATGCCAATGACTGTCTTTACCATCATTGTAATTAACCTCCTCACACATAAAATGCAAATGATCAAAATGTTTCTCTTCTCCAGGGCTCTTTGTGACTCACACATCTGAGAGAAGCGGCAGCAGGTCCAGCCCTGCTGTTGGATGTTTCCATATCTTCTCCTGGCTCTAGCAGGAGAGTCTTGCATTCACCTCCTCTCCATGTACACCAGCTGATCACCAGTACCACCTAAGCCTGTTATCTCCTGCCCTGCCTTTTATCTCTTCCTATGGAAGAAAGGAAAAGGAAAAAACCAAACCCACCTCTCCCAAAAAAAACTAACCCACAACCCCTCACAAACAATTGGCCACTGGTCTTAAGAGGGGTGGGGAGAGCACACTGGTGAGGCCAATGATGAGGACAACAGCAGCATCACCTGCCCCCAATGAAGCCTGCAGAATGGGCACAAGCCAGGTGAAGCCCAAGAGCTGCTCTGGGGCAGACCCAAGTGCAAAGGGATGGCTGTGCACCCTGCCAATGGGTGCTACTCACACCTTGCTGTGGGCAGGGTTTGCCAGGGGGCAAAGCACATCTCCCCTTTTGCCTCTGTGCTTTTGATAAAGCTCCCTTTGGCATGATACCTCCTGAGGTTACTCTGAGCCATGCTTATCCAGATATCCCAAAGATTTTTGCTGGCTGGTGCTGCTTTGCTTTCCCCTGGGAACGCTGTCCTTAGCATGGGGTGGTGGATAGCCCCAGAGAGAACCACCGAGGAAGAAAGAGAGACAGAAACATCATTTCTTTTTTTCATCCCAGACCAAGGCACCAACACTGCCACATGATGTGGAGAAAATTAACTCTGAATCTGCCTAGTGAAAGCTATTTGTTTCCAGGTGACACCTACCTAGAGGTCAGCCTACATGGTCAGGTTTCAGTTTTGGTGTCTGGAGAAGAAAACACACAAAATACTCGTGCTTTTCTCTGGTACCTAGCAACAGCGCTCGGTGCTGTGAATAAAACCAGCCTGGAGCTCTGCAGGAAGTACAGGAGGAGGACAAGCCCTTGGGCTAATTTACAAGGAATGAAAACACTTTCTACACAATGTCCTGACACTGTGGCAGCCATTTTCTCTACACAAAACAAATCCAATATTTGTTGTTCTTTCAGCCAGGCTTTTCCTGCCCTAGAAACAGTTCTGAAGTGCTCTTAAGCATCCCCTGTGCTGCTAAATTACTTGTGGCTGCTGAAGCGTCCCCTCCACAGGGACATTTAAGTGGCGCTCCCTGACCAGGTGGGCAGGGGGCTGGCCAGGACACACATGAGGTGCCATCCTCATGGCACCATGCAGCACCCATTTTCCTCCTGAACCTCAACAGCCACTCCTGGCGACTGCAAGCCCCAGCCAGCAGACTGCCCTGAGACGCTGCTTCAGCATCCTGGGCAGAGCTGTGATCAGGCAGACACAGGGTGCTTCTGGCTCCACGGGGTGCAGCGAGGGAGCACGTCACCTGCCCACCGGGGGAGAAGCCGGCCAGAGGCTCCTGCCAGCTGCACGTTCCTCCTGGTCGGGGTCTCGCAGGATGGGTCCCGACTGGGGAGGCAGCTCCAGGGAGCTCCAGCCTCCCTGCCCCAGCCTGGCTCTCTGGCCCCTGCTCTCCTCTTCCAGCCAGGGCCCCGCAGGGTCTGAGGAGAGCATGAGGCCACATCTGCAGGACGCAGCTGCCTTGCAAAGCCACAAGAGCAGCTGGAGTATCCGTTCAGAGTCAGTGCTGGTGATCCGTTAAGAGAGGATCAAAAAAGCCCTTTCCTTATGCACCAGCTGGCAGCAGTTACCATCTCTGCACTGGGCTCAGAGCTGCAGCACAGCACTCCCACCAGCGCAGCCTCAACAGCACCTTCCAGCAACCCCCCGCTTACGACAGCTCACAGCCCTTACGCACATCCCTAAGGAGCCAGGCACTCCCTGTACACCCCCTGTACACCAGTGCTTCTTGGACAAGGGCTTCTCAGAGGCTGCGGGACCCCGGCTCAGCAAGCTGACATCATGTGCCTGATGTTGCCAAACACAGATGAGCTGTTGCTAGAACAATCAATTTTTAAATATCTCTCTGCCTGTTACCCTCAGCCCTGCAGTAACTATAGTAACAGTGCTCTGGGCTCCCCCTCTTCAAAGCCGATGCAGCTGCACCTGGGGCTGGGGGGGCTCGGGAGGCTGATGCCTCCTGGGCTCTGCCCCGGGATGCACTGCGGGTCACCTCGGAGCACCCCACCTTCCCTGCCCCTGCAGCACCATCCTGGGCTGCCGGCTACCACCTCCAGGCCCTGGCATGGGGACTCTGCAAACACCAGGAAGCTCCCGCCTCTCCAACTGCAGCAGAAGCGTTCCCACAGTGCCGGCAGTCTGCCCCAGCACCTTGGGAATAGGGAATCCCCTGGGAGGGGCCATACTGCCCACCCATTGGGGCTTTCGCAGGGCCCTACCCTGAACAAGGGGATCCGGCATGGTCCTGCAAAGCAGATTTCCTCCGGCACACGTGGCTTTTGGCAAGAACTCGAACAGCCCTGGCACCTTGGCAGAGCTTGTGTGTCTCAGTCCCTGATCCCCGGAGGAGTGTTGGCAGGTGGGTGCTGTGCAAGTGCCCCATCCATCCTGAGCAGTGCCACCTCCGGCACGGGTGCTCACAGAGAGACCATGCACGTCACAAGGTAAGAGTGAAGAGTAAACCACACTTATCTTGTTTTCTGAGCTGAATGAAAGGATCAAGCAATTGATACCAGGATCAGAAGCATGAAAAGAAGGAACAGTGATGTGCATTGCCAGTATTGGACTCTCCGGTCACTGCCAGCTGACCTCTGGGCTGCCCTCTGGCATGCACAGTGCTGAACGGCTGGTGCTGGTGCAGCAGACCTCTTTCCAGAGTGGGTGCAGAGACACAGTTCTCAGGTGCACTCTTGTCCATATAAAAGCCGGTTCGAATGGTGATCCCATCCTCAAAGAGCTGCCTGCACACAGCCTGGTCCAGGGCACAGCCTCCCACCATCAGCACAGCAGGATTTCATCTCCCTGGCAGTGTGTGAGGGGGTCTGCTCCAGGAACCCCCCCCGCCCCAGTGGAGGAAAGCACGTCACGCTATGGTCTGGGTTACCTGGCACACATGTGAAAGTACAGAAGATGTCCTTAGGCTTCTGAGGGGATGCTTACCTTGTTTCTCTCCCTACCTCTATTCTGCTCAGTAAAAATGCAAATGAAGTGTTGTCATTAAATTCATTCTTTCTGCAATGCAAATGATGTGTGTGTTCCCTCTGTACCTGCCTGCCTCCCAGATTTAGGAGGTGGAGAACAAGGAGGAAGGTGGGTTGGCTGAATTGCAACCTTAATTGGACTCCTCCCCAGACAACATACACTGTGAGTTTTTCAAAATCATATCAATCATGTAATATCAATTATTCAATCATTCTGCTAATCTCAAGGCTTCCAGAAGACCTCCAGCTCTGAATAAAAGCTATACATGAAGTATCAATTATTGACAGCCTTACCATCAGTGGATTAACAGCCAAGAACATATCCCTTCTGAACGCAAGTGGAACATGCAGTGCTCCCCTGGGAGGTATTACCTCTACTAGTCAAAGTGCTCTTGGAGAGGCTTTATCACACCAAATTCCATCACTGCATTTTATAAATCCTGTACTACCAGATGCATTTATCCTGCCAACAACTTTGCAGTATAATTCCTAGGTTTTTTTCCTGACATTACCAAGTTCCATATAACGAAGGTACATGAATTTAAGAGATTAACACAGAGAGCACATTTGACAATTATGTATGCAGACATTTCTGGAGTGTCCCACGGGCTTAGCCTCTCTGCGTACACACACCATATCAAGAAGGGTCACATCTTTTGCACACAGTGGAATTTGAGATGGGGCAGCCCGTATGACACGTTAGGGTAACCATGTGCTCTGCCAGCCTCTTGTTTCCTTTCCCCCAGCCCAAAAATGGACAGTTGCATACTCCATCCGAGCAGAGCAGGAGTCAAATTTTAATCTTCTCCCATAAACCTTCTCCCTGCATGACCTTTCCCACACACTGCTGGGTATCCTGCTCACGAAGGGCAATTTGTAAGCAGCTGTTTCCCCAGGTGGGGATGCTCTGCTGGCCCTCTGCTGCTGTGGGGACAGTTTGCTGCGGAGGCAGCCCTGCAGCTGGGCAGGCACCTTCCCCGGCGCAGGGTGCACGGCAGAGAGGGGCTAAGGCAAATGTTTTTCACTCGCAGTTCTGAAAGCATTTGATGCAGCTGCTGCAGGCTGTGAAAAGCCAGGAGCCTGCCAGCACCATGCAGAGGGTTTGGATGCCTCCCACAGGCAGGCGGGGCAGAGAGAGTTAATTAAAATGCACTGAGCAAGCGTAAAGTTTTATTACAAGACACAAAGGTAGGCTGGTTTCTTTCTCCAGCAGACACATCTGCATAATCCAGCCTGGGCTCCTGCAGCTGCACTGCGCTGTGCATGCTGCTACCATCGATATTGTTTTCATCTACTTTATTAAAAAAACACTATCCAAGGTTTAAGCTGCATAACAAGCCCTGCTGCGCAGTAATATCTTTGCTTTCTTTCTGCAGACAAATCTAACTGGAAACTCCCAGGTAGTAAGTGACCATCCTGCAGACAGGGATGCCCATCTTCTGCCACCGCCTTTTCTGCAAAACTGGGAATCCTCAGGAACAGGCAACATGATGGCAGGAGGGGAATTCCAGCTCCATGGCCGACTGCAGTCATACCCCGTGCTCCCAAGCCATGCCAGCACTGTGTTTGCTGAGCACAGGAGAGTCGCCAGGAGAAGTGAGGCGGGTACAACTCTCCCACACAGGTGACTGCATACACGTGCCCTGGTGGCAAGCACCAGTTCCCACAGGGAAATGAGCTGCACGTGAGTCCCAGATGAGATGGAGCCAAGAAAATATGTTAGCACCAGCAGGCTGAGATCTGCTCCAGCCCAGCCTGGCACAGGAGCCGGCATGTACCTGAGGGTTCTCTGGTAGCCCCATCGGCACTGCAGGGTGGGTGCCTGTCCCTGTGCCCGGGCCAGGGCAGACAGCAGGGGTATTTTCCAGCAGGAAGCAAATGCCAAGTGGGAGGATCAAAGGGCACTGGCATGAGCAAGGAGCAACTCCAGCTCTGGAAGTGTGAGCAATGTGGAGTTTGGGGCAATGCTCAGCCCTGAACTCTGCTTGTGCCGTTACTGCCAAGCACGGAGGAGAGGAGCGGGAGGTAGGACTGTGGATCCCGCTCTGGCAGGACAGAAGATTGCATAAAGGGGGAAGAAGATGGTGCTGCCTCATTAATCATGATAAAGAACAGGCTTAAAGAGAGCCTGGCTTTCAGCATAGTAATTAATGAGCTCTTTAATTTTAGGCTGTAACATCCAAACTACCCCATTAGGCAAAGAGCAGCTCAAAGTGTCCTTCCGTGTGATGTCAGGGAGATGCATGGGGAGCTCTGGAGTGCAGAGCACAAGGGCCTTCTCCTGCAGTGCCAGGGGTGTGCTGGGCCACGGTCTCGGCACGTCAGAGATATAAAGTCGTCCTTACCAGATCACCCATTCTGCTGGCCTGGAAGAAGCCAAGGATGACCCCTACCTTCCCGCACTGAGCTGCCAGCCTGCCCTGTCCTTCTGCAGGCACTCTGAGAGTCCATGCCTCGGGGGAGTGCTGGCCTGCAGGGATCAAGACGGGACTGCTGGAGCAATGAGGCAACTGTCATCTCTGCCTCTGGTCCCAAACAGAGCTCGGTGGCATCTGCATCGCTCTGAAGGAAGGATGCTAGCCCTATGTCTGAGGGTGGCCCAGGAGACGTGTACGGCACAGGAGACTGAGCATCTACACATATAACCTGGATGTCGGCTGGTGGCATGGCTGAGCCCAGGAAACCTCCAAAACCTTGGGTGGTGGCAGGGATTGCAGCAGACTGGAAAGCATCCAGGATGAGTACTCCCACTGAAGCCCATTTCCCCAGGAAAGCATTCACAAAAATATTTCTGGTTCCCTCGTTGAAACTCAGCCCAGCCTGCCCTGTTCTGGAGTGTGAACATACTGTATATGTGAACTGGAGATTTGTCCCACATATTTTCCTCAAAGACTGTATGTCTTTTCTTTTTTTTTTTAATAATGCCAGTCATAAATGTCACGTGTTGGAGCCCAGATCTCATTATTGTGAGCAGAGAAATGTATGCCATGCAATAAATTCTTTTGTGGGAAATAACCCTGGTGACTAGAGGAATTTATAAATTTATTACTCCTTGTAGGAGCCTTTCCTCCTATGACTTAAGGAGAGATCTATCATCCTACAGGAGTCCTTGCTGGTTCTCTGTTTGGAAACCTTTATAAGGCTTTATGTCGCATTTCCTGCCTTCATGTCCTAAGGATTCATTCCACATGAATCACTTATTATAAACAACGCATTCTGAAACCAGGCGTCAGCACTGCTGGGGCCAGCTGTGCCAACAGCGCTCCTGCACAGACCGCCTGCCACAGCCATGGTGGGTGACTCAGTTGTCCACCAACGCTCTTCCCCCAGCCCTCCCAACCACTGCACTTGGAATGGCTGAGAGGTGGCAAGAGCCCTCAGCAGGGCAGAGCCCGCGCAGTCCCTCCACTCCAGAGGGAGCGATCTGGGCAGCACAGAGCGGATTTCCCAGGTACACACGGCCCTGCGTGTCCAGGCCCTGCCACACGGGACTTGTGCTCCCAGAAACTCGCTTAAGACAAAGCCCAAAAGCAGAGAAAAATCTCACTTCTTGCTGCAAGGAATCTTTGGCGGTGGTGATGGCTGTGGGAAGGGGTCACACAACCCCTGTCTTGTTGCACTGCGACCTGAGGACAGGTAGTCCTGCCAGGCTTCACCATCCACCACCCTCAAGCAGCCTGAGGAGAGGAGCTCAGCTGCAGCTGCAGCCATTCTTCAGGGCCTGATCAGCTCCAGGGAGGAAGCCCCTGGAAAAATGCAAATAGCATCATCTCTGCCCCCTTCTCCTAAAACCTCCCAGTCCTGCACCCTGCCTCTCCCCATGCCCTCCTCCACCGCTGCACGCCGCCTCCCAGACCCACTCACCGGAGGAAAGCTGGATGCCCTCAGCTCTGCCAGCGTTGCGTGACAGCATGGGCTGTCCAGACCCGCTGGGCAGAGAGCTCCAGCCCGAGAAGTACAACCCAGATGCCAGAGCCTGGAACTGGACCCCTGGGTGCTGCAAGGCACCCTGCCCGCAGCAGGGGCTGCCTCTGCCCAGCCCAGAGGGGTGTGGAGTTGCCGGTGCCGCACTGCGCAGCTGGGTCCCCGCAGCCCCTCAGGGACTGGACCGTGCAGCTGGGACCAGGCTCAGGCTGCCTCCCTGCGCCCACTGAGGCATCACCGTCCCTGAAAGACGGGACTGCAGACAGAGACCACGTTGGTTTGCCCTTCTGGGAAATAACTCGCTTTCTGGGGACACATGGCTCACCTCCCGAGCGCGGACTGAAGCCACTGGCGCTGGCCCCACACCCCAGCCAGGGCAGGCGTTGGGCAGTCACGGCACGTGCTAACAAAGCTTCGCCCCCGCTCCAGCACCAGCCCTCGGTAGTGCCACAGCCTCCTCTCCCTCCCGAAGTCGGCGGCCGCAGCGTTGCAGGGTACGACAGAGCTGGCTTCCCACCCAGGCTCAAGAGAGCAGGCTGAAACCCGCGGCGCTGGGGCTGCACGGTTCGCGTGCCTCCTCTGGGGAGCTGCCCCGCGGGGGGGCTGCGGGCCCCCTTCTCCCGCCCGAGCATTAGATATTCTGCCAGCTTCGCGGCGAACAGGTGAGTGTGCCGTGGCGGTGGTGAGACGGGGCTGGCAAATGTGGAACATCAGAGGAGTAAATTGCATCAGTTCAGCTTCAGACATCGCATTAGAGAGATAACACTCCCAGCAGGACACTGCCTCAGTGCACAGGTATGGGTGCGTGATCGCTTAATGACAGAGCCGCTGTAAAATTATGCCTTGTTATCTCATTGTCAATTTTATTTTAATATACGTTTGAAATACTCAGAATACAAACCTTTTCTGTAAGATTACAAAACGCTCGAGCACTTCTGCAATTTGGATGGCAGGGGATCAATTATTTGGGCATGGTTTTGCATATAATGGCCTGCAACAGATTGTAAAGTTTCTCAGTTAGCAAAGCAATTATGAATACTGAATACAAACTAATGGCTAGAGAGTGGTGGAACGGGGCCATCTGGACTTGGAGACACACTTCTGGCTATGAGGGGAAGGAGTGCGGGGAGGGGACTCCTTCAGCTGAATGCTGTAAGTAGTTGGATAAGTGTGCGATCTTCATGGAGCCTACTGTAGCAGAAAAGATGTGGTGTAAGAAACAGTGTCTAAGAACAAAAATAAACATAAATACAAATACGAATGTAAAAATAAGAATGAGAGAGAAGTGTTGGCAATTGTTTTGCCAAGAAAGAAGTTCAGACTTCACTTCCACATGATTACTGTTTATTCCAGAAGACCAGATCACTGTTCGTTTAATGATTCAAAACAGATTATTTTCAAAAATCCTTGAAAGCTTTCACAAACAGACTCCCATCCAGCCAAAATCCAGCTGGCAAAGCTCCTGGGTGCGAGGACAGATTTATTTATCACTTCTCAGCAGTGAATATTTGGGTTTATTTTGTTAAAAAGAGAAATAAGTCAGGGTTTTGACCATCCAAAGTGGCAATTGCTGCCCTGAAAGAACAGAACCGAGAGTGATTGCCATGAAGGGCTCCAGAAACTGCCTCCTTTACAGGACATTCCCAACACAAGGCTCGGATGGACCGTTCCCGGGCTGTCTCCAGCTGTTAGCTGATCGGTCCCAGGCTCCCCAGCACATCCGGGCTCCTATCGTGCTCCCCACCACCATGCCCAGGGCATCATGCCACCTGCACCGCTCCAGTGGCGTGCAGACTCACCGGTCTTGCGCTTCTCTGCAGCGTTTTACCACTGTCATGCCTGTGCCTGAGCCCGGCACAGCTGGAAGCATCTCTGCATGTGTGCCCCTCACAAACTGGAGTGGCCTTGTGTGCAGGGGCACTGCCCTGCTCCCCGGGGCTGTCCACGCTGGCTGAGCTGCCCTGCTCTGCACACAGCCACACGACTTGGAGCTACAGGCTTTATTTCTTGTGTTTTTCAATCCATTCATAAAAAATGCATGTGGGATGAAAGGTTTTACACAGCAAACAGAACCAAGATTTAGGGTTACAAATGTCAGATTTCACAACACTCCATCCATAAACCTGCTCGGAAGAGTCACGTCATCAATAGCATGAACTGGGGGATGGGACTACAGATTTCCTAAAAGTAAATGAAAATGACATCAGGAGTTATTTTTCTCCTACTTTTAAAAATCAGCCTAGCAGGAACATCAAAGTAATCCATGAGTCTGGTCATTCCTGTAACACATGGGTATAAATCAAAACAAAATCGTGGTCGAGTCAGGTAGAAAATCATCTTCCAGAGACATCCAACTGAGCTCAGCAAAGGAGAAAAGGCTGACACAACATCTTTAAACATTTTTAATTACCCTGTCAAAATGACAATTATAGAGCTAATTATTAGGAAGACAATACCAGATATACTGAATAGTACATCAACAGTGGTTTTATGTAATTATGCAATTTAATGAATTGAAGGCTACAGTAATGGACTATATCTGGTTAATTAGGGACTCCCTTTCTGCTAATAATGCCATTTATTTTCAATTCATTATATTTGTTTTTTCTCTAAAACCAAGCATATTTTCACAGATGATGAAGGATTTTCACAGCAGCTCATATGCCCCTTTCGTTATTTATGGTACACAGATTTTTCCATGGGGTGGACAATGAACTCCAGCTGGCTTCTCTTTCATATCCAATTTTGCCGTATTCCCTAAGGGTTAATTCCATCCCAGGGCTGGGCTCCTGCCACTTCGCTGCTGTTGGCATCCAGCCTGCCCAAAGCCACTTGGTGCCCTGGGAACGGCACCAAGTCCTCCCCCAAGAGCCCTGGTCCGAGCCCCCACTGCAAACTCAAACCCATGCCAAGGTGCGGACAGAGGGACAGAACCCTTCCCGGGCCAGGAGGTCCCCAGTGGCACATGGGTGGGTCGAGGCCACCCATCTCTGGAGCTCTTGCAGGATGTGTCAGGGCTGGTGAGCCAATTCCCAGGTGAACCCTGCCCAGCAGCACCCTCTGTGCCCTGCACCCCCACCTGCAGCAGCACCCACGCCTCAGCCAGCCCCCCAGCCCTGCTCCTAGAGCCGCTGGGAAACATGCACAGGCGTGCAGGGCTGGCTGGTGGGGCTGCTCCCCCAGCACGAGCCACAGGAAGGAAAATAAATAATTTAAATATTTTCCCTTGCAGATAAAATTTTGGAGGGTTTCAAGCCTCCTAATTCCTCATTGTTGAATGAAAATTGTCTGATAAATTATTGATTGTATTTTAAATGTACCCACAGAAACCATTTTAATTCTTCTTTTCTCTTTTTGGAAATAATTAATCTGTTTAAAGTTTTTAATCACTTGAAGATCTTTCCTGTTAATTGTTACCTGGAGGGGAGGGGTCCTGCCTGCCACACAAGCCCACCAGCTTGTGGGAGACTCCAAAGGGAGGAACTGGCTGTGGGAAACCTCGTGGCCACACTCCACTGCTGGGCCAGACCCTCACACCCCAGCTTCCTGCAGCATTCCCTGAGTGGTATCTGCCACACCAGCCTGTCCACGAGGAGAAGAGGCTCTAAGGAACAGGACTGGTCCCCTTATTTGTACGTGTCAGCTTGTACTCGCATCGCCTCCCTCCTTTCACAGGTTCTTATCAGAGGCTGTTCTGCATTAGCTTGCATCCCGTTTTCTTCCCCCAAAAGCAGGGCTGTCCAGCACCAGAGCAGACCCCGAGCCCTGCGGCTGGAGAGGTGCCAGTGGGAGCCGGGCAGGTCGGGTGGCCATGCCACGAGCACAGCAGAAGCAGTTGGGAGCAGCGGGCAGAAGCCAACCTTCCTGCCGCTCCAGAGCCCCTGAGCGCAGGCAGGTAGGGGGTGAAGGGCAGCGGAGCCCTCTGGGACCAAAGCAGAGTGGAAATGGGTCTCTTTGGCCCCATTGCTGCTGGCCTGGCTCTGCTCCACACATCCCCCGTGCATGGTTGTTTGTTCACACCCAGCACAGGAACTGGGTTGCCTCTCTCTGTCACCTGCTCCTCCACAGCTGGCTGGGAGACGCTGAGCAGACCCAGCCTGGCTGCTCAGGAGTGCCAGTGAGAAGCACTGGGAACGTTATTCTTGCCATAAATGTGAGCTGGGATGTGCAGCCTGCAGTCTGTGATAACGCCTGGTAGCCTGCTCCAGTGGGGAGCACATTGCACAATGGGGAGGAAAATACAGGAGGAAAATATTGCTAAATATTGCTAGAAACCCTGTGACATTTAAGAAGGAAAAAGGAAAACCACACTATCTTAGTAACCCTGTCCCTAATAAGAACAGCAACAGTAATGACAGTGCGGGAGCCCTCTCGAGTCCTAGCTCAGCTCCAGTCAATCACCGTTGCTTGGCTGCCCGATGGGAAGGGGGATTTGTGCTGAGAGATGTCCCCAGGCTGGGAGGGGGCCGGGTAACAGCACGTCCTGTCAGCCATTCCTCCTTACCGAGACACTGATGCTCAGGTGCTCGGCACCAAGGGCTGGCCCCAGCCAGTTGCCCCAGCACATCGCAGCATCAACCACTAGCAGAAAACAGCATTTAGGATTAACAAACATCTCTACAGAGAGCCCCCTCAGGGGATGGGACACGTAATCCTGAAAACACATCACAGCAGGATGGACCACTGCCCTTGGCTGCAGCATGGAGAGGACACTGTGCATGCAGAGTGAGGCAGCCTGTGAAGGCACTAACTGTCCTTGCAGGCTTGTTGCAGAACATGGTATCTGACTGAGAGCACCACTAAAGATGGACGTGCTGTAAAAAATGTGGGCCAGGAAAAGACAGCAGTGGTGGAGACCAGCAAAAAGTGAGATCTGGAGAAGGTATTCTTTAAGGACAAGAGAAGGTAAATTAGATGCTAAGAATGAAAAAGGTGTGTCTCGGACAGCAGCTCTTGATGGATAGAAAACAGCTTAAAAATTGCACTTGGCCCATCACTTTTGCAGAGAAAGTTGTTGAGCTGCGTCTGCTGCCCCTTGCTCTCCTGCAGATGCACAGCAGCGGGAGCTGCAGCTGACACAATGCCCACGACCAAGGAGCAGCTGGGTCTGAACAGTCTTCTTCCAGCTGTGCACAGAGGAGATACCTGTCACAGCTGAGGGGCCCCAAATGGGAATATAGATACAAGCTAAATTTGGGCAATATTATTGCCCACCTTGACTAAGTGGGCAATAGAAGGAAACTCAGTTAAGGGGCTGGGTAAAGCTGCTACCAAAGAGCATGCTTGGAGCATAGGTGCAAAACTGCAGTGCTGCTCACCGCAAGGGATGCAGCAACCCACCGAAGATGGGTTTGAAAATGTGGGTGGTGAAGATTCTGCTCTCTGTGAGTCAGACAGAGCCACTGTCACCACAGGTTATTGCAGGCCCTGTTTTATGTGATGCCCACCTCTGAGGGGAAACTCAGCTCCTGGCTTTTCACCCTCCTTAAGGCAGAGGTGCACCTGCACAGACAGGGACTGTAATCCTGACAGTCAGCACACACACACCATCTGCCAGTCTAAAACACCCCTGCTCTTTTGCTTTGGTCTCAGTAGCTCATTTAAGTCTTGTTATGGAATGGGTTGGTAGGTCCCAAAACATAGATAAAAACAGTAGTGTTTCACCCCAGAAGCAGTGGGAAATGTCGTAGTAATGTATCAGCTTGCTCAGGTTCTGGGGACACTCGGGTCCTTTCAATGGAGGTGCCAGTATGTATTTAAAGCAGGTCATACTATTGAGCTGGAAAAGGCAAAGATGCCAAATTAACTTCTCTAGTGGCCAGAAACACAAAGAACTTAAAGAGAACGGTATGAAGGAAGAGCCTCTTTTTGCCCTAAGTGTTGGCAGAACTTGCAGTCTGTGTGAGAGCCTCGTGCCCCACAAGCTGGGTGGCGTGGGCCAGCTCCCCTCCCAGGGCCAGGTCCTCCTGGGGTACAGGGGGAAGCAGGCAGTCCCCCTTCTAAAAAGTGCTGCAAGAGCTGACAAATGAAAGCACCAAATCTGCCTTATCACATTTGCAGTTTACTGGCATTAATGGCACAAATATTTGGCAGGTGACTTCCTTGCAGAGTTTTACTAGCTTTGCCTACCGTGCACACCCAACCACACTAAAGGACTCCCCAGCTAAGTGAAAGCTGTTGTTAGGAAGGAAGAAATTCAATAATGTACTTGTAAATTAATAAAATCCTGGCAATTGTGAAAACATCCTGGGCTTTTGTTGGCCTGGAGATTTATTCAGTCCTGCTGGCTTCCCAGCTGAGGCAGAAAAGATCATAAACCTGCCAAGAGAAATGCCTCTGCAAAATGTTCCAGGCTCAGCTATAACATTCCTCTACCTGCTGGCACAGCAGTCAAGGTGCCCCAAAAAGGCCAAGAGCTGAACTTGCAAACCCTGTCCCCTTTGTCCTTGCTAGTGGCTGCTCAGTGGCATTAACATTGACAAGAGTTGACCATTCTGCGGTTTGGCTTTGGTTCGGGGGGGGGGATCTTTCAAAGCTTCATTCTTTCTAGGAATATAGTAAGCCTCAAACTGTGTTACGTGCCCATCAAAATCAGCATGGTCCACGAGGGAGTGCTGGGAAAGCTGTTACAGGGATCTGGGCTGTGCACCAGCTCCTGTTCGCAGCCAGTCCAGGTTTCTCGCTGTGCTGGTTCACCACTCGCTCAGGCAGCGGGAGCTTTTGTCAAGCGCTTCCAGGACACACCTACCTCGCCCCGGAGCTGCCATTTGGCTCCTGGTTTCACTTCAGGTTGCTTCTTCAGACGGCCAGATGGCTGTGTGAGCTGGGACTGCTGGCAGTACCCTACTTCCCTCTCATCAGCCCTGCATCAGAAATGAGGGAACTATGGAGTCTTGGCCAAACAGAGCTTCTTCTCTGCGGTGCGCCATCCCAGCTGTGTACGAGAACCCTTCATAAGTTTAGGTAGAATCAAAGCATTTTATCTTTGAAGACACATCAGCATGAAAGTCAGACCACGAGGAGGGTGATGGTATCGGGCACCCATGCCACTGTGGTACACCGTTGTCTCCATGTCAATGGGGTCCAGGAGCAAAAGCTGTCCCCAGCTGCCTCTTGGAGGACTGCCGGCAGCAATTGCAGCTTCAAGCTTCCCTGAGAAGAGCCTCTGCTGAGTTGCAATGGCAACAGCACGGGGATAAGCAATGCCACATGCCCCGTCAAGAGCAGGGGCACACAGGGCAGGGAGACCAGACTCACCCCCACAGCACTGGGAGCTCATGGTGGGGGCAGGCGGGAAAGGGAACGGTTGCGCTCTGCGAGAGCACAGCAGCAGCAGGAGCGGCTGTCTGAAGTGACATCCACATTCCTGCTCCTGCCTGTTAAACAGGCCAGACACAGCTCTCTTGCCCTTGCTTCCCCAGCACTGCTTTGAGACAGCAGAACATTTGGCTCCTGCGATACGAGTCAAACACATTAACTCCAACCCTCCAGGGAGTCTCTGAGCACTGTACCTACCTCTGCCGCTTCCCCAGGGGTCAGCAGCTGATCCAACATCTTTCTGACTATCTGTCAAGGCAGCAGAATTCACAGCATTTTCCTTGGGTTTATAAACGCTCCAGAGCCCCCAAGCCCAGGCACAGGAGGTCCATGCTCTCTATGAGTAGCGTCATTACAGGATGGACTGCAGTCAAGATGACAGGGCCACTGATGGGATCTCTGCTGTACAGACTTCCAGCCCAGATCCCAATGGACAATGAGAACCCGGCTGCCCTGCCCCATGCTAGGCCGGCTCTGCAAACTCTCCGCTTTGATGAAACAACCCACGGCTCTGCCCCTACAGAGCCAAACACAGCTGCCAGCACAAATTCAAACTGCCCAGCTCTAGTGGCAAGAGAGATCGATCAATAACTGGCAGCACAGACCTCTAGCATGGGATGTTTTGCCTTCACAGGTGCAGGAACAAGGCTGCACCCAGGGACTCAAAAGGGCTGAGCAGTGAGAGGAGGACACTAGGGCTGCAGTCAGAGTTTGCCAAACATTTAATAGACAAATGATCCAGAACCAGCACTTCTGAGGAGCTGCAGCATTTCATTTTCATTGGGGAACGCTCAGCTAGCTGATTTTATGACAGTATGTCTTTTTTATATATATATAAAATTTGTGAGTGAATTTAGTGCTTATGAAACCAAAGGAGTAATAGCACTGGCAAGAACCAGGGATAAGGTGGAAAGATAGGCCAGCATCCTGTGGTCATGAAGCAGCACAGCACCGTGCGCGATACCACTTGTACCACACTCAGGAAGGCAGCTGCCCTGCTCTTCCAGATCTCCAGACCAGACACCAGTCATTTCCTGGGACTCAAGTGCTCAGTCCCTCAGGAAGAAAATCTCCACCCATCTCAGCGTGATACTCACGAAAGCAGAAGTTGCTTGTGCCAGTCCTTGTGTGGTGCAAGTGATACCAACAAAGCTTCATGCAGCTCTGCCTGCCAGAGATTCATATTGGTCGTCTCCAGAGTGGTTACCCAAAATGTCCCAAGAGGCAACAAAAGAGAAAGGGGTAACTCATCTAATTTCCCTCCAAGTCAGGCATAAGAAAAGCTGAGCTACTCCTCGTCCTGCACTGCAGAGCACCTTCCCTGCTGTGGTCTCTGTCCTCCCACTGCTCCTCATTTCCAGCAAGGGTCCAGTACAAGGGAGCCCTGGGAAGCATCTCAGGCACACCACCCCTCCCCACAGGATCACTCCCTGCTTCCAATCCTGTCTTTTTATACATTAATGCCAAACTGCAAAACTGCCCAGGCCTTTTGTAACGTCTCATGATCTGTACAACCAGTGATGACCATGTTGATGCAATGTGTACTTTCCCCTGCTGTATGAAAATGTGCTGCCTCAGCCCTGGGCCCCCACCCCTCTTGCTTTACTCAGCTTCTCTCCTGCATTCTTGACTGCCTTATCAGCTGCACTGACGCTCAGTCTTCATCTCTCTTCATCTCCCTTTCATGCAATGACACAGGCAGATTTTTTTTTCCAGTCATTTACACATTTTTGCTACTTACAGACTAAGATTTTCTGGCTGATAACAAAAGGATCATCAGGAGGGACATCCCCATCACTTTGCTCAACTGACTGCCTCTTGCATCTGCTGGGCTTTTGAATATCTAGGGTGCACTCAAAGAACCAGCCGCACTTTACCTTCTAGCTCTTTCTGCTTGCAGACCCTCCTGGGCAGCTGCTTCCTCTTGCCCCTCCTGCTCTGGCAGGTCTTTGGCAGGAGGTCAGACTGGATAAGCAGAGCCATCCCCTCTGGTCTGGAACCTGTGAAATGCCAGATTTTACATCCAAGCTCAGCTTCCATCTAGTGATCAACCATCCATTAGCTAGCAGTACAGGCTGAGTGGGACTACACAGAGCCCATGAGGGAAGGCAAGGGGCCAGCCGAGCTGTGAGCTGTGAGGGCAGGAGAGATGGTCATGGCACAGCAAGGCAGAAACTGCTGAGGCACAAAGGCACCACCAGTCTACAGCAAACATCCATTTTTATTCTGACGCCATCATCCCATCGTCCCCAGCGCACAACCCCCTGATGCCAGAAAGAGACTGGTGTGCTGGAGGGCACTCACAGAAAGGATGAGGGGAGACCCTGGTGCTGAGGAGCTGACCCTGAACAAAGCAAAAGCCGATCAGCCTCCTGCCTATTCTGTAAGCCAAGGGGAGGAAGAGGGGAGGCATGAAGCAGGGTGGCACCACAGCCTTCAGGGAAAGAGTCCTGGTACTGAGGAACTGCCCCCAAGTCCCCAGGGCCAGGGCAAGAGCCGAGAGGAATGGCCAGAGCAGAGCGCACAGCGCTGGCCTGCAGGGCTGGTCTGCTGGTAGAGCACAGCCCAGTTCCAGCTGCTTCCAGTGCCAGCTCCTCTTTGCCAATGCTACTCCACAGCAGGTGCCACACAGCCATTACCCATGGAGGCAGCCGCCCTGCAGCACCCACCCGGCTCTCACCCCACCGAGGGGGCCTGGGTGTCCCATCCCACTCTTGCCTGCTGACCATGGGATCAGCTACTTCCCACCCCAGCACAAAGGTCAAACCCAAGATTTTTCTGATGACCGGGGCGGGGGGGGGGAGCTGCAGGGCAACAGGAGACATCTGCTTTCTTGCTTTCAAATGTTTTTGCAGAGCTCCATCTAGGGGGTGATGTTGCTGGACAAAGCTGCAGAGCAAGATAGGTACCAGTAAACAAGTAAATGGCTCCTTCCCCTGGCCCGAGGCCTCTTGTCACACACTTACGGTGCTAATTAAAAAGGGAGGGAACAGCCCATAAATTTTACAGTTTATTCTAACTTCAGTTCCAGCTGGCTTTAAAAGAGCTGATGAAGGTAAGTGCATCTGTGCAGATCACTGGTGCATCACAGACAGAGAGCCAGAGCGCTTAATTAAATGTTATTCTAGGAATAAAATTTAGCCCTCATCGGACGAGACTGAATATTAAAGCATCAATTTCCTGAAGGAGACCGGCTGTAATCAGAGTCTCCTGCTATGGGAAAGCAAAAATAATCCCCGCTACTGACACCACCATCCCTCAGACAATGGCGGAAAAAAGTCCCACGGCCATGGAAACGCACACAGCTGCAAAGGACAGAGCTGCCCCACAGAGACAGCAGCTCCTTGTGAGGTCCCACGGGCACACTCTGCTTGCCAGCCCAAGTCCTGCAGGAAACGGTGGCTCTGAAAGCGTTCCTCCTCCTGGCAGCATGGGCCAGTCCCCCGGTGCAGCTCAGGGGGCTCCTAAGCTCCCGGGAGCTGGTTTTCAGGTGATTGTATGGTTTCAGGCAGTTCTGAGGCTCCTCATGGGCATGGGAAATCTCTGCCTACCCGGTGCTGAAGGAAGGGGGGATCAGTCCCTCTTCTGCAGATGTGCCAGCCCCAGTCTGGCGGAAATGCAGCCTCTGGGCTGTGTCCACAGACTGGTGCCCGTATGCAGACATGAAGTAACATGCACCCTCACTCTGATCTATCTGCTCTCTGCACCCAGCCAGGCACTCCGACCTTCTCCCATGGCCTTGCCGACAATGGCTGACAGTTGCTTTTCCATTCTGCTGGCACTCGAGCCACTGCTCCCTGCAGCTCCCCCCAGCTGCTCTCCCCCCTTCACTGGGGTCCCAGACCGCCCTGAGACCTGGCAAGTGAGAGCAGCACAGGCTGCTAAAAGCAAATCAGGCACCTCCCCAGCCTTGCTGCACCCTATGCTACCAGATGCTGTGCTGGAGAAAGATCCCAGCGTCAGAGCTGCAGCAACCAACAGCAGTTCAGGTAGCTGAAGATCCCCCTTGGGAGGGGATACAACAGATCTACCCGCATCCTCCATGTATTTTTATTTCCAAGTAAGTCATGGTGTCTCATTTTATGGCATCAGCCCCTGGATGAAGGAATAGCGTTAAACTTCACAAATCCTCTAATATTGCTGTGCCTACAGTTGGAGGCCTTCACCTATGCAGATATTACTTCTCCTTGGCTCAGAGGTCTCTTTCTAATTTAATACTTGCCCAATATTGCAAAATTCATAACATGGGCTTCTCCAGAGGAATGCAGCTTATCTCCTAGGAAAGGGCAGTCTGTCATTGCAGCTGATTCTCTGCTATTCTGCCCCGTTCCCATGTCAGGACAGCAGGGCGATGACTGGGAGGCCAGCGCATACCTTAGCACCCAGGCCAGGCAGTCCATGCCTGGTCCAGTCCCAAAGGAAGCCGCAGCGAGCACGGGGCAAAGGCTCTGCCTGCAGGTCCTTCCTCTCCTCGGATGGTCCCCACCATCTCCCCACCCTGAGCCTTGACAAATCTCTAATCTTAACAATATTAGCCAAGGGGGCTGGCAGCTGGATCTGCCCTTTGCTGGTACTGTCAGATCAAATAGTTGCTAATTGACCAATGTGTCTACTTTTGCTGAGCTATTAGCAACGGCACCATGGCAGCTTTCTGACATTAATTATCTCTGAGTTAGCAGTATCTGAAAGCATAAATAATAGTTCGGCACGATGGCAGGGTGAGCTCAGTGCTTCAGGCATGCTGGGGCAGGCTGACGTGGCCACCATGCCCTGGTGCAACCCAGATCCCGAGCTGTGGGTGCCATCGCTGGGCCCTGTAGCCAGGAAGGTGTTGGGCAGCACGCAGAACAGCCAGCTCTCCTCCAAAAGCACTCAGCGTTTGGTCGGACTGTCACAGTCCAGGGACAGCCTGCTTCTTGGCCCACTTTCATCAGTGACAACAGTACAAGAGACAACAGCATGCCGGCATGAGCTAGACTGGCTGGGCTTTGCACTGGTTTTGAAGCGCTGTCTTACAGCCAACACAAACACGAAATGCAGCAAGAGAACAGCCTGTGCAAAGCCCACAAGGGACATCCCTCCAGCAGACCATCACCACAGAGAGAAAAGGATCAAACATAGCAACCCTCAGCACACGTTCCCTTTCCTGGCAGCTCTAAGAGGTTCCCATTAAGTCAGTCACCCTTGGTTAGAGGGTCTGACTGTCCCCACAACAGCTACCTCCGAGATTAGCAGAGCTCAACAGTTAGCAAGTAAAGGAGCTGCAGCAAAGGCTCCAGGCACTCCACACTGCTGAGAGGGCTGGGATAAGTTTAAGACACACTTATCTGCTTTTCACACATGCATTTGCATTTAGCAAACACTCACCTGAAAGACTCTGAACCCTTGTTGCTTCATTGTAACACAGCTCCTGCACAAATCCCCCAGCCTGGCCCTTCTGGCTCCTCTCAAGGACTCGCACACTGGCACTGCTGCCTCGTCTGGAGTCCAGGCACCCCTGGAAGAGGTTTTCTCCTGCCTGGCTGCTGGGGGGTGGAAGTGGCTCCCACCAATGCTTCCTGACGCAGAATCCTGCCGTCTGAGGGAGTCAGACCAAGCCCCCTCATCTGGAGCACCACCTACCAGCCCCTACATCCAGAGAGGAGAACGGCTGGAGAGCGGCGTGGGTTTGTGGTGATGAGGGACAGGGGCTCTCTCTGAGGGCATCTCCCTTGGCCGGGAGGAGCCACATTACCTACCTCCCTCCAGAAGTGACTGATTTGAGCCTATGTTGTCATATCCTTTTTGAATAATGTAATTGATACATGATACAAGGGCTGGGCTTAAGTGAAGATTAATTAATTGATTTTCACGGGTTAATCCAAAGGCTGGGCCCCAAATTGTCTGTCTGCAATGACCATCATGGACATTGCACAAGAGCCAGCCAGAGGACTCCAGAAATGTGCTTAATGAAGACTCCTTCTGTCACTCAGAAGCTTGTTTGTGCAACACCAGCTCAGAATCAGCTGACATTTATGCCAAAGTTGATTTTTTTATGTAGTAAGACAGAGCTGCGCAGGACACGCTCATCTAAGTGGGCAGCGTATTGCCTGCCCTGGTGTCTGTCACCAGTGTGTCTGTCCCCACTGATCCCAGCATCCCCACCACAACTCCCGTCCGGGACCATTAGCACCATCTCGCTGTGCCCCCTCTCCTTTGCCTCGAGCAGGCTCAGCTGCTCAGCACCAGCCAGCCCAGCCTGCACCCGCCAGTGCTGCCAGCCGGGGGCTGCCAGTGCCCCTCACTTCTCCTATCTCGTCCCAGCTCTCTGTGCCAAGCCACATGGCAGGCACTTTGGGTAGTCACATCCAGGAGAAAATGCAAGCAGTCTCAGACCCACACTTCACTCCCGCCAATGCCAAGCTCATACATGGAAAGGATCTGGCTGTTATCCAGCCCCCTGCTCTTTGCCTGCATCTGCTCTGTCCCAGCGAGTCTGGAGACTCCTCAGCCTGCCGAGGACAGACAGGGCTGCCTGCAGCAACCACAACTTTTCTCCTACTTTCCTGTGGGTGCTGGCACCTTTGGTGTCCCTGAGCTCTGCCACAGTAGCTGCCCTGGGCAGCTTTTCTCTAGCAGCTTTGTCTAATTCCTGCAGTGGTGAACCAGGGTGTCACAGCCCACGAGGCCAGCTCTGACCATGGGTGACACATAGGCAGGGGAGAAGAGCCCCTTGCCATGCACCCCGTCACCCTGCCTACGGCACCACTCCTAGCCTGCTTCTGTGGGCTTCTCTCTCTTCCTGGCTTTTCTGCCAGAGGGGAAGCGTGTCCCCAGCCCGCCATTTCAGGCCTGCCATGAGCCTGCTCCCCCAGCTGTGGCTGTCCCCCAGCATCACGAGCAGGAGCACAGCAGTGGCCCCCCATGTGCTCACCCCTGCATTAGCAGGGGGTATAGTGTGAGCAGCAGGAGCCAGTCCCTGGCACAGCTGTGCCCTCCAACGTGCATGCAGTAAGAGTGCCAGGGCGCGAAGGTCACAGCCAGACCCAGTGACACTTGCTTTCCAGTCCCTCCATCTCTGTGACATTTGTCAGCTCCTCTCCTCATGCCTGGGACAAGTCACTGTGCCCAGCGGGTGCTGCAGCTGAGGAAGGGTCAGTAGGCAACGGAGCCCACTGCCAACGCTGCAGCAGCATGGTGTTTTCTGACTGCAGCATCAGGAGGGCACTGCAGAGATAGCCTCCGCCCGGAAAATGTGTGAGAGGCTCCAGCACCTGGACTGGCTTTCTTTTGCCATAGGTATGGTGGGTTACATGGTCACAAGGAGAGAGCAGTTCCCAAGGCTTTTGAACTGGGACTAACCTCGGATTTCTAGCTGGGAACATACTGCCAAAAATACAACCCTTCAAAGCAGCACTTCCCTGGGGAAGAGATGAGTGCACCCACTTTCTGTCTTGCTCAAGCCATGACAGAAGCAACTAGACCTCTTACAAAACCACTGTTCATATGCCTGGTATTCCCTAGTGCCACCACCCAGCTGCATCCCGGGAGCGCTAGCAAGACAAGGATATTGCTAAAGAAGGAGAGGCAGAGAAAAAGCACCTTCCAACTCCAAAAGAAGCTCCCAGGAAGCCCAGCTGGGCTATGAAATCGCAGCCTGAGCAGCTGCTCTGGGGCAGGGCACAGAGGCATGGGGTGCAGAGCTGGGCACTGGCCCCTGGGGAGCTGCAGGGATGAGGCGGGGGGACAGTCTGCAGGAGACTTCTGGAAGTTTCCACTAACACGGAGTGAATCGTTCTGGCTGAGGGGCCACCTGAGCTTCCCCTGTCCCCACTCTCCTTGTGTATTTAACCCTGTCCTTGGGAGCCATTAAATTCCTGCTCTGTTGAAATAACCAGTAGATTCAGAGGTGAGAAAATGGAGTGTGCTCAGTTTCTGTCCCCTCAGGGCAAGCTGATACACACCAGCCAATGGCCAGTACCACAAAACACAATACACTTCCTGGTATTTCACCAATTATCCATCTGGGCAAGGCATGCAGCAGGTTAAACAAGCTGGGCTCATCTTCTGCTGGATGGTGGTAGCTTTGAGGGAATTCAGACCTGTAGCCAAGGGTAGACTGAGATGACCTTCTGGAGTGTAATTGTAACAATCTTGCCATTTTTATTCCCTAGTAGTTGAAATATTTCAAAAACTAAATGACCCAAGGTCATTAAACTTTGTAAAGAGATTGCTGCAGGTATTTCCAGACATCTATCAAAAACTAAGTCACCATGACTGCCTATGACTAGAGAAGAGCATAGATCGGCAAACAGTAAATTGTCCTGTTTTATATCCCTTTGGAATTTTTGCTGAGGTTTCCTAATTTTTCATATCCAATTTGATGACCATATTAATTAAAATTACAGTTGAGTAAGAGATACCTTTATTCTCTTATCACCTGATCTGATATGAAGAATTAGTCTAACTGTTGAAAAATAGCATGAAGACAGAAACTTGTATAACACAGGTTTTTTAAACCAGTTTCTCATCTAAGGCAGGTTACTTTTGGGGACTACTGCTTGCCTGCAATATTTGAAAGAGACATGCAAAAAGTTTCCATGTTTTTTGCTTTCTCTGTTCGTAGCTGCACAAGCTGAGGCTATATAAATATGCAGAGATGCAGGTCTGGGACACCTTCATCTCATTTCTGGTACTCCTAGCGTCTATCACAATATTTATTGTAAGAATAAAAGCAATGCAAACAATGAGATCCTTTTAAGCAAAGGTACTGAGGAAACTCCCTCAAGCTTGGAGAGCCAGCATCCCACTGCCACCCACCCCCAGGCAGGCCCATCAGACATGGGGGAAGCGTACTGCCCAGCTCCTGCCGCAATGTGCCACTCTACAGAGCTGGGCCCGTCCTGCCCTGCCTCTAGCAGGGTTAGCCCAGTCCACTGTCTGTGATCCAGTGATACCCCTGCCTCGCCACAGGCACCAGCTGCTGGCGGACGAAAGTCAAGGTTGTTTAAAAAGTTGTACATTGCACCAGTACAACATCAAGCGTTACTTCATGCAAGGGACACTACAGAGCATCCCTGCTACCACCTTTGGACAGCAGTAGCATGACGGATGTACTCTGAGCGATGGACACGATTCAGGAAATAAAATACTCATTGGCCAGTGTCCCCATGGAGGTTTCCCAAGCCAGCAGCTCATGCAGTGTGCAGGATGAGGCCAGCACGTTCAATGCAACAGTGAGCATCTGCTGCCAGGAGGACCCTGTCTGCAAAAGTGATACAGCAGCACCAGCTACTCTGCTGCTCATTTTAAAAGTGTGACACAAACTTATATCGCAAGATTAGATTAGTTTTTCTTGCCATTCTTTTTGCTCTGTTTCAGTGGGGGAGAGAAAAAAAGAAAAATCAAGCCACAGCTAACATGATCAGGGTGTGCACGGTGAGCAGCCCAGAATGCTGTGAAATCACATAAAAGATTTGATCA
Organism: Aquila chrysaetos chrysaetos; assembly: GCF_900496995.4. Taxonomy (NCBI): domain Eukaryota; kingdom Metazoa; phylum Chordata; class Aves; order Accipitriformes; family Accipitridae; genus Aquila; species Aquila chrysaetos. The sequence continues at coordinate 415,460 of NC_044028.1, read as the reverse complement.
GAGTCAATATCAGCTGCTGAGCTGTAATAGGTTTTGTGATTCTCCTAACAGGATTTTAATTTTATGTTTATTATCTGGGGACTAGCAAAGCACAGGAAATGCCTGTGTGGTGGTGCAGGCCCCCTTTCCCTCAGTTCTCTGGAAGCCTGGGAAGACTCCAGTGCAAAGCAAGCTGACTTTCAGTATTTTTAATTTTTGCTTGTGTTCCCCACGCTTGGCAGGAGAGAGTGAACTTAATTAAAATCAATGGAGAAAAAGAATGGGATAAATCACAATATGAATATTCTCAGTGTCTGTATGCAAGCACAGCACACAGCTCCTGCCGGCATTCAAAACCAGCAACTCCTTCAAGGCACGGAGGAACCTCCCTGCCCTCCATTGTCTCCAACAACAACAGCTCTTCGGAGCATTGCAGCTCCACTTTGGAGGCTGCTTCCTCCCTCCCTTGCTCGCCCTTTGCCAGGATGGGAGATGGTTGGAAGCAGCCAGGAAGACGCTTCCGCAGAGCCTGCTGGCGTGTGCTGTCCTGGGCAAACAGCGTGCTGCCTGGGCAGCCCCCAGGCAGGCACTGCCGCAGCCTGGGCTGGCAGAGCCAGTCCACCCTTGCTGGCCAGCACTGCCCCTATGCAGAGGGGGTACCAACCCCTGCCCGACAGACCCCAGCTCCACTGTGGAGGCAGTCTCACAAGACATTTTTCCTTTTGTTCTGGTTTTGGCATTTTCCAGGGGTGAAGGGGAGTTGTCTGATTCTTTTTCTCAACCAGGAAACTTAGTTTGGAAGTGTGTGCTTCCCACAGCAACATAGAGCATCATCCTTCACTCTACCTGCAATGCCCAGGGCCTCCCTGCTGCAGAGCAAGAGCTGGGGAGAAGTCTGGGACACAAACAGCAGGGGCAGGAGAGGGGCTGCTCCCCATGGCGGTTCAGCTTTTGTGAGACCCATCACAGAACATGAACCATCACAGGTCAGAAAATGGGAGCAAGAGAACAGGGGAGAAGAGCAGCAGGAAGAGGGGATGCTGGGAGGTAAACTGCCAGATCCAGCACCCTGCTCATTCCCAAATGGGCTGTTTAAGGGTAATCTCCAATTGCTTTTCCGAAGCAAATAACAGCTTTTCAGAGCCACCTGCCAGCAGATGTTGATGGACTTTAAAGCTTTTACCATGTCTGTCAGAATTTAATTGCCATTTGTAGTATGCTAAGCTCTCCAGTGGGTTAATGCAGTGCCAGGAGTGCCTTACTCTGGACTCGCTGGGCTCCGCAGCCCCGCATCAGTGACCGCAGCACCCACGAGCCCTCAGACCCTCCAGGGTGAGGGAGGCACCAGGCTATGCCAGCAGTGCGGCTGCCCCGGAACATAGTGGGACAGCCGGGGCAGCCCTGATCCTGTGCCCAGTGGCAGCGCTGCGCAGGAGATTTGATGAGGGCACCCAGGTGTTCCTCCCCTGCCGAGAGCAGACACTGCACCACTGCTCTGCAGCCTCCTGAAGTGACACTTTTTTCAAGCCTCTTTGGATGTTACAAGCACTATATGGGGCCACAAAGCAGAGAGATGACCTGTTGGCAACCTAAGCCCTGCAGGGCTGGCAGAGTCTCCGCAGTGGCTGGAGAGCACGGAGGGCAGAGAGAGCCCTCAGCTCAGCATGGACCTGCCGCAGGGAGCCCTGCAACACCGCAGCGGGCTGGGGCAGCCTGTCCTCCTCACCAGCCTCTGCAAAGTATATGCTGTCCTGACCTGCCTCCTCCCCGCCCTGTGAACCTGCAACGGGCACCATACCGGGGCTCCATCCCACCACATTTAGCTGCCACTGTAGCCATCATGCAAGAGCTACGGGGCTTTCTCTCTCCATGCAGCAAGGGGTTCAGCCTTAATAAAAAAAAAAATCATTATTCCATTGTATAGCACTGCATGCCAATCCCTTCCAGATGAATTAATTTCTTAATCACACTTTTAATGGGGGAGACTGTTACAGCCCATGCGGGAGTGGTTAATATTAGTACTATTTAACTGTCGAAAGCTTTTCATATCGTAAACTAGGCTCACAGTCGAACAATAAAACTCACAGTTTAATTGGTGGGTAACAGGCCTCCTGGCACTCATAGCTTCTAACGGCTGACAGCAGCAACGCCGCATGCTGGACCAGGACAGCCGGCTGCTTCGCACAGCCTGAGAGCCGCTCTGCCATGACCCCCACGCCAGCCCTGCTCCTGCTGGCGTGGCGCAGCAGGGCAACCCCCAGAATGACTGGGGGGGCATTCACCCCCCTCCAGGCTGGATCACTGCCTGTAGTGGGTACACACATGTGGGTGTATGGCGCGAGTGAGCACTCAGCATGTATGTGGGCTGTTCATGACTGCATTTTTCTTCCAGTCAATCTTTCATAGATTTATGCTGGAGAAATGGGAGCATTAAATATCCCCTTGCTGTAATTCAGCATGCAGCAAGAGATACAGATTTAAATATTTAGTAGCACATAACTGGCTAAAAGCCTCAGCAACATTTTTAAAAATCACTTCTTAATAAAACTGGACTGAAATATTCCCCACAGTTAGAATTTATGGCTGGTAATTGGTGTTCTTGTGATAAATAGGAGTGAATATATATTTATGAACAACAAATATTAATGAAGAAATAATACGGGAGCCCAACTTCAGGCTGTGCAGCTTGCTATTACTCTACAGTATTCCCCAAGGAACGCTGACATCAGGCAAACACAAAGGCCAGATCAACAGTGCTGTTTGACTGAAAAATCCAGGAGAAAGGGAGTGTGGTCCTGGGGCACAGAGGCCGGCTCCAGAGGTGGCTGGATTCAATGACAGCCTCTGCATGCAGCCGTACAGGCACACATACATCCGATGTGAACTCTGCTCCCTTGGCTATGTATCAGAGATATTGAGGATCTAAGTCGCAGCCTGCAAACACTCCAGCACTATTGATTCTTATCATGGGTGAGCCATTAATTTGCATGTGTTCCCCCATGATTAAAAACCTGGAGGCAAAGCCCATAGTAACTGCTCCTCTTCTTCTGTGTGATGGCAGGAAGAGATTTATCTCCAGGTGATGATCTTGATCACCACTTAGGCACAGCACAAGCGAGAGCAGCATGTTGATCTCTCTTCATTTTTCACCCAGCAGGAACCGTTTTTAATGCCTGCTGCCTTCTGCACCAGAATCTCGAATTAATGCATAAGCCAGACAGAGGAATTCCAGAGAACACCATCCACCAGCTGATGGGTCCTCACCTGAGCACAACATTGCTCTGAGCCAGTGCGAGGCTCTGCCTGAGCCCAAGCTGGGCAGGGAGGCAGAGGAAAGCCTGGCTGGCGTTTGCAGCATGCTGGGCACCACTGATACACCTGCCGGAGCCGAGTGGAGTGAGCCGTCAGGCTTCCCAAGGTCCGTGGAGGGTACCAGAGCCTGCGGACAAGGCAGGCTGAAACAAGGCACTGACACAATCCCAGGGAACTGGCTTCAGGGAGTTAACTCTGCAGCATGAGCAGTTGGACTAGCTATCACACACCAAGCCTGGCTGTTCCCCTGCCTGCTGCCGTAACTGCCCTCCCATGAAGGCTGGCACTCTCCACCACGCTCCAACAGCACAGAAGAGCCACACTGTCTGTGAAAGCCAGAGCAGCCAAAGAAAACATTTCTAGCATTAAATAAAAGAGACGTTTTTATTCTGCAATAGAAGCTCTGTGATCTTGGAACACAATTTGCATAAACAGACAATTTGGCTATAAACAATTTCAACATTAACTGGTATTTACATATAGAACAACTCACTCAAAATACAATTAAAGGCCTTGATGGATTGGAAAATGTCAAAACATTTAAAAGGCTTCAACACACGTGTTTGATTTACATCTCCTTGGTCCGACATAAAACTGGAGTTTGTTTACATTTTCTCTGCCAGAGCCCAGAGCACATGGAGATTCTGGCTCCCTGCATCAACAACATGGATTATCAGCATCAGCACGTGCAGAGATCGATTTACTGGTTATTCCCCCACATAGGGAATCATCTGTGTTTTCTCTAAGAGCAAATTTAAAATGAGGTGGCTATGGCTCAGATCCCTAGGCTCACGTCACAGCTGTCTCCACTCGCTCAGTACACTTACAGGAATCTGCAGGGCCACTATTTTTCATATTGTCCAGAAAACAGAGGCTGGGAGGGTGCCATTCGTCCTTTAAAAGGACTGAACTATTCCAGCAGAAGGCAAGACCTGTATCTCACCCTGGGCTGCCTGAAAACAGAAGCATCCCAAATCAGCAGCTACTTTCGCCTTGGGCCACAACTTCTGCCTGTCCAGGGAAAGCACCTGACTCCTCACCATTCACTGAAACAAAACCTGAAACCCACCTCTCCCCACTCCCAGCCACATCCCCTGCTCATGAGCTCTTTCCTTCTACGCACCAGAAAGCTGACTACCCTACACAAAGTGGAACAGCTCCAGTAACAGAATAAAGCCCATCTCACCCCAAACAGGCTGCTACTGCAGACAGGGCACTGACACAGGAGGTGGAAGATACATGTTCAACTGCCCTTGGAGGGGAGGTAAAGCACAGCCCAGCCCCTTCCCATCCTCGAAGATGCTCTACCAGACAGAATGAGGGGCGAAGGAAGGAGCCTTGCTTGCACCGCGTACCTGCATGGTAGAGCTTGCCAGGCAAGAGCTTTACAGCACATGAGGGCCAAGCAAGGTGGTGGGAACCAGGCTGCATGCTTCGGTCTGGTTCAGTTTCATACCATCAGAGCTTGTCTGTCTGGGACCAGCACATGAAACAACCTAGCTGAGACTGTCCTGACTGCCAGAAGTTAAGGATCCCTGGAAATCTCACCAGACACTTGGTATTTTTACCCCCAAGTTCTCTGCCTCTGACTGCACACTCAGGTTATCTGATAGCGAGAGGAGTGCTGGAGCTTTAGTTGCTTCCCCAAACCACACCAGCCTAACAAGGCTCACCTACTGCTGAAATAATAAGCAAAAGCACTTGTCCCGTCTGTCCGTTCCCAGAACATTTCAAAAGCCGCTCACAGCTGTATTTCTTCTCTTCAAGGTCAGATAGATTCCTTAAGGGCTACAGGCTGAACAATTCCACATACATCCTAAAAATACAGAGCTTTATTTATAAATTGCCTAATATATTTTAAAGGGCAGGCACTCCACATTTTACTTTTTATTGCCACTTATCTTCCATCTCTGCCGCTGTGTTTATTCTCTCCTATGCAAAGGTGCATATCCACAGCCCTCTGTTGCTGTAAGGCTGACACGGCAGAACACCGGGAGCTCAGTCAAGTGCAGCCCTTGTAATCTGTCAGAACACTCATGGAGGAGATCCACACACTTTCCAAAATACCACTGAGCATATAAAGCAAAGCAAAAACCCATAAGTGATCATTGACCATGGAGCTCAAAGGAGGCAAAGACTGAGAGCTACGCTCGTGAAAACCACAAAATTAGCCTGGGAATACAGTGCATGAGCAGCTCCAGAAGGGAACACGCTTTGCTGCTGGCAGAGCAACACCCTTGGCATTGGGAGCTTGTTCAGCTTACAGGAAGCCATTTGCCTAGTAACGCTCTTTTACGCTTCCCTCCAGGCTACAGCAACAACCCGACTTCTGCACCTGCCTGCAAGGACAGATGCTCACTGCTGGCTCCTGGTCAGCCCAAGCTCACGCAGTCCACTCTGGAAGCCCCACGCAGCTTTGTGTGGGAGGCAGAGGCCCTGAGCAGCGCTTGCACAAGGCGCAGAAGCTCTGGGACGTGGCTGCTGGCTGGAGAGGGGAAAGGTGCTGCACAGAGAGCCTGTGTGGCGAGCACCCACTCCGCTCCCCACCGCTCCTGCCTGGGCGATGCTGCTGGAAGCCCCCCCTCTGCCCACAGCCCCCAGCCAGCTCCTGGAGGCACCAGCCTGTCCACCAAGGTCATCAGCACTGTATTAATTTGGCTTGCAGAGGGTTCTTGTCTCTCATTAGTCTGCCACTCAAAGTCCATTAGCTTCTGGCAGGGCCTTCCTGCATTAAATCCTCAGCCCGAGCCCTCCTTCCCAGGCCATGGTGGAGCCCTTCATTAGAGCTGCTGCTGCTATTGCCCAGCAAGTTGCAAGCTGTAACTTATTACAACGCAGCATATGGATGCTCTCTTTTTCCATTTGTCTGCATTAAATAATTATTTAAGCTATATTAGGTATTTATCAAGTAAACTGTCAGCATCTGAAGTTTCCTTATTGTAGCTGGAGATTGAGAGCAGCAATTTGTATGCATCCTGGCCCTTGCATAGAAAGGGCTTTCTGCAGGCTGAAATTATACGAACATGATGTTTTATGAGATACTAGAACTTAACCTCACAATTTTGGGGCGGGGGGGGGGAGAAAGGAGGTGAGGGGAACCAGGCTCGCCAGGTTGCCTGGCATAGCGAGGGGCTCCCAGCTGTGCTTCTCCTAGAAACTCAGGGGCAGCAGCTGATGGTGGGGCAGCAGCAGACAAACCAGTGCAACTGCTGCCCCGGGTTAAGGGCACTGAATGTGACTCCGCAGGGCTCCTCTGCTCCTCCCTCCTGTGCAGGCCTGTGCAGGGGTCATCCCCACACCAACCCCAGCCCTGCCACCCTCCATCTCTCCTGGGATCTCCACAGCGGTGTGGCAGCAGTGAACCCAAGGCTCACTGCAAGCCAAGCAGGGTCCAGCCCGCAGTCCCCACCCACAGGGCAGGACAGGGGGTCCTGGGTCACCAAACCCCCCAGGCAGGGATAGCGCGTGCCCACCCCGGAGGGCCCCGGCCCCGCTGCTGTTTGGTGTTCCCGTAGGGCGCTCCAACACTCCTGACTCGGGAGCCAAAATGGGGAGGGAGACTGTGTGCAGTGGCAGCCACTCCTGCCCTCCTGAGCATGCCCCCTGAAGCCCCAGGAAGGCCAGTGAAAGAGGCCTGGGCTGGGAGAAGTGCTGCAACAGCTCCTCTTCCTCACCTCCAGCTTCGGCATTTCTCTCTCCCACCCCAACTCTGACAATTTCCACAGCAGGAACCCTGCCTGCTGGAAGCTGCATCCTTTAATTTCCCAGATGGCTCAGGCTGCTCCTTTCCTTTCCCTCCCTCCCCATCTCTCCTCTCTGCAGAGCTGTAGGTGCCTTCCTCCATGTCTTGTCCAAGCTGGACAACCACATGGGGAAACTGAGGAGACGCTGTTTAGAAAAGATGTCAGCTCTTGGCAACCTGCATATTCGAGGGATTTAGCAGCTCTCCATATGAGCAGCAACTGCAGCAACCCCAGCCGCACGCCAGCCATCACCATAACTACAGCCTATGTTAGCCTCTCACAGCAGGTCTTTCAACGGATTAATTTAAAAGGTTTCAGTTTGGCTGATTGCACCTAATTTGCCTTGAACCACTGTCAGGATGCTGTGGCAGAGCTGTAGCTCTTGTCCTGGCAGCCTCTTCTCACTTCACCAGATGGCTGCCTTGGCAATTGCACATCAACTGAAGAGGCTGAACACATAGGGTGCACACCAGGCGAGCCCCAGGAGATGGCACAGTGCTCCTTCCCATCCTTAGCTGAAGCTTTGGTCTGTATGGAAGGAGTCAGGGAGTTCTGGGCAGTGCCTCAGCTCCCTGACAGGCCTGGCGGGGCCATGAAGTCAGCTCTTCTGGAGAAATCATCAGCAGGTGGCTGTTCTGGGATCAGAAAGGTATGGAGAGCCCAGAGGAGGGGGCTCACATGGGTGAGGATACTGGGTCCCAGCAGCGCCACTGCTCCCTGGTGGGAAGGGAAAGGTGCAGGGGTGCAGCAGAGCCCAAGCAGCAGAGTCCTGGTGCTTTGCATGCACCCCCAAGCCTGGCATCAGCTCTGGGACAGGGTCCATGTTTGGGCCTCTTGGAGGTGCCAGTTGCCCCTTTGCTGTAGGAAAGCCTGCACAGGCAAGGGCCGTTGGCCTGCATTTTGCTTGGTGTTTTTCATCTGGTTTGTGTGTCTAAGCATAGCATCCACAAGAGTCATGGCTTCAACCCATGAAAAAGAAGAAACTACAAAGACTGACAGACAAGTTACTTCTGACACACGCAGCACAGATGCCAGCACTCAGTATGTTCGGACTGGGACTGCATCGTGAGATGATTAGTACAGAGGTGGAAACCCATCCAGTTTTCAATTCCTGCAAGAAAGCACATAAGCCATTTTTTCCTTTATAGATTCTTGACACTTAACCTACTCAATGCTTTTTATTTGCATTGATCACATTTTATAGTATGATTAAATTTGTATGGAAGAGAACCAATTAGTTTTGTTTTACACTTATTGAATCCACTTTATGGTCAGACAAATTAACTCTCAGCAGTTAGCTTGATTTATCCAACAGCATAAAGCTTGACAATCTGTACTCTCAGATAATCAGTTTTAAAAGAATTATCTTTATTGTTATTTTTCCTGCTTGGGAGAAACCATTAAACCTGGAGGCAGGTATGAAGAGGAAGCAAACATTGTGAGCAGACTGGCCTTGTCTGGAGATTTCAAAACCAAACACGCCTGTTTGCCTCCTGACAGGGCTTTTGCTGAGAGGCACCACCATACTCTGCCCTGTCTGTGCAGTGTGACTGTCTGCAAGAGCAGAGTGACTGTCTCTTGGCAGAGAGCGAGTGCCGACACAGTGACTTTCTCTTGAAGAATGAGTGCTGGTCTGTTTTAGAAAGGCCGCTTTACCCACCATCATGGAATTGTACATAGGCACAGGACATAACAGAGGAGTGGGTGTCCAAGCTGCTGCCCCAGAGGAGCAGCTGGAAATGCTGAGCTAAGAGGGTGCTACCCACGGAAAATTACCAACAGGAGAGCTAGCGGAGAGGCTTCAGGAAAGTGAGCAGTCTGGGCACGCTGTCTAGACCTGCCAAGGATGGAGACCTGCTGATAGACACCCCTTCCCCCTCAGCTTCCACCTGGGGTCTGCCTGTCCTGGCCGACCTGTGGTCTGTCCTGAGGACAGGATCTGTCCCCGCTGCTGCAGCAGTCACTGTGCCACAGCTTGGCGCCCAGGGCAGAGCCAGCAGAGCCGTGGGGCTCACCGCCCTGCTCCAAGTGGGAAGCTGGTGTCAGAGGGGACACTGGCAGCTCTTTCCCATCCCCTACACGCTGCCCTTAGCAGGCTGACCCGTCAAGGGGAAGCCAGCTCTGGCTACAAATGACCCGAGCAGCCCCCCTCTGGCTGCGTGGGCAGCTGGCTTCACTAGCCTGGGCACTGGCAGACCTGGACACCAGGATGGACGCTTAGCACAACCCCAGCACCGCAGCAAGAATCCTGCTTCCTCCTGATACCCCTGTACCAGGGAAGGGCTCCCAAAGCAGGTGGGGGAGCATGGGGAGACATAGCTATGAGTGCTGCAGGAGGAGGAATAAGTGGCCAAAACCTGTGAAAAAACCTCTCCTGAGAAAGGGGTGGAAGTGCTGTTGATTGGATCAGGAGTAGTAGAGTGGATGGCCCTCATCGGAAGCATGTGTAATTGGGGCAATCCTTGCTGCACCCAGCACACAGCTCAAAGTGCATCGCTCTTTTCCATTGCTATGTTATTATAGATATGCCTGTCAGGATCAGGCGCAGGGCATGGCTGATGGCTGCCCTTAGGAAGTTGCCCACTCCAGGGCTGTCCCTTCTCTCTCTGCTATTTGGGCAGGGCACACAGTTTGGAAGAAATGATTGCCAGTGCTGGTAATGTGTTCCTCCGAGCTGGAACAGGCTGCTTCCAACTCAGCACACAGAGATAGGTCTCCTAGTGAGTCTGTCTTCCTCTTGTGTAAGCATTCATTAGGTTGGGCTCAGCAACATGATCATGTCTAGCAGGTCCCATCAGAAAGGAGGTTTATTACTGGCAGAGTGACACTGCCATTGACACAAGAACAAATGGGCCAAAGAAGCTGACTGGCACCTGGGCAGCTCTGAAGCCCAACCTTATTTGTATTCAGCAGCTACAAGTAAAAGAATGTGTTCCCAGTTAGTAAATGAGATTTAGTTATTAAATTGGCTCATGTGAGAGGCTGCCAGTTGTTCTCATGCAATGCAATAAATGAAGAGATGAAAGCTTATTATTTCATAAGAAGGAGCTGTTTTCTTACAGGACTAGGTGCTGGAGAGATGTTATTTTTTGGCAGACAGTGGCTGTGTTTGATGATCATTCATTTCAAGGATCTTCGCAAGGCAGTCAGAGTGCTTCACAAGTCCGCTGAACTGTCGAGGGGGAGCCCCTTCCTGACAGCTCTGTTGCCAACCAGACCCCCCACATCCCTTGGCATCCTCAGCCAGGAGGGCACGCAGGGCTCCTGTCACTGATGCACACCTCACATACAGCTGGTACAGAAGGAGCCCAGTCAAGGTACCCTGTACAGTAGCTAGCAATCCACTTAGGGCTGTGGGTCCAACACAGATAGATATGAAAACCTGATATGGTAGAACTGAAAACTGTCCCAGGAAAAAGGAGATCTGGAAATCCAGGGAGCAAATCCATTATCAGGCCTCTGTAGTCTCCCCACTCCTTTGCCCTTTTGCTCACAACCTCTAACCAAGTCTAGTCCCTTGCTAAATCCATGCAGACAGACACCAACATAGTCTAGCATTTGTTGGCAAACATAGAATGATTCTTCTCTTCATGATAGAAAAAGATCTCCTTGTCTGGTTCTTACAAAGGTCTTGTGGTTGTCCGTTCTGCAAACATATAGTGTGTGGATCCTATACCATAAAACGTGAAAGTAGCATCTCTTATCAGACATAAAACTATTCGTTCTCTAAAATACAGAGCCTAAATATGATACTGACAGCATATCAGCAATGGACTTCCAAGCTGGGGAACGAAACTGTAGTCTGGAGGACTGCACCCAACAAACAAAGCAATCCCAGCACTCCTCTAAAGTGGATACTGACTTTGAAAGGTCCTTAGAGGACACAGTTGCTCCTGTCCCTTTGCAAGGGTCCTCTTGAGAAGCTTCACATGTGCAGACTACACAACTGCCATTTGGCCAAGCCATGAAGTACTATGAAAGTCAAAGCTTGCACTGGGAGTAGCATGCCATCTGTTCAGGCTTGAAAGACAGGAAACAGCTATCAAAACTACAGTCTAATCATAATCAGCTAGCTGGCAGCTAACAAGCGTACACGCTGTCTGGCGAAGAGCTAAGATGCTTATCAGCTGAGCATCTTGCAAGAGAGAAATGAAGTATCTGATGGGCTGAGGGAGAAATACAACAAGAGCAGGCAGCTAAAACAAGGCTAATTAAAGAGGGGAGTCATGTAGTCCAACGAAAACTAGGGACTAGCTACACAAGGTTCCTCTACTTGCACTTGTACACCTCCAGTTAAATTCATATCCACTATTAAACAGTAGGGAAAATATGTAGGCCAGGAACCAGTCAAATACATCTGCATGAACAAAACTAAAGCCTAAAACAGAGATGGCAGCTGAGTACTACATGTGAACCATGAAGCACAGGAACTAAAATATGCACTGGATAGAAAAGCTTAATCTATGGGAAAGTACATAAGATGTTCTGTGAAAAAGGACACTGACAGCTCATGTTGGGTTGCTGGTCTGCTTGACCCCAAGAGGGATGTCATAGTAACTAGTAATAATGCATTGTTGCTTGGCATTCGCTATTTAGCCCAATAAGGAAGTGACAAGTTCATTATGGAGTTAAATCGTCGCTCAGAGAATTGTTCTGGGGTCAGTTCCCCAGTATGTCCGGAGCATCTACGTCACTAAGGGCTGGTGGGTGAACAGATGCTCCTGGGATAACAAGGCTCTGGAAGGAGATAAACACAGCAAATGCATTTGAACCCAAGGAGATGCCAAATTTTAAATCAGTCAGCAATGAGAGAGAGTCTCATCCTCACCAACCTGTCTGAATTTCCAGCCAATTGACAGTCACTAGGGAGCACACACCCATTCACGCTCTGTGCATCCAAACCAGCAGTCCATAATTGTTTATATGAAGAAACATCAAAGGATTTTGCATGGACAAACCACTCAGCAGCCTGAAAAAAAAATGAAAGCAAAGAACACCAGACTTATCCTTCAATAAAGCACACTCAGGGGCAGACAGTAAGTCTTCAGAACCAGCAACACTCCACTGGCTTTCCCTGTGAGCTGCAGCAAGCTATCACTATCGGCCGTGAGAGGAGGGATGAGGCAGGAGTTTTGGAACATGTCTAGCCCACCAACATGGATGTACAAAGGAAGAGGAAGAATTATGTGATTATTACAAAAACCATGGGGCCTAATGACTATAGTACTCATGGACAGGGATGTTGTGGAAAGGGGAATGATAAATTGAGCTGCTGCAGAGCTGTCCTGTTTCAACTCCTTGTTGAAAGCCCCACCTGAGTAACACCAATATTTAATTTTGGGCAAACTGGAAGATAAAGAAGGTGAAAAACTTAACAGAGACATTCACTGTAACAGCTGTGACAGCTATTCCTCAAGCACCACAAAGCACAGCCCTGCCTGTGCTTAGCTCTGCAGAGTAAATGGTAATTAGAGTTTGCCAGTCATTGTTGCTTCTTTATTGATGACAATGGGGAGATGAAGGATCTGTGATAGACATAGATTCTCCTGAAGCTTCTCTCTGCCATTTGTCATTTCAAGCTTCCAGTTTGAATCAAAGAATTTGCTCAAAATGTGTTTCAAGGATTTTTCTACATTTCTATTCTATATGTAAAAAGCTTGAATTGTTTCTGAAATGCCCTTGTTTCAGTAGTCTTCAGCACACAGCAAAGTGCAGCAACGCAGATGCCATAAAATAATTGGTGCTGGATCACACCTACAGCATCCTACCAGCAAACTCATGAATCTCCCGCACTGGTCTTGATTAAGACCTACTTTTAGGCACAGTCTGAAGCAGCCTGTCCTTATAGAAACAGAAAGCATGTTGCATTTGATTAAGATGAAAGGCTAACTCCAGGATCACAGAACATCCCACATGCACCCACAGCAAATGGGAAAGAGTACCAGGGAGGACAGGCAGGAAAAATCCCTCTTCATCTGGCCCAGACCCACAGCCTGTTAGAGTTGCCATTCCTGCAGACTGCATGTGTGCTTAGGGTCTGAAATACAAGACGATATTGATTGCCCTGTCACTTGTTAATCGAAACAACTCAGTAAGCCAAAGGTAGCTGAGCATAGTCAAGGCTGGGTACATGGACGAGGACGTGCACAGCGTCTGTGCAGCAGAGTGCAAGGAGCAGGGGGTCCAGTCTGGGGGCCAGAGGCAGGGCCAGTCCCTGCTCCCCATCTCTTGCAGGCAGATGGAAGCGGAGCCCAGGCCAGGAGGGCACTCCACAGAGAAGGCAGTGGCGAGGTGACAGCCCCCTTTCATGTCAGATGGAGGGAACGGGCAGCCCCTCCCCCAAAACTGAGGCACTTTCTTCAAGACCTGTAGCTCCAAAAACACTTCTCTGCAGTTGAAACAATCCCAGACATGCATCTCTCTAACCATGAATAACTGCAGAATGGGAGCAGCTCAAAGCCCTGACCCTGGACAGGTGCTCCCATAGTCACAGTGCTCACAGATGAGGAAATGCACAGTCTGCAGGGCAGCACAGCCTGCAGCTCCACCACCCCAGGGAAGACCTTCTTCCACGTGCAGGGAGCCCATTTCAGAGAAGGAACTAAACCCAGAAAGTTTTCAGGCTGCTATGATATATCCAGTTTTGCTTTTTGATGTTTGCTTTTCTTTTTCTCCTGTCTTTGGTCTTTCATTTCTTTCTGGAATAATAACAGGAGCAGATAAGCACGCTTTAATCTGCTCCCAGTGAAAAGGTGGAATGCTGATTGCTTGCTCTGCCTCTTCTGGCCAAGCATTTTTATCCTGCATTGCTATGGGGAAAGGTCTTGGCTCTTCAGGCTCCAGCTTTTGTCTTTTTGTGAGCTGAAGGGTTTTTCCCAAAGTGAGTACTGAAATGCTTCAATGATCTTTAAAAAAAAGTTGTGCAGATTTTGTGAGATTTTGGACTGCAGTAAAAGAAAAATCTAACAAGCTGAATGTCATTTTTTTCTAAGGAGATAAGAAAAAGGCTACTGGAGCTGTCAGAGTTTAAGCTTCAACCTTTATGTTTACAAAGCAAAAAGGGCAATTAAATGTGGAAAAAATAAATCTTTCCAGGACTCTGCCAGTGGTTCTTCTGGTTTGTACTCAGACTGCTGAATGACAGGCTAGTGCCTTAGGCAGGGGCTCAGAATAGAGCAGCCCTGACATTTCTCTGATGCTAAGTAGCGTACCCTAATAAAGATGTTCTTTAAAGCCGTTCCCTCTTGCCTGGCAACCAGGAGTTACAGAGCATCCCCACTGCAATGGGACTGCCTGCCTACTCCATGCCTCCCCATGCACTGGCACTCTTCTTCCCTCCCTGCTGAATTGCAGCTGCTTCAGACCTCCTGTAAATCTTTGCCACTGAATCTGAGGAAGAAATTGTTGGCATAAAACAAGTATATAGTTAACAGGCAAATTCTGTGCTTTCACCTCCTGGCTATTTCACAAAGCCTGTTTTCACAGAGGTGTTGACGGACAGAAAACGTAGTGGTCCTGCAAGCACAGAGTCAATAAACAAGCACAGACCACCATGTGGCAAGGACGTCTGCCCATACTTGCAACAAGCCACAGCATCTAAAAGAGCAGCTGAAGAAAGACCTATTTTCTCAGTACACAGAGAAAGTTCCTCTCAGATCTCTGCCCCCACACCCTGTCAGTTATGAGCCCATGGGCACATCAGCACAGGTCCCTGGTACAGGGCAGGGCATAGGCTGCAGATAGGAGCACCCTTGATGCCAGCTGTGAGGTGCTGGCTGCCATTCAGGGAAGGACTGCATTCCCTTCGCATTCCCTTCCCATAAGCCTCCAGCTCTTCACACATTTCTACTCTCTGCAAAGACCAAAATACAAAAAGAGAAATGAACAGAAGTGGGGGAAAGGCACTGGGAAGCCCATCTCCAAGTGTTAAGTGACAGCAGATGGTAGAGGCGCTGCTCTATGACAGATGAAGCAATCAGTAATGTATGTGTCAAAGGCAATGTCATTAGCAGCAGCCTGCCTGGCTGCCTTAGCTCCCAGAGCTGCCAACCCCCATTGGACTTGGATCTCCCGGGGACACAGCACGTCCTTGCGCCTTCTCCCACAAAGCTGTATGCACTGGCACTGGCACAGCCTGGAAGGGCAGCTCCTCGCCTCCTTGGGAAGGATGCACCACTGTGGGGCCAGATGACATCCCTGCAGCACAGATTAGCTCAGCATGGCCTGGGTGTTAAATGTTCCTCACATGCTCAGCAAACTAACATTGTTCCCTCTGCCATTTACCACCCAGAACATCAGTGACTAAAAGCCAAGAATGGCTTTTGGCATGCCTCCATATACAGTCTGATGCCTGGGCCTGCAGTGCTGGGAGGGAACCAGTCAGAGCAATGGCAGCACACAGTTTCCAGATGAACAGAAGACCAAGGTCTACCTCCAGAGCTGGAGCAGGGCATCCCAGGGTCTCTGCATGCCCTGCTCTGCAGAGAGCTGTAGTCCTACACATCAGGACCTGGACAATGCAGAGCAAGAAAGGGAGAAGATGATCGGAGTAAACTGGGAATGGAGCAGGGTGGGCAGTGAACCTTGGGAGGCTCCAAATTTTCTGTTCATTTAGGGCCAGAATTATTCTTTGGTTTTGTGCTCCTGCACTCACATGGCAGTCAGTGGTGATATGATGCAGCCCTGGTGTTCCTCCTCTAAAGCTGTTCCCTTACATGGCTGCTGGCTCAACACTCCAAGCCTCACCTTCCCTGCATCTCCTGGCTTGCCTGCCACTTCAGCCCATTAAAGGTTGGGTGTGATTAACACACACACTCTCTCAGTTGCTTCTGCCGAAAAGCATCAGGTTTGCAGTGTTTGTGAGGAGGTCTCCAGTAGTGACAAATACCATGTCATCACCTCCTCCCCCAAGTTCATAAGCCTGGGAAGAAGAGTGCCTTCCGCTTACTGACCCAGAGCATTATAAACACTGCAGGAGCATATGTCTGGGAGACAGAATTCAAGTTGCATTAACTTGTTGAACAAGCATGGGAAATCCTGCTCTCATTGTTTACCCAAATAAATGTACAGACCAGAGGACTTTCTATCTGCTAATACAGAGTTAGCTTCATATCTCCCTGCTCTTTTGCAGAGCAGGAGTACACTGAGGTTGCAATGTCCTTGTTGGAAGTGGATGTGTGGCAAGCTCACAAGCCTGCCAGGTTTTAAAAAAACCCGTGGGATCCCGCAGGAAATACCAGGCATATGTAGAAGACAGGGGAATAGTAAAATACCAGCTTTTTAATGAATGGATGGCTAGTAATTTGCCTCCTTTGCTGTTTAAAAAAAATAAGAAACTGGAGAAGTTATTCTAATCATAATACAGGAACTGCTGAGTTGGTTTTGAGCTCCCCAGACAAGAGAGGGTAGAGAAAATTATAAAGATGAAAGGCAGCTTTTAATTCTTTGCAGTATTTATTAGTCACAGGGGGTGGTATAAATTTCTTATTGCAGTAAACTGTATGTAAACAAAGAGGTCATCATAGTTCCTAGGAGTTGCTTCAGCCTTTTCAAGGTATTCACATTGGCCCACAGGAAATACATGTATTAAAGGGTTTCACATACTGCAGATTTGCACAGGAACTACTGCATGTAAATGACACCCAAGTGTAGAATCCACATGTGCCCGTCTTAACAGCTGCCACAGACAGCTAAAAGAGACAAATGAGACAGCAATTGCCGTTTTCATGTTGGGTCCTGTCACAGAGCAATATGTGTTTACATTTATATATAGTTGATTGCATCAGGCAATAATCCTAAGTCTTCTATGCCCAAATAGCCCAAGTACACACACAAATCACCCTAGGATGCAAGCCAAAAGCAGGGTTTCCTGGAGCACCAAGGACAGAACTCGTGGTCTTCCAGGCAATAAGCATGAGAGCAGCAACGGGACTACTGTGCAGCAAGCCAGTGGAGTCTGCTGCAAGGCTGGTGCCATTACACCCCATCCTCCTGCTCTGTGCCCCCCCAGCCCTAGCATGCCCCCTCTGAGCATCTAAACCAGGATGCATTCATCCCAGCCCATAGCTGTGCTGAGAACCACCCTTCGCAGCATCCAGATGAGTTTGGAGGAAACAAAGAAGCAGTAATAGGCACCAACACAATGCAAAGACTTTTGTTCCCCTGGAATTTCCAGCTAAGATTGTTCAGGGATCTTCCACTCAGGTCACCAGTTTCCTGTGGTTTGCTCCAAGCTGTAAGTAGGCTGTTCACACTGAACGGCAAGATAAATACCTGTATATCACACAGCACTGCCACTGTGTTACCATTGTCACAGAAGCAGCAGGCCACAGTCAAGGGCTGTGTCGCCTGGTGCAGTGTCCTTCTGTAGGCCACAGCAGCTCTTCGCAACAGCAGCAGCTGGAGCCCTGGAGTCCCGATCTGACTCGATAGTGCAGCCAGGTCTGAACTGTGGATAGGAGCAGGCTCTCCAAAGCCTCCCGTAGCAGGGCTCCACACCACCCTGTGCAGGCTGGGCACTGTCCCGCACCGCGTGCTGCAGGTGCAGGAGACGCGCTGCGGAGGGACCGGCTCCCACCCACCCACCGACGGCGACACACATCAAGGCCAGGCAACATGCACTTTCAAACCTCAGCTCTGTGGTCAGCCCTGCCGCTGACCTGCTCCGTGGTCGTGACTGTGTCACTCACACTCTCCACAGCCTGTCCCGTCTGCGGTAGCATCCTCGGAAGACAAGGCACAGTCACATCACACCCCACCGCCATCCCCCCGAAGCCCATGGTGGGACCCGCATGTCATTCGCTCCTGTGGAGCTTGTGAGCCAGGATGCATTCAGCAAAACTGGAAAACTAAATGCTTGGTGGTGGTGTTGCCCGTAATGTATCTTACAAATACTGAAAACTTAATTAATAATAACACTTAGCACTGCCATGCTGCCTTTATGTTTACAAAACACTGTGTAAACATTAACTAATTAATCTACTGTACTTAGCAATTATATTATACTGTACTTAGCAATTATATAAGCATTTATAAATGCTTTATATTTTCCAGGTCCTGTGCAAACATTAGTTAATTAATCTACTTAATTATTTCCATGTTTCATATTCCAGAGCCCTGCATACCGGCAGCACAAAGAGGAGGCCTTCGCAGGGATACTCCTGAGTGGCTCTTCTGTACTCTCAGCGTTTGCAGTGCCTGCCACGTTTTGGGGAGACACCTCCAGCAGGCGCAAATACTGCCAGCTGGGCCAAGGATACAGAAAGCCTCCAGGGAGCAGAGGCAGAGCCTTCTCCAGATGTTTAAAACTGAAAGGGGTTCAGTGAACAGCAAGAATGATTTCACATCTACAAAACCTGCTGTGCAGTGAAAGACTAAAGTTACTCCACAGATTAGCACATCAAAGGGAAATTTAAGAGGTGACTTGATCACAGACCATAAGCCCCGCCCCCATACAGGGACAACACATGAGATATTCAAATAATGTCTAGTTAGATTTGACACCTGGAAGAGAAAGGTAAGAGAACTGGAAACTAAATTCACTTTTCTAAAAGTGACTATGAGCAACACCTGGTCAGGAAAGACCATGCCGAGGGGTAGCTGGAATGAAGTTTGGGGATTGTAATTCAGTGTAATTCTCTAATTTCTGTGGGCTTTGCTGTTGCCTCAGGGTTGACCACTTACAGAACACACACTGATCGAGGTAAAACACCCAGGTTTAAAAAAAGACATGCACAGGTATGAAGCATTAGCCTCCTGGGGAAGTGAGGGCTGATCCCCAGCCACACAGCATGGGTGGCAGCAGCCACTGCCTCTCCCCCTGCACTGACCAGGGAGCTGGACTGTCCTGCTGCCACAGGGTGTCCAGGAAATTAGACAAGCCACCCCAATAGCCAAACTACAGAAATACGGAGCATTTTCCATCAGAAAGATCCTAAAAGAACTAGGTCTGCCAATCAAACACTCTCTAAACAAGTATTAATGTACACCCACTCATGCAGAGCTGCATCTCTCTGCTGTTTATTGCATTTTAACATTGTCAACAGAGCTTGCTGAAGCACTCACAGTGCTCTACTGACCTCCATTATTTATGATGGCATGTGAAATTGATTGTGGTTGAAAGATCCTTACTGGAATAAAATGAGCTTCTCAATTATTGCCACACAAATAAATCTCTGTTTTCCAGTGATCCCCCCCAGGGAGCACTTGCATAACCCTGAGTTCATGACAACAGATATCTCCAGCTGGCAAAATACAGGTGACTGCATTGTAATCATTGTCGAGTTACAGGATGGCAGAGGTCAAGCGATTCTGCATATGACCACAGGGAAGGGAGACTGTGGGGACGATGCAGGGCTTACTGGTGTTTCTAGACGGATAAATGATAAACTCTCCAGCAAAGCAAGTTGTGATCATTTTTTATACTTTCTGTCAAATCCAGTGCAGGAAATATGCACTAAGTATTAATGGCATTATGACCAGGTGAACAAGATGAACAAGCCTTTCAGAGACCCAGCCTCCTACTTGCCTTTCCTCTCTCAGAAAAGCCTCAGCTAGATGTAATGTAATAAAAGAACTTAACCCGTTACAGCAATTCAAAGAGAAATCTTACCACTGGTTTCCTCTCCGTCTTCCCCAAGAAATGCAAAGCTCTACAGATGCAATGGCAAGATTGCACAGAGCATCCCCACCTGTTTGCCTCCTCAATCTCCTGCTCAGGCAGCACCATGGAACTGCAGGGAAGACCCTCGCCCTGCACCTGCATGGATTCCCAGCATGCGCTGTCCTGCCCAGAAACACCAGCTTCTCCGCAAGGCTGAGCCCTGGCAGGGCTGACTTTGAGCTACCAGACTTCCCTCCCGGCACAAGAAGTCAATGGGTTGCCAAAATGGAAAGAGGTAGGCAAGGAAGAAAAAGAGCCGTGGACGGTCCTGCCTATACCATCCTGCAACAGGACTGTGAGCAGAGCTGAGAGAGGGAAGCCCAGCCTGGGAAACCACGCACAGGCAAGCCTTGGGGAGACACGGCCTCTGCCGCTCAGGAGAACTTCATGGGAACAGACATCCACTGGGGCTGGGGCTTGAGCCCCCATTTACCCACCTCCAGCAACCCCACAATGAACCAAGGATCTCTCTTGCACTGGTTAGCACTGTTTTTTTGTTCTTCCAGTTCTTTTACAATCCCTTGTTCTGAGTCTCCTGGGGGGATTTGCTGTTCAGAGCATTCAGCTGTACTTTCTTGGTGAACTTTAATATTAAGGAACATTATTAATTCTTGATTTATTTAAAACAGTCTATTTTGACAAGATTGCAGGAGAAGACACCTCTCTGTTGAAGGATTACAGACTGTCTATTAATTAAATGCCAATGACAGAGCACTGAAAGCTTTCCAAACGTCCACTGAGGAATCTCTCTCCCTGCTCCCTTCTCCCCCTTCTTGTTAGAGACCTTTCTAGGAGGTCTGGAAACCTGCCGCACTCGAAGAAGACAGGAGCTCCCTCCTCTCTGCCTTGAACTCCCTGAGCCTTCACTCTCTGGTTAACTGAGCACTGAGGAGCCTCTCATTACTTGCTCACCTACATCCATTTGTAAATGGACAAGGCCTGCTTTCAGTCTCAAAACTGTCTTCACAAGGATCAGCAGACCAGATCACCCCAAGTCCTGTCTCTGGACATCAGTTTGGACACCGCAGGGTGCACACTCCTGGAAATTCATCCTTCCTCTTCCTCCACCTGCTCAACACTCCTCCCCCAGGTAGCGTAGTGCAACCCTTGGGTGCAAGAACACACAGCAATACAGAAATCCTGTTTAACCCTCATCCATACTGATAGGGCAACTCTGTATGCTGGGAGCAGACATGTTATAGTAGCTCAAGAACTAGTTGTTTCCTAACGGTGCTTCTTTACGGCACTGTCACACAGGCATATATGCGTAATTACTAAAAAATGTAATTTGGCCAGAAAAAACATTGTATCTCTATAAAAAAAGGGCATGCGGTACAAATGAACTCCAAATCTTCCGCAGAATTATCCTGAAGAGCTCCACATACATATTCGCTTCTAGCGAAACACATCTTGTACTGCAATAGAGGTAACTTTACATCCTTCATTAGCTGTTGAAAGCACACATATGCTCTCTGAATATGCAAACCAATAGAGCATTGCAGTGACAATATCTACTATCAAACAGCATCCTCAGGTGGAAAGGAAAACAGTAAGGTTCCCCTCTTTAATCAAGATGTGCTTGCTACATTCACTGGGAAGCACACTGAGATTAGGACTCTGCCAGCATTCCTGAAAGGGATTTCCTGTGTTCATCATGTAAGATGGTGAAAAACGAGTGCAATATTTTGATGGTGATGTCATAAAAATGATGGATAATGCTGAAAATGAGGCATCTTGCTGTGACAAAGTAAATGGCAACAACTTCCTACAAGTCTGGTCTTGAATAGGATATTACAATTTGCTCCAGTTTTCTTGGAGGAATCATGGATTCCATGTATAGAAGGTGTTGGTGCATTTTCCCCTGGCTATGAGAAGTTTTCAGTTTGATAGCAGAGGAGAAGAACGAAGAGCATCAGATAAACTGGCTACGTGTCATGATGGATGAGACAATGTTTGGACAGCAGTTTACAAAAGCTTTATGTTCCTAGAGCAGATTTCATTGCTTAAAAATAACTAGTGCCTTCCAGAAGCCAATTTCTCTTTAGACAGTGTATCTACAAAAAACCTGCTAAATATACCATCTATGTCGTGTGGTATTGTGATGCTAGGACATTATATCCTCTGAAGAGAGATGTTTGTCTCTTCTCTCATGTCCCCTTTTATACTTGTCCCTGCCTAAGTCAGCCAAAACACATTTATCTTGCATCAATTTTGATGTCCATCTCTCCCTCTTCACTCTACCTGCAGTGCCTTTTGGAGAGAGAAATGATCAAGGACTCAGACAGTATGCAAAGCAAGAGCAGAAGAACCATTTACATGAAGGTGTGATGCACTGAATATTGTTTCTTATCACATTTCCTGTGAATTCTTACATAATGTTTTATATTTTGACTACTGGTACATATTGAACAGAGAGTTTCCTTGGCCTGCCTGCAACAATGCTGCACTTAATTCAGAACCTGTAAGATACATGAATAATTCAGATTGTTCGTTCCAGTGTGCCTTGCTCTACATTTGTCAGTAGTGGATAACACTCCACGTTGCTCTCAGCTGCCACTTCCACAAGGAGAACTACATACACAAACTCCTAGCTGAAGTCTCTGCTGCACATATTTATCCATTGCTGGATGCACTGGCTTTGTTGGGGTGACCCTCACCATGCATCGCTTCTCAGACTGACACTCCAGGAGATGGATAGCCAGCCAAGGAAGCAGGGTATGTGTCTTGCAATTCAAATGTTATCCCATTTTCAGATGGTCTGCTGTAGGGTACACCGTTCGGAAGATCTCGCGATGTCACGGAAAGGTAGAAGGCTAGTCGTCGCCTCCCTATGACATATCAGTAATCCCACCTACCGTTGTTAGTATAAAAGGAATTAACTGCGCAATAAAAGACGGAGTTGGCACTCACACCATGTGTGTTATCTGTCTCTTCCCTGGTCCAGGCCGACCAGTGATCTAATCGTGGCACCTTGATATGTAGCACTGCTACAGTCTGCACCGGCCTGGATCACTGAATCACCTTCTCATGTGTCTCAGACTGTTCCACTGCAGACGAGGTCATCCCCCACCAGCTGCTGCATGAGGCACTGAACTGTTGCTGCTTTTTTCTGAGCAGGGTTTTCCATGATGAAGGGCTCCTCTCTCCTTGGAAAAAAGTATGGGGTGGGGAGCAAGCCCCTGAGCACCACAAACTTGACGTCTATAAGCTGCTAAACAAAGCATCTAATCTACTCCATAAACACTTAGACAATGTTTTATATCTCCATTCAATGGGAAAATGTTTTAATAGTCCTGTTCTTGCCTTTCTGCCTGAAGACTGGCAGCACGCATGCCCCTTCCTCCCAAAGCATGTCCAGGAGGGCTGGCCCTCTCTGCAGGTTATAGACTGGGGTGCCAGCCAGCCACATCACCATGCTGTGCCATCCTGTCCTGGCAGCTTGGCCCTTCCAAAACCAGTCCTCTGGGAACACTGCAAGTATCCCATTGTAAAGCTGAGGACCTCCACATGCAACACACCCATGGTAAGCCAGCAGAGCTTGAGACCTCACGAGAAGCAGGCAGCCACTCAAACACTTGTGGCTAGGGGAGGGAGGCAGGGGGCTGCTGGAGGCCGTGACCACAAGCTGCCTGCTCCAGGCAACCCAACCTGCGCACGGTACTCTGAGCACGCGGTGTCACGGGCAGGTCTGGGCACATCTCTGGACAGTGGAGCAGCAGCCCCTCTCTATACTGGCCTTAGTCTGAAGGGACCACCTGTCATAACCGTCATATAAGTGATCAAAAATCACCTCAGATGCACATGAAACACTCCCAGCTTTGCAGGAAGAGCTGTGTGTCCAGCATGGGGTGTCTGGCTCACCAGTGAAGCCGTCATGGGCCAAAGAAGGAAATCCTGCCCTCGTCCAAGTCGCTTTTTTAATATTGCTTTTCTGTGCAGTCTTGATTAATTCAGCTTCATGTCTATGTCTCTTGCAAATTAATTAGTTAGAATAATGGAAACCATTAAAAACCTTAGCTTCTTCCATGTTCCCCTGAAGCAAAACACTGCAATGCTGTCTGGGCCTGCTGTGCTCCTCATGAGCAGGACAAAGCATGGCCCAAGGCCTGGACTGTACCAGGTGCTCACGGGTGTATGGACAGCAGCCTTGTTCTTAAGCTTACCTGTGTTTTCTTATTTACTTCTGGCATTTCTTTGTGAAATGCATTTTTAAATTGCACAGAACATAAGGGCATGCACCATTTAGGAACTTAGAGCCAAAGCATGCATGCAGCTGAACTCCCAAGTGGGCTACAGGGATTTTTCTCCAGTGAGCCAGGTCCTGCTAGAAGCACATGCAGTGCTGGGGGTGCTTCCCTGTGAGCAGGGACAGCCCCACGCTCCATGGGCAGTCCAGCCCAGGCCAGCTACCCAAGGAACGCAGTGAGGAAGGAGCTAATCACACAAGCTATGCCACTGGTGAGCAGCCCCAGTGCTATGCTGGTGAGCTAAGCCCAGGACAGTCAAGGGGCCCTGCACTGTTGCACCCCCAACATGAAGCAGCACAGGGTACCAAGTCAGCACACAGGCAGGCACTGGGGCCACATTACCGGCATTCTTCCCAGTCCAGTCACTGCCACTGTTGGAGACATGCAGCACTGGAGGCTTCAGACTGCTGCAGCCCATGTGGCAGGCTGGCAGGAGTTCACATCTGGGTTTTGCAGTTCTCCGTGCAGACAGGCATTTCTTTGCAACTGGCTGACCTTGCCCCAATTAACTCAAGGGTCTCCTCACCACAGTAACTGGAGGGCCAGATTGCAGTGGCATAAATCAGCGTTGCCTGCCCCCACAGAGCAGAGCTCACAAGCTGCAGGTGAAACCAACACAGACTGCCCCACCATCGTGCAAAACTTGTGGGCAGGGCTGCAGATCTAGGGTTAATTGCCAAAAACTGGGGACAAGGGGGATTCTGTAGGTGAGGAGACATGATGGCCAGAAAATGGCTATTTACAGCCTATGCACTTTGAGCTGCTGGGAACCGTCAGAGGGACTTGCCAGCCTCAATGGGGGCTCCCAGGTGGTGATCACTGCAGCAAATGTGCACATGCCCTGCCAGAGTACCATGAGAGAAGTTATGGCAACGGTGTTACAATTTAAGGTGGTTTCATTCAGATGGATCTCCTGTGACTTCATTCCCTTTGCCTGCTTTGTACCTAACAGAGGACCTCATGCCAGTAAGCACGGTAAGTACCTTGCCCATGTATCTAGCAATCATTTATAGTTACATTAACAAACAGATCTAGCAGACTGCTTAATATACATAACATTTAAATTTTCATTATCATCTATTAAAGAGGGATTCTCTCAAGTTGCTGTAATAGAAGAAAGATTTCTGAAAAGCTGATTTAAATACGGCTACTCAAAGGGACAAAAATCAGGCATTCAGCAACCTGTTTCTGTTTACCTGAAAAGATACTTATTCTGACTGATACAGCAAACAAACACTGCCCATGGTCACTGGTAATTGGAATTCTGATGGTTTGCGTTGGCATTTTAACACCAATTAATAACTGTTTTTTAAATTTGCATTTATTAGAAGATTTTATGTGTCTGGGAGGAAAAAAACCAAAACTTTAATATGTTCATGAAACATTTACCTATGCTTGTACTTGCAAACCACGGACTTATTCTGAAGAATAATAAGTATTCCTTTGCATCTTGACTCTGTCCCACAAGTGACAGCAGTGTTGCTCTCAGACCAGCATGCAAGCCAGGCAGACAAGCACCCAGGTGCCCCAACTCTTCCAATAGCTGCATCCACATCCATCCCTGGGGAACTAGGGCATGGGAACTCTGAAGAAGGGAGCAAGTGGGGGGGGGGGGGGGCTGGGACAAGGAACCCTTATTTGTCATACTATCCTACTTAGAGCAAGAGATTGAAAAAGGAGAAAGGCAACAGAATGTGGCTGGCTGCAGCTCTGGCTGGGAAGCACCAGCTAGCAGGGTACTAGTGCCACAGACCTCCAGATCATCTCAGCATTGCTCTCCCCATAGCAGGGAAAAGCACTCAGGACACAGGATAAGTAAACAGATTTTAGAGAAAACTTGGTTCCTAGAGGAAGACCTAAGAGGACATTTTAATCAGTAAGTGTAAACAGACGACAAAAAGGTGCTGACATTGTCAAACAGCAGTGCAGGACGGCAGCATTCACAGAGGGCTTTGCTCCCTGTCACGCGCAGTCTTCCCAGCAGCAGCATCCCCACCACCCTACCCCACTTCACCCCCAGACTCCACTTACGCAGGGCGAAGACACTGTACAAGCCTGCAAGAAGGAGTGGGGGAGCAAGAAGCAGGGTGGCTCCAAGCAGCAACACTGCTTAGTCCCACTGTAAAATGGCAGCACAGAGGAAAGCCACATGCTTGCAGAATCAAGTAGGTCTAGCAGAGGAGGAGCTATGTTGGGGTGAGGGTCAGTGTCTGAAATAGGACAAGGCCAAAGGAGGAAGAGGGTCATCCTGTGCTTCTCTATGTGTCTGCTTGGTTGGGAGTCGGGGAGATTGTCAGGATCAGTCACAGCCCCTTGGTAAGATCAAACCAGACAGGGAGGCGAGCGAGGGGCAAAGAGACGCACTCTTTCCCAAGGCCTCCTGAGCCTTCACCACAGCTGAATACAATCAGCACAAGATTTGAAGGGGTCCACATGTCCTCTGCCCTGAGCAGCGGCAGCATGATTAGCAGCTGTGACATGCCACAGCAGAAAACTACTATGTGGTACCGGGGACAAATGCAGGACAGCTGGGCTGCAGCACCTGCCAAGAACTGATGCTCACAGCAGCCCCTTTTCAGCATCACTCAGCAGCTGAATCTGCTACATCATCCCCAGCCTGCTTGCCTGGACCAGCACCCTATGAACCTGTGCAGTCCTGCAGTCCCACTGCTTGCTCATGCAGCAATCCCAGGGTTAAAACCATGTTCAGCAGCTGCTCCCTGCCCTCTGTTCTTGGGGTTTCCCTTCTGCCCATGCCAGGTGGAAAGCAAAGCAAGCAAGCGCAGCTGGATGAGAGATAAGCAACCCATGGTGCTGTGACTGCTGCTCTTGGGGGAGTCAGGGGTGAATCACAACTTCATCAGCCTACAAGGAAAAGAACCAATTATCTGGCAATTGTATGCAGTCCATTTCAGTGGGAGGCTCATAACCTAACTAGCCCTTGTAGTTGAGGGGAATAAAATATATGCTGACATCAGTACACAGAGGTTCCCATTGGAAGCCACTTTCACTGCAGTGTCGTGAATCTTTTCAGAAACAGCTTGAGAAGATTCATTCTGTGTATCAATCTTCCTGGGTAGAAAAGCTGACGATGGTCGTACATAATAATGCTTAAGTCGATTCACATGCACAGTCAGTGGCTGTCTACAAGTCTTGGCCCTAATCAGTACATTAAATAGAAACTTATGACTAATAACTCTGAAAGGGCCTCTCCAGGGGCAGTGAAATGCTCCGCTTTGGCCGCTATTCGCTCCTCAGGCGTGTGCTGTAGTGGCACACCCTCCCCTTGGCTCCAGGAAGGGAGAATGGAAAGTCATAACTCTTCTTCTGTTTGTTCGAGTCACACGTTTTTTATGAGCTGAATTCTTTACTTTAGGTTTTGACAGTGATTCTGTGACTTTATGTTTGCCCTGTAATCACAGTACTACTCTAGAGCAGGAACAGAGCCCATAAAAGCTGCTGGCTTAGCCAGCTCCATGCTGGAAGGGAAGCAGATGCCCTGCTGCAGCCGCTCTGAAGCTGCTCTGGCTGTCCTCTGCTCAGGCACCACGTGTGGCAGGGGTGGCTGGCTCTTGAATACAGTTTGCTCTCCTCCGGCAGCAGTTCAGCCTGGGCAGGTGGACCTGCACTATGCTGCTCCTGATGCCACGGGGACCCTAGGAGCTGTAAGCGGAGCAGCAGTCCAGGGTGGGAAAGAACTGGGCTGTCGGGAAGTAGGACACATTCATTTTCTCAGCTCTGGGCATGCTGCTTCCTTCCAGCTCAGCTGTGCTCACGAAAGATGCACCAGCCAGTAGCCTCTGCATCCACAGCTTTGCACAGAAAGCACCACGCAGCTGCTCTGCTTCCAACAGACTCTGCTGGATGAGCTCAGCCTTCCTCAGCAGGCAGAGGCAACCTCGCTGCTCTTCAGGAGCCGGCGTATAGAGCATTCATTCAGCTCCCCCACCAGCCAGGAAGGCTCCGACCAGCCCAGCCCTCTGCAAAGCTGATTTACACGCATGCCCTACGGAGCTGCAGCTGAACTGACCTCGGCCAGGGCAGAGTGGATCCCAGGGTCCAAACATCCTAAGCAATCACTGGGGGTGAAGAAGGAAAGGGCACAACAGAAGACCATACCATGTGCAGGTAGGAGGAGCCCAGGCCTTCACTTGCCCAGGGCCCCTGCAGCTCCAGTGCAGGCAGCACTTAGAGGTTTTCTCCCCAACCAGAAATCTCCAATAAGAACAGAACTAAAGAACTGTGTTTTCTAGACTTCCACATGCAAATACCCAGAGCAGATCTATCTTTGCTATTCAGTTGTGTGGCTTTTATTGCTTGAAAAATTGGGATAAGAAAAGCTATTTCTCTCTTGAATGAAACACAGCAGAGTTCCTTTCCTCATGCTTTCTTTCTCTTTTACCTCCAGGTCCCTTGCTTCACAGGCCAGTTGACTTGAGGGATCAGCACCTTCATTAGGGCTAACAGAAGAGTCCACCTCTCTTTTAAGGATCTAAAAACGACCACCTACACCAGTGCTTTCTGGCTGGTGCTGAGCTGGTGGGAGCTGAGACGGACTGAGGCTCATTACAGAGCTCGGCCCACGAACCCAATTAACTAACCCAGAACTACCTGCTAAGAGAGCTGGTGGCTCTAGAGAAAACAAAGAGCAGACAGACAGAGCATGGACAGAGATGGACAGAGACACTGAGCAGCCCTGCGAGCGGGGGATGTGGCAGAGAGCCCAAGGCAGCCGCTCTGGAATGCACCCGTGAGCGTGGAAGTGAAAAGACTTCATGATCAGGCAAAAAAGTCACAGAGAAGATGTGGCTGTTTCAGCTTTTTGTTGCTGGTGTGACACCGCTCTTAGTTCGGAGTGGCAGAGGTCCACGCAAGAGCGGGCAGGCAGGCTGGAGCTTTCCCAGGACAGGGCTGCCGAGGCCAACACTGAGCACTGCAGGCTGCCAGGTCAGAGCAGAAGTCAGAACCCATCCTTCCTCGTCTCCACCAAGAGGTCCCTCCCCATGTAGGGGCACACCAAGCTCAACAACCTGCCGCAGGATTTGAGGCCCTTATGGGCCACGTGCAAGAGAGAAAAAACCTGAGACCCATCCTGACCAGTGGCAAGCAGCATCGGGAAACATTCCTGTCGACTCCCTGGCTCGTCTGAACCAGCTTCGTGCTGCAGCCCGGAGAGGCCATGTCCAACCCAGGCCCCAGAGACACGGGATACGGCAGGCCACAACATCCCCACCCCAGAAGTACCGCCGGCAGGGCGCCGAGCCCACCCTGAACGGCACCCTGAGGAGCAGAGGGTGTGCTCCACCACCACGGCGAGGGGCTGGCCAGTGCTGCCAGCGCAGCGCCCAGTGGGAGGCAGCCCAAGAGAGGACCTCTGCTCTGCCCCACGCAGCTGCGCATCCCCCCGCCATAGCCCTGGGTAACTCTCATGGCCCAGCCCCGGCTGCAGAGCACACCCATCAGCCAGGGATACCTGGAAACATACTGCCCTTCAGAAACCATTCTCTGCCTTGTTCTCAAGCTGAGCTGCCAGGGACAAGCAACTGGGCTCCCAACGCACTCAGATTTTTCTCTGAGAAAAGTTCATCTTCCCCATGTTGCACTCTGCTCCTTCAAGCAAGAAGCTTTGGGAGAACTGCAGCTTTCACAATGACCTTTCTGACACCTGCTACAGGAGACTCTGCAGGTGAATCCATGCCGGTAAACCTGACTCACAAGTTGAAAACCTTTCAGGGGAAATGAGGTAGAAAGAAAAAGAGAGAGAGAGAAATGCAGACAAAGAGGAGGGAGAGCTGAGGCAGCAAGGAGCAAAAAGGGGATAAAGAGTCATCAGCTTTGTTTATTTACTTACTTCATTCAAGGTTATTTTAACTTCCCTATCCTTGACAGCAGAATAAAGCCTCTCTGAGTTCCCCAAGGGCCAACCTGTCCCACAGAAACAGCATGCACAACAGGTCATTTTTAAAACACACTGTGCCAAAACGTGAGAGTTGTAGCATCACCACCACTTCTGCACAGCTTCAGAGCAGCCACACCAGCCAGCCAGGAGCCCGTTGGCCGAGCCAGCCCCAAGCGAACGTCAGGAGGCCAATGCCCGTGGGCACCACTCTCCCAGGGAGCCTTGCGCGGCTCTGCTGGCTGCAACTGCGCTTCGGGCTGCAGCATCTCTGCTAGGGGCAATTCTCCAATGCCTTGGAGTGTAACGCAGCTGATGCTCAGGGTTACCTCAGCCCCTCCTGGTCCACCTCGAGACATGCCACCTGTAGCCTCAGGCCATTCACTACACATACCGCAGGGAGGATTTGTAGCCCTTCTGCTGGAGGCATGGAACAAACAAACCTATCTCCCTAGGCCCTCCCATCACTGCTGCCATCCACCACCTCTTTCTTCCACATGACAATGAAAGGAGTTGTGAAGAGAAGTACTTGCAAAATTCCTATGGAAGCATCTCAAGCCAGCACATCCTCAGAAGGCAGAGCTCCCCACTGGGGAAGAAGGCTCACCACAGCCGAGGGCAACAGCCAAGGCAAAGCAAGAGGTACAAACATGGAAATGCACACATGCACTTCATATGCAGGCACAAGGAGGAGACTGAAAATCTGGCACCTGATCCCAGCAAAAGCAGGATTCAGTCCTCTGTTCACGCAGCGTGCCCTGGGAAACAAGTGCCTGCATGGTATCACCAAAGCACTGAGGAAGCGCATGTTGATGTTTAGCAGAAATTTTGTCTGTTTTTAGAAAACCTCCCACCCCTGAGCTCTCTTGGTGCTTCCCTGGAAACATGGAGAAATACAGCTAGATAGTGGCAGGTCTTAAAATAAAACCAAATAGCTCTTGCCTGCTTTTCCACAATGCTCCCTCCTGTCTAACATCTCACTTCCCACCTCATCTGTGACATCTCATCCCTTTCTCTCACATTGGAGGTCCGCCAGGAATGGACTTGCTAAATGCATTTGCTCTTACTTCACCTGTCTTTCTCCACTGCTACACTTAACAGTATTTTCTGCTCCTCAAGCTGTAGGGACAGGGTAGAAATTTACACTGAGATTGCACTGCAAGGCAAACACTTGAGGACCAGTGAAACCATGCACTGTACTTCCCTGAGAACCACAGTTCTTCCCTGGGGCTATTTACGTGAGAGACACTCTGTAACAAGCACCCTGATCTCTGTCCACCCTGCAGCTCAACAACAGCTGCCTACCTGAGAATATCCCATTTTCCCATGCAGTACCTGGGCAGTCCTGGAATGCACAAGGGCAAGAGCCTGAAAAGTAACAGTTCAACAGCAGGGGCAGTTCATCATGGGAAGAGTTTCCCCAGGAAGGCAGGGACTGCTCGAACACTGGACAATTTTTTCCCTTTGGCTATAAAGCTCTCCAATTTTTGCAGGGAGACCTATCACCAGGCCTATGCAAGACAACAGGCCAGGCAATTGCTGTGTCTTCTTCTGGCCTCAAACTCCATAATCCGGACCTCATGGATTTTCAGAATCATGGCACTGCAAAGAGACATGCTGTGATCCTCAGGATTCCTGTAAGGAGCAGGTGGCTCGGAGCTCTCTGGTTCAGGGCCTCCCATGCAGTCAAGATTTCTGGAGCAGTATTTGTAATGCCATACCAGTTGCAACCAATCCCCCTTGGAGGTGGCACATAAGCAAGGATGAAATAACCTTAAATCCCACATCTTCTACAGAAAGCATCCGATGCATCCTCACCAGCCATCCAGGTGGGCATCATATGCTCAAGTGCGGCTGGGAGCATTCACTACATGTGCAGGAAAATCCCTCTAGAAGAAACATACTGCTCTTTGTAGATTTTCCCACTTAAACAGCTCTGGTGTGTCTTTTTCTCTCTTTGAGATTCTCGTGGGGTTTTTTAACAGGTAGCAGACCACCTTAAAACTCCGCCTTTCATCAACACACACAGAAAATCTGACCATTAATCTCCTGTTCACTCCCTGAGTACAGACACCACTCATTACAGTGGCTGTGGGAGTCACCCATTTAATTAATGAAGTAAGCGAGCGCTTATTTTCTGCTGCCAGAGGAATGTAGCATTTGAGAGAGAACCTAGAATTCACCCTTCTTTACCTTGATGCGTGCTTTACTGCGTGACTCATGGGTGGGCACTGCATCACGGGCCACTGATGAGGTTACGCAGGATGCTCAAGAGGTAGGCAGCACCAGAGCAAGCCATAAGCTTGACTCAGGCAGAGACTGCCATGACTTGCTGGCAGGTTTGTAGGAGTGAAGTGTCATCCGAGATCAAAGTCTTCTGAATGATTCCCTGTGAAGAAGGAGGATAGAAAGGAAAGCATCTTACAAAGCAGATCCCAGCTGCCTTCACCATCCCCACCTTTGTGTGGCTGTGGTGCAGCTCCTGCTGCAAGCACACAGGAGATTGACAGCTATGCACAGATCATGTGGATAGTGGCTCTGAGCTAGGAGCCTCTGTGGCATCCTCTGTGATACCACACCAAGGACAGGAGAGCCCAGAAGGGGTGTCAGGAGAGACTATGTCCAAAGCCACTGTTAAGAGCTCTCTATATGTTGTTTTCTACAACAGCTGAATCACAGATGGTGCTTCATTAAGCTTGAGATTCATCAGCCATTGTTAGTGTTGCGCTTAGTAATAAAATAATCGTTTAAAGAAAACAGTCATCAGAACTAAGCAAGCCCACTGGCTGCTGGGTTTGACTTCCCCCACCAAGGCCTGGCAGACAGCCTACTGCCTGCCAGTTCTGACAGGCAGGGCAGTGATGGGAAAACCCCGGATGGCTCTTTTTATTGTGAAAGCACTATATGAAGCTGCAAACATATCTGTCACCTTCCAGCACATTGTTTACCAGCTCTCCTCAACATTCCCCAAACAATATTTTCTAGAGACTGTAATTCAATACCTCACACCCCAGTGTTGTAGCATCAGCCCAGAGAGCAACATGATGAATGTATCGTGTTTCTCCAGGGCTTGGGCTAGGGAACTGGTTTGTGGTGTTCCAGCTGTTAATTATCCCTCTGCTTTTTGCTATTCTCATCCCAGCTGTGCCTCTGTATTTATCATACGGGTCTACATGCACTAAAAACATTCTGATTGTTTTAAAGTATAAGGAGCAATTTACCCCTTTTGTGTAACACTAGGCAGCTCAGGGGATCAAATGGCAAGACTTGATCAATAAGGTGCTCACTAGATTAGAGGCACCAGTGCTCAGACCTCAAAGTGCTTGTTTAGAAGAAATGCAAGCGAGAGAACGCACCACGAATGTTAAGCACAGGCACAAATACAATTTCTATCACTCTCCCTTCCCCACCCCTTCCCCAGCCTGCATCCTAGAGACATCCTCAGATTAATCCCTCTGCCAAGAGACCATCCAGAGCCAGGACGGCTCAGGCCAGGCTGTTTGCTGGGAAGAGCCATTCCTGCTTTTCCAGCCACAGCAGCGTTGGCTTCACTGGCAGCTGCGGCACTGGGGGCGATGCCCAGGCAGCACCCATGTTTTTCTGCTGGGGAGCACCACACCAGTCCCAATCTGCTCCAGCTCCCCAGCACCTGCATGGCTCAGGGCAGTGCCCATGGCACCTCCTGCCCCATATCGTCCCCAGGCCACCCAGGCTTTTCCCCAGGAGAACTGGGGCAGCAGCCTCCTGCTCCACCGCTCTTTCGGCTGTTATCCTGGTCTCACACAGGGAGTCTCAGCCATTCCCTGGGACACTTCTGCTCACTCCACGTTCCCACCACTGCTCACTCGCACTCCCAAACCTTTTGTTAGTGCAAAGCATAAATGTTAAGGGCTGCATGCATGCATTTTCACAGCGTACATTCCAGATGACTAACCAGCAATACTGACATATAACTTAAAGATGCAAACACCAGTCCTTCATTATACCTTCATATACACTATAATGCACCCTCCCCTTTCTCACTACTCCATTACTGCTGCAGGGCTTTTTCACACCTGCACTGAAGTCTTTTTTTTTGTTTATAATGACAGCTTGGGTTCCTTGTGAAACCTGCAGCCTGCAAAAACAGTCATGATGTACCCAGTTCAGGATCCCTGACAGGGTCTCTGTCCCACTCTCCGCCAGTGGCCAGGAGGCTTCCTCTTGCTGAGGCACCACACAACATCTTGCTCCTTCCAGAAGTGAGAGGTAGTTGCTGCCTGCAGAGACAGCACAGGGTCCTGATACCCTCAGCACTGCAGAATCATTACTCCTCACAGCCCCCAGGAAACAGCAAAGCAAATACTATTACCCCCACTTTGCTTCCAAGGACCTCATACAGGTAATTAAGACCCATGCTGCCACTTGAGCTGTGAATTGCTGATATTTAATGACATTTTCAAAATATTTTTAATAGAAATTTCAGGTCTTGTTCCTAATCTGACATTTATCTTCTATTAGCATGAAAACAAATAGAAGGGACTGAGAATCACTGCTTATATTATAAATGACTTTATTGTTGGTTTTATTACCTTCCCCATTAAGCTGTCACAATCTGTGTCTCTTCCCATTTTTGTGATGACCAGCCAGTGAAATCTGTCATCTTTTCCATATGATTTATACAGGACCCTAGTGATAACTTTATTCATGTAGAGGATAATTATCAGCTATATTATTAAGGTTGCTCAGTTGCCCTAGGGGATAATGTGTCAGAAAGGTTAAAATATTGACAAGCAATAAAGCATGTATTATAATTATACAAGTGCCAGGATAGATAACTGGCTGTGAGCAAGGAGCTGAGCTACAGTTTTGCATTTGCCCAGCAAAGACAGTAATGACATGGTCACATCTTACCCTTCCCACTAGGACTGCAGAAGTCTAGGCCAATTATCTGGAGGGGACTCCAACAAAGAATATGCCCTATCCCATTCATATATATTGATCACTTACACCCTGACAACCATGCCCTACAGTGAGATGGTCTATTATTCATAATTGAACAGGATGCAGTAGCTGAAGTAGAGAAGGTTTTTCCACAATCCTTCTGTATTTCTTCCCACGCCCCCTAAAAAAGTTTGTCTTCATAAGAATGGCAAGAGGAGGGAGAGCAAAGAATTGGCATCTCTGAAATGAAACACTGATTTCTTCTGGGATTGGAGCAGCAGGTGCATGCCTTATTGGTAAAATGGTATATAGGTATAATCTGAAGGACATTGCTGAGATAAATTGCCCTTTGGTTCAGGCACTAACAAAACGAAGCACTGAATAACTTGGCACTACATCTGAAGTGAGACTATAAACCTAACCTTGGTCATTCCTCCAGATCTACTATTGTTACATCAAGAAGAGTAGACAAGGGACTGAGGAGCTCATAAATAATTTCTCATGGAGAGCACGTACACTAGCCAGACAAAATCTCTCTCTGAGAAAATGTGGAAAAGTGGTAGATTTAACCTACTTCAAAATGTCATTTTTTGAAGAAAAAAACCCCGATCCGCATCTCTTTCTTGATGCTTAAAGGACATATCTGTACTGCAGCAGCATGTTAAGCACCAAGCCCTAGACTGGGCTTTGGGCAGTTGGAGGAATTTGCTGCAGCAAACCCTGCCAGTTCCCTCCAGTATAATCATATTGAAAATAGATGGTGACCTGTGGATAAACATGACCAAACAAGAGCTGTAAGACATTTAATAAACTATATCAGTTAACTTTCTTCTGCTAAGGAAGCGCCAAAGACTATAGAAACCATATTTATCTCAGGTTCATCTACATCTCACTGGATTTGTCCAGGGAAACATAATTAATGTAGAGGACTGAGGTCCTGCGGACAAGGGTCAGAGCTCTAGCCCAGCCAGCATAAGACACCCCGCAGCATTGCCCTGGAATATGGGCTTGTGCCATTCTTTCACTGGCTCTTTGAATGAGTCATGGACACTGGAGAAAGCATCTAAGTGCTATTAGAATTAATTCTATAAAATATCCTTTCTGTGCTTGCCACAGGTACACAAGTGAGAGCATATGGCTTTCTTCTCTTTCTCAGAACCAAGAAGCCTGTTGCTGTAGATGCAGCCTGGTGCTCATGAGCAACAGTCTTCCAATATAAGAAGTGCAAGACACTTCCCTGGGGCAATAAGCAGATTTAAGAGCCTCCTCTGCTCTACTGTCATTAAAAATCATGCCAAGAATCAGCTATAGCAAGTCTGTGAGGCACTCCAGCTCCCCTCTGCAGGCTCTCTGGAGTCCCACAGGTGATGCTTAATGCAGTTCTGGAGAAGCTCCTTGGGTACCCACAACCACATCTGTCTCCAGGCTTAACATTTACCCTAGAGTTGGACAACCTATTTGTGTAGCACACTGCTCTGGTCCTCAGATGACAAGACCTCTGCAAGGGCCACCTGGGAGCTTGCATTCCTGCCTGCTCCCCACGTTTTTCTTCCTCCTTCCAAGGAGATGGCTGGCATTCAGCAAAGTGGCAGACCCAAGCCTAACTTGACTTAAGGACCTAGTTGTGTCATCCCCAGTGCTAGGTCCAGCACAAACACGTGAAAGTCCTCAGAGCATGCAGTCTGTTCCCCATGCAAATGGATTCCCAGGAAGAGGCATTACTGAAGTCAGTGCTTTCATCACACAGGAAGGGAGTCTGCCCCCTGGAAAGGCTCCTTTTCTCTGAAAACTTGTTGATAACTTCCCCAATGACCCCCACAGCTTATGCTGCAGGAAGTGTAAGAACACGGCTAGATGACCCAGATTTTCCTCAGGTGACAGCTTTGTGGAAATGGTTTGGAACATCTGGTTCTCTCAAGGAAAGGTACTGGTCTATAGAGGGGCTCAACCTGACTGCAGATGGTGCTGCCCAACACACTGTAAAAGGATGAGCGGCACATGAGCAGCAAGAGCGGGAACAAGAACTCATTTGGTCCATAGGCACCTTGGGACCTGAGCGCATTTTACATTGTCACACCAGCACACAGGGAACAGATGACATAAACGGAGGTGAATTTAAACCCACGATCTCAGGAGGGCAATGGCTGTAGCATGCAGCATCTGCTCAGCTTCCAGCTTCAAAGCAGCAGGAATTTTAAGTGTTACCATTTACAAAGGGCTCATCTCCACCTTTTGTTTGACTGTAAATCTCTGAAACTCACTTTGTTAAGGAAAGGTGTGAGACAGCAGGAGGAGTACTGTACCTCTGTCACACCTCTCCAAACGTGTTCCCCTCTGATACATTATAGATCATCTCCATGAGAGAATACATCTGCATTACAAAGCATGAATACTCCTTTCAAATAAGTAACAGACGTGTCCACTACATGTGTGTGACAGCAGGAGACAGAGTCCTTGATTTGCAGTCACCTGCTCTAACCATTAACTGAGCCTGTCACATTTTCTCTGCAGTCCCCCTTAATGGTCCTGCAAAGTCCTGGCGGAGTGGCCCATGCTGAGCAGCCGTACAGTCTGGATGTGCTCACTCTGCACTGTGGGTGAACTTGTGCTGTAGCGAGGGAAGAGACAGTACCTGCCACAGTGCCCTCCCTGCCCTTGTTCAGGTGGTTACCTCCTTGCCACCTTCCCCTCCAGCCCTAACACTGTTCAGCCAGTGTCAGCAGCAGAGGGTTTGGTCTCTTGTCTGAATGTGGCAGATGTCTCCCGAATTCCTGTCCCAGATTTGCTTCAGATCGGGCTGTCCCAGCTCCCTTGGGAATTTGCTTTATCAGCCCAGGCAGTAGTGCCTGGAGTAGTGCCTTGTGCCATTCAGGACAGCTCTCTCTGGGGTACACACCTCCGAACGCTTTTCCGAATGCTTTGAAAGCCAGTGTTGCAAGGCCAACGCTGTCTCCCCATAGGTCTTTGCTACAGAGCTGTAGCTGCTTCTTTAATACAGTCTTGACTACCGGTGTAGTACAGGGAAGACTTGCCTGAGTCTGTGTATTCTGAAATATCTGCACACTCTAGTTTACAGAAGCCAGGTTAAATGACAGTCCTAGAGAAGGCTTGGAAGACAGACAGACACTAAACATGGAGTGCAGGTGAACCTGTTCGGGGCTCCAGGCGGGTGCTTCCCACACCCCACACGGGCAGCTTCTGTCTTTGGGTCCTGCCCTCCCATGTCCCCCTCTTCCCACAGGGCACCAACTCTGCTGAGTCACCACCCTGTCCTAGGCAGCTCCAAGCAGAGGCTCGGGCAGGGATTCCTACTGTTGGGCTACAGGAAAGGAGGCACAGAGAGCTCACCCATGCTTGGGGTACCCAAGCATCCAGCAGGTTCATGGACCTGTGGTAGTGCCTCAGGTAGGACACAACACGGAGACTGGATGGACCACAGTGAACTTAAACACAGCGGGAAAAGATGCCTCTTTCAGAAATGCATGGGAAATCATAAATGTCAAGTCAAATTAAGAGGCTGTTCTCCTGGCCAACTGTAAATATTATTTCCACTTTCTTTCAGGCAATTCTTGGAATGGCATGCACACAGTTCACACATAAATATAAACTCCTTTCCTCCTCCCACGGTCTAACGGTGTTAACCCACAGCCGTGGTGCAAACAAAACGCATCTGCCGAGGCACAGGCTGCCGGTGTGAGAACGGAGCAGCCACAGGCTCCCAACCTACTGCAGAACCGGAGGGTGGTCTTAGGCGATACCCCCCATGCAAGGCAGGGCAGCTGCTGGGGAGAGCGAGACACAGGAGGTGGTTGCTAGGTGTGCCACAGGGAGCAAGAGCACAGGGCATGCTACTTGGCAGGAGCTTTCCTGTGCTTGTCTTCGCCCATTATTAAAACGTCCAGACAAAAACAAGGAGTGAGAGGGACTGGTGTCAGCCTGGAGAAGGCACAGGGAGATGGTCTATATATCCTTTCTCCTACCAGAAGCACTGAAGGGTGAACTCCCTCCTCGTTTGGAAGAAACCCTTCTAAGACACGTATTTACTGACACAGAATTAGAGAATACAGACTCTTAGAGGAAAGCATGTTTAAATAACATACCATTCCTTGCACAACGCATACAAATGCCTACTTTGGCCCTCTGAATGCTAACATCTAGCAACACAATACTTCACAGAGCACCAGAAGACTGTCTCCACGGGACTACCATCTTGATAAAACCTCTCCTGGAGTATTTTCTTCCCATCGTGCCTTGCAGATGCTTCCCTTTTTAATTTGTCAGAGACAAGCAGCTGCACCTCTGAAAATAACATTCTTCAATAATGCTCTGTTTACTGCCAGATCTCCTTTCTCAGCTAGTACCAGTTATGTTCATCCTTGTTTATCAGAAGGGCAAACTGCAGCCCAGGCCCATGGTTTAGGTTAATCTCACAAATATGTTCAAATAAAAATTGACTTTGCACTATTGAAAGCTCTGTAGCTATGAAAAGATGGGAAACACAAAGTCTTATTTTAGCTATGTATCATAGCTTTCCAATTGTGATATCTTCTCTGAGCATAAAGGAGTTTTCTACTCCTTACCAATAAAAAACAGATGGCACCAAATTTGATTGTCACCTTCTCAGAGCTGAGAATGCTTTTGTTGTGCTGGATCTATTGTAAGCCAGTTAGCTTCAAAGGTAATCAGATATTTAACGTATCAGTAATTCAATGTGAAGTGCCTGGGATGAATGTAGTAACAAGCTTGTTAATTGTCAGCTGTTTAGTCTACAAACAGTGTGGGGAGCTAGTTAAAAGAAGTTATGAACACAGTATCTGCCATTCGGGGCATCATTACCAGAGGCAGGGTCCCATCCCCATTTGCTCATGGTGAGGTGACACCCAGTACCTCCAGCCTGCCTCTCACTGCCAAAAGTCATCCCACCTCCTCCAAGGCCATGCCACGGAGCACTGCCACAAGCACAGCCCGTGAGAACAGGGCCCTTAGGAGCTGAGCGGACCCTCACTGGCTCACCTGTGGCAGGCTCAGGCATCAGCACATCTCCTGGCACTGCTCTGCACAGGCTCCTGCCTCCCACCTCCTGCCTCTACACTGAACCATGCCAGGAGACAGGAAACATCCAGGGGCTGTCCCTGCATTAGAGAACTGGGAATGCCATAAAAGCCTGAGGGTTACAACAGAGGAAAACTAGAGAGCACTGATTGTACAAAGCTGCTTCCCCGCCCAGCTTCTGCCATGGAAATTGCAGCCGGGATGTATCTGATAGCATGCAGGTCACAAGCCTTTGTCATTACCAGATTACACCTGCTGGGAACATACAAATCACTCGGCATCTTCAGGGAACCCAATATAGCAGGGTTAGGAAATGCCTCCTACCAGTTGCTGTCCATTTGTGTTATAGTCAGCACAGCCCTAGGAATCAATATTACTGCTCATAGAAATTACAAGCATTAAGGACGTTAGATAGAATGTGAACTTGTCCTTACTTAGAACTAAATGTCTTTTAATGGCACTTGAAGCAGCCTAGAAGTAATCTGCCCTTATTGGATATACAACTGCAGCTGCTCTCCCAGCACGCTATGAATGGATAGCAGAACCAGCGCTTCAGAAGTGGCATGGCAGCCAGGCAGGTGCAGATGTGACCAAAGGAAGCCTGAGAAAAGGAGCTCTGTCTCTTAGAGTCTAACATAGAGCCAGGCTCCACAGGGACAAAGCAAAGCAGAGACGGTGCTGAGCCGTATCAGAGGAGATGCAGTTTGCTACATCACCATCAGCAGCTAGCACCTGTATCTTCTCTGGGGACTACTGCTAGCAGGACAACAAGCACCTTCAAGGCAGGACCAAGCAGGGATGAGCTATGACAGCTCTTATCTCTACCAGCATGGTTGGGCTGCAGCTGGGCTACCCAGACAAGATTGCCATCCCAGTGTGCTGCATAGCCAGTACAGATTCCTTCAACAAGAGAAAGGCATCTCAAAGGCTTAGCACCCCCTCACCCAGAGGCCCTTGCTTCCTCCTCTTCTTGATGGCACACAAAATCCCCTGCTGCAGGCTCCAGAAGGTTACAGCAAGGCCTTCTGCAAACTTCTTCCACTCACTGCTCTGGTTCCCAGGCCCAGCTCACCTCCCCTCCTTTCCCCATCTCAGACCAGTCCCTGCTGGTAAGTATTCCTGTATCTCTCCTTAGCCAGTTCTGCTCCTGCTCTCTTGCCCCACGGCAGGCAATGTTTAGGAAATATTGCTCCACACTGCCTGCCCCACGTCTGCACCACTTCTGCTGCAAACTCTCCTGCTGGCATCAGCCTTCCCTTACACCCCCTCAGACCTGGCTCCTAATCTCCTGCTCCCATCCCATGGCCTTGGGTTGCCGCCCAGAGAGGATTTCTTCAGCTCCAGAGGAGACTAAATGCAGCATTCCCTTGAGATGCAGCCCAAACATGCAAGGAAGAAGGAGTTCTTAAACACACAATCTGTGGGTAAGCAACTTCTTTTTCTGCATATTTTTCTGGGAACACTATCAGCCTCACCAGCCCACAGCTCCTGGCCTCTTCCTTTACCTCCTCCATATGCTGGTAACAGTCACTGTTACTGGCCTCTCAAACTTCTCTAGTGCTCCCCATTTTGTTCAAAAACAACATTAATGGTTCAAAGAACTCTTTCGTACGATATTCCACATTTAAACATTTAACAGTCCCAGTTTATCATCCCCTCTAGTTTCCAGTAGAATAAAGTATTCCGTGTTTACTGCAGGATACGAGTGGCTCACCCATTTATTTCCAAATACAGATTAGGAGTATTTCAGCCTTTCCTACACTGTGACTGCCGATCAGAACCCAGTCCTCAACATAATTGTGGCTAATATTTCATTTGTTCCTGGTATGTTTAACCCTGGCCCTAACCCAAAGATTCTTCATTGATACTAGTGCCTTCTCTCAGATGAGCAGCCAATTAGGTTTCATCTACTGAGTTTCTCATTTTCCCAATGACATACATATTTTTATCTTTTTATGTTTTAATTGCTACTTTCATAAGCTCTCTCTTGATCAAGAGGCTTTTTAACTGGAGATGCCTTCTTCATGACTGTGAGATTATGAACATTGGGGGTATCTGCTAAAATACCTTAAACAATCCCAGTGTTCATTCATGTTTATGTTTACATTCTTCCTTTCCTGCAGTATTCTTATGATAGTATTCATCTTGCAAAACTGCCCCTGATGCATGTGCCACACCAGGAGTATATTCTTAGTCAAAAGGCCCTGATCTGTTTTTTCCTGCCTGGGCAGGACTGTGGTGTTATTATCAAAAAGGTGTTTCCTTTAGGCCACTTCACCCTTTTAGGGGCAATCCTCTGTGGCCCCGGAGAGGTCAGTGGTCCCCATGCCCCCCCCCTCAGCCGGTGCACCAAAATGAAATACCGGATCTGGATCTGGTCTTGTATAATGAATGAGTTGGACCCAGAAGCCTAATTAAACCTCTCTCGCTATTGCTGTCTCCAACCAAGTCCTTCTGACAATCGAACACCAGAGCCTCAGCTCTCTTCAAAGGAAGATGCACGGCTGTATAAGCCAGACAGCTCTCCTCTGTTCCCACGCTCTCTGTGGCAGCTGCTGTTCCCTCGTTGAACCCAGACATCATCTTAGTCCCCATCCTCACATCTGTGATTCTGTGCATGAACTCTTGCCTCCATAATGCAGCAAGTGCTAGTGTTTGATGACTCAGAATAGGGTGAGGAGACAGGCAGGCACCAGTCAGAAAGCTAATAAACCCCACACTCAGTGTGGCTGGTTATTTACTTTGGGAACATGAAGTTCAGGAGAGAGTATCTCGTGCCTCCTCCTAATAGCAATTTTGAGAATCCACCAGGGATCAGTTTAATGCTTTGGAAAAGGTTAATGTTGTTCGGGATTTACAGCTATATTTGAAATGGTTTAAACTATTATTTTTATTTCTTTGAGTAAAATGGAATCTCAGTGAATCGTGCAAAGTTAGATGGTCAGTTTGTGTCTGAAAGAGGTCATTAAAAGCTTCGGTGGTT
Source organism: Aquila chrysaetos chrysaetos (assembly GCF_900496995.4). Classification (NCBI taxonomy): domain Eukaryota; kingdom Metazoa; phylum Chordata; class Aves; order Accipitriformes; family Accipitridae; genus Aquila; species Aquila chrysaetos. The sequence goes on along the minus strand of NC_044028.1, from coordinate 372,664 downwards.
TTACATAGCACCTAATTCTGTCGGACAGGCAGGGAGTGGGGAACTGCCATCAGCTCTGGGTTAGCTGCTCCAAGTTGTTCCAACCAAGTCCTAAAAGTGCCTTCCTCCCCTCTCAGAGGAGTGAGACTGCGCACAGCCAGCATGCCGCCAGAGTGCATAGCCACTCCTGTCCCTCTCTCAGACTAACTGGCCTCTCCCATCCACAGCAAGGAGCTGTCAGGAAAGCAGGAGCTGACCCTGCATCCCAGCAGCCATCCTTGCATGGGGGGACCACAGCATGCTCAGTGGCCAGCCCCGCCGCAAGCCCCCGCCACGGCTCCAGAGCTGGCTGGGCTCCCGCTGAGCGTTCCTGCCAGCTGCTGCCTGCTTCTCAGCGTCAGAGCCAGCATTTGCTGTCTGATGGACGTCTTGCCTCCTGGAGCTGTACACTCCAAGGAGAAAAAATTTCCACCCCAGTTTTACATGTCAGGCCCGGTGAGCGTCCCCTGTGCCTGTGCCATAAGCGAGCACACCTGTCCCCAACGCCTCCACTGCTCTTCCGACTGCTTAATCCGCGTCTGAGGCGTTTCCTCTCCCTGCATAGCACCCCACCTGAGGTGCTGTCATCCCCCTTCATAGAGAAGTGTTTGCAAGCGCCCTGACAGCCTGCCACTCTCCCACAGTAAATACCCAGGGAGTGACAGAGTTTTCCTTTTCTGCAAGGACATGCACCTCTGCAGAGCCTGGCTTTGACCGGTGGGCCAGTCCCTAATCCCTTACCATCTGCACCTCACAGTGGCTGCTGGCACTTGTATCGAGGGGCAGACAGGAGGAAAAGCACTGCATGCGCTCCTCAGTCCTCTCAAACTCCCACGTCTGCTGCCAATGCAGGTACTCTCATTGGTTGCAGGTGGTGTCTCGTGGCCAAAAATGCTGACAGGGAAAGTCCACGTGCAGGCTGTGCAAGAGTGGAGTAATAACACTGCTTCTTGCACACAACCAGCAGAAAAGTGTTGGCTTTAAAAACTTGACACTGGCTACATGTTACCCCAACAGCCAGCAACTCTTTCTTATGGAAGAAGTTCGGGGCATTGATGTCTCCTGCTGCTCATTTCAGGGGTCATCTGCTAGCTTGCAATTGAAGGCTTTTGTGTAAAATGCTGTGACAATGTCAGCTGTAATTGCATCAGTCATGCCACACAACAAGACAAATGTGACTGGAGATAGCGTGTCAACCTCAGAAATTGCTTAAGACTGAAAAGCAAGTGGAGAAAACATCAAGTATTCAGAAACAATTATTTCACTATAGTAGGAATAATAACAGCTCTCATTTCCTACACACAGTTCTCCTGGGAGATGGTGCAGAAAGCTGCCAAAGTCTCCTCCCTTCCCCATGGGATACTATCAGACTGAAATAAAAACATGGAGTAAAGGTGTGCCATTATCTTAAGGGAGGCTGAAACTGCAAGATTCACCTACCCCAGACACAGAAGCATCCCTGTTGCAACCTCCAGTCTTCACAGCCCACAGATACCTGCCTCTATAGAAAGTCTAGTTCTGCTAAGATATATAACAAGGCATTTTGCCCTGCCAAACTCATCTGTAAGAGAGAACACAATGACTTGTCCCTGTTTCCTTCTGTGAGCTGTGGACACACCCCTGATACAGCCCTGTGACAATGGCATCCTGACTGCACATGAGACTGGCAAGCCTGTGCTAAAATGACCTCACATTATCCCCACGGGAAAGGACAGGGCAGGTTTCCACCTCAGCAGACTGTTAACCTTGTACCAGTGCCGCCTAGACCAAGCAGAAGGTGTGGGAGGGATTCTTCCTCCTAAAATTAAATAAACCTTATGTGAAAAACGCCATTTTCAATGTCTTGAGCTGTCAATTGCAGGAGAAAGTGATATTGATTTCTACAGAAACTTTATTTAAGTGAGTGACCTATTAAATGAAACTTATTTGACACCAGATGACTCTTGCAATTTAATTCCTGAATGAAGTGATGTCTCCAAGGCTTTGTGATGTTCTTTATCTTGAATGATGAAAGGCATTTTCCTTACAGCCATTTGCTCCTGTATCCCAGGGTCTTTGCAAACAAAGTCCTCCAAAGAATCCAGAAGGCTTATACCTTCATTAACAAACTCCAGCTGATAAACAGATAGGCCAGCACGCACCAGTCCTTAGGAGTAAAGCTAAAAGGTGCAAAGTGCCTAGAAGAACAGCCAGACTTGCTAGCCTGTCACTTGAACGAAGGCGCTAAGGAAAGCAGGAGGATCCAGGACCTCCACTGACACAGGCTCTGCAGTCCTGGCCCTGGCCAACGCTTGCCCCAGGGAAGTCCAGCTCAGTGCCAAAAGGCCAGGGTGGCCTCTCAGCCCAGGGCACAGAGCCCTTCTTGTCAACAGCACCCTGAGGGTATGGAGCTTGCTGCTCTCACCACAGGCATATCCAAGAGATGTATGCAAGGGGCAGTGGGGGCTGCCTGGCCCCAGGGAGCTCCCTCTTCCCACCCTGGGGGCATGGCAAGGCATCCAGACCTCTGAACCCCACCCTGACTGACACAGTCCTTACCATCACTGCTCCAGATGGAGCCCCTGCACTTTCTGTCAGCCTGTTTAATGTCAGTGCAATTGCTCTCCTGGCTCTTCTGTCTGCACCAAGGTTAATTCATCGGGAACGGTCTGCCAGCAAGCAGCTTCTGGGGACGTGCACCAAACTCTTCCCTTGCAGGCAGACTCCACCCGGGGGCCCGGCAGTCACTCTGCCCTTCCCCAGCACCCGCTGCCAACCCCAGCTTGGGCACAGCATCCCCCATCACCACCCCGGGCTTGGCAGTCTGCAGAGGCTACCAGTCCTGTGGAGGAGATGTCAGCAGGACGCTGCCTGGAGGGCAATGACAGGCCCGTGATTTATAAAAGCAGCAGATAAACTTCCTAAGCCAGCAGTTCCTTCTAAATGCAAACTGAACGCACCACAGCACCTGTGGATGTGCTGCTCCCCAGGTGCCTTGCAGCAGCCTCTGTGGAAAGCAGTCTCACAAAGGGGATGGGGGTCCAGGAGGCATCCAAACAGACCCACTCTGCCACCAACTCCAGCCCCCTGGAAAAAGCAAGTCTGCCACAGGCAGCCGCGGAAATGCCAGCACCCACTTAGAGCCCCTCCAGAGACAGACAGCTCACACAGCCCCATGCCTGCCCTCGAGAGGGAGGCACCCCAGCAACAAAGAACCCACCCTTTGAAGGGCCAAGGAGTTCATCCCTCTCACGCAGGCACGGCCACTGCCTCCTTGCCTGTTCCTTGCAGTCTCACCCCGAGCCTGTCAGCCCCACAGGGCAGGAACCATGTATCCCAGAATGTTTGGGCAGCATCTACGCTTGATCTCGTTTGGCCTCCTGCACCCACTGGAACAGAAACATCAAACAGAGACTGTGCCAGCCTCACACAGGTTTTCATTGCTGCTTCTGCAAGAAACGCCCTGCCACTGCGGCTGGGAGGCATTGGCAGGAGCTCACCAGTGCCAGCAGCATGCTGTCTGCAATGCTGTTGTGATGGTGTTGGGGATGAGCCTGCCTTCTGGGGGATGCTCGGACTCTAAAACCTCCTCCCCTTCCTCCTGTGCATTTCTTTCCCCAAGTGCCTCAAGGCAAGGCTAGAGCTGAGAAGAGGCATTTGCTTTTCAGTCCAGCCCCCTCTGCACTGGGCCTTGAAGAGCTTGTTAGCTGGCTGTGAATACAGAGCTGTCTGCCGTGCTTCAGAGACCACTCACTTCTGCTTACAAAAGCTTTTCCACAGTTTGTTCTTTTAAAAGAAGCCAATTTATTTTTATTTGAAATCTATAAGAAACAATTGAATAGTAAAACTGTCAGATTCCATCTCTTTCATCAAAATGGCTTAGTCATGTCTGGAATGTCAGCACTGAGTAACAACCCAGGCCCTTTGCATCCTCACACACCCAAGTGCTCCTGCTATGGGCATCAGGCAAGCCTTGCAGAGCACTGAGCTCTGCAGCACACCCTGCAAAGCACTGCTTGTGCAAAGAGAGTCCTAGTGGTCCTTCTCACTCAGGAGCCCTTCCCAAGGGCCCTACATGGGCAGAGACCCACAGTTACTTTGTGATTTTAATCTCTCTGTTCCCAAAAACCAGGAGCTAAGACTGTCCCAAGTTTCAGGAAGACTTTTTCCAGCTGTGTGCCACGTAGCATTCACAGGAGTACGAGGCAGAGCACCTTGCCTGTGTACAGGAGGATCCTTCTGTGGTGTTCTGAACCGTGTGTGGGACAGGCAAAGCCACAACTTGGTTGTGCATGTGCTCATGGGAGTGCTCCAGGAAGTTTTGCAGCTCAGCAAACATTTCAAGCAAGGCTAAGGAGGGGGACAGAAGAAATGCTCATGGGTCTGGGCTGGATGGCAAAATCTCTCACTGATACTCCTTCCTTCTGGGAGGCCTCAGACCATGGCACTGGATCCTGAGCAGGCCTTGGAAGGTACAGTTGCCATCAACAAGCCAACAACACATTTAAAACGAGAACCATGCTCCAAGCAAGAAGCCATCGGATGACCTGCTCCCTCCCAGTAGCTCTCAGCAAACATCCCAGGGGCAGGAACAGCAAGCAGAGGCCCCTGTGCACCCAGGTCCCCTGGGACCATCAGTGCAGCATTATGGCCCCAGGAGCATGCAGCTATGCCCTCCCTTTTTACCACAAACCTGCTGTTATCCCACCTCTGTCCTGTTCAAGAGACAGCACAGCCTAGGCACCAAGTGCTTCCCCCAGCAGGCAACCATCCAAACGGTTTCTATAAAACTACTTTGTATATCTGCCCTAATTTCAGTTTAGTCACGGCAGAGCAGCCCACAGGATTTGAATGCAATTTTCTCATTGAGTTATACTAAATCCTTCGGGGAAGGAGCCAAAATTATGTAGAAACCATAAAAAATAAAGCAACATTTCTATTCTGCATTTTACTTTTTATTATTATTTAGAGTTAACCTTTTCTACTTCTAAAGCATAAACTCATTTTACATTCCACTATCAGATATGGGCCATAAGCTACAGGAAACATGAGATGACAGTTTCATATACACATGAGCTAAAAGATAATGGGGCACCCAGTGGTCATTGCTCCTCAGAACAAGACCCAGAGCAATAAATTCACTCAGACACACTAAACTGTTGTCCACTTGTTAAAAGACGATGAAATGATGCAGATGAGACATGGATTATACTGCAACTCACCCATCTCAGCTCAGAGTGCTTCACTGGCAGTGGACAGCCAAGCAGTTTCACCCCAGCAGAGATTCTCCCTCTGCTCCCAGGGTCATTTCCATCAGATTTAAACACAACAGCTGGAAATCTGTGACATAAGAACTTGGACAGTAAATACTACAGCACATAAAAATCAGAAGACCAGATTTAAAACAGATCTGCTCTTTGCTAAGCTGCACAGGGCACCACTGCCTATAAGCAGTACTGGAGGCTGGAAGGAACTGCTCTTTTCCAAAGCATCACGTACGAGTTGTCATTCCAGGGGCGGAAAATGGGCTTGACGGATGGAGAGTTAAATTAATTATGACCCCTTCCGTGTTAGCTGCCTGCAGGGGTAAGTTACTGAGGGCTGGCAAGCAGCTGCCAGGGTCACTGCTCTTATGCCCAGCCTGTCTGCTGGAGAGCAGCACAGCATTTCCTGCCCTCAGCCCAGCCAGACCCAGCACTACCACTCCAGCCCACTGCACCTATCCAGCTCTGAGGTCGTGCTCCCGAGAGTTCTCATAGCACAAGAACTAATGTAAGATCATTCCAACCTTATGGAGCGAGGAACTGAAATGCTAACTATAGCCTCAGATGGAACAACAAAGGGGACCAGTTTGTCAATGTATGCTGACGGTAGTTTGATTTTCCCAGGAACCACAGCCTTGCCTGTCCTGCTGGTAGTGCATCTGCACAGACAGTACAGACATGGCAGCGCAGGATCCTTTTCAGTTAAGCTCTGATGGTATCAGTATCTAAACTGCTTTGAAGCAGAAGAGGTTTTCCTGGTAGTGCACAGGGCATGCGCTCTCTCACAGAAAGGAGTAACTAGTTTAATCACCCTGTCAGTTCAAAGCAGCGGCTTGTGCCACAGACCAGCAATTTGCCACTGAAACCAATTCCTGCTAAAGGTGTTGGTATGCTGCTGGAGTCTATTACAGTCTCCACATACAGCTGATGGGCTGCCACACTGATCTCTCACAGCTGTCTACTGATAGCTGACAGAGTACATCCTTAAAGACAAGTTTCCCTCATCTAGTATGTTTGTTTTCTCTTCCTGCTGCCTTTCCAAATGCCAAGCCTTCTTTAGACAGAAAGCACACAAAGCAGAGTTTAATTTATAAAACACTACCTTCTTTCTGAAATTTCAGCAAAGCCGAAACTTGACTTGAAAATTAACATCAGCTGCATTTACTCTACATGTAATTAATTCCCTTCATACCAAGTGCTACCTCGGGAAAGAGAACAAGTCATAAACGTATTCACCTGTCATTAAAAAAAGGCAGACAAAGTAAATAATTCAAGAGATTTAAAAATAAATTCATACTTTCATAGAAACAGACTTCCAAGCTGCTTTTCATCTCCTCTTTGCAGCACCTTGCTGTAATAGAACAGCGATACAAATATAAAGGAAGAGAACATGGAGCAGGTCCTGGGCCTGATTAGCTTGAAAACCAAAGGAGTCTGTTTGCAGGGACAGAGCCCTGTGAAATACACACAAAGGCCTCCTGGATTTGCAGTCAGGTCCAAAGAAACCAAAACCTTGATATTCTGGAAAAAATACAGGCTTTCAATGCAGGCAGGGCTTCTTTGAATGGGATGGGGGAGGGAATCTGTGGTGCCTCCTCAGAGCTCTATGAAATGGGATATACAACTAAGTTGTTTAACAGGGAACCACATCAGCTTTGCTATTGCATTTATGATGTAATTTCATTACTATTTTGGTCCTGACTGGCACTTTCAAGCCCTACCTTTATTAACAGTGTCCTTACTAGAATGGGATAGTACTGCAGGTGCAAGACACTCCCAGCATCAACAAGGAGGCTGGCTGCATCTGCTTTTCACAAGGTTCTGTGTGCATCTGAAGGAGGCCAGGAGATGGACACAGGCACCCGGCTCCACTGCTATGGACCTCTGTTGACTGGGCAGTCATGGGCAGAATGAGTCCCAGGGTGCGCACCAGCAGCTGACCCAGGCTAGTTAGCTATATTCCCTTAACACGGAAATAGAGGGTGGCCCACCACATATACACTATAAAATACTAATTGATCTCTATCGACAATAAGGCAAAGATGACCGTGGCCACAGGCAAGCACAGTGGCATGGCATTGACACGTCTTTGCACAAATGCCACATCTTGCACTCGCTGTATGTGCATGTGGTGCACTCCCTGCTGAGTTGCATTAACTGGTGTTGGACTGCAATGCCAAGGGCAGCTCAAGTGCTTTGCCAGACACATCTCCCAAGGCAGGGTGGTCCAGTGCCAAGGGTGATACATACTTCATGTCCTTCTGGCTAGATGTAAAAGCAGGTGGCTGGCTGGTGTGGCCATTAAAGCCTCCCCCAGCCGTGGAACCATGGGCTGTTGCCACTGAGGTCCTGACCAAGCCGCCGGGTAGAGCCTGGGGCTGTCCGGGACCTGGGTGCCAGCAGAGCTCATCGTGGCCCAGTGCCCAAGAGGACACTGCTCAGGGACTTGTCCCAGACAGAACCGACCCTTCAGCAATTAAAAGGCGTTTCAGGAATGATGGGCTTGGAGATAATGCCTGTATGTCCCTAAAAAGAAGGAGGAAGAGCCTCTCCTGACTCCACCAAGCCCAGAATATTCTGAACCAAGGCACTAAGGCCACATAGGATTGCTGGTCCTTCCACCCACCAGCATGTGCCTGACTTTTCTACACAGAGTTAGGAAAAATAACTCCTAATACCAGGTAATAATGATCTATCACTTTTAGTATCTTCAAAATCTGTAGAAATTTATTTCCTAGAATATTTGAAAATTACCCTTTGCTATTGGCTAGCTAAATAACGTCTTTGATGCTAAACAGCTTTCCAGGGGCATTGCAGGTAGTTCAGATCAGTAATTATCCTTTGGGGTAGCAGTCACATAATTAAGCATTCCTCTGCAGCTCGCTCAGTCTCAGACTGGAGTCGTCCCTGGTTCAGCACTCACAGACTGAGGCAGGGAGCTGTGCAGAGGCAGAGTCTGCGACTTTTCCAAGTAAAGAACTGGCTTTTAAGTAGACAGAAATCAGGTGGTATTTTGCTTGTATCTTTCCCAGTGCCTGATCCCTGATTTCCTCCCTTGCCATCTGCCAAGCTATGCTCTCTGCTTACAGGTCAAATGTGGTTTATTTTTGAGAAATTATTTTTTTCTTTTTCATAGGAGTAGCAACAGGAGTGGGAAGTTCCTTGGCCTCTAAGCCAGAGTTCTCTGCAGTGCCTTCTTGCTGAATTCAAGAGGCTTCCTGTCAAGTGAACCTAAATATACCTACCTCATACAACAAAAAAGAGTGAAGCCACCTTCCAGCCAAGAGCAAGAAGCAGCAATTCCTGGCAGCTCCATCCAGCAATGATACCATAACATTCTTTAATGCAGTTTCTGTGCCCAAAAGAGCATCCCACTCCCACTGACTGAGACAAAAAGTCAGATAATTCCACGGCACAAAGGAGCCACGTGGACGTTATTAAACACTGCCCAATGACTTTGTGCCGAGTCCCCTAGTTGGGCAGCTCTGCGGCAAGATGCTCTCAACTCCTCATCAACTACAGGAGCATGTGGTTTCCTGAAAAGGCTGCACTTCATTCCTCACTACATGAAGAGCTCCTTTTGTCTCTTAGTTCAGCACAGAGAACACATATCCATATTGAGCAGCACTTTGCTCAAATGCTACGTCAGCCAAACCTCCCTATAGCCTGCCTACTTTCCCAAAGTCTTTCAAAAAATGCTTCCAGCACGTGCTGGCAAGAGGCAGGTTAACAGCAGGCCTGCAGCATCAAATACTCAGACTTCATGATGCAGGCCTGGTAGAGCAGACGGCCAGCATTCAGACTGGCCCACAAAGGGATCGTGCCAGCACCTCTTGCTGAGACCATGTGGGACATCAGTGTTCTTTGGGCCCATGAAAACCGGCTCACTGCTGGCTGTGACAGGGAGGAAAAAACTGTCATAACGACCCCAGTTCTCTGAAAGTGTTTCTCCTTGCAGTGGTTCTTGGGGGAAGGAGACAAGGATACCAGGCAACAGTGGGTGTGAGCTATTGCTACACCTCCTGGGGTGTGCTGCAGGAGTAGGAGAGCTCAGACCATACTCCTGCATGGCCTGTAATGGCATGCTGAATTCTGGAGATCCCCCAGGAGCTGACTGAGCAAAGACTGAAGAGGGGTTGTGAAAGATGTGCTCAGGATCTAGCATGGAGCAGAGATGGATGTGGATCTGGAAGCCTGGTGCAGAGCACTTTGGTCATCAGCTGGGGGTGAGGGCATAGGGGCCCCATCTCAGCACAGCTTCTGTCAGAGCTGTTCTTGGTCTGCCTCAGTAGCTGCCACTCCTCTGCTTTGGAGGAGGGAGAAGAGCTTCTCTTTGATAGAATTTCATCTGTTCTCTTCTGCAATCTCAACAGCAGGATGGAAGCAGATAATGTGCAATTTGTTTTAACTCAGCTTTATCTTGTCAGTCCTAGCTATAATATTGCAGCAAGCATCATTCTGAAGAACAAAGATGTGATGGTGCAGGGTGAGATTCTGCAAACCCTATTGATTACACCACAAGTCATCACTATAAATATTTGAAGGAGAGAAAAACCCTTGTTCTATCTAAACATGTTCATGTAACAAAATGTGCAGTTGAGAGTGAGTGAGAAATGGCTCTAACAGGACACAGATGCTAGAAAGCAAAGCATTTAAGCTGCTTACCTTTCAACCTAAATAACATCCATTAAATGGAGCATTGTAGGACTCACACTGTGAAGAGAGAAATACAAAGGGCTCAGTGTGCAGGATCCTCAGAAGCACAGACAGTATGTCATGCAGGAGACACTATGTTCCTAATCACTACAGAGGAATTAAAGCACTTTCTACAGCTCCTTTTGGGGCCACGAACTGCTGCAAAATTGAGATGATGAAGCCTAGAATTTCTGGGTGCACCTGCGCTGAGTGGAGGAGGGCGCTGACAGCATTTACAGACACGAGGACACCAGTGCAGCAGAGCAGCTTGTTTACACCCTGCTCATTATTCCAGGTTTGTCATTGTGCCAAGACTGTTCTCACTGTGGAGGAAGCAGAGAAAAGAGGGTTGCCTGGCAGTCCCTGACCTGTCAGCTCTCAGGAAGGACCCTGGACTCCCGCTCCTCTCTGGAATAAAAGTCAAATTCTGGGAGAAGGCAATGCATGCAGTCAACACTGGCATTTAGCAGCTGAGTGCTCTTGCCAAGTCTGTCAGGGTGATTTGCGTGGCCAGTGGGCTGCCCTCCCAAAGCCAGACCTGTGGTAGCAAACCTTATTTCTCTCCTTGTCTATAGGAAGCAACCCTGATTCATTCGTTCAGCTTGTATTGATCCTCTTTTCTTTATTTTTACGAGAAATGAATTGTGAGGAGCTTTTTCTCTGTTTAAACTTGAGGAGATGCTGTTCAAGGACTTGCTGCGATGTTTCTCTATCTGACAGCTTTATTGGGTAATAGCCACTGATGGTATATGCGTGCACAGACAGTCAGACCTTTTATACTATGTGTTCCCATAAAAATGATTGGTTTTAAGGTGTTATTCTGGCATTGTTGTGATTGTACCATGAGACCAAGCAGCCTAAAAGGCAGATGTGAAATGAAGGCAGATTAGTAGGCATGCATTGACTCTCCCTGTCCTCCATGCCCCAGCAGGGAGAAGCCAGGCTGCTATCTGCCTGCTAAAGACAGACAGTGTGGAATGGGAAAGCACAGCTCTGTTGAAGCTCAATCAGCATATAATATTCAGACATCCCAGCTCCCCCAGGGAATGGCCATATCATATTTCCCTGCCATCCTGAACGAAGCCAGAGGGATTGGTCTGAGCCCAACAAGCCAAACACAGCTCTTCTGTCACCTGAGGCACATTCTGCCCATGACAGCATCCCTGGCACAAGCCACAGAAGTGCCTGGGCAGACAGTGCTGGGGCTGTTCTTCAGCAGGGAAACAACCAGACCTCACCACCCTCCAGGGCCTCGGGAAGCCCATCTCTTCACCTGGCTCTCCCAAAACAGCATTGGAGTAGCCTGTGCACTGCTGCAATGAGAGCAGCTATTTATGCAGACAGCTAGCTCTGCTTATGGTGTGGCTTGACTGGATGGTCACTGAGGGCTCTCGTATTTATTAGCATGTTTTAAAAGACTATTCACTGTGCTCAGCTTGTTGGAGGGGTTTCAATCCTACTGTTCCTAAAGCAAAAGACAGTCCCCCTTAAAAGCAAGACTGAAGGCATAATTGATGCTACTAGTATCCCCATTACTCTAATTCCAAAAGAGTAACTGTGCTTTTGTTAATTTATTAGCCAGTGCCATTAACTACCATTAGTTAATTATCACACATTAATTGTAACTGGGATTTCAGATGATTTATAGTTTTGATTGCTTATTTTCTTGTCAGTGGTTTCAAAATCTCATCCAACCAGAAGTGAAAAAGTTTACATGTTATACCAGGGATGGCTGGATCACTTTGGCACCGGTAAGTGAAGGTAATGAGGAAGAGTCACTGATTATTTCAAAAACAAAGAACAGATGTTCCACATATTAAAGAGCTATTATGCTAAGTGTCATTCCAGTGACTTGTGGGAGTGGCACACTCATTTGACTAAGATTAGCTGTTCCAACAAGGTCATTTATGCTTTAATGTAATTAGTTATGCCAGTATTGATAAAGAAGAAAAAATACAACCTGGCAATGAAGCATCATTACCTCATCACAAGACTATCTCCTTGAGTTCAAGCTTTCTCAAAAATCCCAGTAGAGTTCAGCTCACATATAACACAAGATTTTCTTCCTTCCTTTTCTGTGCTGCAGGACAAACGGGGATGTGTCTGTTGAACCCAAGATCCCAATAAGAAACCAGAGGGCTTCAGAAAAAATGTCCTGGGAAGCAGCAGAACGCCTAGAGAGCCCAAGAGATCCTTACCCAAAACAGCATCTGGGAGAAACAGCTCCATGCACTTAATGACTGAAATTATATTGACTCCAATTACCCCTACTGTAACTTGGTTAACTTTTCCTTGGGCTGATGCACCAGGCGGGACTTTGGTCCAGTAACTAAAAAATAAAGCCTCATCAGATTTGGCACTGGTTTTCTGGGCTCGACCCAATACAGCTGTCACGATCAAGGGGCCTAGTGTTCCTGGGAGCTGCTGAAAGGACACAGATTTTTTTCTACATGCGTATTACTAAGGTTGAACCAGAAGCCGTGCCAGCCTACGCTCTAGAGGCACGTTTTTGTTGGTGTCACCGTAAGAAACACCGATGCAAAGTCTCAACACCTGCAGACCGTGCAGCCAGGCAGCTGCCGAGCGCGGCCTCCCCCGCAGCGTGCTGCGGCAGCCTCACCCCCTCTTCGCCCCTTCTCAGCCTCTGCCCTGCAGCAGCACCCCGAGCAGCAGAGCCAGGAAGCCTATGACTGTCCCGCCCCGGTCTGCACAGAGCCAGCGGCCTCTGGGCTGCCACCCTGGAAAGCCTTTCCCTTCTACGAGCGGGCGAGACGAAAGCCCCGGGCCTTCTGCCCGCGGCGGGAAGAGTCAGCCCGGTACGCCGGCGCAGCAAAGGGCAGGCGGGACCTCACCGGCGGTGAGGCAGCCCAGCCCCGCAGGCGGGCAACCGCCGGACAGACGGAGCCACCGGGAGGAGCGCGGCCGGCCCGGAGCGGCCCCCCCCCCGCGCCCTCCAGCCGTCCTCCGCCTGCCGCCGCCTGCCACCCGCGCCCCTCGGCGGCGCGCCCACCGCCCCGCCGAGCGCCGGTTTCCGGCCCCGCCGCCGGCCGCAAGCGGGGAGGCGGCGAGGAGCGGCAGAGCTCCCGGCCCGGGGCTCTTGGCCGGGCGGTGCCAGCGCCAGGGCCGGCCGCCCCCTCGCGGGCCGCGCCTCCTTCCTCGCCTGCTCCAGGAGCGCAAGGTAACGGACAGCAGGAACGGGACTTGTGCATCCGCGCGTGCAAATGGCTCGTGCGACCTGCAGGAAACCCGTTCTAAAAGCTTGCAACGTATTCAAATAGCCTAGCAGTAAGTATTCAAACAAACAGCTGTTTCAAGAAACCCGGCTCCGAATCCACCCGCTCTTCTCCCCAACGCGTGTCAAATCTCCATCAAATGCTTGCCACCTGTTTCCACTTCACAAGCAACCAATCCTTGTTCATCAAAGTAACAAAGCTGTTTTCAATTTGAAAGCAACAAATCAAAGTTTAATTATTTTGTCCTTCAGAGCTTTATGCTATCTTTCACGAAAGCTTTTTCAGATACGAAGAACTATCATTGGCTGGCTTAAAAAGGGAATAATTGACTGACAGCTGAAAAAACACTTCTAAGGACAATAGTATTTGTCAGTCTGGTATTTTTCACTCTAAAGACAAAACGCATTTTATCAACACCCTGAAATTATTTTGTCAACAAAATTCATTTTGTAGCATTACCTTCATCTGTCAAGCTGACAGAACATTCTCCAGAGTGTTTTAAAAACCATTTTTCTAACACAATTAATTTCTGCAAAATTAAGTTTTGCCTTTTAATCATATGTGGGGGAAGGTGTTGCAATACATGCACAGGAAGGTGTGAACAGCAGCGCCATTACCTCATGCACAACCAGAAAGAGGCCGTGTGTACAAAATACTTGCCAGTAAAAGATTACACCAGCCCAACACAAGTTGAAAAGAGGTGCAACAAACCAGCTAGCTACATGTAGACAAGAATCCCGCTTGAGTCAATCACGCTTTTACAAGTCACTTGATCTCACTGAAAACGTTTCAAGGAGCTTTATGTAGAATACTGCACAACAATTAGAGAAAGGAGTGTGTGCATACACAAAACAAAGCATTATCACCCTAAAACAAGTAGCATCTACGAGATGGTTCTATCACCCCATGGCAAGGGTGACATGGAAGATGTACCAGTACCCCACACAACGGCAATACGTGCAGCTAATGGAGAAGGACCTTTTATACACTTGATACATTAATGCTGGTAGCAAACAAGCGCTGTGGTTCTATGCCATATAGGGGATTTTCAACAGGAATTTTTCCAAATGCCTCCCTGTCACTCAGACACCAAATTCTGAAATATTTTCTATGTTTCCTCTCAGAATATCTTGACTGCCTTTCTACTCGAATTTAGACTTCTAGCAGATGTAAGTGGACAATTTTCCTTGTGCCCATTTTGTTTTTTGAGAAAATGATCCACAAAGAGGTCAAATAACTTTCCCAAGGCCATGCATTCAATCAGCACCCAGTAACGGAATAAAACCTAAGCTCCCTGCCTTGCAGTGCATCCCCCTAGGCAACAGTATGAGGGAAAGTTACTCACGCATTGCCAGAATTACACATGTGTGTGCCTAGATGAATAATGAATAAGCTCAGATGTTCTCAAACACCATTATGTCTGCATTTGTAGGGACAGAAAGCATCCCCTTCTTCACAGATCACACATGTTGCATTTTGAAACACTGAAAATGTTAAAGGAAAAGTAATTTCTGAAGCTTTAGAAATGAATTTATGGGTGACTGAAATACATTTCCCCAGAGCTGTATGACTGTGAGACATTCTCTGAAATCAGCTGGTAACTGGAGAAAAGGCTTGAACTGAAATGTAGGTCTCCCCAGCCTTCTAGCCCTCTATTCAGGAGTGCAAACCCACAGATGCTCACAGGTATAAATATGAGAGTTGATCAAAAAAGTCAGATGTGAATTTATACTATATGCTAAGAAATGCTGATAGCTGTTATTCCTGGAAACACAACGTTCCATCAAAAGTCTCTCTTTAACGTTGTTTCTACATCTTTTACCAGTTCCAATCATAAGCCTCAGTCTCAAAAGGTGAACTCAGGGTGTAAGCTTCTGCCTCACACCTTGGTTTCATTTTTCTAATGTTCTGCAAAGCACTTTCTGAATTCCTGGACATGGATCCAGGCTGAAGAAAGGAAAAGCTGCTCAGCTTCAGTAAGGAAAAGCCAGAACACCTGCACAGGTTTCAGAGCAAACACAAATTCTTTCCAGGTGTGGCAGTGTCTGTGCAGTTCCTTCTTTATGACTTGCTGCTGCTGTTGTATTGGGTTTACGTGGCAAGGTTTTGGTAGTGGAGGGGCTGCAGGGGTGGCCTCGATGAGAAGAGACCAGGAGCTGCCCCCGCGTTGGACAGAGCCACTTCCAGCTGGCTCCGAGACAGACCCGCCCAAAGCTGAGCTCATCAGTGACAGTGGTAGTGCCTCTGTGATAACATATTTAAGAAGGGGTAAAAACTGCTGTGCAACAGCAGCCAGGAGAGATGAGTGAGAAAATGTGAGAGAAACAACTCTGCAGACCCCAAGGTCAGTGAAGAAGGAGGGGGAGGCAGTGCTCCGTGGTGAAGACCATGGTAAGGGAGGCTGTCCCCCTGCAGCCCATGGAGGTCCACACTGGAGCAGATGTCCACCTGCAGCCCATGGAGGACCCCACACAGGAGCACGGGGATGTGCTTGAGGGAAGCTGTGTCCCTTGGAGAGCCCATGCTGGAACAGGCTCCTGGCAGGACCTGGGGCTATGGGGGACCCACACTGGAGCAGGTTTGCTGTTCCTGAAGGACTGTCTCTCATGGGAGGAACCCCATGCTGGAGCCGGGGAAGAGTGTGAGGAGGAAGGAGCAGCAGAGACAACGTGATGAACTGACCGCAACCCCCATTCCCCGTCGCCCTACACCACTTGGAGGGAGGAGAGAGAGGAGTTAGGAGAGAGAGGAGTTGGGAGTGAAGGAGTGAAGTTGAGCCTGGGAAAAAGGGAGGGCAGGAGGGAGGTGTTTTCAGTGTTGTTTTTCTTTCTCACTATCTTATTCTATTTTTAATTCACAATAAATTAAATTAACCTTCCCCAAGTCAAGTCTGTTTTGCCTGTGATGGTACTTGGTGAGTGATCTTCCTGTCCTTATCTTCACACAGGAGCTTTTTCATCTTATTTTCTCCCCCTGTCTTGCTGAGAAGGGGGAGTGAGAGAGCAGCTTGGGGGGCACCTAGCAGCCAGCCAGGGTTAACTCACCACAACTGTTAATGGCTGAGCTGGAAAACTGGAACCTCAACCCAGTGGATGATACAGCTGCTTCTCTCTTACCTCTGTGCTGCCTGCTGCGTGCCCCAAGAACTCAGACCTTCAATGCCCACTCACTGTCATGGAGTTAAAATCTGATACATCCCTTCCCTGTCCTGTCTGCGCTGGGGTTTTGTAATCACTGCCACTCAGCCCCTCTCCCATCGCTGTCTTCTTACCAGCTCCCGACGCTGCTAAGGTTTTTACAGTCACAGTCACATGAGTTAAATAGACTTGCTGCCTTTGGGCTCCTTTTTGACACTGAATCATTAATTCATTAATCTGTTTTTCATATTTCTAAATAGAAACAGACATGACTAGTGTGCATGATCAATACTGTGTTCTCTCATTCCTCTCAATTCCCATCATTTTGGAATCTTCTCTGCTTTTAATCTTAGGTGTTTTTAATAGGAATTGGTTTTGTGAAGAATTTGACACTTCATTATGGCAACTGCATGCTAATAGACTTAATAATTCAGATCTGCATTGGTCACTTTTAACTGATATTACACATTTCAGGGCTGCTTCATGACTATGTTCTTGTGAACCAGTAACAGCTTTGGCCTTCCCCGGTGATCTCCCATTGTATTACCAACACCCAGGGACTGCATCTGTCAAGACTCCAAATGTGGCCTGGAAAAAGAGTGAAGATCTCCTTACACTGATCTTGAGAGCATTAGAAAACACACTGTAGGTAAAGAGTGAAATCCAACAGTCTGCTAGAGCAAGACGTAACAGACCTACCAACACAATCAAGCAATAAAGCGCACAGACATGTCAGGAGCACACATAGTGCTGTGCCAGAGCAGCATAGCTACGACGCATCTACTGAGTCCTTAGAAATGTTCAGCATGGCACACTGAGGGGCCTTCTGCTGAAAAAACAACAGTAATCCTGACAGTAGCTCATCGCGGCAGAAGAGGCAAATGCAAGTCCCACCCTCAGAACAGACTGCACAGGCTATATTCTGACTGAGTTCATAATTGTTAACAGCATCTTTATCAAATCGTTACTATTATTTGATTTGTATAACATTTTCTGCAAGTCTGACGGCCTTTACAGCATTACTGTTGGTGCGGGATCACTTTACCCACATCTGAAACAGGAAGAAGCGGCTGTACGCAGCTAGTAGATTAGGGAAGCACTGAGAAGGGATATCCTATCCATCAAAACTACAGTAGAGCTTCAGACAGAATGTAAAGCACTGTCTTGGCACCCAGCCTGGACACCACACTTCACAGCCTGACTCGTCTAGAAAGTGAACCAAGAAGCCCTAATGGCTGTGACTGGTCAGCATTTTGCAAATTGGCTCCATCCAGAGCCTGGAGCTTCTGCTGCTGCAATGCACACACAAGGAGCACTAGCGGGGTTTCTGATCACAGATCTCCACTGGGTAAGTGTATCCAGCTGTCCAGCTTGTGAGGTCAGAGCAATTGCAGAGCTAAGGCAACAAAGCCCCAAGCTGCCAGTGCTGTAGACGGAGTGCCCTTGCACATGCTAAGAGCATATGCCAGCATGGCACTCAAATAGCAATGGCCAGTGCTTTATCAGGGAAGGAGATGCACTTTCATGTTGTATGAGAAATTTGGATATCAACTCTCAGGTGGACTTGAATTAACGGCGCAATTCAAAGGGGTCCCAGTGGTCCTCAAGAAATAAGGACATCCATGTATGATCAAGGACAAGAATGAGAGCACTGGGTGTTGTTTGCATCTCAGGTATAGCATTTCCACAAAGACAAACCATCACATGGTACTTTACAAGTTGTTCTTCAGCACCTCTCCATAGTCTCTGAAACCCCAAAAGGCAAAGAGGCCCAAAGGCTACAGAGGAATGAGATGGAGAGCTCTGAGGCTGCCAAGAACCCTGTCCCACTTGACAAAGAGACTCCTGATGCCAAGAGGAGGATTCAGTGGAATTAGGCAACAAGCATACCAAAACACAGATACAAGATTAAAAGCAATAGCATTAAGAGAAAATAGCTTCAACGGCTGCACAGCATTAATTAGTCCAAAGGCAAAAACTACAGAAGGCCACAGAACTCAATACATGTCTGTGGGGTGGCTCACTCCACGGGCTTTGGGGGTTTTCCCAGTGACAATTCTGGCCACATTGAATGCACACATCAATAGCACAAGAAGCCACCAGAGTCCAGAGTGCTTTCTCTCGTGATCTGTTTGTTCATTTTGCAAGTCAGTCTTGTGTTTTTGTGTGTTACCACTACAAGCCCTGTTAGGTCTGTGAGATGAGAGCAGGCTGGGAATGAAGCCCAAAGGGGTGTCTGAACCTCAGAGGTCAGAAGTATGGACTGCACTGGGTGTCAGCAGATGTGCTCAGCAGTGCTGACCTGCCCAGGTGCTGGCTGGCCGAACCGACACCATCAAAGAGAAAAGGGACTTAAAAACCATTGAGAGCCTGAAGCCCCATCACTGCTCTCTCTGGGCACACACACACTGTAACCTTATAGCACCTCTGCACTCCAAAATCTTTGATCACAGAGGACACATCAGGAGAGAAGCACAGAGACACCCCTCTTGGAGCAGGAAAAGAAGGCACCAAGCTCTCAGAAATTGAGTGCCAATCTAGACCCTTCCTTTACTGTGAAGATTCATCTGAGCCAGCACCACTTCCATTACTGCCATGCAGGGCCCAGATGTGCACACAATTCATCATGGGCACAGGTATGCAAAGGGCTTAGGTCTGTTACTAGGGCTGTGAAGTTCTCCACACTTACCCAGGGGTAGCCCAGGTCTGCTAGCCCAGCAGCGTAACGCGCTTGCCCCAGCCAAAAAACCCATATTAAAGCCTGCTTACCACAAGCACCTGCAGTGTGCTGTATAATTAACTTTATGAAAGCTCCTACATGCCAGGCATAGCAGGGTGGAAACGGTTCAGAGACTGGAGCAGAGTCACTTGAATGCATAAAAGCAGCAGGAAATGGTGAGATGACATGCTGGAATGAGGCTCAGAGTCCCTGTCTTTGAGGTGAAACCCCATGCCTTCATAAGGGAGGCATCTTTTCCTGGAAGGCAGCCTAACTCTTGCGCAGATCCTCAGCACAACAGCTCCCAGTTTTACCCCTTGTAAGTGTAGAGAGCTCTGTTTTACCCCTGAACTCTGTGATTTCTCTTGAAACCAATTGTCCTTTCTGTTAGCATCATGTGCCTTGGGGCAGGGCTTCTAGTAGAAAATAGTTTGTGTTATTTAAAACATGGAAGTTCACAAAATTGACTTCAAACAGCCCAGAGAAAAAAGGCAAATGACATATTTGCTGCAAATTCCAAAGAGAGAAAACCACATCTCCTGCTTTTATGGTAACAGGAAAACCTGAAAGAGACATTAACAGCTCCTTTAATCATGATTACAGAAGATGTCATTCTCTTTTCCTGTAATGAATGAACACATTGGTAGTTGGCCCTCAAACCCTCCTTAGCTGAATTACAATTGCTCTATACTGGATTTCAAACCAGAATGTACAAAGCCTGCGTTTCCTTTTTGTTGTTGCTATAGTAAAAGTCTAATGACCAGGGCTGCTCCTCTTGGCACAGGAATTTGCTCTGTGTAAGAGGTTATAAACCAGCCCAGGTTCAGCGCACCCAAAGAAAAAGCTGCAAAAGATGAGCTAGACAGCCCTACCCTGCACCTCTCACTCTGTCCTGAGGGGAATATACTGTAACTTAAGAAGTCTTTCCCAGCTTTTACTTTGGTGGCTTTGGAAAGGGAATATTTTACCCTGAGTCACAAAGAACCTACTCCATTTCTCTAAGTAAAATGGCAGAACATTATACCAACTTCTGTTTACCCACTCCTGCCTGTGTTTTCAGGGAGTACAAGTCACCCCAGACTCTGCACCACTACCTTTGCAGTGTAACAAGTTCCCAACAGTACCATGCGAAGACAAAGGTAGTGAACCAGGGGTGGCACGCAGAGTTGCTACACCCAGCAGGGATTTCTGGGTGTGAGCCAGAGGCTGAGAGGAAGCAGCACCCACCTCCCTGGCACTGAAGGGCATATGCCTTCCTGCAGCATGACACTGTGGTGTGTTGACCTTGGCTGGCCACCAGGTGCCCACCCAGCCGCTCCATCACTCCCCCTCCTCAACAGAAACAGGGCAGAAAATATGACTAAAGGCTGATGGATCAAGATAAGGACGGGGAGATCACTCAGCAATTACCATCACAGGCAAAACAGATTCCACTTGGGGAAGATTAATTTAATTTAATTTATTGCCAATCAAAATAAAAGTAGGATAATGAGAAATAAGACCAAATCTTAAAACACCTTCCCCCCACCCCACCCTTCTTCCTGGGCACAGCTTCACTCCCAGATTCTCTACCTTACCCGCTCAGTGGTGCAGGGGGATGGGGAATGGGGATTACAATCAGTTCGTCACACGTTGTCTCTGCCGCTCCTTCCTCCTCAGGGCCAGGAGTCCTCACCCTCTTCCCCTGCTCCAGTGTGGGATCCCTCCTACAGGAGACAGTCCTCCACGAACTTCTCCAATGTGAGTCCTTCCCATGGGCTGCAGTTCTTCACTAATTGCTCCAGTGTGGGTCCCTTCCATGGGCTGCAGTCCTTCAGGAACAGGCTGCTCCAGCGTGGGTCCCCCTCAGGGTCACAAGTCCTGCCAGCAAACCAGCTCCAGCGTGGGCTCCTCTCTCCACGGATCCGCAGGTCCTGCCAGGAGCCTGCTCCAGCGCAGGCTTCCCCTGGGGTCACAGCCTCCTTTGGGCATCCACCTGCTCCGGCATGGGGTCCTTCACGGGCTGCAGGTGGACATCTGCTCCACCATGGACCTCCATGGGCTGCAGGGGGACAGCCTGCCTCACCATGGTCTTCACCACAGGCTGCAGGGGAATCTCTGCTCCGGCGCCTGGACCACTGCGTCCCCCTCCTTCTTCACTGACCTTGGGGTCTGCAGAGTTGTTTCTCTCACTCATCTCTCCTGGCTGCTGTTGCACAGCAGTTTTTAGCCCTTCTTAAATAGGTTATCACAGAGGCACTACCACTGTCACCGATGGGCTCAGCTTTGGGCAGTAGCGGGTCTGTCTTGGAGCCAGCTGGAACTGTCTCTGTTCAACACGGGAGCAGCTTCTGGCATCTTCTCACAGAAGCCACCCTCACAGCCACCCCGCTACCAAAACCTTGCCACGTAAACCCAATACAGATACCAACAGAGCAGCATGGCCCCAGCATCACTCCTTTGCTCCTTTTGGCCCCTGCTCCCTCCATGGCAGATCATGGAGAATACGAGACCCACCAGGTAAGTAAAGGGGCTGAGAGGTGGATCACACAGGATAAGTGCCTCTAACTGATACACACACCTCTGGCACTAGCTCCCTTGTCATCTAACTCCAGGAAGTATTTATTAATGAAACTCTCCTGATTGTTGATTCATTTGATTGTTAAAGCTTGTGGAACTCGTACTGTTATTACTCATTGTTATTAATGTTCACAGCTCAGCCTCTCTCTTTCCAATATGCTCCGCAGAGGAAATCGAAGGCTGAAGCCAATTGTTACAGTAAATGAATGATGGAGCCGCTTGAGGATAGGAGTAAGCCTGCTGCTCTGGGACTGTTGCAGGTTATTGGGAGTAAGTTAATCTTCACACACAAGGACTGCAAAATGAGAGGCTGTTTCAGGTGGGTTCTCTGGTCTATGCACTGCTTCCTCAGTCAAGTCATCAGTGAGCATCAGCCTAACAAAGCTGTCTGTGCGCAGGGCCAGTACAAAACCAGGCCCAGTTTTGATCTACATGCAGAAACAGGTCTGAGTTCAGCAGGAGCATGGCCCCTGCCAGATAGGTTCAACACAAAGACTCAGACAGATGCTACAGGCAACTCAGCACAGCCTTGCAGAAAACACATCTCCATATGACTGCACATACAGAAGAAAAGCAGAGTTGGCTATCCTCAGAAAGTTTTCTCCTCTCCTCTCTGCAACTGCTCAATCCTCCTAGAAGGCCTAGGACAACACGAGCAGGGCACAGCAGGTGGTAGACCAGAGCTCAGGAGTGCTGAACATGCTGTGTAGAGGGGGAACAGCACACTGCTTGCTCCAGTACTCTCCCTCTCTTCCCCTTCTCCAAGCCTCCTCCACCTCTACACAGCCTCTTTGCTACATGATGTTTGCCAATTCTTGCACCACATATAAATTCCCCAGGCCAAAATGGTGTCTGGTAGTTGAGATGCTTCTAAATCCTCAGTAGCGTTCTTATGCCAGCTTTCCAGAACAATATGTTTGTCCATGTTATATCTTCGGAGTCTACAGAGCCGTCACATACCATATTCGACCTATTATTCATCTCAAACAGAGAATTCTGCAAAGCAAGAGGAAATAAAAGAGACCTTAATACAGCTTTACTAAAATGGAATTTGCCAAAGACTCATAGAAAAATGGATTTAATTAGGGCTGCTAATGGGGAACAGTTTGTTCCTGTGATTTAAAGCAGAAGTTAGATAGTGTCTATAATTTCAACATTTTAAATTATATATAGGGGGTTATTTCTCCTTTCTACCTTAATTATAAAAATCCATCTTTATGAATCACAATTTTGAGGCAAATAAAGCAAAGGCAGCAAAAATGATGTTTTATTTAATAAAACTTGTAAGAACTCACAAAAGAAGCAAAAGACACTTCAGTATGGATAAAATAGACTTACTATAGCAAATAATAGTTGCAGACAGTCCTCTGCGCACTACTGAAGGACAGCACAACAAGGTTAATTTTTTACTTGGGAAAAGGTGTGTATAGGAAGGTGTGTTCTGTTATAAAAAATGAAACTGGGTATGGCTTTTATGCAATAACGGGAATGTCCTCCATTTAATTTTGCAGCTAAGCAGTCTATTAGAGTTGCAGGCATTAATGGGCCTAACGTGCTACAGCTAATAGTCCCATATTCTAGAAGTCTCTGCTACCCCTTCTTACATTGATTACTGTCAGAATCTCTGAATTGCCTGAAAATTGTTTCTCCAGATAAAAGGGCCAATAGATCTTGTTAGAACCACTCCTCCCGAGCCTCCTCTGTCGCCTTTGATTTTATTTAAAACTAACAAATGTCGCGTTTGTGAAATTCCTCCTGTTAGCTGGCTCTGACCAGATGACCTAAGTAAATGAGTCTCAGAATTGTAAAGCACTGATTAATTTAATAACAAATAGCCCAGACAACTGACTAGCAAGCTAGGCCTAGCTGCCGTCACTGCTGCAGATTCTGCACTCACCATAATGCATTTTAATACTGCACCTCGGATCAGAACGGAATCAATGAGTGAAGTTCAAATGTGGCACATTTCCTATTTCCCTGACAGCTTATTTCATGGATCACAGGGACCAAAGTACAGCTGCTTATTCAACAGAGGAAAGAATGAATCAATTTTCATTCTTTAATATACTGTGTGACCTATTCTCTGATGCTCTATCCTTTACAATGGCTCTAGCCTTTTCAAGGCCTTCAGTTTTGTCAGATAGAGAAAATTTAAAACAATGACAAAATACCCTGCCCTAGGTCTGCTTCCAACTGACTAACTGCTCTGCTGGTAATAAGTCCAAATGAAAGATATTATGTCACTCAGGTTGAATTAAACAAACTATAATCCTATATCATTAAAAATGAACCAGTCTCCTGGAAGATTTCTGTGATTTCACTCCAAGTTCCCCACGAAAGGTGCTGGACGCCACAAAGATTTTGATCCTCATCTGCTCCAGTTTTTTCCCCTGCTACAAAACATGAAGGAATAATGTGACAAAATGGCAGCCACAGCAGCAGCAGCTGGCTGAAAGAGCAGGCACTGTGCTGGGGAAATCCTGCACCCGTCTGCTCCCTTCCTGCCTGCACAGACAGCTCAGGCCCCGTGCTGTCGCTCAGGGCCCGACGCAATGAGCTGCAGGCCAGCAGGGAAGCCAGACGCAGAAATGCAGCACCTCCTCCCCACCCGTGGTCCCAAAGACCAAGCCACGCCAAATGGGGAGACCAACGTTCTGTTGCTCTGCTTACCCCACCAGACTCCCTGAAGCTAGCAGGTAATGTCAGCAGTTCTTTAGGCACTGCTAATTTGGGCAGAATTAATATACTGAGATGCATCATTTTGCAATTTCAGTGTGAAGATAATTTTTTTCATTTAGAAATATCCCTAGGTATTGTGGTTTTAATTACCCTCTGTGCGCCTTGTGTCTTGCCTTATTATTTATCCCCAGTTCACAGGTGATACTCATATTGTTCTTGTCATTGATAACTTGGTTCCAGCCTGGGCTTTCTTACTGTAATAATTTTTCAAAGAAGGAAGGTCAGATTCTGCAAAGGAGAACAGAGCACAAGGGCGAGTGCTGTAGCCACCCTGGGCAGCCATGGGCACCACGACCTGGAGATGCTGGCACCCCAGAGCCAAGGCAGCAGGGCCCACTGCAGCCATGCCAAAGGCGGTGTGCATGAGCCTGGCACCAGGACAGAGAGGGACAGCTGAATTGCCAGCTAACTGATGAACTGGACAGCAGTGTGTGAATTGGAAAGCTTGGAAAGGAAGCACTCGGAGACCTCCACAGGCAAATGGATTTCTGGCTCTCCTTTCTCAAACTCTCCTTCCCCTGTCTCATTGTACTTTATGACTGGGACGAAGGTGAGAACCCATGAGGCTTGCCTGGCCTTAAGACATAAAGGTAATAAATCAGGCCTTATCAGAATATTATCTAGAAGAAGCAGACATATCACAGCCAGCTTTACTTGCTTTTCTCTCTACATATCCAGTAGTTCAATTCTAGGGCTTTCAAAGCATGTGGATTTAACAAATATCAGTACTTCAGGGCACATGGGCAGACAAATTGCTTTTTCCAGTTCATAAGATGAATCTGGGAAGCGCATGGGTCACTAAACGGTTGCAACAAATGTTCTAGTCCAGCCCTGTCTTTAAGCAGGCTACGAGCTGTAGCAGAGGTTGCTGGTTTGATTTGTTTGCCCCTGAGAAATTAATTTTCCTTTTTCATTTTTCTGCCTTTTGTGAAGGAAGTCCAGGACACGTCACGGCTCGTAACACCCCAGCAGCAGCAGCTGTTCCACTTGCTGCTTTGGTCTAGAAGCAAACAGGATACTCAGCTTGTGGAGCTGGTGGCTGAACTGTGAGCTCTACAGTATCTGCCATCCCTCCTTCCCAGTGCTCTCTGGGGGCAGCTGTTCAGATGATGAAAAGTAACTCAGAAGAGCTGAGAACAGCAAGTGCCCTGGCTCAGACATACAGCCCTACCCTCCCCCTCTCCCCAGATTATCCAGCTTTAATACAAAGATCTGCTCTAGTTGCTCAATAATGGAGCAGTTCTGAACATTAATCAATTCTTCTTTCCATCATTAAGCTGCCCTTGAACCCAGCAGTCCTCTGGCCCGAGGACACAAGAGGTGACAGACCTGAGGGTGCTGCCTGACCTGCTTTCCCTGAGCTCCACAAGAAGCCAGCTCTGCACAGGCACGGCACACCTCCCACTTCACCCCTTGCACACATGAATTGAGGTGCACTGTGTCTCAGCAAGAATATTACTGCAGAAGGTCCTTGTCCCAGCAGTCCTCAGTGGTGGGGATACAACAGGAACCTTGTAGCTGGACCGAAATTGTCTCCCCTTCTCACCACAGACATGTTCCCTCCACACCAGCCTGCAGACTTGTGGCTATCTTCACCTTTTCCATATAAGAAGATCAACTTTTCCTTCCCAGTTTTATCAGACTTAGCCCTCTTATCCCCCATCCCTCTCCTGAGCAGACCAGCTGCCCATGGACTGGCTGCTACCAGTGCTTGGTTCACTGGCCTGGTGCTTTTGTCACCCAGCCAGGATTGTACTGCAGCTAAACAAAATATCTGAATTTCTCATTGATCAAGCATTGGCAGACAGTTCTGGAGGACAGTGATGAGGGATGGAGGCTGAGCAGCCAGCAGCTATTGTACAGTCAGCTGCTGAACAAGTGGATTTTGATGAGGTTCACCTGATTAGCTTTGGGTGCACGAACGAGAACTGTGTATGCGGTGCTGGGCACATGCTGTCATAGGGGTTAGTGCTCTGCAATCCTGTCACTGGGACCCATTTGTCCCCTAACTATCAGAGAGGATGCAAAAACTGCCCACTATGCTCTGTCAAAGTAATGTTCAAAATGGAGTTCTAACAAGACCTTTTCCCTTCAAACAATGTACAAATTAACAGTCAGCAGCATTTGAAAAATGGCCCTGATCCCTATCTGCATGGGGAGTTTGTTCCCAGTGCAATGTGCCATATTATGACAACAATATATTCTTCAAGTGAGTGAAAACTAATGAATAACTAACACCCTGACAGTCTTGCTATTACTGAGTGCTTAGGAGTTGGGTAAAACTGACAGTGCAAGATGAATATGGCACTAAGACGAGATGTTACTTTGCATGGCTGGTCAGGGGAATCCAGACTTAATGGACATTACAGATGGGTTAATTCTAAACGCTGAATTTGATTCTGAGCCATAGTTGCTCTCTGAGCAAATAGGGAAGGCTTAATCACTTGGACAACTGAGTCGAAGGTGGTAGTCCCATTTGTGAAGGAAACACTGGGAGCGTGGTTCTGGGAACAAAGGATGTGAGTTTGCCTGTTGCCTCTGCCTCCCCAAAAGCAGGCAGAGCCCTCTGCCCGCTTCGGGAGGGTCCAGCAAAACTCAGGCAGATGACTCACCTACAAATGCAGTCAGGAAGGCGGGACTGTCCCTAGCAGGAGGGATCACCAGAGCACACCAAATGTGCACTAGCCCCTGTTTTCACAACGCAGGAATCACGAGGTGCCAGTGAAATTATTCAATACAGGCTGAAAGAGGAAGGGCATTATGACCCCAGAATTGAATGTGGCTCTTTGCCCTGAACACTGTGAAGCCCAGATGTATTCATGGGTTTCAAGAGGCTTCAGAGACATTCCTGGAGCACAGCCCCACCTGCTAGTTCAGTGCAATGGTCAGACATAACCACTACTCCAGAAGGACTGCGAGCAGCATCTCTGAGGACCGCAAGCAAGTAATAATGTAATCCACACTCCGTCTGCTATAGGCTTTTCACAAACATCTGCTAATGGCTGTGGCAAAAGAGAGGCTCTGAGCTAGCCAGTCCCCCATGCCACACAGCTTTCTCTCAGATTGCCTCTATGGTGGTGCTGGGGCTCGTTCAATGGCTTGTCCTGGCAGCACCCACCTGCAGCATTCCCTAGGCTCAGCAGAGCATCACCATCAAGGGGGAATCTTCTGTGTCTCGGTTAGCTCTGCCCATCCCCAGTGTAAGACAAACTGTAGTGCTGCGGGATCTCCCCTATGCCTGCAGCACCAGATGGGCTGTGTCACCAAGGAAGGCTTGGCTTGCAGCAGCAGGCAAATATCATGCGTTCCTTGAGACTTGACATGGCCGCATCTTGTTTCCACCCTCATTCCCTTCAGTTTAAATGCAATCAAGGACAGATCTTCTCTGCCCTCAGAAGATATGGAGCAGGTCCTAGTCTGTACCTCTTTCCAGGAGCAGAGACTTCAGATGATAACCTTGCAGTGCGTCAGCCTGGTGAAATTGTGGTCACAGTGATGTCAGGACGTCTCTGAGCCTCTTACCCCAGGCACAAACCAGGAGGAGCCAGTTCCTGCAATCACAAAGTTGAGCCATATCAGAGGAAAACTAATCAGCTTGCTGGATGCCAGCAAATTAAATATTAATCTAACTATTGTGAACACAAAAATGTTCATCTTCAGATATTTTCTGGCACAAGTGCCAAAATCAGAGTGGAACTAAGGCTTTATTCATTTTCCATTATCAACTTATATAAAAACACTCAGAAAAATGGGCAATGATGTGCAGAAGCCACTCAGCACAGATAATTACAGTGTAAGTTCAGGCAGCTAATCACTCCTAGAATATGCTTCAGATCGAGATAACTCTGACTGGCTTGTTTCCCTGCTTTGTTAATCAGACAGACTCTCAGCTTTGCCCAATGGGGATGCGGCTCCCAGAGTCAGCATCTTTAAATAACAATAGGGCTGTCTGGCAGGCATGGAAGCTCATCCTGCCAGCCAGCAGCAGGATGGATAGAAGGCCTCTACACCAGGAAAGCAAAGCAGCAAGAGGGAGGGACACAGCAGAAGCAATGCTGGGAGGTGGGGCAGGCAGCCCCGGACAGGAGCAGGGAGAGGTGGAGGAATGCAGCACAAGGCAGGTGTGGAAGCAGAAGTACAGAGAGCCATAGGCAAGGACACACCGAAGAACTGAGGAACAGCTGCAGCTGCAGGATGGGGAGGAATGGCTATGGGAAGGTACAGTCCTGCAGCCAGCCTCTCCTTGCAGGGCAGCAGCTCTGGTCTTCACGGCGCTCAGGCAGAAGAGCTGCCAAGGCTGCCCGCGCAGCAGCCCTCACGCACGGCACCCACACCCCATCCTGACCATCACAGCCGGCCGAGCATGGGTCTTCCCTGTGGCCTCTCTGTTGCTGTGCTTTAAGCACTGCGCTGCCCATCTTCCCAGCTGAGCCCCGACAGGGGCAGGGAGAGCCATACTGGAAAGAGGAATGGCAATGTGGTCAAGAGGAAATAATGGCACTGAAACCAAAGGATTCTTCTTCAAGGGAATCCACTCCTTTGGACTGTGGGAAAGAGGGGATTTTCCACAACCCTTTCTCTGGCATGTCAGGCCCGACCATCCCAGTAGGTGCTTTACGTTCCAGTTTCAACAAGGGCCTGACTTTTCTGCCGGTGGTCACAGCAGCAAGCAGGAACGGTGAGCTCTTGCTCAGCATGGGGCAGATGCAATGAATGGGTCTGTGTACAGGTGGTGAAGGGGGCATCTACCTGAGCCAGAACACACTCAGCTGCAATCTGGATAGTTTTGCACTCACCAATGTCTGACCACTGTATTTACACAATGGAAAAAATGAACTCCCCTTTACAGTTCTAGTGGATCACCCTTATGTTCTCAATCACTAATTTACATGGGCTTTTTGCTTGGAACTTGGACAAGAATTATTTTTATAATAGCATTCATGGATATTCTCTCTTCTGCTTAATTATTAACATTGCTGTAGTAAATAAGGGGTGTTTATGAATTCCATCAATCTCAACAAACCTTTTTGTTTGTAAAGCACTGAGACATTTGTAATGAAGAAGCAGGATTCACTTTTGCTTTATTTAAAGGAATGAAATGACAAATATAGTTCTATGGATGCTCTTGCACCGTTTCTTAAATTTGAATGCCTGCCAGCAATTATGCCTGACTTACAAGCTGCTTCATTATAAAAACCTAAAAGATAGGAGTGGACTGGAATAAATCAGGACTTTAAAGAGCTCGCATGCCCTTCAGCAACACACAGGTTTTCAGAGATGGCAGAAGCTCTATTAGTTAACACAGTGCTAAGTATTCTGTTTTGAAACTGCAGTGTCGCTCCATGTCAGGAACTGTGCATCAGCCAAACTCTTCAGCCACGTCTCTGAACACTGCTTCTCACAGGCTCTGCTCACAGCAGTGGTAGAAAGCTGCTTTGGAGGGAAATGCAGAAATTCCATATTTACTTCCCTTAGCACATTCTATGTTCAGCCTTTCTTTAGTCATACCGATGGGCTTGTATTCTGTGGAATGCTGGGTGCCGCTATTTCTTGTCCTTAAGATCCCCATCAAACAGAATGAACAGGCGAAGTGCCAGCCACTGAATTATTCAGTGTGGTCCCCAAGATTGGCCTCACCATTGAAAATGCATCTCTCTAGAGACACACAAACTAAAGCAGTAGCTGTTCCTGGGTGTTACACATACCAAGACATCTCTCCCAGCTATTTATACATCGTACTGCTAAACGGGCATTGCCAGGGTTTCTTCTTCTGATTCAGTTTGACCCTGACAAACAGTAGTTTCCCTGAGACAGACATGTTCTCTTCTGTCTTCTAAATAATCATCAACCTTTTTTCCTTCTTGATTTAAGAAAGCCATGATCTTTGGGTATGTGCTACTTCGGATCCTAGGGGCTCAGCACAAGCAACTGAGCAGCATAAACAACTAGAGCTTTTGTCGATGTAAAATGAAAATGACCATGTGCTCATTCTGGAAGAAACTGTGGTATTAGAAAGCATAGGTTTGACAAGACGAGCTAAAACCTACACTCTTCAGATTCCAGTAGGCCTATGCCATATTAATTATTTATCAAGATGTTTTCTTAAAGTAGTGTCTTTGTGCCTTTAATTTTCAATTCCCCTAATGCTATGAGGATCTCTGCTGGCAACGCATCAATTATTAATAGAGTTAAAACAATATTTGTTTTCCCCAAATACATTTTGGAATGCTGTCCTCATACCAGTTAGGTTTTTCTGAAACTTTAATGAGAGTCTGTGATTTCCTCCAGACTCATAGCTGAGGCACAGACTCGGCTGGGCCTTTGATTTGGCTGTCGGAGCATGCATGGCACTGCATCCTTCACACTGTTCATCCCACTGGGGCTGGGGGAGTGATCAAGCTAAACAGCTGTGATGAGGGAGGAGAAACAGCAGCAGGTCTGTAATTGGGAATTTCGTTT
Organism: Aquila chrysaetos chrysaetos; assembly: GCF_900496995.4. NCBI lineage: Eukaryota > Metazoa > Chordata > Aves > Accipitriformes > Accipitridae > Aquila > Aquila chrysaetos. The sequence goes on along the minus strand of NC_044028.1, from coordinate 341,862 downwards.
GCTGAGTTCAGAGGTTCTGTTGTTCTAGTGACTGTTTTGCATTTTCTTATTCCAGCAGCTGTCCCCAGGCTCAGTAAAGAGAGCCTGTGTTTTTCTCAGTTTGGAATACTTTTCTCCTAACAAAGAAAACAACAGTGCAGTTCCCTCAATCTACAAGAAAGCCATTTCAATTCAGCAAAAGGATACTTGAAACATCATATTTTAAGAATTTTATGCAATCTCAGCCACTTCTCTCTCTGCCAGGGAGCATATAAAAAATTAAAACCCCAAATACTGCTTCTTGCTTTTCTAGGCCCTAATTATAAATACATTTTCGCAAGGAGGAGTCAACTTAAGCCTAATATTGTGTGAAATCTCATAATTTCAATGCAGTCTTCACTTGATGTGGATTGGCAATTGGAACTGTGGAATCAATTTTTCCCATACTTGAAACACCCAAATGAGTATGAAATGTGTTGCATTTGTTCCATGCACGTCTACAGTTCTGCACTTTGCTTAGAGTGGAATGATCACTCTGATGTATTTTTTATAACAGAGCAATGTTTCCTCACACTTTGATGTTTCACGTATGGAGCTATTATAACCATTTGCCATTTAGATGCATGATCCGTGGCTAATCTCCAAAGCTTTGATGCATGCAATAATTATTACTATTGATGTCATTGCACCATATTTAAAATATGAACATCTCTTTGTAAGTCTACAGCTAACAGAAGATGGAAGCAACCAGTCCACACCAAGGCTTGAAATTTCCTGTTGGTAAACCTCTGAAACATGTGTAAGATGACATCCTGTAACCTTCAGTGAGGCACTGACTATGATGAATGCAAGGGCTCAGAGAGCAGGAAGGTGATGCAACGTGTGCTCTTGTCTCTGTGCACAGTGAACAGCTCTAGGAAATTAAGCCCTGGGGTCTCCAGATTCCACATTCCGACAATCTGCTCTTGATGCTTGACCCTGAACTCAGCCATATGGCATGTTTCAGGCAACTCCTGCACCTAGGGCTCTGAGTAATTTTATCTGTGCAGTGTATCACTGGCGTTCAGGAGCCTGGCATTCATTCAAACCATGGTTTCCAGACCTGGCTAAGCAGAACAGCTGGAAGTTCCCTGGAGCTCTCCACTGGCCTGCCATGAAACCTGGGGCTGGAGAGATTGTTAACTGGGGAGTTGTCACGAGTGTTTTTCATGAGGGCTGCAAAGCAGTGCGAGTCAAACAGCATCTCTCTTGGTCTAGTTGCTTTCACACATTGACATTTAACCAGAACTGCCTGTCCCGCACAGATGCACAGGAACATGGGCATGGGGAGAAAGTGAAAATCCCCAGAGAAGTTTGCTACTTGTGCATAAATTTTGGGTGTGGAGGAACAAATGTCAAGTTTGTAAAGTTTAAAAGATGCCTTGACCTCGCTTTGATATGCTGCAGTGGAGTTAAGGTTTCTCATGAATTGCATCAAAAACTTCTTTTCTGTTCTCCTGGAAACTCTTCTTACTCTTTGGCTGCTTCTTTAGCTTTTTGGGGACCATCTTTGCAACAACAAAAGCCAAAATGGTCAGTGGCAGCAGCCTGTGATGACCTGGGGACCAGTGCAGAGAAAGAAGCTGCCACTGGATTATGACAGAAGAAACAGACCCTGGAGAATCTTTCTGGTGCAGGAGGCAAAGGGAGAAAGTTGGAGTCCCAAAAGACTGATGGACCAGTAGCAGAGGAGTTCAGGACAGTTTGTCAGGCCAGTACCACACAGTGCAGAAAGCTGCATTTCCAAGCATGAACGTCTCTAGGCAGGGAGCAGTCTGACAGATTCACAGTGTAGGAGTCACTACGAAGGAGACGCTTTAATGAACACCTTCTCCAGTACCTTGATTAGACTGTGCAGAATTATGGCCTGCAGAGAGATGTGCACTGCTACCCCAGTGAGCACAGGTAGGGTACACTGGCAGCCTGGACACCTACTGTGCAGTTGTGGCTACGTGGCCAATCTCCCACAGATGCCCTGGGGATGGCTTGCTCTTCTGCGCAAGCTGTGACAGGAGTGGATGTTTTTCATGGAGATGAAGATAAAACTACACTTTGGGAAGCAGTGACTGTGACACACCTGCAGGGGAAAAACCAGAGAGCCTCTCCCACCAGACTCCTGTGCATAGCCTAGAGCCCCTGCCTGTGCTGGAACATCTTCTGGAGAGGGACCTCCAGCCCTGCCAGGCAGACACTCACTGCCGAACTGCACCACATCCCTCAGCCTGGAGTCTCAGGGAGAGTCCCTGCTGCTGTAAAAGCATCTCATGTAAAAGTTGGTCAGTTTTAGCAGGCTGAGTCCGAAAAGCAGAAGTGCAGTCACCGCGCCACCCTAAGCCCTGTTATCCTCTGTCTCTCCTACACAATCTCACAACAGAAGTGCTGGTTTGCTCTCAAGTCTGGGAGTAGTTCTTACCCAAGATGGTAACAACCAGTCAGGGCCAACCAGCTAACTAACTGGCCCACTAACTAACTGGCCCTCACATCCCACACACAGAGACACTGAGCAGATGTGCCGTGTCTGAGGTTCCACAGAGTGCTGACCGTGCAGGCGGACCCAGCCCCATAATGAACACTAATACTTTTTTCAAGTTTCAGCTGAATTACAAGATAAGGAAAACTAACAGCGCTCACAGTTCCTGTGGTCTTATTTTCTGCAGTAGCCTGAACGTATGTTTATCATTACAGTATATCTAGAGCTCATCTGTTCTTGCAGACGAAATGCAATGTAAAGCAAACACATTTAACAGTCTGCAGGAGAATACCACGGCTCACACGGCACAACCCCAGACTGGGGAAGGTGAGTCCCTGCTGGGGGAACACATGTGAAGCAGCCGTGCAACTTGCTGCCTAATTACTTCTGATGCAAAATTGGCTTCACATCACTGCCATGGCCAGGCACAACTTCAGCCAACTGCACTCTGGGAGCACGCAGTGCTTGCACCAACCACGAGTTAGGCCCATGGGTGGGTTCATCTTGTAAACCCATCAACAGTTCTCCAACATGGATTACAAAGTGGTTGGAACCTGCATAGCTTAAATCATCTGGTACTTTATTTGCTATGTTAAAGCACAATTTGCCCCACCAAGCCCCACAAAACAGGTGTGATTCCTTCGTTTGTTCTAAGAGCACTGGGAGGTTTAGCCCTGGTCTTCACACTCCAGCAGCCTAGGTAATGTTACAAAGCTGAAAATGTACAAATGTGTTGGCCTGTTATTAACACTTTCAACTTGCTAAAACATACTTTATAGGTCTCTAATTACACTGAAGCAAACTGCATTAATATATTTAGTTAACTGTTCAATTATGCTACTGGCAACCATTTCTGGAAAGTCAAATTTAACAACTCTGAATATCTAACTAGTAGGAAAAAAGTTATGTTTTGATTGCACATGAATGTTAACGGTTAATAAATTCTCAAAGCTTCTATATCAGAATAATTTTGGTGTGCAAAGACTCATTTTTGTATCAAGAACCACTATTTGCTTTAATTATCTTAGCATAATGCCGTATCTACAGAAAAAACGTATTAGAAAATAACAACAGAAAATAGACCAAGGTCTTCAGCATAGAAAGTCACATGGGTCAGAATGCACTGGGAAGAGTCTGCTTGGAGCATATAGGACAAGATTAGTTTGATTCTGAAAAGTAGGTGGCTTAAGCGACTAAGCCCAGCCTCTTCCCGAGGACACCTGGAAGCAGCCTGCAGTGTAGTGTGGCTTAAAACAGCCAGCTGACACCAAGCTAAAGTTGTTACCCTGCATCTCCTTACAAAGAAAGATGTGCAACCAATGAAACTCTGGCTCCTGCAAGCCAAGCCAAGAGCCAGGGAGCCAGCCTGTCTGGACAGGGCATGCCCTTGTGCCTCTATGCAGTGAGACAACCTTTCTGCACTTCCATAAGAGGTGTTAATTATAGGCTGCCTTTGCCTCGCTCAGACTCCACTGGTTGGTCTGACATGTCATGTCTGAGCAGAATTTTCATTGATTTTATTACGTACAGCCAGTGTTTTACATGGGAGGATCAAGAGACAGAAGACAGAGAGTGATTAGCTGAAAAAGAGAACAAAAGCAGAAGGCCAGCAAGGGCAGATGCAAGGATCAGGAGTCGAGGGCAGACAAGAGCATAAGCAGTTAGGGAAGAGAAGAGGCTCTTTGGAGCCACAAGCCAATTACACATAGCAAAGACATTCACAGTTCACTGGCTGGATGGTCTCATCTCGCCTCACAGCCTGACTCAGCCATTGTGATCAGAGCCATGGCCTTTACTACCTCTGCCTCTTAGGAGGTGCATGTGGCTGCCCTGCTCATGTGGTCGCCCTGCTCATGCAGTCCTGACCTGCTCTGCTGGCTGCAGAACCTCTCCTCCCTGGGTCCCTGGTGACTTAGGCAGCTGCTGGTAATTCAGGAGCTGAGCCCTCCTATGCAAACAGGCTACAAAAATTGCTCCCAAAGACATTGGATGTAGTCAACTATCTGGAAGAAAATGTGAATCCATGCAGAGAAGTGGAACCAAAACTCTATGCAGGTCCTGACTGAGGAAAACCTCTTCCCTGGCAGGCAGAAATTCCTTTGTTGGCCTCCAAAGGCAGAGCTTGCATAGCTCCTGGAGACCCTAGTGGACACCCCGGTGCTCCCAGTATCCATCACACCCTTCTCAACTGCTTTTAGATGATCACTGTACATGCCCTTCCTTTCCTCTTCTTTAATCTACCAAACTAGAAATATTGTCAGTGTCACAGTTAGTCCAGCTATGCTGTATTGTCATTGCATCACAGGGGCACAAACCAGGGAGACAAGTGTAACTTATTCCTGTATGAACACTGTCTAATGTTCTTGCCTGACAAACTGACAGCACAGAAGACAAACATGACAAGAGCTTGCTTTACAGATCACTTTATCCCCTTTCTAATTAATGGGGTTCTGGTGGCAAAATTACTGAACTCTCCAGTTCCAGCTTCTAGGCAGTACCACTGCTCTCTTGATCCAAGACTGAGCAAAATTAGGAAGTTTGATATACTCCTTAGCAAAAGCTCAACTGCTCATCTTACCAGTGTGCAGAGCACAAAAAAAGTGAGTGCAGGGAACTCGATTCACAGCTGCTATAAATCTTACGAGGTCCACTCTTGTCTGTGGGGTTGCTCACTGTGGAGCTAGCCCAGCACCACAAAAAGGCCTTCGCAGTGTTCATGTATTCCTATTTCACTTCCGAAACAGATGAGCTGAATGCAGCATCTTGATCTTTAGCTGGTGACAAGAGACTTAACATGCTTCAGCAGGATGACACAAAGAGTTCCCAGATGTCTTTATCACCCACCAGGGCACTCCATTTGATTTCCCCAGCAGAGATCCTTGGTAAATCTACATTGTGAAGCAGAGACCAAGTTAATCTAGAACTGAATCAGGCATTTCATTCTGCAATACAGCAATACAGATCAGAAAGCACTAGGAAGGAGGTTAAGCAAAGACAGAATCTCTCTGAAAGAGCAGTATCAAGCCCCAAGCCTGTCAAGACTGAGTGTTGCCTATTCAGAACACCCTGTGGTCACAGCAGGTGTGCTTCTGCCAGGAACAACCACCTCACAGAAGCTCTCCTTGGACATGAGGCTACTTCCCAGCCTGACATTTGCATATCAGTGAGATATCTGCAAAGTCTAATCACAGTTTTAAAAATAGATGAATTCAAGCATCAAATAGAGTAAGTTCAGAATGCAGATAATTAGTAATCAAGTCTGGCCTGCATTTCATCCCATTCTGGACCTGGCAAAGAGACCCTCAGAGCTGCATGTAAAGATGACATGGTCACCTGAGCAAATCTGCAAAAGAACCTCTGGGGTATTTAAACATTCAAGTGGCAACGTAGCACAACACAGTCTTGTTAATATAGACTACCAGCTGCCCTTCATGATTTGGGTTGTTTAAAATAAAACAGAAGTACCAATGGGGGGCACTTTTCATAAAAATATGTTTGTGTATCTAAATGGCATGTAATAACGTTCTCTGGTATAACACTGATAACACATTAACCCTAAGTGTATGTGCCTAGGGTTACATTTCCAAACAAACAGTTCCAAAACAACACTTCATGTAAATTGTTTTGAATTCACTGAAATAAGAAGCACAACCAGTGCAGGGTCACACCCGTCCCATCTCCTCATGCTCAGTCCTCCTGCGTGTATCATCGGTTCCTGGATGGAGCGGTGGGTGGGCAAGCAGCACTGGCTCAGGACACTACCTCTCTGCCAGATTACAATCTGAACACATCATCTCTTCTGGACAGGGCTCTAACAAGCCCACATTGCCACTTGAGGGCTAAGGATTATGGTGACAGGAAAGGAATTACAGCATTTCCAAAGAAAAAAGAGCCTATTAACCTGCTGCAGAGCACTGAGCTTTTTCCTGTGGCAGACAGTGCTGTCCCTGCTTAGGAGTCACAAAAACAATGGAAAAATCCCAGGAATGTTTTGCTGCTTTCACCTGGAAACTTGTCCCAAAGTCATTTCTCAATGCAAAAACAAAAGGACACACAGGACTTTTATCACTGAAAGATGCTGCCTCAGATCTCATTCTACCCCAGAACAAGTACAGCTGAAATATATGACACTTAATTTTTAGGCAGCAGTGTCAGTCTTGGCTTTTTAACTCACTATTCAACCTTAACCTGCTGCAGGAATCAGAATGAACAAGGCTTGCTCAGCATCTGTGACACTCTCCCACTTATTAGCTGCCCAGGTCTTAGTGTGCAAAGCACAAAGCCGTAGGAACAAATGAACAATCCTCCCTGAGACGGATGCAGCTGAAATACCCATAATGAAAATTCAATGTTGAAAATGCTCTGAACTTATTTTCATTTTTTCAGGCTTACATTGAAAATCATTATTATTATTATTATTATTATTATTATTATTATTATTATTACCAAACATTTGACTTAATTTTTAAATGTGACTATAAAACTGAGAATAATGATGATATTGTGTTGCCTTCCCCAAGGTGGGCATGAAAGGTAGAAGGTTATGTATTTAACTAATGAGGCTGCAGATGGGATGCAGGTACCCACCTAGCTCCTGAAGTCTAAAATGGGACTCTGGAAAGGATCCAGCTATCCCTCAACTTGAGAGGAGAAAAAAGAATTTCAGCTGTTACTGCCCTGGTGACTCTGTCAACAAATCAATGGAAGAGCTTCAATATCTACCATGAGAGCTTCAAATGCTGCATCATTTCTCCATCCTCAACAAGCTACTAGATAGCTTCTCTGTCCTCTGATTTCAGTTCCAGAGAAGAAGAAATTTCTTCCAAACAATGTGATAACACAGTGGCAGAATAGGCTTTGCACAAGAACACCCTAAGTCCTTATCTCTTGCCAGACTACAGAGATGGTGTAACGTCTATGGAGAAGTGACTGTGCATCCTAGATGGCAACAACTACAGTCAGTGCTTAGCAAAGACACAGAAAAAATGGTGAAGGATGAAATGCCATGCATGGAAAACTGCAACTACCTTTTCTTACTACCTTAGGTTCCTCATTTTTTTCTGTGCAATCACTATTACATGTGACAGTGACTCCTAGCACGGTTAGATCATGGCCTTCTGTGGCCAAACACTGTACACACATACACCATGTGAAACTGTCTTTACCACTGGAGGTTTATATTCCACCGGTCATATTTCTTCTGAATACCAGAACAGAAAACAGCAGCTGATGCTTCTATATTAGAAAGGTAGGGCTTGTGACAAAACAGCAGCCAGATCTTCATCACTTTACTGCCTATGAGTACTTTGGTGCTTGTAAAACTGTCCCTGCATCACATCTCCAGACAGAGTTCTCCTCATTTTTCCCAGTGAGGCCAGAAAACGTCTCAGGACTAGGTTCACAAGAGCTCTCTCCAAGCAGTTAAGGAATGAAACACCAGCATCCTTTTTCTCTACTCAGCCCTCCCTCCCTTTCTGTCCAGGATCCTTTTGGCCAACTACTAGTTAGAAGAGAGCCACGTTCTGGGCAACTTCAGGGATAAGGAAAAGTCCCAACTTCTTGCAGCAAAGTGCCAGAGCTGGTTATCATCTGGATACACAGAAGAAATATCTGTACAGTACATAAATCACCTGTCATCATCCTCCCTGGAAAACTCATTATTATAATAGTCTAATCATTGTGATATCCACTAGCATTACTCCCACTAACATTAATCCTGATTAGTTCATCTGGTATTAATGTGGATGTCACAAGTACTTCCACGTGATTTTCCAGGTTTGTTGTGTGCTTAAGACCATCCTGGTTTCTGCTTCAAGGAAAGAAGTTTTTCATTCATCACCTGTAAGACAGTCAGGCACCAAACTCCCAGGATTCATTAACTAAGCTGATCCCTTCCCTTAGGTCTCCCAGTGTCTTCCTCGCAGTGAAAAAAGTACTTCATACCCCACCATTGTGCAAGCTCTTTGGTGTAAAGGATTTGTGTTTTCATTTTGTTATTTTGTGTACATTCCACAGAGCTGAGTGCAACATCAGTGCTCAACACTCAAAACCAACCTGTCCACAACTCTGGAGTCTCAAATTCCATCCATATGTAGGGTCAGTCTTTTAAAGAGAAGGGAGCAGCTGGGGTTTCCTACATGTGCTCTTCTGTGTCTGTGCTCTCCCCCTGACAGTGGAGTGGGACCAGCCTGCAGGCAGGTCCCACAGGCACCAGACATTTCATGTCAGCCTGTGGCAGGTAGCACAACTGCTGGTGAAAGGCATATTCTCCTATAGTAACAGGAATGGGGATAACTCTGTCTGCTCAGCCCAGGATCTTATCACAGAGCCAAGAGTTTTACTACCAATTCCTTCAATGCTCTTTTACATTTCACTAGCTCTGTCTTAGACATGGCTGGAATACAAAGCAGAATTCAACGTGAAGGAGCATCAGCTAATCCATGCTGCCCTCTTCAGGAGCTGCTATTAAACCATTACCGGGGTGCAGCACAACCCTGCCGGGCAGGGAACAACCTCGACTGGTTTTCATAAACAGGCACATCAAGAACTGCATTTTAGCAAAGGTGAAGCGCTTCTCAAAAGGAAAGGCTTTTTCTATGGCACTAAACGTGCTCGTCTTTGGCTCAGGCTCATAGGAGCAAGAATCAGCTTTTCTTCAGGAAGAACATGCACCCAGGAGATGCAAAGGAAGATGAAGAGCAGGGCAGCAGTGGCAGTAGCTATACCCACTGCCTGTAACTGGGGGAGCAAACAGATGGAAGGAGATGAAGGGTAGCAAAACCCATACTCCCTGCTTCACGTTCTGATGCAATGGATAGGATGCGGATGGGGATTCCCTGATGGCACATGCCATCACACCCACACCACAGTGAGCTCAGCTGCTTGATGACAGTCACAGACTTGAAACACTGGTGCCGTACTACTTCAACAGAGGACTTTATAGCTCAGGAAGCAAAGCATCCAGTGACAAAGCAGTTGGTCCACACAGCGACAGGAGTATGTTGCCCTGGAATCAAAAGGATGGGCATGTCATACACAGCAGAGGAAGAGTGCCAGGAGCCAACGTGCACACTTCTCTGGGGCTTGTCCAGTCACAAACTCCTGAAGTAGGTGTGGAGAAGGGGTGAGTATCAAACAACAGGGACATAGCAATCAAAATGCAAACATTAATAGATCACATGAAGTGGGAACAAGGGAGGATTTTAGCATTATATCAGTATGGAGAAAGACCAGAAAGAAAGTCATTGAGAGAATTTCAACTAGTTACATTTCATTAAAGAGCTAGAATTCAGCACAATGAGGCTGTGTTTGAAAGGTACAACTCCATCTGGGAAGGTCATGGCCTAGCATGTGCCGCAAAGGCCTGCCAGTAATGCTGTCTCGGTAAAGGGCTTTTAGCTTCTTCCCATTACACAGGAGGAAAAAGCTAGACCCATCATATCCAAAGCAGCTATCTGGAGGCAAGCTATGGCACATTTCAGAGATCGTGTGTTTATAGTCCAATGATGTTTAAATCTTTTGCTCCCATCTGCCACCCAGGGACATCTTTGCATTTTGCTTTTATTTATCACCAAACTCTATTCTCATTCCAGCCCACAGAGGCTGGTGAACAGTGTTTCTTTATTTTTCATTCCAGAGGATTATTACTTATGTTGAACCCATTTGTCCCCCTAACAGAGATGTAAGATGTAGTTCCCTAGGAATTCAGATGTTATTTAAAGTTCTTTTCCAATATCCAATTTGCCTTTTATTTATTTAGGGAGCTATTTCAGCAGGAACCTTGCTGTTGAGAGACACCACGGCTTGTTTACAGTGCTGGTCCTGAAGGCGGCCAGGAGCTGGGGGAGTCAGGCAGGCAGCAACATTACAGATTAAAGAAGTAATTACAACAGAGAATACAACATTAAATAAAAGCAAAAATACCAAAGACAAGGGAGGAAAAGGAAACATAAAATTGGAAAAATACACTGGTGCTTAGGATAATCACAGTGCAGGGACTGGAGTAGGCTCCTGAGCAAGCACTTCCCAGCCAGACATCACCTCATTTCAGAGTATCTCTCCCTGCGTATGTGGCTGCTAGCAGGGCTGGCATGTCACCTTTCCAGAGGCTATGCACTGAGGGGATGGCTCCTGGACCACTGTTCAGCAGAAGGGCTTGTCTGGCTGCAGCGAGCCGTGGGGCTGGTAACTCCCAGCAACAGACACATGAAGTCCTGACTCTGCCCGACTCTGCTCTGTTGCAGACACACTGTGCAGCCCTGGGCAGGCCCCTTCACCTTCTCTTCTGTCAAAGGTGCTGGGTGACAATGACACTCCTCACTGTCTCACAAGAAAGTGATATACTTGTGACCCTCTGGAGCTGCTCTGAGCCTGCCTGCCAGGAGAAGAGGGACTGAACAAAATCTTGTAGCCAGGCATTTTCAGGCCCCCTTGCAATACAGCTCGCAGCCAGACATGCAGCAAGGAAAGGGACTGGACTTGGTCAGGTACCAGGGGCTGAGTAGCCTCATTCGCATGGGACTTCTCTAGGCATAAGGCTCCTTGTACAGAGAACTAGCCAGGTCCCTGTGCACAGCATCACGCTGCCAACCGGACACTCCCTCTGTGGCACTTGCTTGGCAGCACCAAAAAAACTGCATTCTCCTTAACTGTAGGGGCTTCTGAACGAGCATTAAGAAGGTACATCCGTGCCCCAAACACAAAGTAGCTGCCAATTATTCCCGCTGCTGTTAGTTTCCTTTGGTCTCACTCTCTGATCATTTAATGGGAAGTAGATTATGCAATAATTGAATGTTGGAACCAGCAGCTCCCCCCCCACAGCAGGGGATACACATTATTTACCCATAAAAAACATTCCAAGGGTTATTACCATGTAAACTGTGATTAATTAAATTCACAGGAATTATTGCTGAGGCATGTAAATGGGAAGATTCCTGGAGAGGAAAAGCTGGGGAGCTGGCTCCATCCTGACAGCAACACAGCCATGGAGTGAGAGGAAGCCCTCAAATTACCTCCACGACTCTTCTGCTACACAGGGAGCAACAAAGCGTGCAAAGGAATGGGAATGGTGGAGACTGGAGCCAGTGTCTGCTTAACTCATTCAAAATTTCCATCTAGAAAGGCGATAACCTCCTGATCATCTGGGGTCCTCCACGCTAGCAGGCTGCTATGCCCTTGCACAGGCATTAAGAACACTCACCAAAAAGTGCATAGACTTAGATCACCATCCACTGTACAAAAGCCTTCATAAACACTCCCAGGCCCTCACTGTCTCATAGAGAACTCGGAATGGATCCTAGAAGCTGACTGAACCTCTTCTTCCCCTTTCTTCCTCCACTCCCATCAATCAGCAAAACATCACCAGATCAGGGGCTTGCCTACCTATCTCCAGTGGCATCTGACATCCACACAACAAGGCACTTCTCTCCTGTCTTTAGATCTGACTTCCACTGCTGGCAATACAACTTTCACTGCAAGAACCAAATGCATCACAGCCTAAGGTTGCAGTGCTCTCTGACGAGTCAGAGGCAAATTTTAGAGGTAAAAAAAAAGAACAGTAAAAAATATTGGCCCCACGTGTAAACCTACATCATATGCAATTTCTTACCTAAAACGTATCAAATTTAGGGATAACATACACATGTAAGAGTGGCCACATGAGTTCAGACCTACAGTCCATTCAGCCCAATATCCTGCTTTTGGCAACAGACAGGAGAAAATGTCTAGAGAAGAATATAAGAATTAGAAAAGCACATAGCAGCACAGCCCCAGCCTCTAGTGAAGTGCATACAGTTTGGAAACTTTCTGAGCCAGAGCGGGCTGGGTCTTTGGTATTTAATATTCATAGATGGATTTTTCTTCCACAATTTCGTGCTTTCATTTTTTGAAACTTTTAGCACCTACAACATCCTGGCACAAGGAATTCCACAGCTCCAGTATGCACAGTGTGAATAAGTATCTCCCTTTTTTTTTTTTCTTTGAGTTTGACATATGTAGCGTCATGTCCTTCCCTCCATCCCCAGCTCCTTCATGAACAGAGGCAGCGAACAATCATTCCTTCCTCATCCTTCCTATTCTGCATGATTTTATACACATATATTCCATTTAATCATCTCTTTTCCAAGGCAGATCTTTCCTCATAAAGAAGCCATTCCAAATCTTTGATCATATTTGTCTCTCTTGTCTAATGTTTTCTAGTTCAATTCCTTGCTTTCTGAAATGGGGGAACAGCACTGCATAAAGTATTCAAGGAGCGCAACACCAGGAATTTATGCAAGGACATAATCCTGTTACCTGTTTTGTTCCTTCTCTAAGAACTCCTATTATGTGATTTACTTTTATGACTGAGTGCTACACCAGCATTTCCATATAAATATTTATTACAATCCCAGGTCTCATTCATGACTTAACAATCACCTCTGTACTCATCGCTGTATACACAAAATTAGGATTGCTCCTCCTTCTGCTCATCACTTTCTACTTCTCTACACTGAATTACATCAGGTCAGTCACTCACTATATAGGAGAGTTTCCACAGTGCTCTGCAGTGAACACCTATTTTTACTACCTTGAATAGCTGAGAATTGTCAGCAAACACACAGTCATCGTTCATCCTTTCTTCCAGACCATGTATGAGCATGTTGAACAGCTGAAGCACGGATCCCCACAGGATTCCTCTGGTGACCTCCCTTCACTGTGAAAACTGGCCATTTACTCCTATACACTTTTTAAGTTGTGTGTCCATCTGGGGACCTGTCCTCTCATCACATAACTGCTTGCTTTATTTAGAAGTCTTTCACAAGGGACCTTGCTGAATTCTTTTTGGAAATCCAAGCAGAATACATAAATCCAGTTCTTCTGTCCCGCATGTTTGCTGCCTCCTCCAAGAGAACTCCGAGAGATTTGTGAGACATGCCTTCCTCTACAGGAGTCCTAAGTCTTCAGTGTGTCACATTTACTCACGTGCTACTGACTTCATGCGTTCCAAAAAGAACAAGGCACCAATTCCTCCCCTGCCCCATACTGTCTCCAGGTTTTCCCCGATTAGGTTACAATGACTGGTGCACAGGGAGTTTTCCCAAGTGCTAGCTTTGACATACCCTGGGAATATTCAGCCAAATGTTCCCATGAAATCCTGTTTGAAGCTGCACTGAGCAGCACAGGACAACTGGGAGAGGTGCCCCTACTCCTCTCTGCGGAGGTGTATATCAGAAAGGTGAGAGGTGGTGCAATGAGGGGAAGGTGAGCACTCTCATCCCACGTGCATGATGGTGCTCCTTCTCCAAGGGCACAGGAAAGCTCCCTGGCTCTAGGGTGCCAGTCTGCAACTCTGCCACTGGCAATGGGCTGTTCATCTGTGTCCACTCACAGCTCTTAACATCCCCTGCCATGGGGACTCCTAAAACCAGCTTCAAAACAAGGGGTTCAGTTCCACACTCAGAATAGCGGCACAAGTGCAGCAGACAGCAGAGTGAAATAGCATGTGTAACTTGGGAGCCATTTCTCACAGACTTTGTTTAATTTCTTAGAGTGAAGAAGGCAGAAGAATATAGGATTCATCACTTTAAATTCTATATAGTGACAAACCAGCAAGTGCATTTAACAACCGAAATATACTTTATAGACAGTAATGGATACTGTTAAAGTGTAACCTCGTATTTGGATTATCAAAAGCAGAGTCTATCAATTTTTGGTTTTGTATTAAAGTTGTTTTTTTCCATCTGTTGAAAGTGGCTCTTTGTGATTTCACAGGGCATTACACTTTATGTGTCTCATTTGCTGCACCCAAAGGAATTTCATTCTGCTACATTAAAAAATACCTTGGGATGCTGGCTAAGCTTTTAACTTTCCAGAACACGCTGTTCCATGTCTGTCTCCATCCCAGCAGTTACCTTCTTTGAGTGTCTAATTTATACATCCATACATATATGTATATAATGTAATTCACATGTCAGATTGCCTTTGTGACAATGACAATCCTGTCTCTATCTATCCCGTTGTGCCAAATCCATGGTCACCAGCCCAGCTTCAACCATATTTGTCTGGAAGGGATACACCTGATCCCTGAAGCACACTTAGATCTGTATCGGTGCTTTTGCTTTTCTGTGCACTACGCACCGGTGGAGAAAGGGGAAACTACACCCAAGTTCACTTTGCTGCAGATGTCATACAGGTGCATACTGCACACATGGATACATGTGGGTATGCTTTCACTCTCATGTTACTCTTACTTTTTTCTTTTAAGGTAAAGTACAGGCCATTCTTGCCGAGCGTTACCACGCCAAAACAGGACTACCTCTTAGTAGAGGATCATCCCAATTGTAGCACCATGACTACCATCCATTACAAGTCACATCACAAAACCCCCTTCCAAATGCATCATCTATCCTTCCTTTAAAACCACGGCAACCAAACACCAGCAATTTTGCCTCAGCAGTAAGCCTGGTCTCCCATTTGTCCCAAGCTCTCAATGTCTCTAGGTCCCTGCACACTTGCCGTTCCTGTTATTGTCACTATATTGCATTGCGTCAGATCTTGCTGTCATTAGATCGGTATTCTGAAGGATCTTGCTACAAAGAAATTTGAGGAAGGCTTAGTATATTGCTGAATCTAAGCTTCCTACTGGGTCTTCCCCAGCTGCATTATTGCTTCACAAAGCTGTTAATGGGAACTGATGGTTTGGCTTGGTAGGTGACTTCAACCTGCTGTGCAACACACACTGCAAAAGCAGAGAAGGGGCTAGGTCCTGCACAGCTGTGCAATCTGCTGGACTACCTTTTTAGAGCAGCACTATAGTCCACAGTTTCCAAACACAAGCTGCGTGTCAAGCTTGGGACTAACTAGGTGACTCATCATGAAATGTAGCCCACTCCCATGATGATGCATATTACATTCCTTTTATAATCATTATGGAGAGAATTTCCAGGGCAGAGGAAGCTGCACAGCATTTTCATGTATTGTTACAACGTGAAGGGATCCAGAGTGCATGCTGCTTCTCTTATCTTCCTTGCAGTGACCCAGAAAGTTCTCCTACCCAAGAGCTCCAGCCTGCTTGAAGTGGAGACTTGCTCACAAATAAAGGGAGGATGTTCCTTCTCAGAATGTGGATGACAATACACTCATTTCTATTAATTCTTCTCACCATGGCAAGTAGCTGCTCACTTTCAGAGCACAACAGGAGCATGACCTGACTTTGCAGGATGCCAAGCACTCCCACCCTGCCCAGACTCTCTGTACGCTCTGTGCGGAGCTTTGCTAGTACCGGCACCAGACAAGGTGGGTATGCAGCTGCTCAAGAAGAGCCAAAACCAAAATTCCACCCTGTGTCAAGTGCAACATCTTGGAACTAGCCAGGAGGAGAGCCAGCAGAGCAGCAGGGGATTCTGCCACTGCACCAAGCGTCCTGCTACAATCTGCTTGTACAGAGAAAGAAAAAAACCTGTCCAGTCTGGGAAGAACGACAGAGAACAATGCTCAGAAGCAGCCCCTGATTCCTGCTGGGCACACACAGAGCCACAACAGAGTGGAGCTTCAGTTTTTCTGTCACGATTCAAGCAGTGACACCAAGCTATATACAAAACAGATTGATGCCGGGCATCATAGGCAAAACTGAGAAGTCTGAGCTCGATGTGTTTCTCTCCTGTATTTTCTCACAACCTCCAATATTATTATAGTGACGCACAACACCAGAGAATATAATTGCTGTAGTGATTACTTACAGCCATTACATTAAGCTTTAAAATGCTCCTTTCAAATTGAACAATGTTTTTTCAAAGTCAACAGCTGGTTCACAGCTTGAAAGCAACAGTTAAGATAAATTAAATAAAAAGGGTAATAAAATCACAGACTAAATTTAATTTCTGAAGCACATGCAAACTCCAGCAAAGCCTTTAAAATATCTTTTAAAAACATCCACAGAAACAAAAGTCAATACAACCAACAATTATACTGTGCTCATTAATAAGAATGTGATGTATAAACACAAATCACTCTGTACACTTCTAACTATACTTAGAGCACAAAAACAAATTCATGCAGCATTTATAGCCCTAGTCTGGGGGATAAATCAAACAAAAGTTTCAAGTGAGATTTGTAAATCTTGGGGGGAAGAAAAAAAAGGTTTTATATATATATATTCTTCCTCTTAAGGCACATACATACATATAAAGTGTGATTAATGAAAATGACATGTCCCTGCCCTTAGGATAAAAAGGTGATCTGGTGTGTGCTCAAGATCAGTACAATGCTAGGAGCCTTTATTAGCTCTTGAAATGCACTACTGGAACGACAGGCAAGACTTATATTTCTAGAGTGTATGACTTCATTTAAATGCCAAGAGACTTTTCTCTGGCCCGATCTTCTGTTTGCCATTGGGAGAATGCTATTCATAATTCAAATGGCCTCTGCTTGGCTAGCGATGAAGTGCCAAAGCTACACATCCATTCGGATGAGGCAGAGAAACGTAAAGGAGCCATGCCCTGGCTTTCTTCCACACTCCTGTCAGAAAAGCTTTCCACCTACAGCACTGTTCCAAACAGGCTGACTAGTGAGCAAGCTGTCTCTTTGCCTCCATCCTTTATATTGTTGATGAGCTGTTCAGCATTTTACATCCTATTGCACTTGAAAAAGAAAATGACATAAGAATCAAGAATACATATTCCACCTTCTTTATCACAACTGGGTTTTTGTGCCGTATCAGAAAGGCTGTTTCTCATCAATGCTCGTTAGCAAGAAGAAATATCCCAAATCGGTGTTCCTTGTACCTCTTTCCCGTAGACAGATAGATTTGGCATCACAGTTCTACAACACACGTGTATGAGACAGGTATATTGCAACAAACAGCTATATTCTCTGAGTTACATACCATTTTCCTTCCTTCCTCGCTGTTTGTCCCTTGCAAGCAGCAATAAGGACTACGACAGAAAGCAGAGATTAGCCAGTCACTTGCTCTAGAAATCAGTGGGACTACCTGTGTAGTAAAAACTGCACCAAGTACACATCCAAAAGAATGAGATGAATATGTGAAAGAGGATGTACCTCATTATTTTTAAGGAGAGGCATCTCTGTGAAGGTGGATTACACCAAATATTTTCCTTCACTTGGTGCACAAGCAAGATTTTGGCAGGCACTCAGAACAAGAGGACGTGTTGGCATATATTCAGTATGTGATTCACCTCACCTACATTTATCTGCCAAAAAGGCAAGAAGGTCATCTAAGCTAGTCTTTTAGCTTCCTTCTGAGCCTGAGGAGAGAAACAGATGCCCACAGAGAGCAATTTTTTCCACTTGTTTGCCTACTCTAAGTATCCCATCTTGGGCTGGGATGGATCCCTCTCTCTCAAACAACTCAAGAAAGCCCAGAGGATTGGCTTAGGCTGGAGACCTAGTGGAATCTGGCCTAGTCTAAACTTAAATCACCTACCTAGGGTCCAACTGAGACAACAGAAAGAATACTTATTGCCATAAAGATTTTTTTCAAGATTTGTTGTAAAGATTTTTTGTTTCTTTTAATGTTGAAGGAGCTGTCTGAACATGTTTGCAAATATGAAGGAGATTCAAGTTGATATAAGCAAAAAAAAGAAGTAACTGAATTTTAAAAATAGTCTAACTTACCATAATTTCCATACAGCAAAGGTAACTAAGGCTACATATGTAAGCAATACTAATACTGACTATGTCCCAGTTGCAACTCAGCACTGACACATATGTCCCAGATGGATGTTACATAATGTTTTTGGAAAAATAAGCGTTTTCCAGTGATTTCTGAAAGTAGAACTGAGTGTGCTGTTATAGCCTGCTACAGAAAGAACACTGTGTGTCCTACACATGCTGCAATGAAATGCATTCCAAAATGCCATGTAAAATGTCACCTTATCTCACTTAAAGTTATTCCATCTAGTAATATCAGAGAAATTACGACAATATGTTGTTCTACATGAAAGCACATGACAGCGCTATTTGTGAGACCTGGCAGCTGCCACTCTCAGCAGAGCAGATGGCAGTGATAAAAACACAATGCAGGGAACAGGTTGATAAAGACATATCCGTCATTACACTTTCGCTGTACAATTACACTCAACTCCAAGATACAATCGAAATGCATGGCTGTGTCACTCTTGAGCAGGAAGACCTTGCCTACCTGAGGAAAATAACTCTTGTATAACAATTAATTCTATACATATTATTAATCAGAATCATTCATCTCCTGTCCACAGGAGCAGAAAAAGCAGCCAGGAAAGACATGCAAAGTCTTTAAAGTCTTATGTGTTCATACTTTAGTTCTCACAGGGGGAGAGACAACCATTCATCCCATGTAACAGAAAATCAGAGTCAGCCATGGTAACAAACACTCTCATGGCAATCATCAATTTACACTCCCATCTAAGGACCAGAGGGCACCTTGCCTCCCATTTTCACTTTTTTTTTCTTTTTTGGTGGGGGTGGTGGGGTGGTGGTGTTAAATGAGTATATTGCTCATGGAAGGTACCAGCCAACCACTCCTGGAAGCAGAAAGTCTACTTACCCTAAGGCACCCATGGCAGGGCAGCAGCAGTACCAGCCTTTCCTCCCCTTCATCCCTGCCCCAGGCAGAGAAGGCCACTGCTAACACTGACAGGCACTTCTCTGCTGTGATGGCCAGTAAAGGCATACACCACCCAGGGCCATCATGAAAGCATCTTCCTGATGCAGATGGCTGGAGGGGAATTGATTGCCATCACCTCATAGAACCACCACAATCATAAGCAGCAGTCACTACCAGCATGGAGCCAGTAACCCTGAGGTGGCAGAGCTTCAGGTGCCCTCAGCAGCACAGCGGCTAGATATCAGTCCTGCAGGGAGACCGTCAGAGCACCAACATGAAACTAAACAGCTTTCTCTCACTTTGCAGAATGAAGAATCTACAGATTCTAAGCCACTTCGGCTTAGATCAACCACTGGAAGTACTGATTCAGAGAACAAGGATGCTAAACAATATTCATAGCCTGTTAACTGCATTAAGACACTTGTTTATAGTAAGGCTTTCTTTTTAAATGGGCAAACTAATGAAATCAACTAGAATTTTAAGGTCTAGCTGAAAATCTGTTAGCTTTTCTAACAGAGAATCTAGACCTGGGGTACAAACATAAAATGCATGTATAACATTTACTTTAATATATGACCTCCAACCATGATACTTTTTTAATGTTGATTCCATCCTTGCTTATTAACTAATCAGAGTAATTAACCGTGCAGTAGTTTTGAGATGTCTTTAAAATAAACGAGTGTTTTTAGTACTATATATGTTCTTACAAGACATTAGTGGAGACTACTTGTATTTTCCAAGATAAACAAAAATTAATTTCTAACAACATAATAATTAATTATATGCAATGTAAGACTAATGTACTGGTAATTAACATGACAAAATATAAGATGGCTGATACACAACCAATAAATACAGCTAAATGCATGTATAATTGAAATAGTTAGGAATAAAGATTAGCAGGTTTTAAACCTTTCCATACTCAGAGGAAGAGCTGCTTTCCTAGGAAAGCAGTGTTCATATCTGTCACTCATTTTGCTTCTACTAGAACAAAAGATAGTAAGCCTGATAATAACCTGTTAAAATATTCTACCTGAAATTCTTATCTAAGATTGGCTGTACTATTACATTTAAATCTTGTGTGGTTTACTGTGCAAGTTATACACTATATCCTGATACAATTTCAAAAATTTCAGTTAGCTTAGGAAACAAATAGTTTAAAAACTAGCATCTAACTAACTAGTTTGTTTTATGTAACAGTATATAAGTCTAATAAAGAGAGCAGAGCTGACAAGAGTTGGAACCCCAAAAGACAGTTATGAAGTATAAATTATCAGAAGATGATATTCAGCTGCCCCATCTCACTCCTGCAGCACTCAGAACTTGGCACTTCCCATGAAAGGTGGCAACACTGATCTTAAACACAAACTGCCTACACTAATACACGAAGGGAATGACTCCTACGATAGTTTGAGAAATGGAGAAGTTAATTTATACCAGAAACCTGACAGCTCCTAACTCCAACTCACAACTGCAATTATTATTCATTATAAAAATACCTGGTTGTTAAAAATGTGACTGCAAACCTTGGATCTCTGCAAGGTCCACCTCACTCCTCATTCCCTGAACTGGATAGGCTTTATCTTGCAGGTTGTTTTTGAACTTTTATGCTTTCCGCTTGCAAAGGCATCATGAAATTCTGGATCTTTGCTCACCTGACATGACTATAGAGCCCTCTTCTTTAACAGCCCACTACAGTTACTGCTAGACCCTCTTTCCTTTGCACAAATAATTGGCCAAATAATACCATTTAGAGGCTAACATGTTTTCGGGTCCCACCTTTACATACCATAGAGACACAATTTATGCCAACCTAATGGCAAGATACAGTGTAAGCTTAGTAAGATGTATATAAAATTAATATTTCTGAAGAGAGAGGATTTATAAAATATTGTGACGACCATCAAAATGTTATGAAATGTTGCAAAAGTTTCAATGTAACTTCCATAGTTTCACCTTGGTTTACGTTCTTCTTTACAAAATGTGAAGGAGATATATCAAGAACATAAATTTTTCACTTGTTGCCATAAATTTGTTTTTATTTAAGAGCAACTGCAGTAACTCTGATGAGCACAATGTAAACTCCATCTTAGGAAGCCATCACTGCCAAAAGTCACAGTGGAAGGAAACACTAATTCTTGGGAGAGGTCTCCCCGTCAAGCTGCAACAATCACTTCAGGACTGGTCTCATCAACTGTCAGGATAAGGGCAGAAGTCCCACAGAAAGTGTCTTCCGATGACTCTTTCGCAAAGGACAGGTAACGAGGAAACAGACCACCTCCCTTGGTAATTCCAGAGTGCCAGGCTGCCAAAATGGACATGGAGTTCCTGAGGAGCTGAGTGGCAGCCTGAAGTCCTGACGAGATGGAAAATCTTTGGTGGTGCTGTCGTGCTCCTGCAGCAATTGTCCAAGAAATTACTCAGTATAAGAACACACCTCATAAGAGCAACAGAAATGACCTGAGTCACAGCGCACCTGGGATTTGAGACAAGGTGGTCCAAAAGCAGAGTTTCCTCATGCTCGAATCCCTTTTTGCCCATTCTGCTAATATATTGGACAGGCAAGTGACAGAAGCCACCAGAGAGCTGCCATGCTTGCATGCCATTGCTCATGCTGGCCAAGCACTGCAGAGATGCTAGAATTAGACCCAGGACGCTCTCCCGACTGCTGTATGTGACATGGTGGTGGAGAGGGTTTCATCTTTAATAAAAACTCCAGACAAAGTCAACCCATCTGACACTATTTTGCCCATCAGCAGTGCAAGTAATTTACACGTCCCTACTTGGGTTTATATATTTGGGGCATCTGTTTAGTTTTTATTACTTCTGGCCCTGGCTCCCACACTCCTTCACAGATCAAATAACTGCTTTCCCTATTTGCTAATTCCAACAGCTGGTTATTACTCACCAGATTCCTGCTATACTTGCCTGGGGAAGAATCATAAATAAATGTGTACAAGCAAGCAGATGCTGTCATTTTAAAAATTGATCCACCTAGTAAAAATGTCCTACTTAGGACTCAAGTGGTGAATCACTGAGCATGTATCTTGATGTCATTTTAATAAAATGCAAAAACAATTGCAGGACTTTGTTCATTAATTCAAATTAGTAAATGAGGACAGAGTGTTATAAAAGAAAATATTACTACAAGTAAGTAATGAAATTCTGAACAGGCCAAACACCTGCTCTTTCCAATGAAGACAAGGGCAAGATAAGATACAGAGCTTTTTTTTTTTTTTTTTTAATATCTGGTGTAACTAATCTCTTTTCCACTAGTGGCAGACAAGGTAACGTCAAGTAAGAGTGGGTCCTGGAATCTGTGACTGTAAACAGAAGAGAGAAATACAGATGGTTTATCAGACTTTATTATCTCTCTTAATTGTATGCCTGTTTATTTGGGTTTTTTTAAATAGGTGATTTCTTTCTGAATGTCAGTGCTAGGAGAAAGTGAGCTGCCTGGAGCATGTTTAAAAACCACACAGAATATGAAAGAGAACAAAAAGTGCTTTGCAGACTATACTGCAGGAAGCAGCAGGGAAAAAATCTTGGTACCAACTTTTCCTCCATGTTTTAAAAGGGACATCTTTCTGCAAGGTTAGGCAATTTGGCTTCTACAATCTTTAAAAAATTTACTTCTGATGAAAACAGCACAAGTTTCAGCGATGGTGGCATAATCCACAGGGAAATGAAACTCATTTTCACATCAATTTCTGCAGGTTACACAGATGACAAAAATCTTTGTTCATTGGCAGCAGGAATTAAATTATTTCTTGTTGACTTAAAGTGGAAATGTCTAGCGCTGAAGTCATCCACTTCCTTGGTCAGACAGCTCACAAAAAAGAGTATCCGCATTAGTTTACAGACATTTCAAAACTAGTACACATGTACTGCAAGGTTAATTACTCTGATAGCAAAACTTCCCAATCCGTCTTTTGCAGATCTTTTGGGGTTTTTTCCAATAAAGACAATTTCAACCAAATTGCTAAGATGTGGTATGATATTAGGAGCTTTTAGTGGATTTTCCTCCTAGACTAAAGGCCAAACACACTACAACAAGACTTAATACACATCTGAAAACCTATCTTTATTAGCTTAGCAGATATACAGCTCAGCCCTTTCAAGACTATTGATGCTGTATCAGCATTCAAACCATTGTACCAAAATATGACTGACTAGAAATAACTGTCTTCCAGCGTATGCTCAAAGAGAAACACTGAACCTCCCCGAATACCCAAACCCTAAAATCTACTCCCAATTGGTTCTTCACCTACAGTAAAACTGATAAAGCTCATCACAGCCTTAATGCCCCACCATTGCGCTAGAGATTACATGTTCAGAACTTGGTGTTATTTAAAATACCAGAAAGAAAATCCAAATCTTCAAAATGTAATTTGTGAAAATATTCCTAATATTTAAACTAGGAAAACTAGAATTTAGTGAGAATTGTACTAACCAACTTAAAAATGAATAGAAGTTAATATAAATGGCAATAAAACTGGCCAGTCCATAAGCGCAAGACTAGCAACACTTGCTAGCATCATAAATTACAAAACACTGAACACAAGGTCTAACAAGAAGTTTTCCCTTGCCAGTTAAATACTTTCTCCTAAAGCAGCATATATTAACATTTAGCAATCAAGGAGCAGAAAATTCTAAATGAAGGTGCTAAAATCACAGAGTCACAGGACAGATTTCAGGTGCCAAGAGAAAGGCAGTTAGAAGACAGAGAATAGACGGGCCAGCATGATAAGCCAATGCATCAAGTCTAAAGTGTGACAGAGGAGGAGGAAGTAATTCAAACAAGACAGCTGGGGAATGGGGCAGAGGAGAGTCACAAGCAGCAGCAGCAGCAACAGGAGGACTCAACTCTTTTTTTTTTTCCAAAAGCACTTAGTGACTGAGCATGGGACAAAGAGGAATGAGCATTCTCTCAGTACAAAAGGTGATGATTTTAACTTTTTCTGTAAACGTAAGCTTTTGCATCAAGTCTGAAGATTTCAACCCCAAACAAGTGACACTTTTTCAGGAGTTACAAATTCCTCATTTCTTGTTATGTTGCTTTAAATTTTGGTTCATGATGTTAAGACATTCCTCCGAGTTGCTGAATTTTAAGTAAAATAGTATTTTCTTTGCAGTCAAGTATGAAGTACCGAGAACACGTTCAGGGAACATTATCAAAGCAAGCTGGGGCTGAAAGATGCAACGCAAAGCGTGTTAGAAGATTGACATGCACATTCCATACAGGAAGCATGTCTCAAGCACAGACTAAAAGCATGCAGCATAAACCACCAAAAGAATGTCGCCTCACAGCAGCGTTCATGTTCATCCCTGACGCTTCTAGGCTCCTCTCAGGTTACTCAGATCAGCACGCAAGGTCCCAGACAGGCTTTCTTTCTAATGCTTAAGATCAACATTGATAAGAGTATCTCCCCATCTTCCAGGAGTCATCAACTTGTTAATAGCTGTCCCACTTTTGGAACAGAGAGATTTCCAAACTGAAACCAGCTATCTTCCTCATACCATCACTGTATGGTTGACATGTAAACTACAGTAGAAAGAAAACTACGTTGGATTTACACATTCCCCTTTAATGCAAACAGCTGCATCAATCCTACAGTTACTGAATTCCAGAAGACTCCCCAGAGAAGAGCCGAAATGACACTACCTAGACTGACTTTTGGTGGTATTACACTGCTCACGGAGACCTGGGCTACGGTTTCACAGAGCCTTTAACCCAGCAAAAAAACAGCAATGCCACCGACAGGAATGGCTCCACTTCCTTCGCCCGCCTAAACCCCCCACCGCCCCCTTCTTCACACCTGCCAAAGCACACGCAGTTACGTGACGAACCAGGCGATGAGGCTGATCTAGGCCAAAACTAAGCTGAGAAAACGGGTGTTTTTTAACCTAGCAGAGGTCCCCGTTCCGGTTCGTTACGCGGCTGCATGAAGACGTGCAGCAGCATAAGAGCACGAACGCCAGACAGATCGGCCCGGCGTGAGCGGAACTGCTCCTTCCGTCCGCCGCTCCCTGGAGCGCCGGCTTACAGCAGCCAAGAAACTCCCAACTACGACAACGTGCTCTGAAAAACCCACGAAGAGCAGTGCAAAGAAAAGGCGGCACCACCCGAGGAGCCGCAGCTCTGAGGACGAGGTAACGACGCCCGACACCAACGCGCCGACGGCACCCGGCCCCTCTGCCGCGCACCCGCCAGCCCCGCCGGGCTCACCGCGGCGGAGGAAGGGAGCGCGCGCGGGGCGGGGCGGGGGCACCCCGCCTCTCCCGCCAACGCCGCTTCCTCAGCCGCTGAGGCGGGGTCGCGGGCGGGATCGGCGCCGCCCCCGAGGCCCGCCCAGGCCCGGCGGAGGTGCGCTGCTATGGCGGCGCCCGGCGGCAGGGAGGGCCCGGCTGCCGGCTCCGCGGCGGACAGCGCGCTGTGGGCGGAGGTGCGGGCGCTGCTGCCCGGCGCCGAGGAGGGGCTGACCTTGGCGCTGAGCGGTGAGGTGGAGGACTGCATCCCGCCGCTACTGCGGCGGGCCCGCGGGCTGCTCTACGGCGCGGCGGGCCGGCCCAGGGCGGCGGCGGCGGCGCTGCGGCGCCTGGGCGACGTCCTGCGCGACTACTCCTGGGAGAAGCTGAACGCTGGGCCGTGGCGAGAGGTCAGCAAGGCCTGGCGGCAGGTCTACGCCTATGGCTGCCTCTTTGGGGCGCTGGCCGAGGTCGCCGCCGGCCGCCCGCTGGCGCCCGCCGTCCGCCTCTGCGACATGGGGCTGCTCATGGGCGCCTCTGTCCTGGACAACGTCCTCGCCCGCCTCGTCCGCGTCCTGCAGGCGCGCCTGCCCCGCGGGAAGCGCCGCGCCGCGGCGGAGGGGAGCGCCAAGGTACCGCCCGCGGCCCTGAGGCGATCTGGCCCGCGCGGCCCCCCCGCCCCCCTTGCCCTCGCGGCCCCGCCCCCGCGGGTTCCCCGTGAACCCCCTTCCTCTCGCTCTCCCGCCGCCGGGGGTCCCCTGGGTTCCACCCCCGTCCCCGTCGCCTGTTCCCCCACCACCGCCGCCCCGGGGCCGGCGTTCCCTGTCGTCCCTCCCTTCCCCCTCCGGGAGTGCGCGGCCCGACGGGGGGGGCGGCCGCGGGGGCCTTCGCTGGCAGCTGTGGAAGGAGGATGTCTGTGTTCCAGAGGGTCCGGATTGACCCCCGTCCAGTGCCAGTTGTGCAGCCAGAAGATGAGCTTCCGCACCTTCACTGCCCTTCGCTGGAGCATTTCAGAGACAACTACCTCATTCCACAGAAGCCTGTGGTCTTAGAGGGGATTATGGACCACTGGCAGTGTATGAAGAAGTGGAGGTGAGAACGAAGAGTTTCTGCCCTCTCCTAATAAGGGCGAGGATTGTTTTCTGTGTCGGGTATCTTGATGCTTGGTAGAGCAGCAGAGACCTTCACAGAAGATAGGTGCCGTCGGCAGTGACTTGTTGGCAGCACCTTCCTGCTGCGGTGTTGTCTTTGCTCTGTAGAAGTTGCTCCATAAATGAGGGCAGTGCATCAAACCGTCCAGAGCATTGCACGGTGGGGAAACCCCGAGCTGGCCGGGACGGCGCTGGAAGGCAGCCCGCAGCCCTGCTTCCTGGGGCCGTGCTGGGGAGCGCACTGGCAAATTGCTGACTGACACTCTGTTGCTCACCTGGAAACTAGACGAGCACACGTTGCTAACTGTTCTGGTGAGCTGCTCACATCTGAAGTGGGTCTGTCAGACACAGATCAGCGATTTTTATGGCTTGGAACTTGCTGATAATTAGTGCAATGGAAAGTGGGTTTCAGAGATGCGTGAGTAAGCGTGATTGGCTTTTTCATTCACAAGTACAAGCATTGATGTTTGTTCAGTGTTGTGTTTGAGCATTGAGTTTCAGATGCCGCTATTCAGAAGCAACTAATAACGTGCCGCTTGTGTAATGTAAGCAATGGAGCCAGCATTTCCAATACTGTGAAGTGAACATTTGTGAGATAAAGCTTGATTCCTTAGAGAAGGGGAAAAACCCCTCACGCTTAGTTTGAGCAATTACTTTTGTTCCACAGCCAAGGGTAAAATTGACAGTAACTGAAGACACTTGTTATTTCATAGGGGTTTTATTCTTTTTTGAGGGAAGGTATGCCACTGCTTAACTTCAGACCCTTAAAAAGATGAACTTCTCCATTTAGTTAATATCATCATCAGTGGAGAGATGTATACCACCTGTCAAAGTAATTCCTTTGACTTTAGCCAGGATGGATATTATTGGCACCTGTACACAGAATTTGGCACTGACAGAGAGCTGATCTAGCATTAATGATAAAAAGGTAAAACATTTTATTTAGCAAATGTGGCGGTAGGCAGCAAAAAGATTAGCTATCCCTAGGCAAGAGAGACCAACAGCTTAAATCTGCTCAGCTCATTAGGAAACAATAGTTAGCTGAGGTAAACAGGGGTTTAAAACAAAACAGACAATTGTGGCATAATATACACACAAGTTTGACTGCGTGTTTCCTTGCTGCTTGCATCCTTTTCTGCTGCCTTTTGTCTCTGGTTGGTTGGTTTTAGAGAGAAGAATCTCGTGGTAGTAGAGTTTTATTACTCTAAAAGATTGATTTTGATTGCCTTACATTCAAAGTTAGTAAGAAGAGCAGTATAAAAGGGTAATGGAACTTTCTTTATTTCAGCGTGGACTATTTTTGTCAAGTCGCAGGGTGCCGCACAGTCCCCGTGGAATTGGGTACCCGATACACAGATGAGGAATGGTCTCAGAAGCTCATGACTGTTAGTGACTTCATCAACCAGTATATTGTGAATGAGGTCTGTTGATTCTTGGTTTTTTGCATCTCCAAATACAGCAGTGTGTTACTGGTACAGAATTTCTGCTTAGAACAAACATGCTTAGAGGTGATGTCAAGGGAGAGGGGTATGCTATAAGCTCAACTCTGAATTAAATGGTTTGACATATTTTCAAGACCTGAAGCTACAAATAGTTATTGCAACAATAGCTAGGTTTGATTTTTATGTATAATCAAATGTACAGCAGCTGGAATTTGATGAATAGATAGATAGCTTCTGCAGCAAAAGCCAGAATGGTGGAGTCTAAGGATAAGGGATCCTCAGCCAGGAGTTTTGTTCCTCTTGATTATTAAACTGCTTAGTGAGATCTAGGATGAAGACCCAAATTCACATGCCATCAGGTAAAAAAAATAGAAAGTTGATTAGCAATTGAATGTCCTTTTACTTTCACAGGCGAGGGTCTGAAGCCCTCGTTTCTGTTTCCTAGTCTCCTGGCAGGAAGGACCATGTGCCATTGCAAATTGGTCCACGGTGCAGCCTGGAACAGAATGTCAAGATACTTGCAGGGAGTGACGGTGAATTAGCCTGTGTACCAGCAGGGTCTAGCTATAAAGATGCACAGCATTGTCACAGGATTGACAATAGAACTGTCGAGACTGCATAGGATTATAGCTAGGCTTCTTCCAGTAATTTGAGCTAGATAATTTGTTGATCGTGGGGATATATCTACACTCTTAAAGTTTCAGTGTAGCTCTAAGTTACTATTTCAGAAGACCCCTTATACTAGTTAACTGTTAAAACAATTCTAGTACTGTGAAATAGGACATTGGAAATGGATGTTACCTAGAAGTAAATTAACTGACTGAGGAGTTTTACCCTGTATGTCACTATGCATTTTTTTTTTTTTTCTCTGCTGTAATTTCAGAACAGTGTGGGATACCTTGCCCAGCACCAGCTTTTTGATCAGGTAAAACTGAGTGAATGTCTTTATCTTTCTGCAGACAAGCGTTCCCTTTGTAGCACAAGTCATCTCTGAGGATGTCAACTTTACTAGATGGAAGGGCATAGGGAGAATTCACAGTATTTCTTAAGCTTCTATTCCCATGATTTGAAGGAACAGAGGGAGGGGTTTATTCCATTGGCTGAAAGGCATGGAAACAAAACCCTTTCAGGGGTGAAGACATTCAATCTTGGTGCTGTTTCAGTACAATGTAGCATATACTTATAGGGATATCACCTGGAAAGCAGCATTTCCCCAAAGAATATGTAAGTCAGGGAAGAGATTTGGACAGGAAACGGTCTTCGGTGGTGATATGTTCACCATATTCTGAAACGTTGTACCAGTTAACCAGAGATTAGGC
The DNA here is from genome assembly GCF_900496995.4 of Aquila chrysaetos chrysaetos. Classification (NCBI taxonomy): domain Eukaryota; kingdom Metazoa; phylum Chordata; class Aves; order Accipitriformes; family Accipitridae; genus Aquila; species Aquila chrysaetos. Next base: position 312,631 of record NC_044028.1, on the reverse strand, counting down.
TGCTGGGAGTTGTAAAAAGGAATCTCACGGAGAAGCAAGCTCAGTGTATAAAAGATCATCTGCTCCTTTTCCATGAAGAACAAACCTGCTTATTCTTGGGGGTTTCTCTGGTTTCTGCTAAAGCAAAGGGTCTCTGAAGAATGAGAAACCCCTTTCTCCCACCTCTCCTTCCAGCAGAGTCTGCTAGCTAGGACAGAAAGTGTGAGGACGTTTCCTGCAGATTCCTAGCAGTTCAGCTGCTTCTCTCCTGCCTTTGCTGGACAAGCAGGTCATCTGCTTTCTTTATGTCAAGCCTTGTTCCTCTGTTCTATGAATTACATACCTTTGGCAAGTCAGCACATACCTTTTTTAATGTTTTATTTCTTTATGGGAGTAGATCCCAGAATTGAAAGAGGATATCAGTATCCCTGACTACTGCTGCCTGGGGGAAGGCGAAGAAGATGACATCACCATTAACGCTTGGTTTGGTCCAGAAGGCACTATCTCACCTCTTCATCAGGATCCCCAGCAAAATTTTTTAGCCCAGGTCTGTATTCTACTTGCTCTACACATGCCATTAATGCTATAGCTCAAAAAAATTCTTACGGTATATAAGTGTTAGAGACAAGGGTAGCAGACAACTTGATGAACCATTGAAGGATAGAGACTACGCAGGTATTATTTTGCTATTCTATTGCATGTGTCACTACTGCAACTTAATGCTCAATGTAATCTTCTAGGCCACAAGCACATTTTATTAGTGTTATCATTATTAGTTTCTTCTTTTCTGTTCTATTAAACCATTCTTATCTCAACCCATGAGTTTTACTACTTTTCCCGATTCTTCTCCCCCATCCCACTGGGTGGGAGGGGAAGTGAGTGAGCGGCTGCGTGGTGCTTAGTTGCTGGCTGGCGTTAAACCATGACAATGACGCAGAAATAAGAGCTAAAGGAGTATATGGAAGCTGAGCAGTCACTCTGTGTGGGTGCCTCTGCTTCCTGATGTGAACTGCACTGAAGACTCAACCTCCTCCTTCTCAGTTCTTCTAACTACTTTCTAGCTACCTAGAGCCCAAATAACATTGCATCAATTGGGTGCCTTAAACTTCAAATTTAAAATAATTTGGTTAAAGGCATTTCCTGGTACTTTGAATTCTTAGCTGCTCCAAGGGAACAGGTACTTGAATTCCAATAGTCTGGTTTAACTTTTTACTATACCAGTCTCTGTTTATTACTAACAAAGATAACAATGTTTCTTGTAATCGGGTATATTTTACTGTTAAATGCCAGCTGTGGCTCACAGTTCCCAGTCATGTGCAGGTTAATGACAGATGGAAAACATTTATTGTAATGTATACAGGTATTTGGAAGAAAGTATATCCGTCTATGTTCTCCACAAGATTCAGAAAACCTGTACCCACATGAAAGCCAAATTCTTCACAACACTAGTCAGGTAAATAGTTGCCTGAAATTTTAATATCAGTAATGTTACTTTATCAAATCATATTTGAGTAAAGACATTCTACTGATGATTGTTTTTGTTTTTTATAGGTTGACGTGGAAGATCCTGACTTAGTTACGTTTCCCAATTTCAGAAAGGCCGCATTTCAGTCCTGTATTCTGATGCCAGGACAGGTTCTGTTTATTCCAGTTAAATATTGGCACTATGTACGATCGCTTGATATCAGCTTCTCTGTCAGTTTCTGGTGGTCATAGCTCTGAAGCACGCATAAAGTCTGTGAGCTTTGTAATAGGAATTAAAAATCAGAAAAAGTAGCATCTGGTATCTTCTCACAAGAGAATTCTTTTTAAGCATGAGAATGTGAGAATGTTCTTCCCTGTCCAGGGGTTTGAGGTGGATTAAAAAAACCCAAAAAATAACACACTCTTGCTTCAGCATGGTGAAAGAATCTGGATGGGTAAATGGAAAGAAGATGCTACAGCCACTTTATTTTTGTGGATGCTTCTAACATGAACTCCTCATAAAGAGCATCTGTTAGGCCATCATCTTGTATGTGTGTGTACATCTGAAACAGCTCTATATACGGGCACTGCCAGGACTCTGCTTCAAACTGTATTTGGAACATCAGGTTGGTGTTATCTTCTACTTGGATTTAATAACAGTAAAATTTGGGAGTTAAGTAAACAATGAGGGATGGTGTTACCCAAACGTTCAATATGAAAGATACTAATCTCCTATATGGAGAAAGTTACTGGTGTTAAGGCCTAGGAACGTAATTGTAGTTAATCCATAGTTTAATTGCAGTTAAATAAACTGAAGCTTAATCATACTTTGATTAACCGTGAGCTGAACTGCTGATACTCTGCCTTGTGCAGTGTCACACATTTCTACCAAGGAAAAGATATGCTACCATTCCATTCTGGTACCTGGCAGTATCTAGTCCTTGTCTTTTTTTCAAGTCACTCTTAAAGGAAAAAAGCATCCTTACATAAAACTGGCAAGGGAAGTGCTAACACTAAAAACTAAAAGAATCTGAAGATGGTAATTTTTTTCACCACTTTGCAGGCAGAAGCTGGCATTGCCCCAAAAGTCTTGTCCTACTCCTTCCCAATCGTTTTGACTATGGGAATATTCCTTCTCTTATTGAACACAGCTGCTCGTGACCTGGCCTTATGTCAGATGAACTCTTCTGTGTCTAAGAAGGGACAAAAAACAAGCAAAAGTGCTAACTGAAAGTGTTCAGACTCTAGCCCTAGATCAGATATTCAGCCAGCTGCCTCAGTGAGGAGACCTCAAGCGCTGCATGGATTTTTCACCTACTTGAAGCCCTGTTGCGTTTTCATTTGTGTAACTGAAACTGTACGAATAGGGAACACTGTTGCTGAGAAAGGCTTCTGCTAATAGCTCTCCTGCATAGATCAGCTTGCAGGACTGACTAAAAACATTGGCATCTTTCATTCCCAAACATGCACTGAGAGTCAGAACCCAAGAATATGGAGAACTACATAAACAAAACAGCCTCCAAGAAAGCTGTGCAGGCATAACTGTGAAGAAGGAGAACAGGAAGGTCAATGATTTTTTTTTGTAAGATCCTTTCATTCAGGATGTTCGTTTTATTGTAAAATCCGTAAAACTTCAGGAAAAAGTAAGTACACTGAACAATGCACTGTTACTAATGAATACAATACAGTCCGGCTATTCTGCGAGTGGGGAAAAAAGTTTTCACTGAAAGCGAGTTTTACTAGCATCGTCTAGTGCCAAGAATGAAGCTCTTCTCTGCTCTCCCTGTTTTTGATGGTGACTGGGAGTCTATCCGATTCATACCTGTAAACAAAACAAAAGGAAGGTTAATGAATGACACAAAAAAAGGATAATATTGTATAACCTCCAGATTTTTAAAATGCTTTATATATTCCTATGTTCTTGTTCAGAATGTCCAATTTCCCTGGCTAAATAGAGGAGTTCCAAAGAGATTGTGCTCCTCTTGGAAACTCAGTATTTGCAGAAGTCTTAGTGTCACGTGTTGTGTCTGTCCCCTACCTGCCCAGCCCCATCCCCTGCAACACACTTTAATGATGTTAGAAACAATCTGCACAGGATCTGCTAGTGACCATAAGGCATAATCCTTGCACTTTCAGGGCTCAGTGTTGCCCATGTATGGTGTACTGTCTGAAACATACAACTGAAGTCAGAAATAACTAATATTCGGCTACAGTTATAAATAATACAGGCAGTGGCACTGAATATCAGTCCATTCTCTAGTATTATTACACTCAATTTTTTTTTTTTAAATAGGTTGCTTGGTACCTGGAATGTCACAAGACCAGAAATCATTACACTGCGGACAGCGTGGTTCAGTCTGAGCTCTGAAGTACTTTCTGACACAAGGTAAATGCATTCCAATTCCACAGGATTCACATATTTGGCTCTGAAATCAGAAGTGTTGATAAAAAAAAAATCTTTCTAACCTGTCCTTCAGCTTAACATAAAGTTGTTACAAAGGGCAGCAGATGTGCAGTGCTTTATTCCAAAGAATGGTTCTCACAGTACAGTTGATGGATACTCGAAAGTGAAAGGTGGTAAATGATAAAAAGAGGCATTTTCCTGGAAGCTAGGAAATACTATTTCCCTATACGGACAAAATTTACCTTGAAAGACAAACAACACTGAGCTATTTGGGTGCAATAAAGGAAACCAATTGGGATGGAAAAAGTAACATGGAAGTATGTTAGTTGGGAAGAGGAGAAGATGCAGGGTCAAGGAGCAAGAGAATGCTGTAGTTTTGGAATAGGAGTTCAGGCTGTAACCACTTACGCAAGACTAAACTGCCAACTTACCAGCTGTCACAATACAGTGCTTTAGCATGCTATATATAAGCATACATGTTCATTCTGAAGTCCAAGACACAAGCAATTCCTGAACCAAAATTCCAGGACCAAAGATGAATGTGTGTCACATGAAGACTGTTGTTTGTAAGGTCCAAATGTAAGATAGCTAACTCTTAACTGTTACGCCTATTTAAGGATAAGGGGTTCATCTCTAGCCTGCTGGCTTTGGAAAGCAAGACAGCACAATCATGTTCCTCATTGGGTGAGTTTGCTTTCTCCAAGTTTATACTTGGAGATACTGCTCCAAGACAAGTTTTTTTCCAAAGACAGAAGATAAAATACCTACACTGGAAAAAAAAAAAAAAAAGGGGAGGGGAGGCATGTTTATATACATGGGCACCATTACCAGATTACAAGACCAGAATTTTTCAGTGCCTGCCTAATTACTCAGAGTAAAGTATCACAAACTTCAGCTATGACCACATAAGTACATTGGCAGATACCTACTGAGGTAATAAAACAAACGTTACCTGGATGGCAAGGCTGTGACAGATGTTACACTTCCTTGCCACATCTTGGTAGTTGCTGAGAATGTATTGTTCCATCTCAATTATGCAGCGAGTATGCAGAGTATATTCTCCATTTCTCTAAGGAAACAAGTGGCAAGACTTAATTTAATTCCTTTTACCTTTTTTGACTTTTCTAACCACCTGCTAGCAAGCATTTGGCATCCACTTTTTTCTGCCATCATGAAACTAACATGCTGACACCGATATAATGCAAAACTGAAATACTTTTGAAGTAGCAGAATTCACTTGTTTAGAGGATGAGAATCAAGATCTCACACCTTTAAGAGGTCTAGTCCTTAGAAGGTACAGATGAGCAAGCATGCTCTCCTTAAAGACATGCAGTTTTGGGACCCTCCATTTGCATGTTAGCAGAAATTCTACTGGCTTTCAGCAACTTCTAGGCATTTACTGCTTGAGGTATCTTTGAAAATTTCTGTTAAATCACTCTAACGTAAGTAAACATGTGGCAGCAGGTTGGAGTTCTATGATGCAATGAATCCTGGAGAAAAGGGATTGAGGTCTCGCTTCTCTTGGCAAGCAACTGCAGTGTCCATGCAGCAAGCTAATCTCAATTTCTCCCTCGTGAAGTAAAGGAGATTTAAAAACATGCACAGTGGCCCATGCATTTCTGGTACAGGAGTTTTCAACATGTTTGCCCTCGCTGCTTTCCAGGATATTCTAAATGTAACTAACAGCACTGATCGCCCTACAGCTCTTGCTCCAAGTTTAAGTATGCCATGCTGTTGCGTACAAAGGATGTCTGTACGTTGCAATGCAGGGCTGTACACACATACCCACCTAGCTCAGGTACAAGAAACTGAAACCACATTGACCTGTATAGACCTACCCAAGGACTTTTTCCTTGTAAATGTATTACCCCTTCTGCAAAAATCACTGCAGCAGCAATAAGCACAGGCCCTACAAAACCATTTTTGCCATCGTTCATTAAAGAACAGCTCCGGTTTCAGCCATCACATCCCTAACAAAATAATAGCTGGACCTATTAAAATATGAACACTTGAAGACACAGCAGTTACCTCAGAGAGCCACTTATCCTCCACAAAAACTTTCAGCACTTGTTCCGCTTCCTTTTTCTTCATTTTCTTTGTCTTCAGTTGGTCAGTCAAGTTTAAAATATCTGTAGAAGAGGCAAAGCCATTTTCTGATAAGATGATTAGGTCCATCTACAGAAAGAAACATTTTCAACTATTAAAAAAAACATGCTATTAGATAGACACATCTTACAGTACAGTGCAGCTTTTTTACCATCCATACATATGAGATATACTACAGTATATGGCTTGAACCAGGATTGTAGAACAAAGGCCAAAAGCTGAAACAGTCATTGTTAGCTTGACAGTTTTAATCTTTGCCAAGAAAACATTTCCACAAATAGACCTGAACAGTGCTGCCTAAATGAAGCTGCATTCAGAGACCCTTGAGCATACTCGGGGGTGACAGTTCTGTTGCTTTTTACCTGCTTTTTGTCAAGGTTCTTTTGAGGGAAAGTCTCTGACTACTAAAGTAAGTTTGTCCACTGTGGAGTCATTAGTACTGCGGAACCTACCTGGCACTTGAAGGTTGTAGCAATCACAACTGAAAATCCTGAAGGTGTTTGTTTAACTAAAAGCAGATATGTCAAGTCACTAACTCCAAGGAGCACTCCCTTATTGCTGATTTCAGTTTACCAATAACTGACTTTCAACAGGGAATCATTACTTGCATATACTCCCATCCCCACCCTCCCATTCAATTTAGGATAAACTTAGGTAAGATGGCAACTAGTTCCTAAACCACATCTCCATTCACTTCCATTTCCATTCATTTTAAGATGGTACCTTCACAAATAATGTTATTTACTAACTAATTACTGACATACTTACTGTTTTTCTGAACAATTCTAGTTCATTTTCTGTATAGTCTGATGCCATTTTAGTTATTTCAGTTTCTGCCAAATTCACCTACAAAAAAAATACTTAAACTGAAATCAAAGTGCCTTTGTATTTCTACACCATAAATTGTAAAAGATCCTCTGGGCTAAAGAATACATCACCTTACAATTAACAGAAACGTCATTTCTTTAAGTAGCATGAAAGTAGCTGTTCCTTAAAGATGGCACTCGATGGTTCTCAAGTCCCTTCTTTATAACCCCTGATCTTCCGGCCAGATGTTCTCCATAGCTGCCTCTGCCCAGTCCAAGCTCTTAAACAACTGGGCCTCCCCGCTACAGAATTATATAGAATATTAGTTCTATATAGTAGAACTAACATATTACACCAGGATACTGTGCTGGACAGTAGCACTAACTATGTCATAATACACTTTTTTGTTTCACTGTGAAAAACAGTCACCTATATTTCATATTCTTATTGCACATGCTGCTGCTATTTATTATTAGCTTAAGTTAATTGGCAAAATGACCCAGAAACGTTAAAAGCAGCAGCTAATGTTAGAATACTTCCTGTATGGTCTTTTGAAATTACTATATAACCTTCCGTCTCTGACATGCACATTGCAGAACATCTAGGTAAACGTTTTATAGGCCATTCCTTAGCAACTGTGTAGAAAAAGAAAACTAATGTTGGAGGGCTCTCTGTGTTTTCTAGTTTAAAAATTCATCTTGAGAAAGAAAGTCTCCTGTGAAAAAGAAATCTCACTTCAGCACTTAAGCAATGTTTATGCTAAATAAATCAGATGCTGCTGTAGTCCTTGCTGCCATGTTCCATGTCCACGCACCTAGGCCGTTGGCAGTTTATCCTCCCACTTCCCTATTCTACAAGTAGCTTCTACAGCAGCTGTCAGCATAACAGTGGAACAGCCCCGCATAAACCACACAAGACACTGCTAAGAGTAAGAAGCCTACTGGCACATGCAGCCTTCAGTTCTAGATTCTCTCTGTTTTCTCTAAATATCAGTTCTATTATACTGTAGGAAAAGGACCCTAAGGTAAGTCAATCTAACATCCAAAGATGGCAGTTAGGGCAGCCTTATGTTTATTATGCACACATACAGCTAGATTTTTTTTGCCCATTTACAACTGGAAGGTGTGCAGACCTTTTACTGGCACGTTATTCAAAGGTTAATTTTAAGTTGGAGACAGGGACGCTGAGGCTCCCTCTGCCATCCGTGCGCTGGTCATGAGAAGCCAAACCACGCGATGGCAGCACATCACATACTTACTAAAGCATAATGTGCTCTCCCATCACCTTCTGACATTCCTTTCCGGATCTGCATAAACAAAGGCTGTAGATGGCTGTTAATGGTACTGATGAAATCATCCAGTTTATCATGCGCGTAGTAGACTGAAGATAAGAAAAAGCACATACTCAGAAAACCCAAACAACTACAGATCAGGCAGATCTTTTTATGTTTTATCTGCTGAAACATTTTTTTCCTGGGTAAAAGAGCTAAATGTTAGTGAGGCAGAATTCAAATAGATCTGCTACATTCAGCAGACATATAATTTTCTTGTGCTGCTGACTACTAGCCTTCAGAGAAGCTCTGCTCCTTCAAAGTCAGAGTTTAGAGAAAGAGTCCAGACATTCTGCCTCGCTGTATGGAACCCACCGCATTAATCCATTAATTACAGTGACTTGAACTAAGTTTAACTCAAAATAAAACACGACCAGGAAAAATTATTATGCACAATACAAAAATTACTTGCATGCTTTTGTTTACACACAAGGGATTCCTTGTTTCTTTGCGTTCTGTTTCACAAATTAATGGCATGTAAATGATCAAGTTACATACCAGAAAACTTAAATTCTAGCATTGTAGAAATACACGTAATATCTTGTGTCATGTTCTACAAACAAATTAAATACTAGCAGAAGTTCTATCATAGGCATAATCAAGATGGACTTTGGAGTCATTCTGTAGAAGCATGTGCTATGGCTTTTGCTTGCACAGCAACAGCACAACGCCCTCAGGAGTTTCCATCCAAAACAAAATGACGTCAGTGGCAAAACTCCAGTTGACTTCAGCAGGCTAGGGTTTAAAAAACAGTTAAGTAACAGCTTATAACTTTAGAAAAATAATACTCAAAATACTAAAAAATACTACCAGTTATCACTAACTTAATACTATTCTCAGTTACAAGAGGCAATCACTTGTGTAACAGCATCAGACAGAGGTCCCACTCTCAAAACCCCACTATACTTTATAGCATAGCCCAATGCAAAAACATCAGTCACAAGAGGCTCCTGCCCAGAAAGTTCGTGATTCTGATATGTAAGACTCCTTAAGTGAAAAAAACCCAACAAACAGCAATAGCAATAATAAAGTAAATATAATATTAAAGTAAGTATAATTTTGTCAAATTGTCGTGCCACCTGCCTGGCACCTGTCAGCAGGAAACACTCCGCACACATCAAAGCCAGTGAGCATTAGTGACAAATCTCAAAGAGGGCAACAGAAGAATATTCTTTTGTACAACAGCTCTAACATTTTAATGTGAGATGAATGGCTGCTCTAGTAGATCTTCTGTGAAAAAAAGGGATATAAACTCTCCATAAAAAATGAATGGGGGACAGACCACACCAAAAGCTGCACTTAACAATTTTAACATCTAAAAAGTTGGTCAATTTACAATTCCAGTCAGAAGAAATGATAAATGCCCTTTACTATTTGCAAAAGATTTAACTTACCTCTCTGAAACAGTTCTTGTACAGGCAGCCATAGCGAATGATCGGATAGAAACAGGTTATTCAAATACATTACTACTGAAAAACAAGTTATTTACTGTCAACAGATTTGATGAGAAATTAGATAAACTAATGTGATCTTCATTCAGTAGGTATCCACAATCTTTGTATTCTGACTATGCAGGTACAGGAATCTCTTTGTCCTTTTTTCTTCTGGTAAAATCTCTCAGAGGTGTCACTACTACTTCGAAAGACTGTATTTAAGAAGACCTTGTTGTAACATGAGTATGTGAGATGCATTCTAGAGCCAGGACTACCCTACTTCCAAAATACTGGATTAAACTGTTTGAAAAGTCTTAATTTCCAATAACTTTCCCTGTAAAATGTAGTACCTTAAAAAAAAACCCAAAACCAAAAACCTCAAAAAACTAAGACTTAGTTACAATTTCTGTAAATTATTTTTTGTAACAGAAAATAAATAATTTCCTTCTCTAGGGCATAAAATGCAATCTCAACTAATACTGTATCACAGATATACTTACTGTAATGTGTTTTCAGTCACATAAAAATTAAAGCAAATTGTTATTCCAGTACTCAATTATGAACACAACGAAGTTCTTCATAGCATTTAAAACCAAGTATATGCAGGAACCAGGTATTATTCTTTCTGTCAATAAACAATTCTCAGGCTTGAACACTTAATAAAGATAGCGTGTGACAGCATTAGAAAGAGAGCTCATTATGTGTTACCCTGAGAACACTGCTTGGGAGCCTTTTCTTTTAGAATAAATTCTTTCAGTTCAATGACAGATAGCAGATGAGCAAATAGGAAACAGTGAACAGTAAATAAATGGAACACAAATACTCTGGGGTTTGAGGTGGGTTTTTTTCCTAAATTTAAACAAATTCTTAATAATAAATATTTTCCACAGAAAAGCTGAACAGATTCGTCACTGAAGATAAAGCAGAGGTGCTCAGAGAAACTGGAAACTTTTCTGAATGTGCCTGTATGCAAACTACCAACAGCAGATTGCATAACAAACAAACTTACACTCTTGGTTAATTATCCCTTTTCAATAGGCACTGTTTTAAATTTTCTTGCTTAAAGACAAGCGAACAACAGGAATCTTTATTACTTAGATTAGCCTGAGATGCCACAGCTTCATGATAAATTTAAAAATATACTAGCACCATTATAAAATTAGAGCTCCCATGTTTACAGCAAAAGCCTACAAATAAGCTGAGTGAATGCTTGCTTTAAAATAAAGAGATTGGACCTTTACTCATATAAAACCTAAACACATAGTTATATCTATGTACTTCAGCTTCCATGTTCTCTGTAAACAGAAGATTAAGTACAATTCTAGTCTGCAAGGCAGCATTATGAAAATGTCATGTTTTTCTTCTACTTTGATAACACTGAGCAGATGTAATATAAGCTACTGACAACCGGTGTTGGTATTTATGGCTGATTTTCAAGACCAAACTGTATTAAAAAAACTAGTAACTATGCAACAGCTTTTGGCATAGAGTTAATAAGTTTGCAAACTTTAGAATTCAACAAAAAACTAGAACAAATCATGAAGAATAACATGACAAATTACTTTGGATTTTAAGTCACTGGTGCTCAGTTTTCATTTCACAGAAGAATAAAAGAAGAGTAAAACATTCAGAAAAGTTTATTTCTTTAAGGAAAAAAATGTGGTGGAGTTTGGGGGGGGGGGGTTTCCCCCATTTTCTTCAGTTACTCTCCTAGTACCACGACGATTAATATAATAAGAAGCTCCCTATCAGGATTTGAAAATGCTGCCATCTAACTTTATTATAGCTAGAAAAAACTGAAGCAACAGGACCATTACTGGTAAGAGAATCTAAAAGCTTGTTTTACAAACTTCTTTAAAAATGAAACATTCTTAATTACACTTCGCAGCAACATGTTGTACAATACCTTTTTTTTTTTCTTCTGTTTAACAACATCAAAACCAAGCCAGAACACTTCCTTGTATTAGCACAAGGTATTATACATAAATACATAAAACCAGGCAATCCCTGTCTCAGGGAGCTTAATGACGTTTGAACTATGGACTAGACTACGTCATTCACTGTTGAATTTTTTATATGTATCCTGCTTTACATTATTTTAAACTCTCATGAAACCATTCACATTAACCCTCTTTCTACACATACATCTATGACAGCTGTTTCAGCCTTTCCATGAAAAACAGAATCACTGGGAAATAAAACAAGTTGCTGCTTCTAGTAGCATATTGCAACACAACAATCTAGACCAAAACCAATCAGTCTACAAAGGAGTTTAGGGAAGGAAAATAGTTACTCAAACAGCATAGATGGATTTTCACCAGCACTGCAGTGTTGATACATTTGAAAAGTTCTAATGAACTTCAGTAAGGACTCACAGCCAAGACTTCAGTTTTAAAGTGTAACCACTAGGCCACCAACACCTACACTCTGCTATAATGCTGGTTCAGTACAACTTGAGACTGACATATCCCATCTTTTTTCAGTCTTTTTAACACAGGGAATATTGAATTTTGACCCAAGGCATATAGTCAGTCTTCATTACCAGAACATCTAAATGAGTACATTTTATGTTTCAATCCAGCTACAAGGCATCTGATATGCAGCAAAAAATATTTAGCAGAAAATATGGGCTGCATTACATGGGACACAAAAATAGATTTCTTCGTTCTGACCTTAAATTCTATGGATAATTAGATACAAATCCACAGTAAAAACAGCAGAGTCCCTGTAGAGTGGGTAGCTTTGTGACAAGATACAAGAATACTACTAAGCCTGGCAGGAGCATGGCTTCCAGAACTAGTAATAGGCAATATGATGCAGGTGAGATGGGAGAAAGTACAGCCACCGACCAGAAAACCTCATCTCATCCTCACCAAAACACTTCCTCAGCATTCACTTCTCCCCCAACACGCAAGAAAAATAACTGAAGTGCATTTACTTAAAAGCGTTCACTACACTATAGCAAAGTACTGCTGAGGAACTGTGTGATCTCACTGTCTATACTCCCACTGATCTTCCCCAGTCCCTTTTCTGTTGGTGCTTTGTGATATTCTTCATTGTCTACACAAAAACGCCTAGTTTGGGGAGCCAGGAGCCATGTTTTATTTTTCTAGTTTTGACATATTTGATGCACTATAAAGCGAAATACCAAAACAACAGTACAGTGGATTTTTCTGTTGTTTTGCAATGCAAACACTTCTCTGATAAAACAGATGGTTATCTGCAAATTCCACCACAGATAAGAAAAATTCCCCTAAGCTCTAGCTGAACTTTGCAGACAAGATATAAGCATAATAAGCACACTGGATCACATACAGGAGCAGCTGCTGGGGCTCTTCCTAGAATACTAAATACCAAAAGACATACAAAAGATGTAAAGCAAAAACAAGCAATACTTGTCTATTCTATGAATCCCTGTTTCTCTTATATAGTTTATTTAGTGGGTCTTTCAACAGCCAAGCATGAAATATATTATGCTTAAGAAATTGGTATGACTGTAGACTAAAGTGGCACTAATGGTTATTTTCTTCTGAGTTCAGATACCAAACCAGTGAAACAAAATACAAAACATAGTTAGTCAAAAGCCAGTCTGATACAATGAACATTAATGAATGGTTAACCAGTACACTCCTTCTGTACATCCAAATAGGCAGGAAAAAAGCAGTTTTCTCTCATTCTTCTATTTTTCTAAACTTCCTTTCATGTATGGACTGTATCAGCCATTTTTCTCATGAACTGCACTGTAACTTAACATAGAGTTACATTTTATAATTAATTTTATAAATACTACCTAATATAGTCCTTCAGTAAATACGGCCATTGGTTTGAAAGGCAACCTGATTTTGTCCTTCCAAATCATCCTTAGGTTCATCAAAAATACAGCAAAAGAAAATATATCTGTGTTTTTCTGTTAATCTTCTGGCCTTGAAGAACGTTGCAAGGAAAGCACTTGTGAACGACCATGTCTTTGGAAAATAAAATGCTGGTCACGAAAATACCCAATATTGTTATATTTAAATATTCGTCAAATGAAGATGTGCTGAATCCAAGAAAAAATAGATAAACTCAGAAATCTATCAAAGGATAGAGAGCACATGAATCTCAATATTTATGTCATGATCTGTTTAAAAAAAAAAAAAAGTCATTCTATTACAGAGAGAAATGTGTTTTCCACGAGAGGGGCACCGTATTTCCAGCTGCACTATTCAGAGTAACGTAAACCCAGAGCTTCAGTTATTAAAGAACTTCAGCTGGCTTGGAAGACAGCAGGAAAAATAACTACAAACTCTCCTATTTTTACTGTTTCCTGATTTCAGGCTGGGGTCAGGGTCAGATTAATAGTCTATGTATTGTCTTGTAAAGGGATCCAACAATAGCCAACTCAGATACTACCATTTCCCTGACTACACAAACAAAGGAGAAGCCAGCTTGCACCCACAGACAACACACAAAGCCACCCAAGAAAGGATGCTGAGAATGTTGTGGCACCTTAGCTATTCTATAATGCTAGAGATCTGCAAGATGTCTTTAACTTTGCACTTAAGTTTTTACTATAATGTGTTTCATAACTGGAGAAGCCATAACACAATGCAGACAGAAACAGCATGCACTAAGGGATTCCAGTAAAAAAGTATTAGCAATTATAAGAACCTTCCTTGACAAGCCTGCAGTTTGTATCCTAACTGAATTGTACCCTTCCTAGTGGTCCTACACAGCACTGTGATAGACGTTTGGAGCTTCTCCTTCAGAGCTGCATGCAGATTTTAGCATAGACACTTGTCTGCTAACATGAAGCATGCAGGTGATACATGAAAAGTAAAAAGGTACCTCCTGGCCAAAAGGCTTAGGATTTTGAAATAAACCAGAACAAGAGAATATGCCAAACACCAGGAGGGAAAGTTTTCAGATCATTTTGCTCAGAGGCTGCACAGGCTGGTTACTATATGACTTGACTTCACTTCATGCAGCTCTTTTATCCTTCTGTATTTAAGGAAACCAATGTCATGGATAGGAGACAGCCTTGTTATGTAATGCTTACAACCTGCAAGAGAAAGGAATTAATTCAAATAAGCTAGTTTTAGTAACATTAGCTTTGATCCGATTTGAAAATTATTGTTCAGATTACAGTAAGCAGTATTAAGATGTATCTGAAGAAAACTACATCAAAATCAGAACGTCATCTAGAAACAGTCCAGTCAGGCTGAGCATAAAAATGCTATTGCCATGACCTCGTAAATTGTGATACTGTTAACTTTGCCCCTAACAAGAATGGGGTTGTCAAATTGCCGGTTCTTTTGCTCATAAAACAAATGTGTTCCATTCAGTGAGTCAAGTTCAACATCCTTTTGCCTCCCAACATGACAAAAAGCTTTCCTAGGTAGAGCATTTGATAAAACTTTAACAGTTAAAACTCCCACACTGTATCTGTGTAATTTCACAAACTTTTCCATTGCACATCAATGGTCACTATGCAGAAAAAATATCAAATACTTGGTAGGTAGGCAGCAGTTGTGATGGAGCCATTTTTTTCTAAATCATTCTATTAAATAAACCTTCCTAATGAATAGTAACTCTGTCAGTTCTTACTGCAGTACCGCTCACTGATCCTGCATACTGAAAACGCAATCTAGCTGTGAAGTTTTTTTTCCTTAGGGTTCTTTGTTCTTAACACACAATAAACTCATTGTAGTCATGCTATTGGCTTAGGCCATCTCTAGCATTTATGATAAATTCTTTTACAAATCACAGCAGCTTGGTTCTCACAAATACAGGAGTCAACCTGTAAAAAGCAACGTTATTTTTCCACGCTTCCATTTTTTCAGTTGGAAATTTGGGCAGGTGATGAAATAAGCTCCTTTGGCTCTGGAGAGTTTGCAAACCTATGGAGTCTGTTTGACTCCTTTTAACTAAGGAAAATACATAAATAGTGCCATTGCCCAGAAAGGACTCCACTTGTGGCAACAAAGCAAGATGGAGTTCACAACAGGTTGTGTGCATTGGCGACTACAGTCCCCTCTCTCTTAACAGAGAGAAAGAATAGTTAGCAATACTGATGCTAAAGTTATCATCCCGGTTAGCCACCGGCAACTGAATAGTTCGATTCCCCTGCAGTTACTGCTTCAGCTCTCAACATTCACACAGATATCCTGAACTGACTAAACCCTTCAAATAACTGTTAAGACGGCTTTTATTGTTAAAGTCATAAATACTAGAGAACTAGAAATAACTCGAGACATACATTCAGTGCATATTAGATCTCAGAACGTGTACTTTAAACAACAGTTGCTGGAGTTATCTGCCTTTCAATAGTAATGGTTTAAAATCACTGATTTGAACAGCATTTGGGTGTTTCCTTTTAAGTGACACTTTTTGTTCTTACACATTCCTTGTCCTTTTCAATTTTGTTCATAAATAAGGGAAAGATGAAAATAGAGGAATTTTATTCTTTTACTATCTTCAGGGAAACAGCAACTGGCACATCTAATACCTACTGATTAACTAGTGCTAAACACATTGTTCATTACAGCTTTATTTGGGTTTGTGCCCAGCACATTTGCAAAATTAGTGAAGATGAAATACAGATCTCTGATCTGTAAGCAGATCTCTCAGAAAAATCCTTATCGAGTTGAGTACACATGTCTGTACTATTTAAGTTTGAACATCAACTTCAAACAGATTTGATAGTATGCAACCAAATTTTTCTTACATGTGCCCTAAAATTCAGCTTGGTATAGCACATATTAAAACTAACCAGCTGACCGTGTAATCAGTCAGATGTGACAGATTTACTCAAGATGGGTAACAGCATATGCTTCATATATTCCAAAGGAAATCTTTCCAATTAGGTATGAAGAAAAACATCTGGAAATTTCAGCACTATCGGTGTCAAAAATTATTTTTTTTTTTTAAAACGTATAACCTATAAAAAACATCTTTGCTAAAATACAAAGTGCTCTGTATGAGTCTGACCTGATTAAAACTTAAGTTTACTCATTGCTGTGTTATTTTATCTTTAGGAAAGAGAGAGAACAGTCACATCATTAAGTTTTTAAACTTTTTTTTACATGGTGTATGGTCTTCAGAAATCTAATTGTTTGTAAGCTGCAGCAGGAAAAAAAAAGTAGTTCTTCCATCTCCCTGCTTTTTCTCTGAAAAAGAGACACACCTTTATGGATTTCACAGCAGCGCCTGTGTAATTTCCTAGCTTCTGATCCTTCCATTATCCCATGAGACATCAGGACCTGCAAGAACCGTCGATGAGCGTCAGTCATCTGAGCTGCCATTGCAGTATTCCACCAGGCTTCAAATGCTGCAAGAGGTGTAAGCTGGAATTAACGCATGTGTTCACGCAAATTAAAAATACACAGTCCAAGCATACGTAAGATTTCAATTAAACTCTCTAACATTGCATCAGGGGAAAAAAGGCAGATCCCCCAGGTTGTGCTCAGAATAAGGACAGTGACTAACTCCAAGGTTCTAGGAGAAGGATGCAAAAGATAAAACTCCAACTAATTTCAGCTACAGAATAAAACAACGAAGGCATTGTGCTATCGTACCCCCAAACAGAAAATAGTAGGGTTGTACGTGTAACAATCGACAGAACAAAATCCTCCTCCAAACGTTCTGAAGAGCATCAGAACCAAAGAAAAGCATCTCAGGAAATTCCTTGGCCACTGCAGCCAAACAATCCTTAACCGTCCACGAGAAAAAAGAGGTTTCCAGACTCCCAAACTCCTCCAGGCCAAAGGACCGCATGACAGACCAAACCGAGAAACACCGCCGTGCACTGACGTTCCCGACGCCTAGCACCCCGCCTCCGCCCCGCACACCGGCGGTCGCCGACCAGCAGGCCCGAGCCGGCCAGCCCGCCCCGGGGACACCGCCCTCCGCCGCTCCCGCCCGCCCAGGCCGCCGCCAGCGCGGGGGACATGCCGAGGCGGGCGCGCCGTCGGGCCGCAGCGCGCTGGGAGCTGCCCACGGGAAAACGTGAAACGGCTCCCGTGTCAGCGCGCTGAACTCGCGGCAGAGCGACCGGCGGCCTCCGGCCGGGCTCCGGCCTGCCCCGGCCGCTGCCGCCGTTTCGCCGCCCGTTCCGCCCTCGGGCCGCAGACCCGCCGGCGAAGCCACGGGCAACCGTCCGAGAAAAGGCCCTCTCCCCGCCACCCCACCAAGGCCTACGTCCCCCCTCGGCCTCCGGCCGCTCGGGCCCCCCCCCGCCCCGCTCCGCTCCACTCCCCCAGGCCGCCTCACCCACCGGCCTCCGGCGCCGCTGCAACACCGCTGCTCGACAGCTCGGCGATCGCTGTGATCGCCTGTCATCGATCGGCTCGGCAGCGGGCCGGGCCGGGGCCCGGCAGCGCCCGCCCCTCGCTAGTGCGGCGGCCCCGCCCCGCGGCCGGGGAGGGAACGGGACACACGTCCCGCCCCCCCCGCCTGTTTTGCACCGTCCCGAGGCGGCCGGCGCGCCTGGTGCCGGGGCGGCGGCAGAGACGGGCGCTCCCCGCGGCTCCGGAGGAGGTGGGCCTGGCTGAGCCCCGGCCGGGCGCCGCGGTGTTCGTGC
This sequence comes from Aquila chrysaetos chrysaetos, assembly GCF_900496995.4. Taxonomy (NCBI): domain Eukaryota; kingdom Metazoa; phylum Chordata; class Aves; order Accipitriformes; family Accipitridae; genus Aquila; species Aquila chrysaetos. The sequence goes on along the minus strand of NC_044028.1, from coordinate 294,548 downwards.
CCCCGCGGTCCCGCCGAAAGCCCCGGCGGTGCGGCGGCTGCTCCTCCCCGCCACGGCTTCGCGAGCAGCCAGGCTGGGCCCCGCCTGCCCGCCGTCCCGCGCGGGGCCGTCGCGCCTGCTCGGCCGCCTCCGCCCCGCGTAGGCGGCGCCGCGCGGGCAGCGGGAGGGGAGGGGCGGGGCGTGCCCGCGCGGCAGACAGGCGTTTCCGCCGGGCCGCGCCGCCGGCGGGGAAGTGCTCTGCGGCGCGGCGGGGCGGGGCGGAGCGGAGCGGAGCGGAGGACGCGGGTCCGGGGAGCGCGGCGCCCGTGTCGGGGCGGACGCGCGGGTGCCGCTGGGGCCGGGACCACCCGGTCCGCACCGAACCGAAGCCCGGGCGCGGGAGAGCACCGACCAGGCAAGTGTACCTCCGGCGGCTGCCCCTTCCCCTCCCCGCCCGGCGGAAGGACGGTTTCCTTCTCGTTACCTGTGGCTGAAGCGGAATTTGCGCGGTTTACGCTTCGCGGCTGACGCGGTGTCTGCCGTTCTCCGCACCGATGCTGAAAACGAGCTGGCTTTTCCGTGCCGCTGGCGGCCGGGGCGGCAGCCTGAGCGGTTCCGGGAAGGCGCCGGGCTGGCGCCGGACTTGCGCCGGCTGGCGCGGGACGGGTTGGGCGGAATTGCAATTACTGCTCCCAATGTCCCTTGGCCTTGTCGGGGTCCGGGGAGGCGGGGGAGCGGGAGGTCCCCGGGACGCGCGGGCTGCCGGGGGGCGGCGGGGAGCGCTCGCCCCAGGGCCGGTCCCCGGACATCCCGCGGGTGCCGCTCGGCTGCGGCTCCCCCCTAGGGGGAAGGGCTCTCTCGGGGCGTTGTCGCCGACAGAAGTGCTTTTCCTTCCTTGAGGCCGCTGAACTGGGGCGCTACTTTAGAAATAAGCGAAGGCAGAACGGGTTTAATTCCCGGAACGTCCCGTCCCGCGGGCAGCGAGGCCCTGCCCGGCGGGCGCGGGGGCACCGGAGCTCTTCCCGCGCTCCCTTGGAAAAGCCGTCTTAGCCGGGAGCCGGGAACGGGCCGAACCGCAGAGCTGCGCCCCGCTCTCGGGTCTCCTTCTTCAAACACGACTGCCAGCGTGTGTGGGTTCTGAGATCGCTTCAGACCAGTTTGTGCTAAACTCTCAGAACCCGGGGTTCAGAAATGGGGATCAGAAGTGAGCTGTTGTAGTCGTTTTAGTTCGGACGCTTCGTATTTTCGGCAGTTTTTGTCAACGTGTCCAAATTCAGCAGTTTCCATAGTTTCTGTCGGTTCTGAATTAGACAATACCTGAAGTTATCTTGCTGCTTGCAGACTTAGATTTGCAGTTTCTCAAATTATGTGAAAGTACTGTATTCCTTATAGGCCCAAATGACATGTTATTATGCCCTTTGCTGGCTTCTGTCATCTCAATATGAAAATACGTTGGAATGCAGAAACCTCAGCTGAAGTCAAAAATAAAAATTGACCAGTTTCAAGTGTTTTAGAGAGAACCTGTCTGCTCATTTTGAGAGGCTCTTTTCATGTTTATGAGGAGAGGCTTATCCAGATGTGCCCTGTCCTGCTCCAGAAATGCAGATATCATTTGTATGTTGTTGCATGTTGTTGCATAAAATTACATTAATGGAAAGTATCTCAAACTACACGAAGGAACTTGTGGAATGAGAATGACATTAAAATATTAGTAAAATTACTCATTTAAAAAGAATTAAAAAGAATGTCTTTCTCCTTTAAAATCCACCATTCTGAAGTTAAATTCCTTCTTTAGCAGTCATACAATGGTGCAGGAAATATTGTGCTAGATAAGCAATAATATGTGTGTTATGCCCTTTAAGATAAAAAAATGGGACAAAGCCTCCCAACTAACGAATCTGTAATCTAAGGACCTGGGCATGGGTTTGAGTTTCTGCTTACCCAATGCTTTCCACTGTAGCAGTCTCAGTAAGAAGAGACCACATTAACACAGTGGTGTATTAATTGAATGGCAAAGAAGCACATGGGAGTGGTTTACTCTTCAGTTGAGATAAAATTCAATAGTTCCCACTTTGTGTTATCTTTTGGCCCTTCATTGACCAAAGTTGCCATCCTTAATTATTGGAACTTGGAAGTATCTTCCAGTCTACCCTTTAATTTACTCCTTAACACAGTGTACAGGACTCTTTCCTCAGCTTCCAAATTCTTGTGAAAACCCACTTTGTATGAGACACCTACGCTTTTCACCATACACATACTTTGTGCAGTTGCCTCTGACAGTCATGTTGCATGTCAAAAAATAGGTATTATGATTTATGTTCCTGTAGGTCTGCCACTTTGTATAGGCACTTACAGAAAAAGAAATAAAAGCAGCAAGAAAAAAAGATGGAAATTACTCCCTCACTTTTTTCTTTTCGAATTTTGATACAAAATCAGTTGATGAACTTTTGCTTTGCTTTGCTATATACGGCTTATCTCATTTTAGTCTGCAGTTACAGCCAATGTTTTAAACCAGAAGGAATAAGACAAGATGTACTTTAATTTTTAAAAGAGCCAGTTTTAAAACAGGGAGTGGTCCTTTACCTGTACAATTGCAGCAAAGGTAAAATAAGCAGTCTTACATAGAAATTTCTGTTGCCTGTCTTTTGGGCATGAGTTACTCTTTGAGCATAACAGTTTTGCAAATTACGCCTGTAGATTAAATGTGACCCTAGTTTATTTAGAAGACCAGACCAGAAGTCATTATTGTTTTCTTGCTGGTAAATGAAATATCTTCAATCATATCATATTTTTTTTCAAGAGACAGAAATGATAAATGATCAAAGCATGTAACTTGTGCCAGTAACCACATAGACCTGCTTCTAGCCCCAATAGAGATTTCTTTCATAGCTTTGGGGAAGTCACTGATGTCTTTTACACCTTACTGTCCTCAAATATATTGGGATTACTAGGTTTGCTGTGATTTTAGTTTTCTCTATACGTGTTATATACTTTTTTAAGATTGGTATTTCATTATCTGATATAAAGAAAAACTTAACAGACAGGAAAGCTACTGTCATTTTAATTTTCTCCCTTTGCATTGGATTTATAGTCCACTATTATTAAAAAAAAAAAAGTTTGCAGTTTCATTAGAGGATGGGTTAACTCCATTTTCATCAACATGTACAGATCTTTTCTCCTGTGGGGGAGATATTTTTGCTCTGCCATCTGCTGATTCATACATGCTTATGTGATACAGGATTCTCTGCCAAAGTTTTAAGAGTTTCTTGGAACTCCCGTCATGCGACGGTATTACTTAACAATGGGCTGGAAAGCAAACGCCGCCTCTCTTGAGAATTCCAGGAAAAAGGAGGAAAAGAAGAACGATCTTTTTATGCTGGAGCAGTTTGCTCTCTTTTTTCTGAGCAGCAGCAAAGGCACTTGTGTTCTTTTCAAAAAATTTATTACTGTGCTCAGTCACATTTTGTCTGTTTCCAAAAGGTGAAGAGCTCAAAATGTGAAAAGCTCAGCTCTTGAGTAATAGTTTTCTTGAGCATTTATGAGAAATAAATCCTTCAAGTATGTCCTTTATTACTAGATGAGCAGTAACTGCCTCAGAGAAAGTCACAAAAGAGTTTCCAGTCTAATCTTCTATTTTCACTAGCAATGTTCTTATCCCTTAACCTCTAAGATTGAAATTTTCCATGTTTAATCTTTGGAAGCTTGTTTTAAAGAGTGGTCAATCATGCATGTGAGAATGGAAGAAATACAGTATCGTTAAACGTGACTTTTCTGACAAGCGCAGAAACTTGGATTATGAGGTAATTGCCTTGGAGCTGAATCTGACATATGGAAGTAAAGATTGATCATAAGGAAAGCGCTAGTACTTCTGAGTATATCGGGGGAAAAAAGTTTCTATTGCTACATTTCACAATAGTTTTGATTTATGTAGATAGTATTTATCAATAAAAGGTGTGGTGGTCCTTATTTTAAAAAAAAGTTATTTTTCTGTCCCTTAATCAACTGAGAGAGTGTCTGGCTGTTGCCTACCTTGTGTTTATTCTATTTGTATTTGACAACAAATATTCAGCAGCTGTACTTGAGAATCTTCACAGTTTGAGAGGAATTATTTCAGGGGATATGGCTTTGATAGCATGCCTTTGAGGCTGCACAGCCTTACGTGTATACAGCGCCCACATGCATACTTCCAAAAGGTCATTAAATTTTTCCTAAGCTAGTCACTTAAGTTTATACCACGGCAGAGTTGCTGATCCCTCGCCAGTTCCTTTTGTCTAGCATGCTGGTGAAACTCAAATCTGTTAGAAGTGTCAAGGGTTGTTCTGCTCCTGTAGCTGGAGCAGAGGGTATTGAACCACCATCAACAAATATGTTTCAATGGTCCCTTCTACTTCAAAATCTAAAAAAACTTCTGCAGAAAGCCCAACACCACTCTCCTGCTAAAGGAGATCTGAGGAGTTCTCTCCTCTTCACTCCATTACACAGAGAGAATCGTGAGGTTTTGAAATCAAAAATAACGTTCCACCTGGGAACTTTGCAGATGTAAGCAGAGCAACTGTAGTGCGCAGGTAGTAAGAACACTGTGTCCAGACTTGGAGATTAGAAAATAGCAAGAGCATGAGAGGGAGGGACAAAAGGGTTGTGTATTAACAGACAATGGGCTGCTGAACAGGTTTTGTCCCTCTTTATGCTGAATGCAAAGTCATGGTGGTTCCGTATTAGTTAGCATGACTTTACCTACAAATTTACCAGAATTTTAAATGCATCACATACATTTCTAGTGATATGAAAGCTGATAGCCGTATCTGATCCAGAATATGATCTTCCACGAAGTGGCTACATTGCATCAGCAAAAGAATCTTGGGGAAATAAGTTTCTGGAAAGTCTTAAATTAGTTATTTCATCTGTTTTCAGTTTACCTGCGCAGCTTTGCTATGCTTAAAGAATTCTAATATGTAAAAGCTGCCCAGTTTTCCTTCTCTGAAGTTGTGCTGGTTATGTAATGATTAGGTATGTGGTTTACAACTTCTTTCTAATTATTTACTATTTTAATGAATCTGCATTCTGTTGAAGCAAGGGTCAGAGGTCCTTGCAAAGAACTTTTTCAAGAGGATAATATTGTTATTATCTAGGGTACTGGTGATAGGACTCGGAAAATGTTTTAGTCAATAGGTCAGGCGCACTTCATTCTTAAATTCTTTCAGTCATCTGAGTGGAATCATAGGGCTTTGGTGGCATGTTGATAGTCAACGATTTGGTCTATTGCTTATCCTTTTAATATCTCATGTACTAGCAGCTTTGCTTTTCTAGTGGCTAAAAGAGTGGGTCTGCTGCCAATGTCAGTTTAGTATCCTCTGTAATTAAAACTTTGCAGAAAAGTCTTCTGGCTCATTTGTATTATCCTTATTCTTCTACACTTCTTGTTCCATGAGCAAGCTTTAGGAAGATCAGGCACTGCAAGGGATCTGAATCCTAACATCTAGCAGCGTGGTAGGAAGAACTACACCCTTACCTTAACTGGGGCACTGATGTAAACTTATAATAATGTTTTCTGTTGGCATAGCTTGTCTTACTGAACCTGGCCAGTGTCAATGATGCCAAGACTCCTAAGTGCTGCACTGCATACCCTGTGGACCCTTTTCTTTTCATATACAACAAATGAAGGTACGCTTGTCAATGTTTTAAATTATTATACTGAAGTTTTATTGACAGCATTTTCCCATGACTAATAGGCAACACTATTATCGTTAATTAACTAATATAAAATGTGTAACTTCAAATGTCAGAAATATCCATATACTGGAATAAATTCTTAGAATTTTTTTTTTCTTTTTATTGACCTTTTCCATACGAGCAATTAAAAATAGGAATTTGCAGGAAGGAGAAACTGAGGTTTGGGAAGTCATCTCCCTGCTGCCTCATTATCTAACCTCTGTTGGACACCTTGCTGCAAACAGGGTGGTCAGCAATGACCCAGGGACATCTCTGTAGAAATCCCGTAAGAGTAGAAAGCACTAGTCTCTCATTTGTTTATTTTCATAAACACCGCTATTGGGCCATGCGGGACCTGGAGGGAGCTATGCTCATGGCATGGAGCCTGTAGATCTGCTGTTAAAGGGCATCTGTCAATTTGCGTTCTCCAAAGTATGCAGAGTTATTGAGTTGGAAAATGTAGTTGGTGGGATTTGAACAAATCATGCAGGCACTTGCTGTCAGACATTAGGTGCCCTGACTTGTGCCTGTACAGGGGCAGATGACTGACATGTGATGTCCTATATGTTCTTCATACACCCTTCTTTTGGTCTGGCAGGATGCGTAGCTGCAGACCAGACAAGATATATAAAATCATGTTTTCCGACAATGCATTTTTATTCTCTGGAAAATGAATCTTACATTTTGCTTTCTGTATTTTTTAAGTTGTTCCACAGTAGTCTACAGTTTTGTTTTTTCTAAAAGCAAACCAAAATAGTTGAAAGAAAAATAGTCTGTCTCTAAAAAAGAAGGTTTATTAGCTACTTTCTTATGTACTATGAAATAGTACAATTGAATTAATGAGAAGGATCAAGGTTTGCAAGAGTGCATTGGCTGGGTCATCTGATCTCGGTAATCCCACGTTCTGTAAATGATCTTTATCAAGGTTTAATTTTACAGTTTGGGGTTTTTTCCCCCTAGTTAACTGCATGTTTTAAGTTTCTTCAGCATGGTATTCTAGTTGAGGATTAAAAAAAGAAGTCCAGTATTTCAGTTCCCTTTTTTAACTACATGAACTGAAAACAAACTCTGTGCTGTACGTGGTTTCAAAAGGAAATTCTCAAATATCTGAGGTTTTAAAAAAATACAGTGTAGCAGAGATGGAAAAGAGAGAAGGTCACAGGAAGAAAATGCAGAAGATAATTTAGACTTTAGAAAGAGATGAGGACGCTGACAGGCAAGATAAAGTAAAGCTGCTAATCATCAGAGCTTAACACAGCAGGAAGGCCTTCATTTAATTGAAGTATTCTTGAAAGTGTAAGATCATTAACACGTTGAAAAATAATGACATTCATCTTTAAAGGGCTTAAAATGTTAGTACTTCTTTTAAAAGTGCATCTTAAAGTGAAAAAAAAAAAGAAACAATAAAAATACAAATGGCAACCAAATATAAACAGCAGCAACAGGATAAATAGGTAATGTTTCTTTTAAAATAAATGAGCATGAGCAGCGTGACTGTTACAGTATTGCAGAAGTTTAATTCTTGGGTTTTTTTGAAGAATCCAGGACTATGCAGAACAAAGGGGAACTAAATGTGGTGCTGCCATCCAGAAAGGACATAAGAGTGATAGTTCTTATCTACAAGATAAATAGCTAGCCTTAGTAACTAAAACAAAGCAAAAAATTTTTTCTAAATATTTGAACACTAATGAAACCGTGAGCTGCAGTCAGTTCTAGGTTTATAACCAGTCAATATACCAGACAATTTCAATTATAATTTTTACAGAATTTTAAAATGGTTCCTTGACATTGCCGTGCATCCTCATTTGCATAAGTGAGCCTCACTAAGGTTATTGAGCTTACTCAAGTGATTAAGGACTGCTTGGTAGTCAAGTTTTGTGGGAGGCCTTTTAGAAAGGCAAGTGAAAGTGATGTGTGGATTTTAATGAGGGTGAAAGACCGTACACTGACAGTACTAAATAATTAAGTGTTTCTTTGAGTTGGGTTTTTACCGAAGTACCAGAGCAGAGGGTACAGTAGGTCCTGTTGTATGTTATGTATCATGTCCACTAAAAGGCATCTGACCATCATGTTTATTACATTTGCAGATACTGTACTGTATCAGAGTATGCAGAAGTTATATCAGAATAAATAACATAAGTGGCCTACAGAAAAGTGGAAATGTAGGAAGGATAAAACGAAATTACGTGTTCTTGACAACAGAAGTTTTGCTTGGGAGGAATAATCTGAAACTTAGGTACCCATTGGAAGGAATAAGCCTGTGAAGCAGCTGTAGCTGAAGGACAAGGACCTCACAGGATGTGAATTGTTGGCAACTTAATCTTGAATTTGCACTGTAAATGACAAGAATGGGGAGTTAGTAATGTGCTGGGCCATGTAAACAAAATTGGCCCCTGTATAATTGCCAGAGGAACCTTCTAGCAGAATCCCTTGTGAAACTATCGGAAAAATATCAATTAACAGGATTCTTAAAACCAGCCAAAGCTATGCAAAATGTTTATGGGGAATTGAGATGTAGAGCAGGAGAGAAGGATTTAGATCTGTACAACTTGTACAAGAAAAGGGAGTTACTGTTAATATTTACCAGTAACAAACATCAAAGAAGGCAAAGAATTGTCTGAGATGATAAAAGTATTAGCTACTTCTGACTGCTTCATTTAGAAATGATCACATTCCAGTACCACGTTTGGCACACTGTTAGTCCTAATAACAGCATGACATTACTGTCACAAAGCTCCTCCTCTTCTGTTCCTTGTTTCACTCGTGTGGAGTGCATTGAAATAATGGAAAATGTGGCTGGAAGGGATACCGAGGCTTGTGTATTCCATTTCCCTTTCCAGTTTTAACAAAGATATTTTGACCAATGTTTTCTGTTTTTTTTTCTTAAATACTGCCAGTGAAAGAGACTGTAAACACAAGCACTGGGAGTGCAGAGACTTTGGGCTTTTCTGTACCCTCTCAGTGCCTGGAACAATGTGACTCTCAATCTCTCCAGGTCTCCGAACACTATCATAACAATGAAAAGAAGATGGAATAGGAAATACTGAGTGAAATTAAGAAAAGGTGTATACTAGAAGGAAGCCTGTGACAGGAAGATCTTCTAGACAATGGGGAACTGCTCTGGGGAGGCAGGGAGGCAGAGGGCATGCATTTGGGAAGCTTAGAACCATTGCAGATAAAGCATGAGTACATGCCTGTAGGCAGTGATCTTAGTCTGACTCTGTTAATTACCTGCATTTTGGCTTTTGAACCTTCTGTATTAACACATGATGCTGTTTTATAATTAAATGTTGATGAGTTTTACATAGAGCTATCAGAATCAGATTTTCTGTGCGTGGAAGACTGTGTTGGATGAGTTGTGCCTTTCTATTTCAATATTACTACTGCAGACCTGCTTCCTCTTCAAGACTGTAGATGTTGTCTCCAGAAAGGTAGAGACATTTGGTGACATTGTCGTGGTTTAACCCTAGCCAGCAACTAAGCACCACGCAGCCACTCACTCACTTCCCCCCCACCCAGTGGGATGGGGGAGAAAATCGGGAAAAAGAAGCAAAACCCACGGGTTGAGATAAGAACAGTTTAATAGAACAGAAAAGAAGAAACGGATAATGATAATGATAACACTAATAAAATGACAACAGCAATAATGAAAGGATTGGAATGTACAAATGATGCGCAGTGCAATTGCTCACCACCCGCCGACCGGCACCCAGCTAGTCCCCGAGCGGCGATTCCCCGCCCCCACTTCCCAGTTCCTATACTGGATGGGACGTCACATGGTATGGAATACCCTGTTGGCCAGTTTGGGTCAGGTGCCCTGGCTGTGTCCTGTGCCAACTTCTTGTGCCCCTCCAGCTTTCTCGCTGGCTGGGCATGAGAAGCTGAAAAATCCTTGACATTAGTCTAAACACTACTAGCAGCAACTGAAAACATCGGTGTTATCAACATTCTTCTCATACTGAACTCAAAACATAGCACCGTACCAGCTACTAGGAAGACAGTTAACTCTAGTCCAGCTGAAACTAGGACAGACATGCATCTCTTTCCATTTACCCAGAATGTGAAAAATAACAATGCTTTCACTTAATTTATAGGGGGTTGGTAGCTCTGTTTAGGTGGAAAAGTTAATATTTCTGCTTAGTCCAATTTATTCTTTTGATTCTCTTGCTTCTCATTGTGTGCTGCTGCTCCCTAGTTATGGCTGCAGAACATGTACGGCAGTTTGCATGCTTCAGTGACTATGACAAAGAGCTGGTTTGTCACTGGGAAGTGACTGCACAGACGAATTGCTCCAAAGAATTCCTGCTCTACTACAGTCAGGAACTTTTTCATCATCCGATGTAAGTGTTTAATAAGATGTTACATTATCATTGTTGGAACCTCATGTATCCTGTAGCCATTATCAGCTTTGATTCCCTCCCTCTACCATGGGTTTCTGGGACAAAACATAATCCAGATTATTCTTGCGAGGAGGAAAATGGGTTGCTGCAATTAACAGCACGCTCTGTTCAGTGGTCTGCTCTTCTGCAGACCTCTCTGCACTCTTAGTACAGAGGAGTGATCAAGTCCTATTTGTAGGGGTGGTAGGGCTCTCATAAGCTTACCAACCTTCATTTCATGCGAAATTTTACCTTCAGGAGAAATCCTACCTGATTTGCCAGTGTGTAGCCTGTGTGAAAGGTGCTCTGCCCTGGAGCACAGGTGACTGATTACCTCTGCACACAGTTTAACTCTGTGTTCAAGCAAAGACTGTTGTCCCTGTTGTGCAGCAGGGCCAGTCATCATCTCCTACAGAGGAAGATGCATCTGGGCTCTCCTGTTCCTCTCCATATGATTTCTCCACCCAGATATCCAAATAACCTCACTTTGTAGTAAACCTGTTCCTATACTAGCAAGCTGTAAGCCTGCTTCTTCAGAGGTTGAAGTGTGATGAAGAGTGTTTTATTTTTTCCTCTTGGGATCAATCCTTAGCCTTTCTGTCAAGTTTTTCATTTGTGTGATACAGATATCCAAGGGGTGTTTGGGGAGGGTGGGTTGTTTGCAAGTTTGGGGGAGCTTGGTTTTGGTTTGGATTTATTTGGGCCAGACATTTCTAGGAACTAAGCTTGTTTGTCTCAGGTTTGATGAGCTCTACACATTAGGAAGCTTGATTTCATCTTTTCAAGAAATAGTGTGCCATACTCTCTAAATATCACATAATTTTCTGTCTGTGTTTCAGAAATACATGTGTCCCTGAGAACGGAAAAGACAGTTCAAGGTGCACTTGCACAATATGGCCGGATTATTTTGTATCAGGCCTCACCTATATTCTAGCTCTACAGTTCAATGGGACTGATATGTGGAATTACAGTGTTACACCAGCCCTGGTTGGTAAGAAAGTGTTTACTTTGTCACCAGGACATCTGGTTCCAGGCTTTGCAATCCCAGCTAACTCCTCATTCATGTAACTGGAACAGTTTTTCCTTATCAGAGCTGAAAAGTGCCATGCTGGCTTAAATGCAAAATCTATTTGGCTTAGAAACCTGATTCTGGAGTAGATTCTTAAGGAAAGAGTATAAACAATGGGGCAAGCAGAGGCTGATTCTTCTTCTAGCTATACCCTCTCAGCTGCCAGCCAGCAGCAGTTTGGGGGCTTAGATGTGTCCTTAGTCCGTTTTACTTTTGGCTGTAGAATTCAAGGATGAAGAGGAATGTGCTGCTTCCAGTTTCTAGAAAGACACTAGGCTATCCCTACTGAAATTTCTTCCATTCCTGTCTCTGTCGTACTCTGATTTTTCAGACTAGTTGAATCATCCCCTCTAAACAGAGATTTTTATGGTAATTGGTGTTCGGTTATAACAACCAGTGATAAAAACTTAACGAGACTGCTCTTTCACAGGACAGAGTGTAGATACAGTTTATGTCTCTCTGTAGGCACCTAGTTTGTTTAGAACAATGTGCTTGTTCATAACACTTGTCACCTCAAACACTCACAGAAATCATTCACATACCTTAGGCAGGCATTCATCTGCATCGCTGAGCTGGTTCTTTTCAGAATACTTAATTGTCGCTGCTGCTTATCAGCAGAATAAGCAGGAGCCTGCTTCAGTTTCTAAGAGAGGGGTAGCCAGGACAGCTTGGCTGCAAAGTTGTCAGAAGCTCTGTGCCTGCCCCATGGCACAGCATGCTATTGTGAGGGCACAGGTTGTGCCCATTTTTCCAGGCTGAAAGCTGCATCCAGTGCACCTCAAGGTTGAACTTGCAGTTTGTTCAGCCAGCTTGAAGATTCAGTGCTTGTGAATTAATACCTTGCAGTTGCTCTGTTTTGGCCTCTATATGCTTGTGCTACAGCATAGTGGAAAGGGCTAAATGCATTGACTGCGATGAGATTCTGGTCTCTGGTGAATGTTTGTCTCTCTGCTTCTCTCCATCAGTGCTTTGCCATTGTCTTGTTCTCCTTAATTGTATTTTTTAACATACAGTTAAGCCAAGGGCCCCCCAAAATCTTGCCATTGAGAAAGTTGAAAATGGTAATTTCATTCTGAGCTGGGAGGAGAGCTACTCTCCTCCTTCCATGCTCTCTGGACAGCCGGTCATCTATGAAGTGAAATACTGGAGGAAGCAGCACCCGACAGAGGTAAGAGACAGTTAGTCTCTTCATTTTCTGTCTCTCTGGAGCTTTCAGGTTTAAAAAGTCCTCCGAAAAGTCTTGAAACCATTTCATGAATAATGGTGTAAGGGCCAGCAAGGGCAAGTCCCACAATGTTCTTGATCACACAATTGCCACAGGTCACATTGCCCCATGGTGCTTCAGCTGGGCTTTAAAGGATTGAAACTCTTCTGACTGCCACCCCAAAATGCTCTGCTCTTCACAGTAGACAGGGCAGAGATTGAAAATAAAATGCTTTTGTTCCCTGAACTTCATTTGCTCCTTAGACATCAGAAAGCTGGAGTCAGTTCATGACTCTGTGGCACACTTGAGGCATTTCAGACACCCTTTTGAACAATCCAGCACTTCAGAGCTGGGCTTCTTCTGGAAGGGGAAGAACATGCATGGTGGCATGTTGCAAATACCACCCGCTTATGACAACAAAATGCAGTATCACACATACCAGTTTAGGTATACAGTCATTCCTTTGCTCATTTGTGAAAGGTCGCTGAAACACGTAACACTATTGTTATTTAATTGCTGTCACTAACCCTTCACCTCATAAAGAAATCAAAGTGAACTTTCTCACTTCCTTTTCAGGTTTCTGTAAAAGCAATTAACTACCAGGCAAAAAGCTTTGAAATTACTGCAAGCTCCTTGAGGAGAGGCTATGATTATGTCGCAAGTGTAAGGTGTAACTATACAGACTACCCGGCCAACTGGAGTGAATGGAGTGAAGAAGTTGAATTTCACTATGGTAAGTATTGTAACAAATAGCAGCTTGATAAAAGGATGGTACAGTTTTATAAACCGTATCATGGATATATCCCCACTGCTCTCCTCTTAGAGGAGAGTTATGGAATCATCATCTGCATCCTTTTGAATGTATTGTGGATACATCTGTAATGGCTTCCAAAGAGACTAAACATAAAAAGCAACTCCTGGGCAAATTAAGGAAGATAAGACCAAGGAAGTTGGATTGTTTAGCCTTGTGAAAAAAAGGCTGAAAGGGGATGTGTTTATTCTCTATAAATATTTTACGAAGTAGACACCAGGGAAGGAGAAGAGATATTTAAACTAAAGAACAACATTGATGTAAGAGCAAGTGGGTGTAAGTGAACAAGAGCTATTTAGGCTGCAAATTAAGCAATACTTTAACCATCAGAGGGCTGAGGGTTTATAAAAATCTCCAAAGAGCAACAGAGAGGGCAAGAAGCATAGCTGCACTACGGTGGGGATGATAATGCCATTCTAGGGACTGTGTGACAGGTTTGTCCCCAAGAGCTGACAAATGGCTTCACAGTACATGTTGGCTCTCCCAGCTCCTAATACTCACAGCAACGGACTGCAGTACCTGCATTGATCTTTCAGACACGCCACACACCATCACCACTGGTAGCTGTATATGTTCTGTTGTTTGTCTGCTGGAGGCTTTATTTTACATTCTCTGAAGGAGTATTTTTTTAAGGTGCAAAAGAAGAGCAATGAATTTGGTATTGCCAGTACTTGGATTTATATGCACATACACATGTAAATGTGTATGTTTATTTAACAGATTACCAAGTAACAGCTGAAGACATTCTGCAGATGGCTGTTCCTGTATCCTGCATACTGATCATGGCAGTATCTGTAACTTGTTACTTCTGTTTTACCAAGTATGTATCATACTGTTCACAGGTTTTATAGACTAGCAGTTTGCACAGATACCAGTATTGCTATTGATTAGCTGAATGTCTAGTAGTACAGGAATCTAATGTTTTGGTTTTCCGCAGCACCTTTATCTTGCTATAAGCAAAGCTTTTATGAACACGAATCAGTTGCACTCTGTCATTTTCTGAATAGATAACTGAATATTCGCTATTAATCTTACTAGAATGGGCCGCTTGTAGCATCCAAAACAGGCTGCAGTTACGGGGTTTGTCAGTTTTGGACCCCAGCCTTTGCTGGAGTTCCAGTAATGATGGTTAAATATCTGTATTTCTTTTAAAATTTTTTTTAGTGGTAATGTGAAAGTGGGATCCTGTCTGGTTTGCACACTGTTTCAAACATGATTAGAAGAACATGTGACTGTGGTTGTGCGGAGCAGTCATGCACCGAACATATAAACATCGTAGCACTAGTTTAATGAAAAGCAGCCCTTGGAGATGCACAGAACAAGCACTTCCTGTTGCTGCAGTGCAGATGGCTGAGAGGGAGAGAAGAGCAGAAGAGGGAAGTGTACACTGGTAAAGCCAAAATGCAGTCAAAGCAAACAATTTTAATGCTTCCCTTGCAGAGTGAAGAAAGAATGGTGGGATCAAATCCCAAATCCAGCAAAGAGCCATTTGGTTGTAAAAAATGTCAAGGTAATTTAAAGGCTTTGCAAAAAATACCTTTTCCTGATCACTGGAAGTAGAATATGTAATAAGTGCTATTGTCTGGCTAGTGCAGGGGATACTAAACACAATTCACGTGTCCTAAATCTCATTTGTATCTTTATTAGTTTTCAGTTTTGTGCTACATTGATGAAATTAAGTTCCCTTTCCATGACTTAAAGCAGAGTCATATGGAAAATCAAATGTAAGTAAGATAAAGGGAATCACACACACACCCCCCTCTTTACAGTACAAAATAGTTTCCTATTACATAAACATTAACTGTCCTTTCCTTTTGACTTCCAAAAACAGAAGTTGCAAGAACTGTCTGGCTCAAAGTAATATCAGAAGTGTTGAGAAATCTTCCAGTTGCCACAGCAAGCCTGGAGACTGGTTTCCAAAAGGCAGCAGTGCAGTTTTAACACCTGAGACTGTTCTGGTTGAAGAGTCTGTAGAAATCTGTGAATGTTTAACAGACATTGAGGCTGAGAGCCAGGAAGAGACTAGTGACCAGATCACCATGTTTGAGCCTTGTGAGAGCAGCGTCAGTGCTTTCAGAGAGCACGCTGAACACAATGATGCACTAGCTAGCATGTTTATTGAGCTCCTGGCAGATGAAAACAACGTGCAAGACAATAAAGAGCCAGACGTCATCACAGGTGAGAATAAAACCTTTGAGAAACTTGAGTCAGAAAATCCATCACAGCAAAACCCAAAGGAAAGTGCAGCCAAGAGTCAGCAGCCATGTCATACAGTCTCCCTTTTCACCAAAGCCTCTCAAGATGACTACAATTGTAGTACAGCCAGCAAGAAGTCAGAACAATCAGAAGAATCCTTTGAATCTGGCTATCAGAGCTCCAGCATAAATTCTGCTTCTCTGGATGCAAGAGATCTTCAACATATGGTTCATCAAAGCCTTTTTCCATGCAGTTCTGAAAGTCAGCATGACTCATGTGCCCTGAGCCAGGAGTCTCCAAATAAACCATCCTTTGGGACCAAAAAAGACAGAATAAGCAACGCTGCACACGAGAGTTTTGATACCCTTATGTCTCCATCCATGGGGCTGTGTAGCTCTGCATACAAGAGCTGTGACAGCCCTTTGTCTCCATCTGTGGAGCCCTGTGGTTCTGCCTATAAGAGCTGTGACACCCTTATGTCTCCAGTGGTAGAGCCCTGTGGTTCTCCCTACAAGAGCTGTGACAGCCTTATGTCTCCATCTGTGGAGCCCTGTGGTTCTGCCTATAAGAGCTGTGACACCCTTATGTCTCCAGTGGTAGAGCCCTGTGGTTCTCCCTACAAGAGCTGTGACAGCCTTATGTCTCCATCTGTAGAGCCCTGTGGTTCTGCATACAAGAGCTTTGATATTCTTGTGTCTACATTCAAGGAACCAAGTAGCTCTGCATATAAGAGCTTTGATACCCTTATGTCTCAGTCTATGGCTAACAGTAGCCTGACTCTGTGTTTTGAAAATGTGTGCTCCTCACCACCTTTGACACAGTTTGCAGAGACACCAGAACTTAGCTGCAGAGGTCAAATTTTTCGACCCCCTAGCAATCAGACACGTTACACCAACTACAGATCTCCCTGCACTGAGCTTGATTTTCAAAATGCCTGTTCAGAACATACTAATTTTCCATCTTTCTCCATACATGCAAATGATAGTGCTTCAGGTTTCCTACCAGAGGAAGAAATACATAAGCAAGTAACATACCAAAATGTTCAAAAGAAAGCCAATATAATTTCTTGCCCCATTGGACCTCAACCATCTGGTTATCAACCTTTTGATAATGTAGTTAAATGTAATGGTACGTACTGTGACAATGACAGTGAGGTTATCTCTAGGTCACTGTATGAACCCTTCATTTGTCTTTTGTGCAACAACCTGAGAGAAACACCTCCAGATACCATAATCTGTGAACCTGACCAGAGGACAGATAACCACGTATGTTTGATTGTACAGGGTTTTGACTGCAGCACTGTTCCAGGTTTGGCCTCTAGTGAGAATGTCACACAGACCAGTGATGGCAGCCTTTGGATCATCAACTCTAATGAGCTGTCTAGTGATACCAAAGATGAAAATACCAGCAGGGACAAACAGCTATTGCATTTGTTAGAACTGAGGTGTCAAGATTTTAGCAGCAGAGAAAGAACTATAAGGGGCACAAAATGCAACAGCTTTAACTATACTGGTAAAGGAATGCAAGAGAGCAGCAGTAACAGACTAAATACTGACTGTCACTGCCACACGCACAACCACTTGAGGAAACCTGGAAATGCAGGGGAAAATAAAGAGGTGATAAAGCATGGGGTAGGCAGGAGGTGTGGCTCAGCAGCTAGCTTACCAGAAGAATCACTGGACAGCATTGGGCTAAACTTAGAAAGAAAAACTGCAGAGCCCCTGGAGCTCCTGGTCTCAGGCAAGTTGTCACCTCCTCTTTTTGTGGATAACTCCTGTCCTTCTGATTCTCACAGCATTCACAGTGAGGGTTCCAGACTGGCACCTGCAGTTAAAAAAAGACCAGTAGAACTGTTGAGGGAAAACAACAGGAAGAATGAGAAAAAAATGAAACTTGTACAAGCCCTCGCCCAGGAGGACAACTGCTACATGAAGGTAGCCTAGCCACACTTGCCAAGACTGAACCAAATGTGTCATGGGAAATAAACCATGTGGCAAATTGAAATGCTGCTTGTTCTTCCCGTCTTGCCTGAAGTGAGGGCTGCTGCAGTTCAGACATGGATTCAGTGGGTTGTAACACTCACGCCTGCTGCAGGGCTGGCAGTCGGTATGTGATGCAGGCTGCTGGGGGACAGTAGGGGTTAGCACCGAACAATTGCAGCTACAACTCTATCAGGGGGGCAAAGCTGGAGCTCAAGTTTCTCTGGCCTCGATTGTTCTCTAAAAGTAAGCAGCAGCTGCATAAAGGAGGAGTTCTTAGTACACCTCCTGTGGTTATTGCCCTGGCCCTGTATGTTGCTCGGGAAGCACACAAAGGTGATGTGGAGGATGCTGACATGCCTGGAAGTGGGACGTAGGTGCAGGTCAAAGGGGAAGTGACTGACTTGCGCTGACAGCATCACACAGCTCCCATAATTTATTTGAGGGAGAGGAGGAGGGAGGTCCTGTGTGCCTAGCCCCAGCATGGGTTATATGTTTGTATACTTGTTCAATCAAGACCTGAAATAAAGATTACTGTCATTTGGGCTTAAGCAATGCTATTGTTGATGATTAGTTTCTTATTCTGTAGAAGCAAGCAGAGTTATTTCATACTTCTACAGCTGTAAATGGAAGCAGACATTTCTAAGCAGTGTTTTCCCAGAAAGTTTATCCAGTTTATGGTCAGACTCCCTAAAATGATGGAACATTTTTTTGGCTTCTTATTCTTGTCCAGTCAGAATGGGAATTATGCCTGCAGCTTTAAGGCAGCATATACTTCCTGTTGGATAATTGTTCCAAAAGTTTTACACACAACTGAACTAGGGCATTATAATTTATTTTGTTGTGGTGAATTCCACCCTAGTATGCCAGCAGTGGCACAAAATAGTTAAGAACCATTAAGTAATTTTATGTGTATTAAAATATACATGTGTACTCTCATTATTTAGAGAACCCTATTTGCATTGCCCTTCATAAGGAAGGAAACAATAATGCTAAGCACAGAAACTGGTTTAACATGTTTTGTAAGTAAGATTTTTGTACTGCAGATCTCTCTTCAAAGTTCAGGTTGGCCAGGTAGTCGAGGTATCTATGCATCAATTTTGCAGTGGTAAAAAAGGGTATGTAAGCCCTGGAAGGAGACCCACAGTGAAGTGTCTGTATTTAGATGTGATAGTTAATATTTGTATAGGCACTGGTTTGTAGCACACTTTCACTAAGGTGGTGGTTAGTGAAAGATCTTACTGCTTGTAGCTAAGGTGCTGATGAACATGTTTTTTATTTGTCTTTACTGAAAATATCAGGTTGAATTTTATTTTCACTTAGGTGAAGTTTAATTCTATCAGAAATACTCTTTCTTTGCCTAAAGGCAGTCACTGCTGTAGTTAACATCAGCACAAATGGGAGGGCTGGTAGGCAGACAGATGAAGAGGCTTTCCAGGACCCATCAACCAGACCGGCACTGAAATGGTGGAACAGGAAGATGCATAGAGGCTGTGGTCTGCCTCATGGGTAAGCTGACTCACTTCCCTAAATCCAGGCAAAGTCAAGTTTAAGCAAAATCCCACAGCTAGTTACTGCAGCTACCCAGAATGGGTTACTCACTGTTTACTGTAGTAGCACAGGGCTGTTAAGGGAGATGCAGGAACACCAGTGGTGCTTTCTTCCCCTTCTGCTCCTGCACTCTCCCTTGTGCTCTTTGTGAAATCCTCCTGGAAGGCTTGCACTTGGCTGGAGCAGCCAGGAGACATCTGCTCGGGCTAGGATTGGAAAGCTGTTTGTGGTAGCACTTCTCTGCTGAGCCCCAGCTTCATTCTGCCTTTCCCTGGCTTTTTTTCATCTACATAGCTATGCCCTCCTGCCTGCTTATTTCTGTTGGATGGCTTTCTGTGCATGGGTATTCTTCCCCTTCTCTCCCTTCAGTATTTCTCTGGTGAAATCAAACTGTAACTCTTTGAGAAGGGGGAGCCCTGTGCCTATGCCTTTGCATAACCCAGAACTGGTGATAAACACAGGGGCTGGCTGGGGGGCTGGCCAGCTCACCCCCTGTCCTGTGGTACGCACAGTGCATGACTGCAGCGGGAGCCAAGTTCATGTTCTGTCCTCCGCTGCCTCCACTTTTGCCATTTGGAGCTATTGCTGGGTTTTAAAACACAGGTAGGTTTCAGATGACAGGTTTCTGGCCTAAGGTGATGATCTGCCCAGAGTTTGTGGGAGTTCTGACTTTGGGCTGGCTCCCAGGACTGCCAGCGAGGTGTACTGGCCTGAGCCAAACCTCCCGGGGACCAGCCTGTGCTTGCAAAGGGAGCTTACCCTCCCGAGAGAGGAACTTAATTCCTGAAGGCTGGGACCCTGCAAGCATGTCCTTTTTAGCTAGTGGAGGGCTCCTACCAGGACAGAGAATTACTGATTGTAGGAAGTGTATTTTCAGTGTTTTTTCAGTTTGTTTTGTAAGACTGCAGTGCAAGTGGAGGCTTGTGCCGAGCATTAGCCTAGTTATAATGCTATTTATTACTCACTCAGAATCACTCCACCTCCACGTCTTTCTCACCTGGCTGCCTACCAAGAATTAGCAACCTGACTCACCCTGAGTGAAATGGGTTCCTGAGAAAAGCAGGTGTATTCCCAGTTCAGGAGAAACTAGTTCTGATACACTGCTTTTCCTTTACAGAGAATGCCACAGCCTTGCCTTTTTTTTTCTTGCTCTTCTTTCTGAACAGTGTTAGCTTCTTGGAAATATGCACCTCTACAGAACAGCTGTTGGCAAATTCCTATTGATCACAAGGTTTGTCATTGCCTGTGGCAAACTAACAATAACCACAAGACAAGGGTGAGAGTAGTATGGAGCAGGGGCTTGAGGGTGTGGGGTCAAGTTCTTGGGGGTAGGGATAAGTTAATTTAGGGTGAAGTTAGCTTTTCAAATAACTTGTTTCTGCTTCTTGCTTTGGGACCCTGCATTGTTCAGGCAAGGGTGCAAGGATGTCCAAGTGCTTATTCATCATGAGCTACAAACTTTATCTAAGAAAACAAGTTCTTTTAGGTTTTGCATTCTAGCAGTGACATGGCCAAAGGCACAAAGGGTGAGAGAACCAAATGAGGGGGCTGTGACTTCCAAAACCCTGCTCCCTAGTGTTTACCTCTGACCATGGAATTATGTGGCAAAACTCCTTAGTGAATAGAGACTGAGAGGACAGTTTGGTCTCTCCTCTTCTGTAGAAAACTCCTTAGGGAGCATGATTTGTGCAGTTTGTATCCTAGCTCTGACAGAGGTGCTTCCAAAGTGTGTAATTTTGCATACAGTTGCTTTCACAAACAATAGGTGGTTTTGACTAATTCTCAGGGGATCTGTGCCCGTGCAATGTAGGCATGTGTGCACGTGCACACAGATCATTCCCCCCACCACCACCTTTGCAGATTGCTGAGTACAAGGTCAGCCCCAGGCTCCCACATGGTGATGCATCACAGTCACACGTTACCCGGAATTTTAATTTTTTTCACCACACTGCTATGACTGAGGCAGCCACGTCATGCTGTCAGCTTTTCATCAGATGTTGCAGCCACAGCACACAGCCCTCAAGGCCCCTCTGACTAAACTGTGGTGATGAGGTCGGAAGCCAAGCAACAGCTCAGTATGAACTTGCTGACAATGAGAGCAATGAGACCAATGAACTGGTCTGGTTTTCAGCTGCAGGACTATTGTCTGTCAAACGAGGTTGCTCCAAAACAAAGGAAAAAAACAGCCAAGTGAGGAAGAGGGCACTTTTCAGGTACCTCACTAACACACATAACCAATGTTAAAGCTTACTAAATTGCTGTACCTCGGTGTGTTTTCCTGGAGTACCTAGTAACAGCCATCAGCAGCACCACTGGTTTACTAAGTCCTGACTATTCTCATTCCTTTGACAAGCTGAGAAAGCAATGTTGAGAGGAACTTTACATCTCTGCTGTACTCTGGCCAAAGGTGCTTTGCTCCGTTTGTCCCTTGTGCTGTCCTGCTTCCACCGTGTCCCTTCTGTGGTTTTCTACAACATGGAAATTTCCACACAGTCACCTTCTACCCCTCCAGCAAGACTGCAAGATGAAAAGAGAGGGAAAAACTGGCTGCAGCCCTAGATGAACAGAGTGGGGAACTGACTGCTGTGGCACATTTAGCTGCACAGGGGGAAGGAGCAGCTGTTTTCTTCTTTTTTTGCTCTTAGCCAGAATACTTTCTACAAAACTGACCATCTGTGCAGGAGACATAAAATTCTGTATTCTGAATGCAGAGAGGCAATTGTAATGGCAAGAGTTGGTATAGTACCAGCCTGTGACCCACAGCCTGTCTTTGATAGAGGGATGACTGTGCTAGACCTGCCGCAGTCTGTGGAGTGTGGCAGGCATCCTGAGGAGATCCTGTCCCGGTTCAGTGATGGATCAGTTGCTTCCATGGTCCTGTCTGTGCTCCATTGTATAAGAGCAGGGCATTCACAGCAGTGTGGTGTTTGTCCTCTGCTTGAAGGTTACCAAGTTGGTGACTAATGCAGCACTGGGACTTTCCTACTTGCTGCTGTTTCCCCAGCTCTTAGACACGGGGGAATTTGCCATAAGCTGAAGAGTTTGAGGTTGGCTGCTTCTCCCCAGCTCAACCACTGCTGGTTTCACTTGCAGTGAGCCACCCACACAGCAACAAGAATTGTAACAGGGTGAGAAAGCACTGGACTGCCTTCTGGGGGTAGAATTTCCACACCTGGCTCAGGGTTGTAACCAGTCCCCAGTTCGTGTCTTGATGCTGTAGAGAGCTGCTGTGAGAACCAGGTCTGCACTGGCCATGGTTGGCCCTGGAGTTAGTGCTCTTGGCCCTTGGTGAGTAGCCAGCAGAGGCTGTGTCTGGCAGGCTCTGGACTTGAAGGTTATGCAGGGCTGTTCATTGCTGGGTGGGGTGCTCCCCCGCTGCCTAGCTGAGGTGCTCCAGAAGCACACAGTATGCTCCTCCACAACATGAGGGAGGCAACAAAGCTGCCAAGTGCCGCCTTTCCTCCACAGGGGCAGGAATTAGGACCCATAGTTTAGCATGTGCTACCTATTCCCTGGCTTCATTCTGAGTGGTGCTGGGCCCCTGCAACAGACACTTGTCTGGAAGGATCAGGGGTTCTTCCCACTTCTGGTCAGGCCACCTTTGCTGTTCTTATGACTTGTCTTAAAAACCTCCAGCTGTGCTCCCCAGTGTGAAGGACCAACACATTCAACTGCTGTCCATATTGTCTCTCTTTTGCATGTTATCTGCCATTGTTTTAGCTTCTTGCTGCTCCTAGCACATCACTTTCCAACATCCACACATGCACAGTGGCAGGGTAGGGAGTGTGGAAACTAGGCTATGCAGAGCTGGTCACAGAACAGCAACCAGGGGATCCAAGCAGCTTCCTTGTTCGAGCAAGAGCCTCACAGCACAACCAAAGCCACTGTGGAGCATGGAATCCCCCGGCCCCTACATTTTGTAGGAACAACCTTCAGAATCCTTCTCTTCTTGCTGAGCACTGTAAATATTTACCAGTGCTGATTTGGATGCAGATACACCCATGCGACACGATTTCATCACATTAGTCCCTGTGCTCTAGTAGAGCCAATAACCCCACATTTTGGCCTTTTTAGCCTCAAACAAAACAAGCTCCTGCCTTCTGCCACCTTACAGTGAACTCCTACCAGCATCATAGCAAAGCCACAGCTTCAAAACTTGGACTGCCCCAAGAAAGTCTCATGAAACCTTTTGGCTTCTCTCTGCAGAAATGTATTTTGAAATTTTGGAAACATTGGTTACTTTGGAGCAATCCGTTTCTGTGAAAATCCTGTTTATCTCCAATGTTGCTAATATGCCCCAACGTATTTCAAGGTGCTTCTCATAACTCTACCTGTTTCTCCATCCTGCACCCCCATCCCGCCTTTTCTCCTGAAGACACGGTACATCCCTGCCAGTGATGTGAGAAGCCACTAACTGCGTTAGCACTGCATGTTCTGTGGGTTTGGGATGGAGCCAGCAGTGCTGCTGGAGTCTGTGGTCTGCCATGCAATCATCTGCAGCTCACTGCTTGCCACATGGAGGCAGCATGTAATGTGAGCCATTAGCTTTGAAAATACTTCCACGGTCAGAGGTTGAAAATAGCTAGTGTGTTTTTTCGCCCTATTAGAGATGCCAGAAGCTGCCCAAGGCACACTCAATTGCTGCACCCAGCCCCAGGTGAGGAAGGCCTGCTGTAAAAGCTTGTGGCCAGGCAGCATGGGTGGGGCATGCTGATTTTTGACAGCTGTGGTAAAACAAGGATCCAAGAGGCTCAGGTGATGCTCTTGCCATAAATAGCTGTATGCCAGCAGCAGAGTTCTGGTCTTTGTGTATCCCTGTGAGCAGAGATCTGGGGGTGAGCTGATGGATATTAGCTCTAGATGGGTCAGTTTCTGCCAACCTGCATGAAAGGAGCTGGGAGTTCTGCTAGCACTGCTGACTCAGGTGAGTGTTGTGGGAACATGTGATGGACTTGCTGAACCCATGCAGACTCAGTGCTCTTTGGAAGCACAAACATAGAAGTTGTGGCCTGGGCCCAGTCTGAGAATGGCTGCTATCACCAGGAAGGGTGAAGAGAATGGGACGCATCAGCTGAACAGACAAGAAAAGGCTGATGCTTAGTTTATAAAGCTGCAGGAAACCAGCTGTGGGGCAGGGCTTTGACAAGTCTATGGAGGGAGAGTACTGCCTGTGGGCTATCCAGAGGATTCTATGCTCTCGGAGGGGTGTGGTGTGGAGGCTGTCTTGGGGAGAGCATGCTTTCCTGTGGGCTGAATATATACAGTGTAGTGAGGCATCTGGGGAGATGCTCTGGGCACATTTTGCATGGTGCAGATGAGGGTGGTGGGTTTGAGCCTGAGCAGAGCTATAGGTTTCTGTTCCAGATGGTCAGGGTTTGTTCACAGGCACAGTCATTCCTGTTTCTGCTTACCAGCATGTGTCTGGTGATTTCCCAAGAGAAGATACGAACTTCTGTGTGATCCCCTCTGTGTGAGCAAGACGTACACAGTCAGAGCTCTGTGAAGGTAAGCCCTCTTCCTCTGGCAGGAGCCAAAGCAATGTCCTCCTACTACAGCCTTCATGCAGAACAGGTTCAGGCTTGATGTATATTGGGGAAAATGAGGCTGAGACCAATGTTGGTGGCTACAAAGAGACAACTGGCAAAGGCAAAAGGGAGGCAGGAGGGCAGGGTGCTGGGGTCTCTGTAGGTGGCACTCAGCATTCCCCAGACCAAAAGCAATGCACTCTTTCCTCCTCTGTGCAGCATCCTGTGTCAGCTCACAGGCTGCCAGCTGGGGGGCTTGTTTTTCAACCTGCTGCTTTGCTGACTAACACCTCTGCTTTCTGCCTGGCTCATTCATGTTTTACCCCATTTCCTGAGCTTTGAGGTGGTTTCTTCTATTGCTTTCTCTTCCAGTAGAACACTGTTACTCATATCTCAGCTGTTCTGCCATTTTTTACTCATTACTTATCGTAATGTATGATTATCTTCCTCCTAAATGTCACCAGCCAGTAAAGGTGCCTTTGACCTTAGAGTTATACCAGGTCTGTATCTTTGACAATGCTGAGGGTATTGTTTTAATTCCATTGTGACAGGAAGAAAATATAGAGGTAGTATTGTTTGTGTGGGGATTTTTCCCCACGTTGTGAACTTGATAACTGCAAGTATCACTAATTCTCCCTTCTAGAGAAAGGAATTGTCAGCACTGATTGTTATTTCCTCTGTGTATATTTATTCTGGCTGATAAATACATACAGATGTTGACCTTCTTCCAGTCATCGCAAAATGCTTTTGGGTCATCAGTAGCAGAATCTATGAAGCCTGCCCTGGTGTGCCCGTCATGCTTCTTGGTGAATATTGCCACTGTGGGCTGGGCTGAGATTACAGCTGGATGAAAGTAGTTGCCTCTTACATCAAATCAACATAAATCCATGGCAATTTAACTGCTTCAGGTCTCCAAGTGCTTTACCTTGATTGCTGGATTCAGCTGCCCTGAAGTGCTGTGAACCTCAGGTGTAGAGGAGTCAGTGCCCACTGAGCAGCACAGAGTAGCTCTAGAACTGTGTGCTCTTGGAGATGGTCACTGCACACTGACTTGCTTTGCTCCATGCAGGAGGTGTATCTATGTACTGTGCTCCAGGTGGCAACAAGTATCAGGGCTCCTAGAGATCTTGCATGTGTGTCCTACCTACATCATGGCTCCTCCCAGGCTGGATATGGTGGATACAGTCCCTCTTGGTCACAGAGAGATCTGGTGGGTCACACTGTGCTGGGCTTACCAGGATTGAAGAGCTAGGCGTATGTTAAGCTTTTGCTCTGCAGGGGCAAGGCTACTTATTGCTCTTCACATTGCAGCACTCGCACAGTTTCACATGTGCACATGCATGTACTTGCATATACACACATGTATAGGCACAGTGCTAGATGACAGAAGAGTCAGTCTTTAAGTTTCAAGACATCCACGCATGATGAGCTATTTCAGCCTTCCGCCAGGCCCTTAATGCTTCTCTTGGCTTTATGCTTTACCAGCAGTGAGCATCACAGAAGGGAAACTGTACACATCTGAATTCTGGCAGTCAGTGAAGGATAAAATTACTTAAATTAAAATAAACTATCTTGGAAAAGGAAGTTCCAACTGCCACTGATGCCCTTTCCTAGGGCTCATTACATACCTTCAGTCCTACCTCTCTTTCCTTGTCTCTACAGTAAATTCCTCCATGCCCCTGACTCACCCTGTGAAATACAGATGTTTTGGACCATTCAGGCCAGGGGGCTATTGAGTATGCTTGCCAGGTAGTTTCTGGTAACTGGACTGGCCCATGTGCTGGTCGTGCACTGTTGTAACATGCATGGAGAAGATCCCATTACTTAGCCCAACAGCTGTTCCTCATTGTGTTTGGAGTGGAGTCCCTGTAAGAGAGACCAGCTCTTCCTTCTGCATGCTTTGTGGATCACTTGCAGGCATGGTGTCAGGCCCAAGCTTCTCAAAAAGACTTGTCTCAGCTGATGCTGCCTATGGGTTGTGGAGATTGTCACTGCTGGGTGCTGGGATAGCATGGGGTCAATTAGGCTCAGCAGCTAAGCTAGGCATTTCCCAGGCAGTTAGTAATACCTTTCTCTTGTGAGGCTAGCAGACCAGGACAGTGGTGCAGCTTTTGCTCCATGGTTACACAGGACTCGCCAAGTTGTGCTAGCACCATTATTTGTGCAGAGGAAGGAGGGAAGGGAGAGCATGTGTGATCAGTCCAAAGAGTGATAGTCTGGCAGGCACAGGCCACATCACTTTTAAAATGTACAATAATATGCATTTTGGTATTACAGAGCTAATTTTTAAAACAAGAATGCTGGTGGTACTCTAAGACCAACTGCTTTATAAATTTAAACATATTGCACCTAAATGCCTGTTTTTCTCAAACTTAACTCATTAAAAATGAAAAATCATTTGTTGCACTATTTTCTGTATAACTGCTTAGGGTGCATTTACCCTGTGTGATTAGCCTTTTGCTGTATATTAACTGAATCCCATGTTAGCTTTTCTAATAATTTTGGTTTAGACCTGCTGGCCTGCTTTATGGCCCAGAATACCCTACTTCCTTTCATAAAAACTCTGGCATGTTGTTAACATCCTTACAATCTCCTGGGAACATCCCCTGACATAGCGACACCTCACCTTGTTCCTGCCTATATATCAGCAGAGAAACCAGAGCTGCTCTTTTTTGCACTGTTATTAGCTGTTTCCTCGTGGCTGTGTATTCATTGCTCCAGACTGGGATCAGCAGCCTTTTAAGTCTGGATTTCTACTTTTCAAACAGATGTTATGTATGCTGGAAGCAGTAAGCTCCTGGTTATTTTTCAAATGTCTTATCGGTACATGAGAGAGAGAGATGCTACTGAATATGGACCTGCGACCTACTGCCTTGAGCATCTTCTGACGATCTTATGCCCTCTGTGGCCTGCAATTGCTGCATCCTTGCCTAGATGAGGGATGAGATTTACTTTGTTCTTTATCTACTGTAAAAATGTATTGTACTTATACTGACCAGCCATGGCTCTCCCATATCTGTAATTTCCCTTAGAGCTATCTGAAGAGCCCTGAGGTCTGGGTAAGAGCTGGCCCCTACTGGCTGTGCATCTGCTGCCCCAGGCAGGCTGGCTGGGTTGTGCTGTGCTGTGCCAAGTCTTTGCCTCTCTTCTTGCTGTGCAGTGGGTGCAGTAGGTGCAGTGGGCTTTTCAGCTCAGCAGGTCTTGGGGCTGAACGTAGACGCTGCCTACCCTGCACCCAGCTGCTTTGTGCCTGCTTCACTGCTGCAGTCTCCTCGGGTTATTCCACCTCCTTGTTCTTTACCCTCCTAGCCAAGCTACGCTGTGTGTGCCAAGTCCCCTTCGTAGTGCTGCTCCTTTCCCTCTTGCCCAAGGACGCAAGGAGCATGAATTGGGCTCCTTGCAGCCCCTTTTAAGGTATGTGGAGGTGAGTTGACCTACCCTCCCTCAGTGTCAGCCTTTCAATCTGCAGAGCCCCAGCCCAGACACAAGCTGCAGGCATGAGATCAGGGTAGGGGTGAGCCCCTCCACTTGTGCAGGAGCCAGAACACCTCCCTGCCTGTGGTCTGAGGATTGGTGCTGTTGCCCTGGTCCCAGGGACTGTTTTGGGGACAGGTGGAAGCAGAGTGCAGTGGTACTTGGCTGTCTCCGATGTGGTACATGCTGTACTATATAGTTAGGCTTAACCATTTAATGCCTTGACATTGATGTCTCCCCACTGCAAGGCTCTAACTCCACCAGCCCCACTATGACCTTTAGATCTGAGGCTTTTGAGTTGTTATCTGCTCTCCCACCTTTTTCTCACATAAGAGTAAGAGAGCAGAGCAATACAGTAATAAATGTTGCGTGGGTGTTTGGACCCAAATTCATTGCCTCCTCTGCTCACCACATCCTTCTATCGGCACAGTAATACTGATACAGTGGTGACGTCAACCACCATTTATCACTGTGTATTCCAATACACTACAGCCCTTGGTTGTGCACAAGTGGGCTTTACTCTTACTCAGTGCCTACAAGATCCACCTGCTTTCCAGCTCCTGTGCATGCAGTGTCTGCAGTCACAGTAATGATTTAGCCAGGCTGGCCATGGAAGTGTTGGAGGGCTGAAATGGACAGCTGAAAGGACGGGGCAAGGTAATATCTCTGTTTCCACTAATTTTCCCTGCTGCTAGTTTGTTACTGCTTGATATCTGCAACTTCACTGTAAATCTTTCTTATAGCTGACGTGGCCCTTGTGCCGTTGCTGTCATTGCTGTTGGCCTCTACCAGACAGCTAGAGAATCATTCTGTCTCCCTGTTGCTTTAGCTTTGTTATTAGATGGCAGTGTACATTGATAATGATTTTTTTTTTTTCAAGAAGAAAGCTTGTGTTTGCATATAACTGGTGGGCTGAGAGACTTCCACTCTTTTTAGCTTGGGTGTAGCTATGACATTTATTTTCTCATGCTTGGAAATACCAGATTTTTTTTTTTAATTAAACTGAGTTCTTTAATTAGTCATTTTTTGTTTCATTGGGGTTTTTTTTGTTTTTGTGGAAGTTTTGTAAGTGCATGTATTTCCTGGAGACACTGCAAATTGAGCTTAGACTGCATCCATCTTTGGCAGCATATAGCACCATATTTCCAGATCATTAACAAACATAATCTTTGTAAATGTCTGTGTCTATATTGGTCCTATTTCCTATTCTCTGTATATTAAAACCTTGTAGCATCGTTTACATGTGCACACCTATATGAATGGCTAATCAGCTTTATTACTGTGCTCTTGCACACTGTTCCCTAGGATACTACAGAGTTTGCAGCAATGGTGCTTAGTACAATGCTTGACATTTTTTAAGAATTAAGTAACTGTGTTTCAAGGATGCATGAAGCTGTCTCAGAGTCCCCATTTCACAGAGAAATTGAAATGAGGTGGTAGAAAGGACTCAAGGCCTGGTTGGATGGGGCTTTGAGCAACCTGGTCTAGTGGAAGGTGTCCCTGCCCATGGCAGGGGGGTTGGAACTAGATGATCTTTAAAGTCCCTTCCAACCCAAACCATTCTATGACTTTTCTACTGCCAGACAGGGAATAAGTTCTTGCCTCTGCTCATTGCCTGCTGCCATTCTTCCCTCCAAGTGAACAATCACATGAGCAGGGTGCTGACAGATGGAAGCAAATGGGAAGAGTGTAACAAATGGAGGGATGTAGGAAAGGTGGGGGTCTTAATCATAGACTGGGATTGAAGCTTGCAGAGGGCCTGACTGGAGGAAGCTTCAGAACAGGGGCTGCTGTACATCTCTGTGAAGCCACGAGGTCTTCCAGCCATCAAAGACCACAGAGACGCTGCTGCAGAGCTGCATCTTTCCTAGCTCTTCTGCACACACATCCATGTCTTGTCATAACAACCTGAAGCACAGCCAGGAGGTCAGACACACGTAGCACCGATGCTCTCAAAGGTAGCAGTCCTTCTCCATGACACTGAGGTAGGAGAACTGTGTAAGAAGTGAAGAAGATAAGCGTTGGACTAATCTGTGGGCACTGGCAAGGGTAAGAGATGGGGCAGTGGAGTCCCAAGTGAGGAAGTATTGTCTCGTTGCTTCACCTGTGTTAGCACATCCTACTGCTTTTCTGTCTTATTTTTGCTACTGTGCTTTTATTCAGGAAGCTTCCTTCTAGATTACAACCTTGTATGTTAACCTCTCTCCAGTGTGTAATGGGAGCCTCTGATACCTCCATGAGACATCTTCCTGATGAGCTGCTTGGGCTTGTTGCTTTGACTTTTTCCTTTTCAGTCCTTCCTGTCCCATTGGATTGATGGTACTATTCTCTGAGCAGAGGAAGGAAAATAGGGAAGGCACTGTAAAGAAACCACAGTCCAGTAGCTAAAAGCAGCAAAGACTTCCTTTGCATTGCTCTGTCCATTTAGGCAGGAATTGGGGTAAAATGAGGGAGCTACAGAAATATCATGAACATAAAACATTGGGGGCACGGCCAGTTGGATTCTGAAACAAGCAGTGGGTCTGCAGAGCTCTCTGAGGGCCCAACCCTTCCTTCCGCTGCTGAAGAAGAGGCAGCAAGTTGCCTTTCTTGGCCTTACAGGGTGGCCAAGACTGTGGAGTGTGACAGTCACAAAGCAAAGTGATGCTGAGATGGGCTTCTGCAGCTGGGCACAGTACTAGATGGCACTAGTCTGTCCTGCAGTTCAGAGTGTGTGCTGGGTTACAGTCAGTGAGAGGGCATGAAGGCCTGAGGAAGAACAGCAGCAACCCTGGGGACTGTGCGCTCTCTCAGAGTGGGAACAGGCCCGTTTGGGCAGGTTGTTGGCATGCTAAGCTGGGGGACCCTTGAATATTCTGAGCCCAGCAACAATAGGTTCTAGGTATTTTGCAGGGAGAAGGACAATTTAAAAAGGCAGTGGACCATCACATGTATCATGTCTGTAGGGCTAGTATCCAGTTCATTTGGCACAGCTCTTTTATTAAATGTGCTGCAAGGAACAGGTGCCTCTGCTAGGAAGTCATGAGCAGGTGCTGCATCAGGAGACTGCCCATCTTGAGGGCATCTGTCTTCATGGTGCAGCCAGTCTTAGCATGAAGTCAGGTGAGCAGGCTTCAGATGGCAGGATAACAGGGTGCCTTCCTCAAAGGAAGGAGAATTTGGAGCAGAGCAGTGGAAGGATGAGTGGGACCACAAGGTGGGGTTAGACAGTGGGCTGTGTCTTAGTAATCAGGGACTGAACCACCAGAAGTAGTGGTAATGACAATAGTTATTATACAGAGAAAACTTGGAGAACTGGGACCAGACGGGTCAAGAAAAGATGTTTCCTCAAGGAAATGTATGATGCAGAAAGAAGGGCTGGAGTGTGGGGAAAGAGTTTCTTCCTGCCACTCGCAGCAGGCAAGGGATACTAGCAGGGTAAGTAATAAGCCTGGGGCTCCTTAATGAGCTGGACCATGTGCTTCATCTGCAGGATACGTTTGGCAGGAAAGGAGGGGCAGCAGCAGCAGCAACATGGCTGCTCTCACCACAGGGCTGAGGTGCTGCAGCCATGAAGTGTTTGTGGCACCTCCTGAGTGAACCTTGCTGATCTCATCTGCACACTGTGGTGCCTTGAGAGCAAGTCTCTGAACTCATGTGGGGCTGCAGGGGCTTTTTGGTGGCTGCTAAATTTATTTTGCTTTCATTATTTGAGTAAACCTGGGAAATTTTTAAATACCACAAATGTTCCCCAAGTGGGAGAGCCCTCACTGGCATTCTCTCTGCTGACTGACTGTTTGCTGCTGGTGGTGGGGGAGGCACAGGCACTCCAGGACCTGGGTCCTGCCCCTGGGTCAGGGCAACCCCCAGTATCACTACAGACTGGGGGATGAAGGGATTAAGAGTAGCCCTGCCAAGAAGGACTTGGGGGTACTGGTGGATGAAAAGCTGGATGTGAGCCGGTAATGTGTACTCGCAGCCCAGAAAGCCAACCATATCCTGGGCTGCATCAAAAGCAGCGTGGCCAGCAGGTTGAGGGAGGGGATTCTGCCCCTCTGCTGCGCTCTGGTGAGATCCCACCTGGAGTACTGCATCCAGCTCTGGGGTCCTCAGCACAGGAGAGACATGGACCTGTTGGAAAGGGTCCAGAGGAGGCCACAAAGATGATCAGAGGGCTGGAACACCTCTGCTATGAAGAAAGGCTGAGAGAGTTGGGGTTGTTCAGCCTGGAGAAGAGAAAGCTCTGGGGAGACCTTACTGTGGCCTTTCAGTAAAGGGGTCTTATAAGAAAGATGAGGACAAAGTTTTTAGTAGGGCCTGTAGCGATAGGTCAAGAGGTAATGGTTTTAAACTAGAAGAGGGTAGACTCAGACTAGGTATAAGGAAGAAATTCTTTACTGTGATGGTGGCAAGACACTGGCACAGGTTGCCCAGAGATGTGGTAGATGCCCCATCCGTGGAGGCTGGATGAAGCTCTGAGCAACCTGATCTAGTTGAAGATGTTCCTGCTCATTGCGGGGGGGCGGGGTGGACTAGAAGACCTTTAAAGGTCCCTTCCAACCCAAATGAATCTATGACCTGCACCAGGCCCTCCCAGGAGCTCTGGGTATCTTTTGGTGGCTGCAGCTTGTTGCCCAGTCTTCACCCATATCACTTTCACAGGTGTCTCTGCAATCTAGTGCAGGGGGGTTTGCAGAGTTCTGGGTCTCTACAGAGACACTCCTCTGTGTCCAGTCACTGACAATGCTGCTGCTCTGTAGTATGGTATATGGGCCTTCCCTGCTCTCTGTGCCTCCTTGCAACTTACTGCCAACACAAGTATGTCCCAAAAATAATACAGGTTGTTTCTCCAAAGCCTTGTCCCCAGGCAGCCTAGGCCATTTCAGAATAGCTTGAGAAAACAGTGCTGAAATCTGTACCAACAAGTATCAACAGCCAATACTCTGCAGGGAGCTCATTTTAAGTCTTTCTGTGCACATCTGTGTGTTTCTATAAATGTCAAATACTGTGAAAACACAGACTTAAAGTGTTATGTGCCTTGAGGTCCTGGTCTTGGAGCAGGGGCTGTGGGCTGAGCAGTCATTTGTATGTTGTGCTGTTTCCTCATATTGTTGTAAACATCCTGCTGTCCTCTTCTCTGAAGGCTTTCCTGTAGGTTCTCTTCACTAAGCTGCATCAGTACAGCCTTCCCCAGAAGTGACTGCTGTACATCATTCTCTTCTGTGCCATGTGGGAGGCTGTTATTTTTTTGTCTGGTCTGCCTTCCTGGAGTCCCTTAACTATATTCCATCCAGCTCTGGATGGTTACATGGGTAGGCCAAATCCATGAGTTCTCGCAAGCCTTGCTCATACAGACCCACAGTGACATTCAGACTCTATTTGACTAACTCACTGTACAGATGTCTAAGCCACAGCAATGTTACTTCTCCTAGTTGCAAGCCATTTCTAGCTGCAGGAAACTGATGAATAAAAAATGGGTTAGCACTTACCCCAAGTGTCTTCCTGTTGCATGGATGGACTGAGGCTGCAGTCACTTTGCTTTCTCTGTGCACATGCTGCTGGCAAGGAGCAGAGATTTCACTGACCTGGTTTATGGCCAGCTGGCAGGGCTGTTAGTCATCCCCCCCCTTAGCCCATGGAGTAGGTACATACAGGAGAGCTGAGATGACTTGCCTAAATTAGGCACTTTACTTTTAGATGTTTAAATGAAAGCAAGATTAATTCCACCTCAACCCTCAACATATGAGTAGATGACTGAGCTGAATTTTCAATTGTTTGTTTATTTTTTTTCTTAATGTTTGGGTTTGTGTTTTGTTTTGTTTTGTTTTTTCCCCTGCCCAGGACATCCAGTCAGAACCAACATGAGGAACAAACTGTGGCTCCAGAGTATTTCCTTCTTCCTTTTATTCCAGTACAGTAAGTTCCCAGATATCTCTTTTGGGCTGTACACCCACAGGATTTATCTTGGTGACCATTGACGCAGGCTCTGCGGAGATGTGCATGGCACAAGGTTGCCATAGGACAGCAAACACAAGATAGGGTACCAGGGGAGATGGTTCCCTGGGATAAGTTACAGAAGAGGCTCCATGGGCAGTGGAGGACAGACACAAGAAGGTGCAGAGCTGGGCAGAGCTCGGGCAGACTGCATACCACTCGAGGGAGCAGCCCCAGTGGGGAGAGTGCAGAGGTAGTGCCTGCCTTGCATTGAAATATCTCCTCTTGACATTAGAGTAGGATTTCCCACCCCCCACCCCCCAAAAAAAAAACTTTGCCAAAGGAAAGATTCTGATGGCCAAGGATATCCCCAGGGCTTATGGTCAATGTTGGCAGGCCAGCCAGGGACACTGGAGTGAACCTCTCCTGGTCTAAGCCCCTTTGCTCAGGATGGCACTGTGCAGACAGTCAGTCCGCCTTTCTTGCTGGTTCCTACCCACCATGCAAGCTTCAGCTGACTCAGAGCTGACTTTCTGAACAGGTCAGCTAGACAGAAAAAGACAGTGACAACAGTGTCTGCAGGGAACAGGTGCAAGTTTAGCATTTTAGGTGCTGCTTCTAGGCAGAGCATTGGACCTGCTCCAAACCTAAATTAGCAGAAAAGATAAATTCAGAGTTATATCTTCCTGCCATACAGGACCATTGTGATGTCTGATCTGAATTTTGTGTAACACAAGACGGGGAATTACCCGGTACTAATTTCAGTTTGGACCAAACTAGATCTTACTGTTAAAAGTATTTGGTTTTTGTTTCTGAAGCTGCCAAGGATGGACAATTCATCCAAGATCTAACTGGGTTTAGGACACTTAATTATTCCGTTCCCAGAAAAAAGCTGTCCTCTTCTTAATTTTTTGTTAACATGTTCTTGCCCAAAGATACACTTGCAGCTTACCAACTACCTAGGAATAGTAGTCCATTTGACTGATTAACATAGTAGCACAGGGGAATGCTAGTTAGCAATGCTTATTAATACTTGCTGCCCTATCTAAAGGAAGGCAAGGGGTTTATAACCCTGTTTTTGTAAGAGAGTAAAGTTAGGCTAAGGGAGAAAAAGTATCTTGTTCAGGACTCTGGAGCAAACAGTGTTTGTACCAGGGCCCTCTAGAAGAGCCTACTGAGGGCTCAAAATGAAAAGTTAAAACTTAATGAAAATTTTAGAACAAAATTCTGAAGTCAGTGTGAAATGAAAAAGTCAAAATGAAACAAAGTGACAACCACATAATTTGAATCACAGTTTAATAAAGCATATGTACATGCTTGGGGCTGGTCTGTTGCAAGCATCCCCAAATTTCTTCTGTTGCCATCCTGACTCTTTGGGGGGGGTGGGATGGCAGCACTGGATCTTGGACATAAATCGGAGTGCTGCCCAGAGTTCATGTAGGGAGAGTGGTGTGTATTCTGATGCAACAGGACTAGGAAGAAACTTTTGCGATGAGTGAAGTCAGTGGGAAAAGTTGAACTTACTCTGGCCTAGAATTAGGCTGCACCCTCCACTGGATATGCCTACTGTGCATTGTGACTGTAAATGCAGAGACAACTTGCTTGTGAGGGCTGTAATTTGATCTGGAGGGTGGAACAGGTGTTTCTGGTTCATCAATACACACTTTGGCTGTGTTCCATTTTGATTGTTCTCTACAGCATTCTCTTCAACTGTAAAATCGGGCTTTGTGGTTGTTGAGCGTATCAAGTATGTCTGCTTTCATCTTAGGCAAGCAACTCTTCTGCACGCAAAGCATGTTCAACAAAGGGAAGGTAGGAGGCAGGGAGTGCAGCTTCTCTAACCAGGCAAGCAGCAGAATGACAAAAGGCAGGTGAACTTGCAAAACAGTTAGCATCAGAGGATTTGGGTGTCTGATGGCTGTGAAGTAACATGTTCCCATCAGGCTGGGGGCAGCTCTGCTGGTAGGGGAGGACCCATGCTTGATTTAAATGGATGTAACAAGCTTGAGATCTTCCCCTAGATGATGACAATTTTATTCCCATCAAAAAGGGGTGATACTGTCCATGCAAGAGATGGATAGTTGCTACAGTAGGCGTGGTTTGCACCAGCATAGCATGCTGCATCTCCTACAGGCCTTTCCTCACTCAGTTACTCCTAGTGTAGTAGCAGTGGATCTTGTCAGCCCAAGATGCTGTCAGAAGAGGACTCACAAATGCAGACATTTCTCGCTGTACTGCCATCTTCCCTGCCTTGAAATCCAGGGAGATAACTTAAGTGTGTTATGCACAGAACAACAGTGCTTTTGTACGGCACATATCAGATCCTAATACGTGAGCAGAGCTCCTGCAGAACAATTAGAAGAGCATAAATGCTGCTTTGTCACCACTTTCAAATTAGCTAATTTTCTTAATGACCAGCATAAAGTCTACAATTGCCTCTCAAGTTCTCTTTAGAAGTCTGTTTCAGTTTAAGTGATTAATAAATTGTGCCTATCACTTTAGTATGAGAATGATTTATGGAAATTATAGTAACTACAAACCTGCAATATTTTTTTTGCCAAAATTCCATGAAAGCGTATTCTGAGCCTCTGGAGCAGGACATGAAAAGTATTGATGCTGCAGACATCAAGCTGTAGAAAATAGTATGCAGAGAGAATGGTACAGAAAGAATTACTAAAATACCACTTTTTTTTTTACATGTGCAAAGTGCTGTGTAGATGTCATAAAGAAAACGACTAGCAAAGAACAGCACTCAAGTTAGGAAGTGGTATCATTAAAACGTTTGAATATGCTGCTGTTTCTGATTGGGTAATCATGCCTCTTTTTATGTGCTACATAAGCTAGGACTCTTGCAGAAATAATATGTGACTCTGCTGTAGTGACTGTGTAAGAGGGGACAGAGATAAGTTTGAAAACTCAGTCACAATTTGGGCATTTCCTGGTATTTTGGCATGCCATTTGCTGCCCCAGCATTTTTTTTAATAGGTTTTTGTTTGACGCTTATCTTGCTGTTGATGACTTGCCTCCCTGTAGAGATGGAACACACCTTATGCTCCAAGACTGGAGACTTTGCAGGGGGCTGGCACAGAGTGGTCTGTTCCCTTCAGATTTAGTGGGAGCCCTGAGGACTGTGTGTGTTGATATCAAGTCCCACTTGCTTCATCATGAAGTTGATATTGTGTTTTCTCTTTCCAAACCTACAGCTACGCGTTGTGAAAACCTCACTTGTTTTGTGGACTATGTACAGACCCTGTCCTGTATCCTGAGAAATGACTGGGATGCCAGTTCATATAACCTCACTGCAACATGGTATGTCTCAGTAGGATGAGCAAAATGCAGCAGCAGGAACTTTTAACATGGCCATAGCACAGCGGTGTCCTTCTGTCCTCTTTGTTAGGCAGAATTCTTGTTCTTGCTGCCGTGCTGGTTTTTTACTTGGTACTTCACACTCCAGTTATCAGCTGGCTTCTCCCCTAGCAAAGGATCCCTGGTTCCTGTGTCCAATGACTGCACTGCTTGCCACTGACTGCTACACTGACTCTGGCTTCCTTGGCATTGTTTTCTCTCCTGCGCTGGGAATACCTTGCCCTTTGCTGCTGTTAACAATAGACTTTCACTCATGTGCTGGCAGGGCTCACGCAGCTTGTCCAAGCCCCATATGGCTGCTGTTCTGCCCCAGTGAGGAAGTGGGTGCAATCCTGGGCTGTACAGCCCCGATGAGCACCTTTCCTTTCCACAAACACTTCAGCATCACTTTCCTACTTCTCTCAAAGATGTTAAGCTGAGCAAATAGAACGGGGGGGGGGGGGGGGGGGGGGGGGAATCTGTCAAAGTTCAAAGCTAAATTGTTATTTGACCATGTTGCCTCTTTTTTTTTCTTATTAATATCTGTGCCTGGTGGTTCAGCAACAGATTAGTCCAGCTGCAGCATGTGGTAGATGTGGACTTGTTTGTTTGTTTTGGTGGTTTTAGGGTTCCTGAGGAAGATCCAGAAAATACTGTGGCTGCCTGCAGTCTCCTGCAATTGTCCAGGAATACCAGCCACACACAGTACATGTGCACTGTGGACATGACTGAACTCCTGGCAGATATCAAAGTCCAGGTGGATGTTACAGAGATAGCTCATAGGCAGCATGTGATTTCCAAAGGCTTTTATATGGCAGAGAACAGTAAGTACAAAAATGGTGGATTTGATAAATGCTGTCTGACCTTATGTCTATCTGCTAGGATAGTCTGGGCAAGGAGTAGTAAGCGTGGCAACCAGTGGTGGAGGGCTGTTTGGTGTGCACTTGTTGACACAGAGCACTGTGCTCTTATTGTTGCTATTGTAAACTACAGAAACACTTATGCTTGAGGCTGAGCTTAGAGCTGGCTTGGCCCCAGCCTTTTTGTAGGGAAATTCCTTTTACCTGTGAAGCAGTAGGTGATAAATTTCCACCTTAGACCAGCCTTATACCTAGACTTTGCAAGTGTTTGCTCTTGGCTAGAATCTAAAGGGTGGAAGGAATTGCTTTAATTGCAAATGCCACAAATGTCATCACAGGAGTCCCAGGAGGTTCTTGCAGTGGACACCTGAACTAACATGACATTATTGTAGGTGGCACAAGGTGTCCCAGGCACAATGGAGGTAGTACTTCCCCTTTGTGGGGCAATTCCTAACCATCTCTTCTGCATGACAGGAATATATAGTTGACAGTCATATAGTTGACTTGGCGTAATGCTGGTGTGTTCTGAGTTGTGCAGCAAACTGTGAAGAAAAGGGGCAGTTAGCTAGGCAGACAGGTACCATGCAGGCATAAGAAAATAAACTTTACATAAGAAGTGTCATCTTTTTGACAAATGCCATAACATTTCAGGAAAGCCCCTTGCCCCCACTGACAGACTATAGATGCTGGTGCTTTTCATGTCTCCTAGATGTCTCCATAGACCTTGCAGACTAGTGCTGGAGTCTGTGCATTACTGCTTTTCAATATAAGAAAACACCCTGCAGGGGGTGCAAAAGCTTGCTTTTTAGGCACTTATGACACAGGGATTTGCACTGGGTTTATGCAGTGTTCACTAGCCTCAGCTTTTCATGATGTCTCTGTCACATTGAGGGGGATTTCCCTAACTGTGCAAGTGACCGTGACTACACAGAGTCCTCCGATGTCATGAGAAGAACAAGGTGCTCTATTCTTTACCTCTGCCAGGAGGTATTAGCCCCTTGTGCTATCTCCTGCTCCTTAGGTGATGAGGATGTTCAGAGACAGACAGAAGGCATATTCAGAGAAATGTGGGCCTGACTTCACTATGGTGCTGAGGTGTGAGGTTCTGTGTGTGGCTCAGGACTGCTCAGCCTGAAAGGCAAGAATGTTGTTGATGTCCTGTGTAGGAGGGCTCACCCCTACTGGGGCAGTTTTGCTCCCTACTCACTCTGCATTACTGATACCATGCTGGGCCACCTCTTGTCTGCAGTAATGTTATGAAGGGTAACACCATCCTGTCTTCCAGTCAAACCACAGCCTCCGTTCAATCTGACTGCTGTGTTCTCAGAAGGTTACAATATTTCCTGGGAAACCATCTACCAGAACTCTCCTTTTTACTTTTTGAATGAGGAGTTGGAATATCAGCTGCGTTATAAGAGAAGGACCGACAGTTGGGAGGTAAGTGAGATGTCAGTTTACCATCAACTAGCATGTACCAGCAAAGAGGAGGCCAG
This sequence comes from Aquila chrysaetos chrysaetos, assembly GCF_900496995.4. NCBI lineage: Eukaryota > Metazoa > Chordata > Aves > Accipitriformes > Accipitridae > Aquila > Aquila chrysaetos. The sequence goes on along the minus strand of NC_044028.1, from coordinate 255,061 downwards.
CGTGACCAGAACAGGAGTGATGGTGTGGAAGGAGGGTTTTCAAGGTTTAGAAAAGTTGTCTCTTTGCTTGTCTGGACTGAAAAGAGGCAAAACTGAAAAAAGAATTGAGAAGTACTAGACCTGTGGGGGAGGCTGATAGTTCATTTGCTTCTCGTGCTGTCCTGCATGGAAGGATCCCCCAGGGCCCCATGCATCTACTGGCCAGCCAGAGCATGGCCTTATGGAAACAACATGAAAGCAGAGGAGACTTACTTTGCAGGGCTCCTCACTGTGCAGCAGTGAGGGTAAGGTGGGAGCAGTTCTGTCCAGGCCTGAGTGTTTGGTGTTTAATCGTTCACAGACTCGGAAGACTAAAGCTGTCCATGAAGATAAACGGACACTGGTGATCCTGCCACGGGAACTCCAGATGAACACTGAGTATGAGTTCCAAGTGAGAGCCAGACCTCGAGAAGACACTGGCTACCATGGATTTTGGAGTGAATGGAGTCCTCCACTGATGTTGAAAACCAGCCCTGCTGGTACACACTACCAGCTCTCCTTGCCCTTCCAGATGCTCCAGTGTCAGAGAATGCTTCCAGAATTCTAATCAAATCTAATTAATTGGAACAAATTCTAAATAGTCTAGTAAAGACAGGCATGTTTGGCTTGCTTACTGAGTACATGAACCCCAGGCCTGGGCTGATATGTGCTGTCTGTATTGACCTTCTCGTGGTTGTGCAAAGCCTACCTTACAGCATGGCCCATGGGGAAAGAGTTTGTTGGGGCTGGCTGTAGGTTTGGGTGCCACAGCAGGAGTGCAGTCTCTAGCTTCTTTTCCAGTGTCAAATGTCCAGGGTCCTGCTTGCAGCTTTTGGAAGTGGGGGAGATCTAGTACAGATGCCTCCACTACTGGGGCTTAGTATTGCCTTCAGCTGAGAGGACAATGGATCCTGCTCTCAGGGCTAAGTTCCATGTCTGGACTCTGATGTTTGGCCATGCTGGGCATGGGTGTTTTGTTTGGTAGCCACTACTCTCAGTGCACAGTAAGGTATGCACAGAAGTACACTGGTGCTTGTCGTGGTGCAACAGAGGCTATGCAAATAGGGAGTCTTTGTTCAAATAGAGCAGGGCAGGATGACTGTGTCATCAGCAGCACGTACTGAGCTCCCCTCCTCTCACTGATCTGCAGCTTGAACTGAAGCATTACATGGCGCTGTGGCAGCAGGGTCAGGATCTGTTTGCTAAGGGTTATCCGAGTTCTGGGTCTCAAAGGTGCTCCTTTCCATCACAGGTAGAGAGCAGCCAACAAACACTCATATAGTCAACACCTTTTCTTCACATGTCTCTGGCCAGCTGCACTCTGTTTTCACTTCATGGATCATCTGTGGAGGTGTTCTTAAACCAGGAGGAGTCACAAACAGCAGGGGTCTTTGTAGCAGGGAGTTGTCCTGCCCCAAGCATGTTGGCTGTCAGTCTGTGGTGCACCTAGGCCATAGGGCAGCTGATGCACTGCTCCTTTCATTGATGCAGTATTCTCTGAGCATCCTCATTCAGACCTCATGTCTGGAGTGCTGGACCTCAGGTGACAGCCTCAGTGTCCCTAAGAAAGTCTGGGGTAGAAATTGAGGGTGTCTCCTCACCATCTCCTGCTTATTGACCAGGGTAGAAATGCAAGGTGAGCGTGAATGACTCTGTCTCTTTCTCCAGCAGTGACACAAACAGCAGGCATGGGATGGCTGCTGCTGTTTGGTGTTGTCGTGGCCATCACTGCCTCAATCACAACCTTTCTGGCCAAACAGCGGAGGTAAGAATGCTTCAGGAAGCTGGAGTAAATGCACCTATTCTGTCTCACTAAAGATGGGGTGTTCACATGCAGCCTTCTTTGCATCTTGTATATCCATTCAAGGACACAGCTATGGACCCGTGAGGGCCAGCAAACTATGGTCTCCAGCTGGTGTACTGCCAAGAGTGCCTTGTTTTCTCTGGGGGTCTGCTGCCATTCAGCTGGTTTGGACAAGACAATGGCACATGGGGACTGTGCAGGGGCCACGCAGCCTCCTGGGCTGTTCTTCTGGTCCTGTTTGTGCTCTGTGATTGCCAGATGGGAGCAGTAGCCAGGGCTGGGCTGCCCTTTGCCAAAGCTGATGCAGGGCCCTCAATGAGATCTGGGGGCCTCTTTCCTTTTTTGAGTGTTACATGCCCTTGTAGAGGGATGGGGTGCATGCTGCCACAGAGGAGGGTGCTGGGCTGGTGCAGCAACAGGGCTGGCACAGCCCATGGCCACAGAAAAAGTGCATAGGGCAGAGTTCTAGCCTGTAGGTGCAGGCCATGAGCCAGCCCATCTTAAGGGGAAAAAGCATTTCCAGCACCTGGTGCTTTTCCAGGAAGGAAAAAATTGGAACCTCTTTCCTTAGTGTGAGTATTGTGCACACAAGTCCTGAGGGCTGAGGCCCCACCTCCTGTGAGGTTCACAAGAAAGGCCATTAGATGGCTCTGACAGCGCAAGGCATTCTTGGATCCTCAGTCACTTGCTAGCTTGTGAGGCTGGGCAGGCGGTTTCAGCTGCTTGAATTGGATCTGGAGATGCCTTGCTTTGCATCTGTAATGTGTGCTTAACCCCAAAGCCTTTCTCTTTTCTCTTCCAGCTTGTGGAAGAAGATGGCTTGCATCCCAGACCCTGCTGCCTTTTTCAAACCTCTTTACCTGGTGCATAATGGAGATTTCAAGGTATAAATGGCTACACAAGCGAGTGGAACACATGACAAAGTTAAACTAAAGGGTCCATCATGCTATCCTGGGCAAGGGATTCTCATCAGGGCAGTGGGAGGGGGAATCTATCTCAATGGAATGCCAAATGGCTCCAGATATAAGGACCAGAGCTCTCCAGTGTCTATTCTGTGCCACAAAGGCATTTGTCATGTTTGTGCTGCTTATTCCTTGTAGGTGCTGTCTCAGTGGGCAAGCTGAGCTCATGTGTGATCTGTGAAGCCTGGGAACCTGAAGGGAGTGGACAAAGGGATACCAGGACAATAACTGGGATTTTTCCAAAGCTCCAGTCCCATGCTGCCATCAAGGCCATGGAGCAGACTTCAGTGTAGAGCCAGATCTCTCACTCCAGCCTCTGCAGTGACATGAGCTCAACATTAAGCCTTGTAGTTCTCTCTGAAGAGTCATTCATACAGATGATAGCTAGGTGTATCATCCTGGAAAGGTGGCTAGAGTTTTGGGGGCAATTAACTGCTGTGTGATAGTACAGTGCAGCTGCCTCACTATGAAGGAAGTGGCTTTGAGTAACTTTACCTAGCCCTCCCAAATTCTCTTCCCATTTAACACCAGTCAAATTTGCTCATCTAACAAAATGATTTGCGAAGATGGCAAAGTTTGCTGGAGTTCTCAGGGCACAAAAGTAAAAGACTATTGAGCATCCATAAATAATCATTGTATTAAGCTGAAGAGCAACTCACAATGCCATTATGATACTGTAAAATTGCTGGCATGTGAGTGCAGACATCACTGCCTCTTTCTGAACAAGTTCCTGTTGTTACAGCAGCACTGATTGGAGACACTTCAGTGTCTGCTTTTTGTTTCTGCTTTTTCTTAGACCCTCTGGGAGAGGGACACCAGCTGGGCCCTACTGATCTTCATGTACTTTCCCACTCCTGCATAGCTGATGTTTGCAATTAGGTTAAGCAAGTAGTCCTGGATGGGTGCTGTTCTAGCTGAAGCCTGCAGTGACTGTCTCCCTTCCTGCCTTCCTCTTTCAGCCCTATTATGTCTTCCCATATCTGCACCAGAAGGGTACTTGCATTCTCTTGCGAGGCAGGTGGCCCTGGTTTCTCTAAGGGAAAGGAACCAGGACCAGGTGGACTCAGTGTGGGAATTCCTGAGAGTCATGGGCTAGAGCTCACAGCAGAAGGGAAGGTACCCTGCATGCCGAGAGGGTGAAGCCATGGGGTTCTTTGTTCTGTGGAATTACATTCTCAGTAGTTTCTAGTTAGGCTGTTCAGTGCTGCTGGGAAGGGAATGAGTGTCAGTTGCTAAAGCTGAGTGAGTTTTTAATAAATTTGCAGATTAAAGCAGCAGTTGCCCGCACAGCCACAGAAAAACATGCACAGGCAGGGGGTGTCAAGAGGATGTGGTGACATCACTAACAGGTGAACAGACTCGTCATTTTTGGCTGGCAAGAAACCAATTGTTGTAGGGCTCATTCAGTTGCATCCTGCCTGCATCAAAGCAAGTGGCTAGGTTATGTGTGTGAATAATGATCAGCAAATTACAATAGTAATGCTCTGCAGACAACAGTCCTGGATTGAGTAGCAGTGAAAATGTTAGAAGAAAAGTTGAGACATGAGAAGGGAAAGCAGAAGAACATTGCTTATTCTTGTGTGTACATGGGTCTTTTGGTTCATGTTGGGTGGGAATTTGCAAAGAACTGTCAAGAGGGAATAGGAAATATTCTGCCTGCTTAATTCTAAGAAAGATTTCCTGCTGTTTCTTCAAATAGCCTTTTGCACCTGAGGTGCCTTTCTGTCCATTACAGCTTTAATTAGTTCTTTGTAGCTTAGGTTAAAAATAAATTAAAATAGTGGTGCTTCCTGCCATAATGAAGACTTTTCCATGCTCTGTGTCAGAGGGTAATAAGCTGTGTCAAGCTGTTCTCTTCCCAAATACTTTGCTCATGTCTAGTTACAGTGAGTGCAGTTTGGGACAGGAGTCTGATACAGTTAAGGCAATCTGAAGGCTGTGGCAACACCCAGCTCTCATGCAGCACTCTGTCAGAACCCTTCACAGTGTTTATGAAGCTCAGCATTGTTACCTATTTTATACACAGCAGAAAGCGGTGCACTTAGAAGAGCCTTGACACAGCTCAGCCATCAGGCAAGTGTCAGATGGAGCAGAACCAAATCTTGAATCTGTGCTGTGTCCACCCTCTGGACTGCGGAATCCTCTAGTAGGACTTACTGGCATTCACTAGTGGCACATGTCTAAAGTTTGCTGTGATCTGAGTGTCTGATTCAGTGACTTCTTCAAAAAGAACAAACTTTTACTCTGTTCTTAGATCAGAGAAACCAGAGGTGCCTTTATTCCCAGATGTGACTGAATGCAAGGGGCTTGTGATCTAGAGATAATGCATGGCACAGGGCAGAATGTAATACTAATGGTGATACAGAAGGGCAAGATTCAATGTGTGGCACTCCCTAATCATCTGAGTAAGTGTTATCTGCAGCAGGTGGTGGCTACAGCTCTTTGAAGTCCCCATTCCCTGCCTACCCCTGCTTCCTTCTCACTGTGATAGGAAAGGCTCATCTGGAGCATGGTTGCATACAGGAGATTGGGAGAAGCCTTGCCCTGACCCCCTTCCCAGGGAACTGAGGTGAGGGAAGTGACAGAGCAGGACTATGTGTGTGTTGGATGCAGATGCAGCACATAGAGCTAGAGGCTGACCATCCTTCCTGAGAGAAGTAGTGTCCAGGACAAGAGGGCAGGGGAGACTTGGTGGCTTTGGTTTGGACCTCTGGCTGATGCAGAAAGGAATGCTGCTATGGGCAGTGGTATTCTTTGCAGCACAGAGAACACTGCAAAGTCATGCAAACCTCTCAGAGCTAATTATTTTCAACTACTTGAGTCAGTTTGCCTGCAGCTGCCTGTGTCTGGTAATAACAGCATCTCATACCCTGCTATTTTGGAGGAGTCAGTGATTTTGGAGTTTGACTTTGCCTCTAAAAGCATAAGAACTTTGGTCATTTCTGTGGAACCTCAAACCTGATGATACTAACCTCTCTCTCTCCTTCCCCACCCCCCTGCCCCCGTATGTCCTTTTATGCAGAAGTGGGTTGGTGCATCCCATAAGAAAATGACCCTTGATTTATTTGAATGGGGAATAGTCCTTCCAGAAGTCCTAGAAGTTTACACCATGCGTCCTTCCAACAGCACCTCACGGGAAGAGCTGCATGAGCTGAGAAAAGATCTGCCTTGCAGGCCCTGTGTGTCTTGCCTGACTGCCCCAGGTCAGGATAGCCAGTCTCTGCTGTCTAGTGTGAACAGCAGCAGTGGGACTCAGGACCGGTCATATGGGCATTTGTCCATTGATACTGTGACTGTGGCTGATGAATTTACACCTTGTAACTGCCAGTGCAACTGTAACCGTGTGTACAGGCGACATGAGCATACCATCAAGGAAGATGATAGTGCTGGAGAAACTGGTTACCCCAAGGTTAACGTTGATGATGAAGATGGAAAGATATCCAGTGACTTGCATCTGGCTGACCTGAGCACGCAGGACAAAATACTTGCTTCAGGCTCTGTGTCCACAGACCACCTGAGGAGTACAAGTGTCCCAGCCCACCAGCAAGTAGAAAGGGCTCTAGAAGGAGGGATGGGGAGCATCCTAGAAGCCCTTTGCTTGCAGCCTAATCAGTGGGAGTTGGAAAATCCAGGTTCTCTACCTTCTCCTGATGGTGAAAGTGTTTCCTACAGTGAAGGCTCCTATGACTTCTTCCCTCACATTGCAAGGCCTGGTGATAGTTACCCTATGATCTGCGTAGACTTGGACACTATCGACAGTGGCTTTGTGGACTCAGACTGTGGGAGTCCAGTTGACTGTGAATTTGAGCAAAACAGTCAGACCAACTGTGGGTCCATCCCTCTTGAGCGGGAGGGGGAGGACTTTCCACGGAGCTATGTCAAGCAGTGGGTCTCCTGTCGTTCTGATGGCCCTGTCAATGGGACACAGACAAACTAAGGACCTAATGTTGCCTTGCAGAGTGTAGGGCCTTTTCCATACAGTGCCAGGAGCAAAGCCTTAGCAAAATTCAGAAGAGAAACAAAGTATACTTTGCGTAAGCTCTATTGCACAAAACTGAAAACTGTTAGGTCTGTAGAAATATATGCCTATTTCTATTGCCACTTATCTTGTTCATGTGTCAAACTGGATATGATTGATTTTTCTTTTTTTTTTTAAGAATCCTAGGTCAAACCCCCTTATCATGGCAGAAAAAGCAACTGTACCCTTTAGCTTATGCAGATGTGTAAATTTTTTTGAAAGTAACCTTATGAAGAGTACAAAACTTTAAATTATTTTCCCCGGTATTCTCACATGATTTGAGAGTTTGGATGTACATGGAATCTTGAAAGCATAACCCATGGCAAGTGTGTTTGTTACATTAAAGTTCCCCTACCCTTTCCAAACAACACAGATGGTGTTATTGTTCCTACTAATATTTTTGGCTCTTTAAACCCAGCTGTAATAGTTTGTTAATTTTGGAGGGTCCCAGCCCTGTCCATGGGGCATGATCAAAAACAATTCTCATATGATCATCACAGAACTGTGTGTCCAAGAGACCAAACACAACTAAGGTTTCAGAAAGACTTTGCCTTTCCAGGTGGAGTCTGCAAATGAAAAGTCTTCAAAACACACAATTCCAGAGAAACACTTGCTACCAGGGCTTTCTACTGAATCAGCATTTCTCCCAGCATTTTCCAAGCACATTAACTGAAACATTGAGCAGCTTTTAGAACTATGCAGAAATTTCAGAAATGTCCTGCCTGGATGTGCCTGCAACTCCATCTTCTGCTTTGGACCTGGTCTGCTGCAGTTAACAGGTCAGTAGCACAAAGTCTGAGCAATTTCTGCTAGCGAATAAAGACAACTATGAAACTGCTATTTACACTGTAACTGTGAATATGTTTCCATCTGACATCTCTGTATCTCTGTTTTTTTTAGGATAATTGTCTTAAGTTACTGTAATACTGATATTGAATGTGGAGACCTACATCTTGTGTAGGCATAGTGCTACTAACCCCTGGGCTGCTTGGCTCCAGAAGATCTTATAATGAGAGAACCTTTATGGTGTATGTTTCCAGTGTGGTAATAATCTGTTGTTGCTGTGATACCAATAAACTCTCTTCCCTCTGCCCCATCTCTTACCCAAGACTTTAGCCAACCCCACAGCCCCCTAAACAAGAGGGAGCACTATAATGAAGAGAAGCTGTTTCTTTCACGGGTGAGTGCTGGGAGAGTTTTTTCTATGCATCCACATCCCTGGTTTGACTGTTCAGAACAGCCAAGGTCTCTACTATGTTGCTTTTGAACCTACAGGGCTTAGCTCTGCCCATGTTGTTATTACCCCCTCAATATACCCCTAACTCGACGGCTTCCTGGGCACTGCTCCAAGATACCACTTTTTTTTGGTTCCTTCCCTTCTTATTTTCCATTTTGCTTGTCATTTTCTGTGATAAGTCGTGGGAGGTATTGTCTCTGTGTGCTTATGCACCCTCCCTGCTGTGCTGCAAGTACCCTGCATGCCCTCCATGAGGCAGCAGAGGATCGAGCTCGCTCCACCACCTTGTTGAGCTGAGCCCGCCCCGCACTGGGCTACAAGGTCTGCTTGTATGGTGCTTATGTCTATGCGAATGTGTACTGGGCAGAAGCATCGCCGATGGCCTGTAACACAGTCTTCTGCAGCTTCGTCCTGCAGCTATTTGACCTTCAGAAACTACATTGTGGAAACTGGCCCCAGGCTGCTTAAGGGAGGAGGGGAAACTTGCCTATCTTTCTAGGGCCCTTTCGCATCTCGGTTTATCACGCTTGTTTCTGTTAGCATCGTTGGCCCCAGAACTGCTGAAGGAGCTGTTTCTGTTGCTGTTATGCTATCTAGCTGCACATCTGGAGAAGGTGGTGGTTTGGTGATGTGTTGGGCTGGAAGTTGCCTCTGGTCACCCTAGGAGGCAGACTTCATGGGCAGAGAAGAGCTTGCTTTGATATGCAGCATAAGGTTATTAAAATAAGGGAGACTGTTCCCTTTGAAGTAAGCTGTAACAACTAAGCTTTTGGCCAATGAGTTGTTGACACTGTGGATGTAGAGGGTTTTGAGGTGGGTTTGGGTTTTTTTTTCTGTGGCTCCTAGCAGCAAACTGCAAATGTCCCTGACCTAGCAATATCTAATTTGGAAAAACTGTGTTTCCCCAGGAATGCCAGGGCCATTGTTAGAATTGCAAGTCCATGTTTTGTTAGTTTTTGGGAGGCCTCCCCTGCTCTCAAACAAGCTGCCTGTAAAAGGTCTCACTCCACCCTTCTGTGACCTCAGTAACCCACAGTGGCAGATTCCTGAACAGCAGGGTGAAGCACAGGAAAGAGTTACGATAATAGTGTGGTAAAGGCATTTGACATTTAAGTGCTTGGCCAAGCAGGCCTGCTTAAAAGAATAGAGTTTGCATAGGCTGCTTAAGCCCTTTACTGCAGGGGAATCTGCTTAGCCACTCCTGCCAAGCTTAGGTAACCGGGTGATCTAACCTTAGCCTACCTTGCAAAGGTGAGGTTAGTCATGCGCTGAGCAGTGAGATGAGGTAGTAAGAAGATGCCAGCAACACCACCCATGTAGACAAAGCCCTTAGATGGCTGTGGTCTGCTGCACTTTGCACAGCATTCACAACCATCAGGGGCATGATAGCAGAATTAAGATGTTGCACTGACCAGAACAGTGTCCCTTTACTGGGTGACTTGATAAGCAGAGAAGGGAGGTCAAATCTCACAGATTCTTGAGTGACAGTATGCTTGGCATACAGAAGTGGTCCTGGACTATAGTACTGACTATCTGCTCTGATAGACTAGCAATGTATTTACTAGCCAAGCATAGAACCAGGTAGACACAGAAATCCCAGTTTATCTGAGTCTATCTGAGGCTACCTCAGGCTCAAAAATGTGCATTACTGCAGAAGCCAAGGACTGCAGCACAGATAGAGCAAGTGCTGCATGTCCCTGTAGCTTCCACTGTAATGTGATGCTTCTCCTATTTACTACATTTGCCTCTATAGTGATCCAAAACCAGAGGAGATAGCAAAACATATGCATTTGGTACTGGGTTCACAGTAGGCAAGCAGTGGATGTCTATCCAAATGGAGCACTTTGAACAAAACCAACCAAACAAAAAAGAACTTCAAGGTAGATGCAACTTGAAACAAATCACCTGGTGAGAAACACTGTTCACCTGATAAAAGCTAATTGTGGGACAGGTGTAAATGGGTCCTAGAAAACATAAAACAAGGGTCTGAGGGGCCTTTAGAGCAGGAGTTCAGTTAGTGGTCTTTGGGCTGAGTGGCACTTGGGATATGGGGGAAGTATGAAAAAAGGCAACTAGTAGAGATGTGTGATGTTCTTGTCAGAAATGCTGCTCTGTATTGTGGAATAGTAATAGGGAAGGAAACTGGGAAAAGAAGTTTGTGCTTTGCTGTTTGAGCCAAACTGCTGCTGCACTCCTGTACCGATCTTTCTGTTTGGCTATGTAGGCAGAATATGGTAAAAGCTGTGGGTCTTACATGGCTGTAGCATCTTTATGGTGACCTGCAGCAGTAGGCTGGGAAGATGCAGGGGTACAATTTGTCTCTACAGGAGACAAGATGTCTTCTGCTGCAGCAGGTGAACTCCAGGCATCTGGACAGTTCTGAGGCAGCGGGTGTTACTTGCTTAAATGACATGCTGAAGGCTGCTTGCATTTTAGGGGCTTTCTGTTTCTGCTCCTGTTCAGGATTGTTGTAACTGTAAAAAGCGTAATATACATTTAGATGGGTAACCATGGGGCCTCTTGGGAGTTGGCAGAGCCTTATTGGATGGGGAAGGCCCAAAAGCAGGTATTGAGAGAAGCACCATAACTCAACCTGTAGTACCCGTTTGGAAACGTCTGTCTCCATTTCTGCATGGCCCCTGCCTTCCTGTCTCTTGGCCCCTAAAGCTAATACTGGCAGACTGTTATTCAGTCTGTGCTTTGCCTGCTTCTCTCTTCCCCTTCTCTGGCACTAGACCCATGTCCGTGACTGACTTGATGGATCCTGGCTGTAACACTACCACTGCAGCATTGCAGCTGGGTATGGAAAGATCCGTTCCTTATACACTCTAGGATTTGGACATGGAAGCACTGCAATGCTTGTTTGCCTTTGCTTCCAGAGTTGCCCCTTTGAGTACAGTGCAGCAAGACGCTATGGAAGAAGTACAGGACAGGGCAGCTCAGGGATGCCTCAGGCATCTGAGCACAGTTGGGCAGAGGCCTTGGATGGAAGCAGTCTCATCTCACATCTAGACAGGGCTAAAAAACAGCTTTAGGTCACTTAGAGAGCTCTTCTGTTGGCCTTTTTTTATACAAGTGTTGCAAGAAGGTACTTTTATATTCAGCAAATTACTTGGCCTTTTAAATGTTAACCCTTTAACAGAAATTCCTCGGTTTCTCCATCACTAATGAGTAAGTGCAGATGCAGCTACTTTACCTCAATCTGATAATCTGAGCAGTTTTTTATTGGTTCTTGAGATTATCTTTAAAATCAGGCACAGTAAGCTCTGCTTTATTATGCCACTGCTGCTACTGCCTGATCATCAAACCACACAGCCTAAACTATCAAGGGACAGAAGCAGAACGAAAAGTGAAGTTTCCTTTGAGCTGGTAAGACAGTTTAACATATTTATGTGCTATGCCTGCCAGTAAACAATGATAGGATACATCTACTGAGCCAAGATATTGAAAAATAATTTTTTTTTTACTTAAATGTGGAATTCTATGCTGTTTCTTGTATTAGGAACCCAGAACAAGAAAATCACCAGAAGGGTCTTTGCACTTCTGTTCTGCTAGCTTGCTGAGCACAAAACGACACTATTGTGTTAAGTCTGATATGGATTGTGCTAGAAAGACACACCATCTTGAACAAATGATTTTTGGGTACTCTTCTCTGATTGAAACAGGTGAATGTAAATGAATCCAGCCAAAATAGCCCTTAATATTTGGGACTTTGCAGACAAAAATCTGCTTTTTTAAATGTATGTATATATATGTGTGTGTATGAATATTGCTTTATTCCAATAGTCATCCCTTGTAGCAGCTTTTTTTCAGCCTCTGGGATCCAAGTCTGTCAAATCTAAAAGTACATAGCTGTTCATTAGCATCAAATTGTGGAAAAATGGCTCTCCAAAGATGAAGAGAGAAAAAGACTGGTTATATGGGGTTCTCTCTGATAATCTGTGCAGATGAGGAAATCCTACTACTACTTATTCTCCAGCAGTTCACATGCTGATCGTGTGAGTCTACTATGTGCACTTGACATGTTTCTGTCAGACATGTGCTTAGAGGACTAGGTATTCAGAGGTAGATAATCTATCATTAATTTTTCTTAAAGGACCTACAAAATATTTTCTTGTAGGCAGGGATGATTGAAGGAGTGCCCACAATAAACAACCACACTTAGTAGCACAATGGATCACTCTGGAGAATGTGCACTTGCGGCTAACCTTAACGGATGGAGGGATGTGCATGTTGGTACAGACACACTATTGCTGTCACTGGTTTACTTCATAGGTGTGAGTCAGTGTCCTGCCTTTCTTTAGTGCATTTTGGTGCTGCCTCTGGAAGAGGTTGAAGCAAAGGAAGGGATTATGGCCAAGGGAGGGCAGGTCATCTATTGACTAATGGCTAAGATGTAAGGAGTGGAAACAGGGTGTTCAAGGCTTCAGGTCTGCTGTGCCTGCTCCCACTGTGCACCACTTGTATCTTGCTATGGGACGGAGAGTGAGCAGACCATGTTTTGGAAAAAAATCAGAGCCTGAAGCTTCTGACTTCCTCTGAGATTTAGGTGAGCATAGCAGACCATATGAGTGAGCTGCAAGAAGAAAAATTGCACTGACAAAACAATCTATATAAAAGTTGATGGCAGAGGTGGAATAGAACCTAGGAGTCCTGGCTGTCTGCTGTGGGCTGGCATATAATATCACTACATGTATCAAAGGGTACTCAAGCATGTTGAAGAATCTTATGCACACATCTCCACATGAAATTGTTGCTTGTGCTCTTGTATGACACCTCAATTTCATGTTTTATCAGGCCTTTGTGAAGCTGATCTTGTCTGTCTTGTAGTCATCCAAAGGTCCTTTTTTGTGTCTGTCACTGAACCCATTACATTTCTCTACACAATTTTTCTATCTCCTTTTCTCTATCACATCAAACATATCTTCTTGTCCCCACTTTCAAAGTCACTGACAGCCTTTCCTTGTCCTCTTGCCATCTCTCACTTCTTTATCAAGAAGTCAACTCTCTCTATGCTTCCACTTCCCACTAGATCATCAAATCAACTCCTCCTAACCTTCCTCCATGCTGCTGCTTACATACTAAAGGTGCTGCCTACAATTGTCTTGAAGAATGAGGTTGAGGTAGCTCAAGTCTCTTCTTAAAGCTCTGCTTTGCCAAGTTGCTAAAACCCAGACGATATCTAGGCTACTCACATGCTGAGACTGTGCTGACACCTTCTTGTATTACTTTGTGTCTCAGTGGTATCTACCAAATAATTTATTTTACCCTATAAATTCTTAAAAGCAAAGGCCACCTTTATCATGTGTTCTACTGGACCCCGAATGTGGGGGTTAGCCAGAACTTTGAATATGGATTTCTGGTAATACAAACAGATACAGCAATAACAGTCGATCACTTGTCTTTCTGTTGATAAGCATTTGAGAGCATTTGGAAAACCTGTGTTGTACAAATTCTTGTTAAAATGACTTGAAATGACTTTTGGGACATGGAGGCAGCTGATGGAACCACAGGAGGGGAGGGGAAGGGCAAGGGCATGGCTGTAAGGCCTCATTTCCTTAAGCAGATAACAGACAGAAGAACTCTGCCCTGGAAACATACAGAAAGGATGGAAACACCATTGCAACCTGCTTGAGACCACCTGGGAACTTGATGTCACCAATCCGTTTCTGGTGCTGAACCAACACCTGGATTGGTGGCAGCATACCTGGTGTATCAGTTCAGGGCCTTCTCTCAGACATGTGGTCTCTTTCTTTCCTGCAGAGTGAAGGTGGTTCTTCTCCCTTCCTCTGACACCTCCCACACCTACAGTTTTCACAGGGCTTTTCTGCCTTCACCCACAACTCAGAAATGTTGCAGAAACTGGGTGTTAGAACAACAACAAAAAAGCATCAAGCAGCCTGGCTAGTGATTTGATTTGTCTTCCAGTCCCCCAGCTGCTGTAATAGTGCCTTTGCTGCTAGCACTGGATATAGGGCATGCCAATGAGATGTTGCCTTGCAATGGTGCTGGCACCTTATTGGTTTCTGCTTGTTTCCTGGCTTGGTAATCAGCTTCTTGCTTTCCTCCTCCTGCAGAAAGAACAGGCACTGTTCAGAGATTATGGTCACTGGGAAAATGATGAATGCCTGCCATGTCACCAAGAAGCCCTTCACCCATCCATTCTCACTGAAATTGAAAAGTGCTTTTGCACTTGCCTCATTTTTGTCCCATTCTGTGGCTGTCTGCTGTCCAGCACCAAGAGGAGCTGAGGTCTGAATTGACCATGTCCATTTTCACAGAATCATAGAATTGTTTAGGTTGGAAAAGACCTTTAAGGTCGAGTCCAACCATCAACCCAACACCACCGTGCCCACTAAACCATGTCCCAAAGCGCCACATCTACAAGTTTTTTTGAACACCTCCAGGGATGGTGGCTCCATCACTTCCCTAGGTAGCCTGTTCCAATGCCTGACAACCCTTTCAGTAAAGAATTTTTTTTCTAATAGGCAATCTAAATTTTGCTACATGGCCTATCAGAACCTTCATATTGACCTACATAAGAGGAAGAGAATTTCACCAAAGCAGTTATTTTCTTCTGGGACTTGCTAAGACAGTTCATCTGTGGTCAGGCTGGGCTATCATCAGCTCAACCTGCCTTAGGGTAATGTCGCAACTCTTTTCCCACAGCTGAGTGACTTGAACCAGGTGGGAAGCACAGTGAGTATGAAAGATGAGAAAAGGCATCGGAGCATCTCTAGGATTCTAGCAAAGTTAGCAGCTATTTTCTTGCAAGGCCAAACTTATTGCAAGCATCAGCAGACATTACTCAAATGACCTCATTAATATGTCTCTATGCTTGCACTTAGCATTTCCCCTGAACACTACAAAATGTACAATTATTTCCTTTCTTTATAAGTGGGAAGTGTCTGGCAGTTACTGAGAAGTGATAGGACCTGTTTGTGAACCAGGTTTTTAGGATGTGGTACTATAGGTTTACCTTTGCAAGGTTGAGGACTGCCGATGTTAAGAGGAGAACACTACTGTGGTCACTTTAGGATGGACAATTATAACTAAGTCCTGCACCAATTTCATGACTTCCATCTGAGCTAAGGATTTTTTATTATTATTTTTTTAAGGTACCTAACCAAGATTTATAGTCTACAAGTCTTGGATCATATGTTTAGGCAAAAGGTTTCAGCAATAAAGATAGTTCCCCTTTGTACAAATTCTGCACTTTGTTTCTGTCTAATTGTATCTACCTTCAGTGCCCAACTACTGGATTCTTTCCATCTTTCTCTAGTAGATTTTAAAAAACCCAAAACAAAACAGACTTTTTTCCTACCTGAAATAATCTTCCCATGTAAGATACTTATGGCTGGTGTGAAGTTACTACTTAGCCTTTCCTTTGGTTAAGTTAAAGAGATTTAGTTGGTCTTTAGTTGCTCATTTCTGAGGAAAGTTATCCAGGATTAAATCATTCTTATAGCCCTTTTCAGAACTATTTTCATCTTTCCAGCAACTGTTGTTTGAAGCGTGGATCCCAACAGGGGAAATGAACTAATAATGGTGTTATGAATGCTACATGTAGCTGCAATAACACTTCTTTTAACTGATATGGATCCACAGTCTGTGCGTTAGCTCCTCTAATTGCATTAATGTACAGCAGACTCTCATTCAGCTGGTTATGTGCTATTTCCCCAAATCATTTTCTGATAAGCCTTTCAGAACTCAGTTTTCCACAGCCTACTTATGACTAACATTCATGGCTTCTAACACACAAATTTGCATTTAAACATGCTGTATTTGTTTCCAGGTGAGCTGGAGAGCCAGGAAATGTCTGTCATGTTTCAAACATTGCAGAACTGGACAAAGAACTTCCTGCAGTGGGGGGGTGGAGTTTCTCAAATTATTATGTGGAAATATTCTGGAAATATATCTTGTCCTATGTTTGTTTGTTTCTGTGCCTGAACAAGTTCTTGTAAGCACATGTATAATTCTACTTAATGCAGCTCTCTCTATTTCATATTTAGTCAGTCTTACTGTGTTTATCACAGGGATCGTATGCAACCCTGATTAGAATGATAAGCAGGAGAGACTTCATGCCTCCCAGCCTCCCTCAGCTAAAGTCAGCTAATGGTGACACTTCCTCTCAACCCCCACTCTGAAGAAGGTCTGCAGCAAAACAGGATATTTACAAAAAAACCCATAAATGAAGAGGTGGTGAAGTGGAACCCAGAAAGATTCCTTTTCTCTTTATCAGTTTTTGAAACATTGTAATTATTTTACTATTTAATTCAGAAAAGGGACACCATAAGCAGGCATAATTATAGGAAAGCTGTTGATATGTGGATGCTGCTGTCTTGCTTTGTGAAATCTGGGACTGGAAGGATACACTTGGGCATGGAGTCCAGCTCCTGCTACTGTTGATTACATCAGATCATGTAATCCCTTCAGTAAAACAATCCTAATAATTGAAATACCACAATCCTTGCTAAGCGTAGGCTCTTTCTCACTGACTCCTATTCAAGACTACTTCAGACCCTTTGTTGGTTAGAAACCACAATCTTATTCTATAGCCAGGCTATACTCATTTGGTCTTGTGCTAATGTTGTACTTAGTGGTTCTCCTATCCTGACACTTCTCCCTCCCTTTTCCCCAGCTTCTTCTGAAAGAGGGATCATAACCCCTGGCAAATTTTGTTTGTTTTTTTTTTTTCTTTTTTGCAATAACTAAGCCAAGCTCTTTCAAGACAGATCATTCTCACAGTCTCTCATTACCCCAGTCCTAGAGCTCGGTTCTGTGTCCATGCTTGTCAAGCAGTGCAAACAGTGTTCCTCCAACATTTTTTGAGTTTTTCAAGTAACTGTTTTTTTCTATATTTATTAGTGGTCTCTGTCTACAAACTCGCTGCATCTTTTCTGAGTTCCAGGCTGAGTCATGGGCTCCTTAGAGCAGCACACTACCTGCAGAGGTGCTGGGCTCGTTTGCTGGGTTAAGGTAATGGCAAATATTGCAAACTGAAAGCGTCTTTAAAAAACACTGTACATTGCTGAGTAGATCAGGTCAGGATTCTTCATATTAAACTTTGTTTGCTGGAAAATCATAAAATCAGAGAATTTTAATGAAAATATCATTTAAAATGAAAACTTCATCAGGAAAGACTTCACAGAATGGAATTTCTGGTTAAAAAGAAAGAGGAGTCCAGCATAACCTTGTAGAGAGATAGTGTTCCATATTGCAGAAGATACACTTCAAATATCCTTACACCATCCTTCAGTAAATTAAGTAACGACTAGGCCCTAAGCATTCTATATCCTAAATGAGTGCTTTGACCAGGAGCGTATCAGTTATTCCCTCTGTTTCTGTCTTTTGGAGGTTGGTTTTTTTGGTTTGGTTTTGTTGTTTTTTTTTTTTTTTTTTTTTTTTTACAGCAAGGAAATACTTATGAGAAGGAAATATGACCCCAAGATTCCCACACTGCAGATGAGCAACTAGGTTATCTGCCTGGAATTTTAGCTTTTTGTGTTTGTGTGTCTGAGAGAGAGAGAAAATTATGTTAGGTCTTTATTTTGTTCAGATACGAAATGGGTGAATTTCTAAAACAAAAAATCTGTAGGCTAGAATGGTTTTTGTTCCTGACCTCACACCCTTTCGCACTAGCTCAGGACAAGTCCAAGTGGCTTGAAGAAAGGCTCCCTCAAAAGTTTTGTGACACCAGCAGGACAAGCAAGTGTTCTTCTAATGAAGAGAAAAGGCAGGTGCAGAAGACCAGTTACTCAACTCCCTCAAGATAAAAAAGAACCATCATTAAAGGCAGGCAGCAGTGTTTGTGGTGTAGGTGGCTTTCAGCAGGTGACTACTGGTGGTGGACAAGCTCATGACAGAAAAAACTATTGAAGCCTTGAATATGCAGAAGTTTTGTCTGGTCTGGGAGGCCCCTGAGCTGCAAGTATCTGGAGGCTGAGAATGTTCTCAGAGAAGAATATCTATGCTTCCTCTATTGCTACGTTTTTCTCTAAGCATCTGGTTTTGGTTACAGTAAGAAACATGATATGGGGAAATATGAACATTTGTTCCAACCCACTGAGGCTCTCTACTGCTCTTAAAATGTCATAAATCAGATGCCAAAAAATGCAGGAAGAAGGAAAGATAGAACCCCCCCCCCCCGCCCCACCCCTGATAAAATCGCAGGAATTAGATTTCCTTCAGGCAGCTGGTGCTTTAGATTCCTGTGCAAAGTACTATTTTCTGCCATGAGAAGAAGAGTTCCTATAGAAGAAATAATATAGCTGAGCTGGTGCCCTGTCTGACAGAGTCAAGGTCAGCTTATGTCAGGGCTGGCAGAAGCATGTAGCTAAAGCTTCAACCTGCTGATACAAATACTGACAAAACTGCTTCTAACAATTGTTCTGTTTTAGATACTGTCTGGAATGGGAGGAGATGTGTGGCAGCTGGGCCTCCAGCTGTGCATTACTGCTGTGCTGCTCTTTGGTGGAGGAAGAGGGAAAGGTAAGAGGAGATCTGGAACAGGTCCAATGTGGGAAGAGAGGCACATGAATGTGCTCATTTTTCATTCACAGACCCTAAAGTATGCAATGCAAGATCTTGTCACTGCCCTTTCCTAGTAACCAGGACAGCTGGCTGGCAATGCCAGGCCTAGGGAACTGGGCACATACTGGACGAGCTGGGCAGCAGAAAAAACGTAGCCACTGCCCAAGGTCCCTGCCCTTATATCTTACACTCATCTCATGCAGTGAAGTGCAGTACAAGAGAGGAAGAATGTCACGAGGAAGGATAGATGAGGTGTCAGTAAAGAAAGCACTAGCACGCAATGCATTTGATATACCGAGCAAGGCTTCATCGGGTGATACATGAATGCAGCTCTGGTCTCCTTCCTCTGCAGAGCTCCCTGGCAGCCTGAGCTGCCTGAATAACTACGTGACTACTGTGAGCTGCACGTGGGCAATGGAGGAGCCCGTAGGCAACGGACCTTTCCACTTGCATTTCACCAAGTAAGAGATGCACACCAAGAGCTGTCTGTGGCAGCCCTGGCCCTGGCATGGGCAGGAGAGCGCAGAGGAGCAGAGATGGGGCCTGGCTGTGGGCTTTGTCATCCTCTGCAGCAGAGACCTGTGGCACAGCTAGCTCTGCCACCTCATCGCCCCATAGAGGGAATGCCTCAGAAGCTGCTCCCTCTGCACCCTTTTGTGGGCCCACAGCCTTGGGGGTGCAGCAGAGGTCCAGCACACATGACTGTGTGATCTCATGCTGGCTCAGGGCAGTCTGTCTATCTGTCCAGTGTCCCCTTCAGGCAGGGGCCTCTCAGCACAGAGAGCCTTCCCATCCCTGCCTCCACTCCCCATGATGTGGGGACTTCCAGAGCCCATCCCACAGGAAGCTGCCTAATCAATTTCTAACCACTTCTTGTCTTGTTGCCTAGAAATTAAACCCTAGTGGTTTAATCTAAATTAGTTAATATATATACACACGCACAAAAGGATTTTGAAAGTCCGGTGAGATATAAGGTTTAATAACAGGTTTAGAGTATTATGTGAATAATTTTTCCTCTAAGAGAAGAAATCGGGTGAATAGTTTGCTAGGTGATAGGATAATGAGCATTGTGATATGCTAACTTGAGATGAATGTGTTTTAGATTATGTAATAATGTTGTCTTGACTACCAATAATTATTACACGAGGGTAAGCCATGCTGACATTAGATGCTTCATATGTTCTGGTAAGGTTAAGTCAAAAATAGCCTAACTCTTAATGACATTGGATTTTACATCTATGAAAAAATGCCAAGCTGATAAACTGTGGTATCCCAGTTTATTGTGGGTTCACATGCAACATGAAATACTTGCTAATAAATGGCTACATTAGATAATTTAGTAATAGAAGACTGTTCTTTGGAGCTATTTCCCCAAGATGATGTTCTCTGTCATTTGTCCTGTTACGCTGTGCTGAAGCTTGTGACTATTAAAAAAAAACCAAACACAAACAAACAACAAACCAACCTCTGACATGTTTTGCTGTCAGTACTGGTTTGTTCGTAGCAAAAGAGGCTTTAATGTACAACTTGTTAGCTCTGTGCTGTGCATTTGTAACTAACTGTCCACCCACTCCTACCCCCCTACACCAGCTGCTTTCCTGGCAGCAACACACGGCAGCGCTTTCACTTTCAGAGGGAGCAAGGGGCAGTTCCTGGGAGGTTTGGTGGTCTCAGCAGTGAGGTTATGAAAGGTGTCTCCCTCCTCCCTCTTCAACCCTGCTGCCCAGCCAGCTTCAGCATTGCTTCCTCTGCTGTCTGCACTAAAGAGGTTCATGTTCTTCCAGAATGCGGTGCTGTGCTAAGCTGCTACCCATCTTTCATAAACTGAAAAGCACTTAATCATGTGACTTAAAAGAAACTTTCAGCCCTTTTATTCTTCCAGCCTCTGGTCAAAGGGCCACAATGCCAGCTGCAAACTGACTGCCACAGAGAGCATGCAGAATCAGTACCACTGCACAATCCATTTAGCCAGCCAGATCTTGGAAACAGATGGTTATAGAGTCTCCCTCCAAGGCAACTTCTTTGGACGTAATCACACGTACATTACCTTTCCAGAGTACAATCCCCGCAAGCACAGTAAGTATGAACCAGGGCAGCTCAGAGCTGAGGCTCTGCCTAGCAGCTTTGGGGTAGGTCTGATATGCTCTCTAACAAAGGGTTACTCACTCTCAAAGACAGCGAGGGAAAATAATGGAAACAAGCCCCACTGCCCATCCCTGGAGAGTGCACTATGTGGACTTCATCAATAAGGATGCAGTCCCAGTGTCTCTCCATTCTGACTTTTCCAGGACTTCAGAGGGCTGGCTCTGGAGCACCTTTCAAGTATACTTTTCATCTGCATCATGTTTTCTTGTGCCGTGGATAATGTACAACTGGATTGCCTCTATTGTTGGTTTTTTTCCTAAGAAATAAAGTCATGAGGAATCAAAGTCATGGATCTAATTCAATGTCCCATGGCCTGGTACTTCAGAGAAATGCTCTAGTATCTGAAATCTCAGAGACTGTCTATATTAGTGGTATGTTGGAAAAGCAGACCATGACATCTGGAGTGGTTCTTTGCTTGCAGGACTATCCCTGGGTCTATTTGAGTTATCATTAATTTATGTCAGTTCTGTAGCTGTTCTGACCTACCCCGTAAGCTAATTTGGTCTACTGCTGGTCTTGGTATCACTCTTTAGACCCAGCTTTATCTTCAAAGACTTCAGTCAGCCTAGTATCATGCATCTCCTTCTGTAGTGTTCATGTCCCAAATATTGTGAAAAAACCTACCTCTCTGTTTGCAGTAAAACTTGATCCACCTTTGAACGTCCAGAGCAACGCCACTGCCAGCAAGTGTCAGATATGGTGGAGTGTGCCTTGGTATCTCGTTGACATTCTTCAGTATGAGTTGCAGTATAAGGAGTACAGCATGTCCTGGGAGGTAACTGGATGAGGCACACACTGATACTGCCTTGCTCTTTGGGTGCAGTGGCCTTGCCACTCAGATCAGGGCCTTCTGGGAGCTGGCTGTTTTAAGCTGGCCTTCCTGTTTTCCCACATCAAGGCTGAAAGATTTTATATAAAACATCAATACTGAAGATTGCTCAATCTTCTTCTCCTGAACCCTGCATTCAGAAGTCATCCATCGTCATGTAGGCCCTCTTCTTGCATCC
Source organism: Aquila chrysaetos chrysaetos (assembly GCF_900496995.4). Lineage (NCBI taxonomy): Eukaryota > Metazoa > Chordata > Aves > Accipitriformes > Accipitridae > Aquila > Aquila chrysaetos. The sequence goes on along the minus strand of NC_044028.1, from coordinate 233,337 downwards.
AAGAAAAGAGGATTTGGAAAAGAAAAGCGGGGCTGGGGTGTGTGTGTGGGGACAGGAGTATTTAAAAGATCATCCCTTTGCCTGGCCTTGTTAAGAGAAATTCTTTGTAATATTTTGCAGATCGCATTGAACAAGACACCACCCAGTTCACTGCCACAGATAGAAATTGAAGCCACAGAGCTTCGCAGTGGCATTGCTTACATTGCACGAGTTCGCTGCAAAATTTCTGAAAATGAAGATTCGTACCATAGTCAGTGGAGTGAGTGGAGCAAGACAACAGTGTTTCAAAGAGCAGGTACAAAGATTGTTATTTTTACCTTAATTAATGTCTTTTCACGTCCATGGTCCAAAAAAGGGAAGATACCTGGTAAAATGAAGCTTTTCAAATCAGAACTAGCTTCCTTCAAGTTTTCATAGTCAAATCACTTTCCTTGAGGTCTTTAGCAGCCTGTTTCATTTGCATTGCTCGGTCTTTGATTATTTTTGTGCTGATTCTTTTCCTAGGTGTACCAAAACTGTCTGAAAAGATCATAAATACCAAAACTATGCAGTTCTTTTTCATTCCTCTGAGTTTTGGCACGCTACTCTATTTATGTTGGAACTGCAAGCTTTCTTCAAGGTATGTTATAGTTTTTCATTAAGTTCCCCTTGATCTTTATAGCCTGAAGAGGGTAAATCAAGTGTCCTTATATCCCTTTTGCTTCCTGTTTCTGCTGCACAGATTCAACAGTCTTCAAAAGCTCTTTTGACAGTCTTGGGACATGCCGTTCCTTGGCTGATGATAGTTAATGACCCACTACATGATCCTTAAGGAGACCAAGTGCTTTTGTAGCACCCAAACTCAGCTAAAGCTCAATGTTGAGGGTGTCTTGGAGTTAAAGAAATTTAAACCAATGGAAATTTTTTGTTAAGTTCCATGTAGATAAATCAAAAGTGCAAGCACACAGCAATCCGTAAAGCTGGTTAAACTGATGTCAATTTGAAGCTACTTGTGACGTACCTGGCAGTAGTCAGTATATAAAATACCAATACAGGCAAACTACACTGACTCAGATTCAGTGTTTCTTAGGTTCTGGGACCAAGTTGTCCAGAGAAAAAAGTGTTTCTAGAACCTTGGTTCAACCATCCTCTGCAATTTTTTATGCTGGCAGAGCAAAGGTAAATCTCCTACCTCTTCCTTTTCTGCCTTGACATATATTATTTTGCTCCATATACATATCACTCTTAGAGAAACAGAATACATGATAAAATATTTTTACAGGATAGACTCGATAACAAAGGGACTAGGATGTCTGGCAGAATTTCTCTGTCTAAATGTACTGAAACTAGAACTCTCTAAAACATTTCCAGAAACAGTGGTTTAGCTCAAATAAGTTGCTAAACAAATGTAGAAATAGCTCAGTGCATATAATGAGTAATAGACTAGTACTGAGTTTACAGCATATAGCATTCCTCAGAAACTTTTAAGACTACACTTCAGGCTAGAAACTTTAAATGCATGCACAGGAGGCAGACAAACAATTGCATGAGATGTCAGAAACCATGTGAAATGGGCTTCTCGTGCAATCTTTCTAGCGTAAGTGTGGGGCTTTCATCTAATCAGTGTGCTGTATCATCAAGACAGAATACAGAAAAAATTGTCTGTTTTTTTTATTTTAAGTGTTGTTTTCTCACTTCAGGGCAAAAAGCCTCTCCTGCTTTAACATTCCCACACCAGCTGCTTTCTTTCAACCACTCTATAATTTGCACAATGGGAATTTTAAGGTAAGAAATAAGTTTCATTTCTTTCTTATGACCCTCAGTTCATGAGGGGAAGACTTTTTTTCTGGGATTAATCATTCTAGCTCCTGAGCAGGATTACTGACACATGGTTCCGGTCTTCCTGGGAGTTTATAGTTTCTCAGTTTCCTGCCTCCACATACTAGTTACACCACCAGAGCTTCTGTCCAGTTTCTCTGTCCTCAGAAATAAAACCCCTCCAGTCACTCACTCCCTATCCATGCTGAACATGAAAGGTGCACCCTGTCTTTGCAAAGACAAAGCAATACAAGCAGCTTGCAGTATATTCTGGAGGTAAAATCTTGAAAATTTCTTGTGACATCTTGTGAAACTAGCAGCTAGATTCTCTACCCTATTACTCTAACTTTGCCCAGTAGATTTGCACTAAATCTCTGGATTATTGTGCCAAAGCCATATAGAAAGAAGAGTTATTCTGCAAACTCCAACTCTAAGCAAAATGTCCTGAACTTATTGATCCTTTCACTAGGACTGGGTTGGACCTAATGAGGCTTGTAGCCATCTTAGAAGAGAGGAGGCCAGGAACTCAAACAAAGTGACTGCAGATGGAGTTTCTGAGCTAAACACCCAAGAACTGATTTCCCAGATCTCCTTGAAAACTATGGAAAGCACAAATCTGGTTGCTGCAGAAGAAAACTTCGTATTTGCCTCAGGTCCAAGCCAGCAGTATGTTCCCAGCAGGTGTGGAAGAGCAGAAGAGACAGAAGTGAGGCTGGGAATATTGTTTGCACAAAACCATGCTGATGATACAGTTGGCCTGAAAATCTCTGAAATAATTAAAGCCAACCTTGAGACCCCTAGCATGGGAAGGAATTATCCCTCTCACTCACAGTATGGAAAGGGTGACTTCCTTATGCTTCAGGAATCTTTAGAGATAGCAAATGTGTCCTTCAGCAGTAGTGACTATTGTACCTTGTGTGACAATGATACCACAGGTTTGATTTCTGCTGAACTACTGAAGCTCTCCAATGGTAATAGTCTTGTCAAACATCAGAATGATCAGAGTGACCTTCCCTGAGGAATACTGCCTGCAAAGGTTTTTGTGCTGTCCTCTCACCTCCCAACACTGTCTTCCCAAGTGGCTTAAACAGTGACTGTGCAGACAATTACACACATGTATCATTTTTAGGTAAATCCTCAATTTCTGTACTTCAGAAGAAGACTGTGACCAACTCCTCTGGCTAGCAAATACTACCCCTACAGGCATGGCAAGGCCTGACTCTAGCAACATCGGCTGTCTCAGGAGACACTTGACCATGCCCTTCCCTGTATTAACCTCCTGGCAGTAGCAGAAGTCCAGCAACCCCCTAGTCTAAGGAAGTAGTAACAGACCTGCTGTTTTTCCTCAGAAAGAGTTGTTGGAATTCTGTGCCTCTCAAAAGCAGCAATATTTGCAAAGTGCTGAACCATGATTTAAACTCCATTGTTATTTTAAAACTATGTACGTTTTTTCATAAAACCACGATAAACAATTTTTGCTAAAGAGGATAATTTTGCTTTTTAATATGATATTGATGACTTCAAATCGTTCCTTATTTCATCAGAATTTATAATTGCACTATTTAAAGATAATCAGGCAGTGGGCCTTGTTCTTTATTATCCTGAATGGCTGTAACTTTTTATTTTGCAGTAACTAAGCCCCATGTACTGCTTTGATTTTAACAAAAATTTATTCCAAGGTTAAGTGGCTGGGCTGATCTAATGGAGAAAGGTGAAAAGCAAAAATAGCACAAATAAGCTTTATTTAATTACAAAACAGGACAGGCCCACTGCCTTTCCAGGGCTTTTTTTATTTCTCCAGAATTGACAAGTCCTTTGCCTATCTGCTCAACAGGTACAAACTTTCTGAGCTGAATCTCTGGCGGTTTACTTTCTGCCCTAGACACAGAAAATCCTATATATGATTGATTACCCACCAAGCAGACTCCTGGAGTCTTAGTTACATCTCCTAGATGTAAAGGGCTCAACAATTTTAGCAAGCATACTGAAATGTGTGCAAGTGCTTCTACACTAGCTGGCACGTGCATGCATACAAGTCACATTCATTCCCTCCACTTTGGGAGTGCTTCCCTTGTCTCTCTGGTGACTGTTAGCACTGATCAGTTTTGACAAGGCAAAGAAAGATTTCAGTTATAAGTAACAAAGTAGATCGAGACACCCTTCCGAAATACATGTGCTAAGCCAGAGAACTAGTGGGGGAAGTCTTCCATCTGGGAGAAAAGCAGCAAAAGAATAGGGAGTTTACACCCAACTTGTGTGACAGGCACAGGAGGTGCCAGCAGTGATTTGTTTTCAGTGTTGTAAGCAAAGGGCTTTTCTGATATCTGAAAAAATATCCCCTTTCTAGTCCTTTGTGCTTTTTATCTTGTAAAAACTATATTCAAGGGTGCTTTTTATACTATACCACAACCTAATGGCGGGTGAAGAATGTGGTGTTATTGTCATTAACAGTTGCTATAATTTCCTCTGGAGAAGAAAATCCGTAAAACAAGACCACATGCTTGAAGGATTTTGGTGATGCCAAACTTTTAGACCCCCTACTGTGGCTTGATTTGGTGTCCCAAATTTCAAATCTTCGGAATTAGAGTGATGCTTCCTGAAATTGTCAGATCAGTTGTATCTTAAATCTCTCAGATCTTGACAGCCCTTGCTTATGAACGTGTTTGCACAGAAATTGAACCAGTTTCATAAGATCTTGTTCAGCTAACAACATATTCTGTACTGGTAATATTAGCAAAAGGAGAATGGGAACAATTATATTCAGATGTGAGTAAGGAGCTGCAGGTAAGGCTATGGAATGGAGACCACAAAACTTAATGAGATAGAGAAGCAAAAGGAAATAGAGAGATTGAATGTAGTAGGAAATTACTTGAGAGAAATGAAAAGTCAAAGATGCTGCTGTCTGTGTCCATCAGGCCAGGACAGCAAGACTGTAAGAACTGAGTCTGGAGATGATGACAGGCTGATGGTTAAAGGGCTGAAATGATATTGCAGCATCAGTGGTTATCCAGGTGAAACTCTAACAACTTTGAGCTGCTTCTGCTTTTACGCAGCTACTTATAAAATGGGAAAAGTGCAAAGAGGAAAGGTACCATAGAAAATGTTGTTGTAGCCAGAAAAAAAGAACAAAATGCCTCTGCTTTACAATTAGGTCTTTGGAACAATAAAAGCCTCATTTTTATTCAGCCAATGAAAAACTACAATTTTTCTAGAAAAGCGGTGCATAAAAGCCCATTGTTCTGTCCTTTTGCTTTGTGTTTTTGGTTTTGGGTTTTGTTGTTTAGGGTTTTTGTTCAGGGGTTTTTTGTGTCATGCTTGAGGCTGGTATTGGGTTCAAGCTATGGTTTTTCACAGCTTCTTCCAGAATCTCTGAACTATTCTAAGGCTGAGTTTTCCTTCTAAGTGTGAGATATATATCTATATCTCTCTCTATATTTATATATAAATATATATATATAGTGGAAGACAGAGAACTACCATCTGGTAAGGAGACATAATGTGGGCTCTGGTCAAGCCTCTGAAGCCTTTCATTTCCCGTGACTACGGAGTGTATGCTGTATGTATCATCTGCAACCAGAACAAAGTGGCCAGTATTTTTCCCTTTCTTTTCTTCCTGTTGAGTTTTGTCAGAGGAAACAATTTCAGAAGATATTTAAGTAATGCCTGTAAGCCACTAAGGAGTTGAAAATGTTCTGTGACAAAGATTTTTAGTTGTGGGTTTGTTTTGTTTTGTTTTTTTTTTTTTTTTCTCAAAGTGAATAAAGTAGAAGAACTAATGCTATGATTATTCAGAAGTAAATAAAGCAGAGGAATTAATGCCACTTTGATTTTTCAGAAGTTAGTGCCTGAGAGCTTTGGAAAGAACTTTAGTTTAGAAAACACTGACTATATGAATCATTAGGAAAAGCTGGTTTGAAAACATTACAGAAGAACTAGGAGAGGGAAGAACTAAATGCTCTTCCTAGTTCGCAGACCAAAGCACTAAGCCAGTGCTGCTGCTACCACTATCAACAGAAAAGGGATAAGGCAGCTCCTGATTGAAGATATATTTTACAGCTCATAAAGCCAAGGGGGACCAGCATGGTGAGCTATCCCATGGCATGTGAGTACCACTGTAGTTCTGCTAGTGCGCACCCAATAGCTATACCTCTGGTGAAGTGTTGGTGTTCCCAGTACTGAGTGATAGCAGCTGTATCTCTGTCAGACATTCTGTTGTTTAGTCATCTGCATGCTCATTTGAGGGGGTAAGATGATCAGACTGCATGTTTCTCAACCGTATAGGTATCAGCACTGACACAAACTCATTTTGAAAGAGCAGCAAACAAGTCACAAACATTAAGACACAGCACTCAACCTGTTGTGCCCTCGCAGTTAGGATGACTTGTCTTCACAGTGTGGCTTCTAATGCATCAAAGCAAAACGCAAGCGTCAAATAGTGGTGTTTGGCATGCTGAAACATGCCCCGCAGCCCTGAGCTTCAGGGCTCAAGATCACTGATCTGCGAACGCCTGCTCAAAGGTGCAGAAGCCTAGCCTGTGAAACCAATCTTTTTTCCTGAGACTGCCATTAGTCAATGGCCAAATAAAGCCACAAAGCCATAAATCTTTTCCTGGTTAAGTAAGCAGATAGGAGGAGAGTAATTCCAAAGACAAGAGAAACAAGCTTGCTCTTTTTAGTTTACATTTGTTAAATTTGGTTATTGTGTAAACAAAGGACAGAAAATGTTGGTTAGACTCGGAGCAGCACCATCTTACAAACTGCCCAGTGTGAACTCTGTCAGTTCCATCTCCACAGCCCTATCACTCCATCTTTCCTGTATTGCTGTGCTCCTGTGAGTCATAAATCCTGTGCTGCAGAAGTCTTCCTCTATTAGCACAGGCCTTTCCAGACAAGCATAGTCTCTTGAGTCTCTCAGCATCCCTCAGCAGAGTGTATGCTCTTTCACAGAGCCATCCACATGTTCACTCATCTAGCCAGTAAAAACACCCCAAATTGAAAATAATCTGTTTAATCTTCAGTAATTTAATCTAATCTGCAGATCTGTTCCTGCTAGAGGCATAGCAATTCTGAAGACAGAGGTGCTAATCAAGTACAGAAATCTAAACTATTAGTTCTAAAGCAAGAACTGTAATATTTGACAACATACATGTTTATGTACTGGTGATCATAACTGGAAAAAAGGAGGGGATGTTCTTTTTATGCTAGGAAAGGGAATGAACACACAGGGGCTTTTGTTTGTCTGGTTTTAACAACATGCAAGCCAAGGATTAAGTTGCAACACAGAACTACAGCACTTGGATTGCTGCTTCTTTGATGCTCATGAAGCCAAATTAATTGACAAAATCCCCATGTCAAATCTTATCATTTTAGGGCTGGTGAACAGATTGATCTGATCAACACACTTCCTATTTTCAGCGTGTATTGGAGTGCGGCACACAAAATGCTGTGACAGCATCAGCTCTAGATATCATGTGCATGTACAACAGCCCAGTATTATGCGGTATTTGCCTCTGTCTAGAAGTAGTATGTTTATATTCATATAGTACTGCAGGCCCAATACAATATGGCTTTTTGAGCCAAGCTGATTCACATGAAGCCTAATATAGGCAGTGCCAGAGTGCAGAAGTAACAGTCGTTACAGTCTAAATGCAAGTACTGAGTTGTCTTTTGTATTATCTTTTTCTAACGTGGTCTGCCAAATGCTGAAAAAGTTGTAAGCCATAGGCAAGTCTAAATAAAGCATTAGTTTAAGAAAGGAATCAGGGCATCAATGTGGACAGCTCTGAAGACTTTTCCATAACATACTTTTACATTCAAAACCAGACAATAGATGTATTCAGAATGAGATTCATAGTACTAGAGAAAAAAAATTAAGAATGCTTTCACATAAATCAGCAGCATGCCTCACCTGGTTTCAGTGTGCAGAACTGGTTACCCCAACTTTATGAGATTAGTTTTCAATAGCTTGCACAGTGGTTCTGACAGCTCAATATATTGCAGGAGGAGGTACACCACTGCCAAACACATAGGTAATACAACCTTTTGACTCCTAATACCAGTTTCTTCTTTACATAGCTAAAGATCATATATGCCATTTAAAGACTAATGATCCCGCCCATCACCTTCCCTTAGCTTCATGCCCTAAAATCTGCACTGCTGCTACCACCAAACTGAGTTTTTTTGTCTGCTGGAAATAAGGATGAAGTTAGTTATTTAATCAGCATTCTGTGGGAGGGAGAACACAGGATGCATTCTTCCCTGGCTGGGAAATCTTGGACCAGCTCTAAAGAAATAAATGGAGTCAGCTCAGCAATATTTCTGGGGCTAGATAGTCCAGTGACATGAAAGTCACTTGCCAATCTGAATGGAACTTGTGTACATGAACTGAGAAGTCTAGGGTTTGTTTACAATATGCCTGTCTCTGATCTTCTTACGTTTGTTATAGTCAAAGTTTTCCTATTGCTGCAATATAGTTGCTTGCATTTGCAAACTGTGTATTAAAAATTAATTTATCTCTCTGGGTCTAATACCCAAAGAGCTACATGTGATTTTGTACCTGTACCGTCAGTTACAGAAATGCTTTCCATAGCCATATGATTCAGAGACTTAAGTGAGAACACAGCTGGAATACATGTCTCTATGGAGAGAACTGCTGTGTCTAGTCTGTCTTAGTGTCACGGCTTAAAGTGCAACAATAGGCCTTAACTGGCCTGACCAGTCTCACCTGGGACTCACATCCTCTGCCCAGGGCCTGGGAGCTCCATTTTACCTCCATTTAGGCCTGAGTGACTGTCCTGGTTTTGGCTGAGATAATTTTCTTTCCAGTAGCTGGTATAGTGTTATGTCTTGGATTCAGTATGAGAATAACGTAGGTAACACACTGATGTTTTCAGTTGTTGCTAAGTAGTGTTTAAGACTAAGTCAAGGATTTTTCAGCTTCTCACACCCAGCCAGCAAGAAGGCTGGAGGGGCACAAGAAGTTGGGAGGGGACACAGCCGGGACAGCTGACCCAAACTGGCCAAAGGGATATTCCAGATCATATGGCATCATGCCCAGTATATAAACTGGGGGGAGTTGGCCAAGGTGGGGCGGATTGCTGCTCGGGAACTAACTGGGCATTGCTCAGCAAGTGGTGAGCAATTGCATTGTGCATCGCTTGTTTTGTATATTCCAAATATTTTATTATTATTATTATTGTAATATTATTATTATCATCATCATAATTATCATTATTATTTCTTCCTTTCTGTCTTATTAAATTGTCTTTATCTCAACCCACAAGTTTTACTTTTTTCCTGATTTTCTCCCCCATCCCATTGGGGGCGGGGGGGGGGAGTAAGTGGGCAGCTGCATGCTGCTTAGTTGCTGGCTGGGGTTAAACCATGACAGTGACATCATTTGTCTTTAGTTCTGTTTCTGTGTCATTTCCCTGATGGCCTCTGGACCTAGGCTTTAGGTAGGTTATATTTTGGACAGACCCCTTGGGTGGATGTTGTAGCTTGTCTCCAGTCTTCTCTCTGTCCCTGACTCCTGGATGGACCCTGGACTGATGTTGTAGCCTTGTTTCTAGCCCTACCTGCTAGAGAGACCTCGGACCTGTGTCACAGCATCCCTGCTGCTCCTGGACTCCCCCGTTGGAGCCTGGACCTGGGTCACCACCTCACCTTGTCTGGAGTGTCAATGAACCTTGTTACCAGCATCGGGCTCTGCCCACTTTCTTCAGAGCCTGCGGAACTGCCCGCTGGGTGGTGGGGGACTGCCTGTGCTGGGGTCGCCTGGCCGGCTCCCCCTGCCGCTGCAGGGCAGCCCGGCCGGTCTCTCGCGGCTCCCCGGCTCGGTACCCGTGCCCTCGCAGGCAGCGCGCCCCGTCCCGCAGCATGCCATTGCCACCTGCTGGAAGAGCCCCGTTTTCACAGGCTTCCTGCCTGTAAAACTGAACATTGAGATCCTGTAGTGTTTCTAAAATGCTTCTTTTGGTCCACTCTAACCTACTAAATTACTTCTACGTTTTCCCTCAGCTTGGTAATTAAATGTCTGTCATCAGGCTGATGGCAAAGATGCAGACAATTCTTAAAAAAATCACCATTGCAATTCACTCAGCAGGGTAGGGGAGGTGCAGTTCACCTCTCTGAACTATCTTACTCAAGACAACATATTATTTCCTCCAGGAAAGGAGTTCTTCCTTCTATCTGTATTCTTCTGCAATAGTGTGTATTCAACAAATCCCATCAACCCTGTTCAGGAAATTAACTAAGGCCGCACTAGGTACTGGAAGAGAAGAGGTGTGACTGCTTTTACGCACTGGTAAGAAATGCAAAGGGGTAGAGCTACTTAAACAGAATGGCAGGTTTAGAAGTTTAAATGTGGTCATTGTGTAAACTTCAGCTTAATCACAAGCCACCATATACTAAATAAGTAGTTGAGAAAGATTCACAGAACATATCTTCCATAAATTGATTAAACTCAACGTAGATGAATGCTCCTGATCCAACACAGAAATGAGGTTCTCAAAACATTTTGTACTAAAAGTAGGTGGAGCAAAACATCTAAGCAGCTTCCAAGTATGGATCAGTGTATGAAGGGAATGCTGTCTCCACATTCGTGTTTGGGGACCATGGAAATGGGATTTAAATTATGCTTAAAATAGGATGTCTACAGTCAGAGGCAGAAAGGGAAAGATATTTTAGACACCTAATTTAATTGTCCAGATTTTACAAGTGCCAAAGAGTTCTCTCTTCCGTCACTGTTATTGGCGAAAGGCTACATCAGTTACACCTGCTTTGTGAATTATGTTTATACTACTGCTGTTACTTCTGTTGATTTAATTTTTTCCTGCATTTTGCGTAGGACTACCCTCCAATTTTAATTCTCTTTATATGGATTGCTACACACTTTTTATTTTCCAAAGATAATGGTTTTTTTCTTAAAATAAAACTACATTCGGTAGGTAGTAGAGAGATTATCTGTTAACATGGCCCCCACAGCTTCTACTGCTTGCACTGTGAAATGCAAACGCATGCACCACATAGCAAAAATGCTACAGCAGCAATTAACTGCAGTTGTAAAACACCAGTTTACTTTTTTGACAGGAGTAATGGTTTGGGCATACCTAAAACTAGAGTAGGCTTTTTCCAAGCTGTCTCAGTTTAGAGATCATGTGACAGCAGCAGATTAGCACCCAGGACTGCAGAGGAATGTATCTGCACTTGAATGTGGTTCTTGGAAAAATTACAAAGACATTTTCTGGATGATGCTGTTGACATCATATAACCTTGCAGAGTAGGAAGAGACTTGTAACTTCAGTAGGCAAAAGCATAAGATACTCTTAGCAAGGAAGGGTAGGCAGAAGATTTGTTGTATTATTTTTTAAATTTTGCAAATAAACTGGGATCATGGAAAATAGAGACTTCTGGGAAAACATCAATGCTGAATTACGGTATGGCAAGTAGGAGAAACTCTGCCAAGTAGCAAAAAACTGTTGTGTAGCTTAGGACATTAATGCTGTAACAGTGTTCGTGGCTACTGAATGTTTTGTCACTCTGCTGGTTTTTTCATACGCAAATTCAAACAGACCCTCCTGGCCAAAAGGCAGGCTCTTTTCCATTTGATGTGGCAAAATTTTTCTATCATCTGTTCACAGTTTTGGCTCTGTACCTAGACAGTACAATAATAGTCCAGACAGCTGATTGAACAGTTGCATTTATGTTTGTTTATGTCCTTGCATATTTTTATAAGGCTCAAAAAGCATCAAGCCCATCACAGAACTAGTAAAATTTATGGATCACACAGAGCAAAGTTTACGGCTATTTCAAATGTTACAGAGCCCAGAGCTGTGAGCACAAAAAAAAGGAAGGAATGAAGAAGGGCAGACTCATAATAATATAACATGACTATTCAACTAAACTTATGCATCACGACAGTTCTGTTCAGACTCACTTCCTATTCCAGTAGGGCTATCTTAAACTGACAGGATATTCTGATTCATTTGTATCCCTGCTTATCTGGGCTGCGGATCAGCCATACAGCGTATACATGTATCTCACCACATGTGAGCTGAGGCAAACACAAATCTGGCAACAGCATCACTATAGGCAAGTTGCTAGGTTCTGCTGCTTAACATCAGACAAACTGTAGCATTTTCCTTTATAGAAAAACAAAGCACGGTGCCTTCAGAACAGAGGTGGTAAAGCACACAGTAGCATCTAAAGCTGTTTCATGAAAGACCAGTATATCGTATCAATTAAAGCCTTTCAGCACGGAAAGCATTCATTGGTGCTGTAAAGAGAAGCATTGCTGTGTCATCCTTTGAGATGAAGACAACGCTGCAGAGTCCAATGGCTTCATCTTGCACAGGTTTAGAGTACCAGACCTGCTGGAAAACTTGTACAGTAGAGATTTTTATCTCTTGCTCAGTTGAAAACAAACTGAGAAACTAAAATTAAATAGAAAAGGGGCAACAACAAAATCTACAAGTTTGTCAGCAGTCTGAGGAAAAAGGGCGAGTAGAGGCCCGTTACTGAGCAGGAAAGGGAGTGAATAACAGATGATGTGTAATGGATTGAAGGATACAGCATCCCCTTTCCGTTTCAGTAGAACAATATAGTTTAACAATGGAGATAATTAATATGATTCATTTTAACATGATGATAGTAGCACACACAAAATCTGAGTTAAACCCCTTAACAGGTGTGTTAAATTCTGCAAGGCCAGACAGAATTTGCCCTAAAGTATTTTTTGCAAAACCAAAAAAACCCCAAGCGAACCATAAATAACTACCTGAAGCAGTCTCTGCAACGCTAAAAATTATTTCTGAGAAGCCATGCAGGACGAGAAACCTAGAAGACTTTTGAAAGATAAACAGTCTCATCTTTAAATGTAGGAAAAATAGGGCCCAAAATAATGATAAAGCAACTAGCCTAACTTCATTCTTTAAAAGGATTCTGGAATAAATTACTAAAAAATATTTTAAAAAAATATTTAAAGGATTAAAAAGTGCAAAACAATATAAATTGATACATCAACTTTCATCTTTGACAAAAGAGTTTACTTGCTGATGATGGGCAAGAAGTAGATATTATATAATTTGACTCTGGTAGGATTTCTGACACAGCTCAATTTTAAAGGAATACTTAGGAAGCTAAATGATACCACCTAGACTTATGAATGAATGATTATACTTCTTGAAAATGCATTTGAGTCTAATCATTAATAGTTTCCCATTAAACTGAAATAGCATTTCAAGTGGTATTCCAGGAGTCTATCCTGGCTCAATCTTGGTCTGATTCAGTATTTTCATCAATTTTGGTGACAAAATAGAAAGTATGCATACAAGATTTGTGACACTGTTCTGGGAAGGATTTTAGTCATTTTGGGAGACGAAAATGAGGAGAAAAAATATTCTGACAAATTTTAAGTACAGTCTAAATAACATGAAATTCCATAAAGTGCAAAGTATTGCACTTTGAAAGAGAAAGCAAATGTATTAATATAAATTGGGAAATAATAGATTAATAGCAATATACTGAAATAGGATGTGAGAGCTGCAGCATACCATAATATAAATAATGAATAAATAGTGATATGTTACTGCAAACAGACAAATACTATTATAGTACATAAGAGACGTAATTTGAGAATGGTAGCAAGTACTTATTTCATTCTACTTGTAAGAAATGAGGCCGCAGTTGAATAGTATATCCAAGTCTAGGAATGATACCTTCAGGACGATGTAAATCAGTTGGAAAGAATCTGGGGAAGAAAACACTGCCTGTGAGAGAGGCCAAGAATTTGGATACAGTCTGAAAAAGAGTGAAGGTGTACTTGAAAGACGCTCCCCCCCCCCCCCCCCCGCCCAACCTCTTAGAAGATTATAATCAGTTGTTCTACTTGCCTGCTGAAGAAGAGAAAATCATCATACAGAAAAGTTGATTTAGACTGGCTATTGGAAAAATCTTTCTAAAGAAAGTAGTTCAACTCTGGGACACTGCAGCTGCCCTGGCCCTCCACCCCATCCCCCGTTTGAAGCTAAGCATCTGTATTTTGTAGATTCCGATGCAGTTCAGTAAACCAGATGGTCCTTTCCTGCATCATCCTTTTGAGAAATCCCTCACAATTCAACGATCCCTTGACAAACGCAACTTGTTTGCTACAGAGTGTAGTGCGCAAGCAGCCCATCCCTCCCAGCACGCCTGTGGCCCTGCTGGTGGTTGGCATCAGCTCCGGCCGGCTCCCGGGAGGAAACTCTTCCCGTGCTGGTGAGCGCAGGCGGGCGAGACCATCCCTTCTGCACACCTACCTGAAAGAACGTTTGTTACTAGGGGTAAAAATGGTTCGGTTCCCAGGCTGCAGAGGAAAGCCTTGGAATGAAAACTGCGCGTCAGAACCGGTGAATTCATACCCAAGGGGCACAGGGAAGGTGTATTTTTCCCAGAGAAGGCAGATTTTTAGGAGCGAACATCTGTACTGAAACACGCATTTATGAGGACTCGGCGCTCTCAGCGCACCTTCGCGCGGGCAGGCGCCGGCCGCCACCGCCTGCGCAGCCAACAGCGAGGCACCGCCCCGGCATCTCCCGCCCGCTCCTGACGTCACCACGTCGTCGCTCCCACAGCACTCTTGCGTCGTGGCACGAACCCGGATGCGAGCGTGAGGCGGAGGCCGGGGCGGCCGCGCTGCCAGGCTGCGTGCCGCCTTCCGCCCTCACCCTGCGCAGGCCTCCCGACAGGAACTGCAGCCGACAGCGTCAGCCCCACCACCACGCATGCTCACCTTGGCTAGGGACGCGGAGGCTGATGGGGGGGCGCTCCGCCCGGCCTCGCACGCGAGTAGCAGACGGCAGCACCAATGAGCGAGCGGACCGCGCGGAAGTCCTGCCCGCGGCGGAGGGGAGGGGGGGGATTGTTGTGGGTGACGTCACGGGCGGAGGATGCGGGCGCCCCATTGGCTCGGGCTCGGCCGCCGTGCGCTGGGATCTTAAAGGGCGACCGGAGCGCGGGCCGCGCTGGCCGGGCGGGGCCCATGGCCAGCACCAGCAGCCACCTGGTGAGTCCGGGATTTGCGGTGCACGGTGCTGCGGCCTCCCGGGACTGCTGGCGGTGCGCCGGGGGAGAGGAGTAGGCCCGGGCGCCGGGGCCGGCCCGTGAGGGGGTGGCCAGCCGTGCCCTACGCACCGCCCGGCGGCGGGGTCGCGGTGGGACTTCGCGGGCGGCCCCGCCGCCTGCCGCCCGCTCGGACAGGGACGGCGACCGGGCAAAGCCCTGCCCTCCGTGGGGCCGGCCTCGGCGCTGCTGCTCCCGGTCCTCGTTCCGCCTCCTCGGTCGCCGTGGGCCTGGCGCGGGAGGGCCCCGCTCCCGCCCCGGTCGCCGGCGGGGCCCTGAGGCGAGCGAGCGCGGCGGCGGGCGCCCCGAGCTCGGCCCCTCTGCGGGAGGAAGCGAGGCTGGGGCCGAGGCTGGAGAAGCCGCCCCGCGGCCTCTCGCGGAGCTTCGTTCTTGGTTCCGGGTACGGGGCGTTGGCGTGGCTTTGCCGGGCCGTCTACCAGCGGGAGAGCCGGCGTTGTTGCCCTGGGGCAGCCACCTGTCACTCTGTAAGGGATTTTTCTTGTAGTGGGTGCAAACGCGTGAGGAAGGTCGTGAGGGTCCAGTGGGACGCCGTTTCAAACACGGTTGTTTACGTGAGTCCGACGGCGTAAAACTCTAACGTTTTGTGAGCACTGACTAATGTAGGATGGAGTTGTAGCTGACACACAGAACTGGTAATGGTAAATCGTAGTTTACGTTGTAGATTATACAGTTTAGTTAGTGCAGAAATTCCTGCATCGAAAGAGTGTTTTTTACAAAAATAACTGCTAGCTTTCATTGATGTTAGTGTAATTAACTGGCAGCGATATGTTCCTTATCCTTGTGTGCATGCTGCTGTGCTTTTGGGTCTCGTGTTCTTTCTGTCAGTTGCAAGCTGCCAAGCTCCACTCTGTAGCGCTTAAAACTTTTTCATGGGTTGGAATTGGCTAAGGAGGGTCTTCTGTGTGGAGACTGGCATAACTGCGTTGATGCTTGAAGTCCTGTTTCAGTGTGCTCTCCTCTTCCTGCTCAGTGCTTGTTTCATCAGAGTGTTGCACATAATCATATTTGTTGTCTGAAGATGAGAATTATTATGTGGAATAGCCCTACAGGGGAGGACATGGAGTACTGCATTGAGGATTATGAAATAAAGTAATGTTTCATTGTTAAAGGAATTAGTTTTGCTTTTCTGCCACTTGATAGAGCTCCATATGGCGGCTTCTCAGCATCAGAGATGACTTCTGTTTGCTTGGACTCTTTTAAACAGGGAGTATGCTTCCTTTTATGCTTCTGTCCTTGCTTGTTGCCTTGCTTTCCAGGTTTTTCTCTCCAAAATACTTCCATTGCTGTTTGTTTTCTATATATGATTTAGGTCCCTGCCTGTAAGAGAAACATACAGAGAGAGAATGAATGAAGAGCAAAGCTGACAACCGTTTTTGTTAAAACTAAAGTATTTTTTCAGGGTAACTTATTTTTAATTCCTTCTCTTCCATCCTGTTTAATATTTCTCTGGTCAGGGGAGCGTATTGACTGGCAGTAGCAGACAGAGGTGGCTTAATTCAGCTAACCTTTTTGTAATTCAGGTTATATCAAATATGGGAAATTCAGTATTTCTGAGACTCTGAGCAAGTTACTGTTAATGTTTGTATGGTGGAATTAATGATATTAATAACTTCTGTGATTATTTTACTATGAACGCAAAAGACGGGGGGGGGGGGGGGGGGTGAGGAATAGAGCACAGCTTTGAAAGGAATATTCCAGCATTCCTCTGCCAAAACAGTTAATTTTTGTATTCATGTATGTGGAGACAATTCCTAAAACGTTCTACTATTTTCTGAAGGTGTGGTACCAAGGAGAGAATTGCACTTTTAAGAAGGAAACAACTTTAGTGCTGCTTTAGTTTTAGGTGTCAGTATGGTCTTAATTATTTGCTGTTAAGGCCTTCATTATAAGCATATTGGGTCTCATATCAAGAAGTGCTCTTCCTCTCAAAATGAAGAGTCTGGAAGAATGGTTATTTACATCTTCATTTTCAGCAACATCTTCACTGGAAGGATCAGCTGCTCTAGTGATTATTAGATTCCACCAGTGTTTCTGACCTGATAAAACCTATGGTCACAGGTATGTCTGAACAAAACTGCTAGCTTCCCCACCCCCGGAACTAATATAAACTACACTTTTCAAAGAACTGGTTTCTTAATAGAGTAAGTTCTGCATCTATGCTAGGAATTAGACTAGGCTATGGTAAGAGTTCTGTTTGTAGTTATTTGTAGCTATAAAACTTTCAGACAGGCTTGATGGGTTTTCCCTACATACCTGTCTACTTAATATTCTCTTCTCTTGGGTTTTCAGCGTAAGGCTGTGACTAGTCTTTATCACTCGTGCATAGGCTTTTAACGGAGATAAGTTTTCTGTAAATCTTTTACTGAAGCAGGCTGCAGGAATAGAAAACAGTAAAAGATACAGATGTTGAGAAGGTGCTCAAAGGTGAAAAAATGGAAGAAGCTTAAGAGGAGCAATTCTATATGCATTCATATTTCTAACATAGGAAGTGCTGGTAGCTAGCGGAAAGGAGACAATCCAGAGAATAATCTGGATATAATAGTGATGTTCAACTAAACAATGAATCCACTGTGTGGTTAGGCTTTTTTTTTTTTTTAAAAGCAAATTATTCTTTGGGTTACTGGTCTGTTACTTACAGTGCTAGAAGTAATGTCTGTTTCATATAGCTCTTGAAACTCTATAAGTAGATTGCTGTAGCTGGACATTATAAGACACCCTGTAGACTCAGGCTCATTTTACTTCCCTAAAGTGGATCAGTTGGAAGCCAGCATTGCAGGAAAAGCTTGGAAAGGGGTGCTGACTATTGAAGTACTTGCAGGAATTTTGGTACAGAAGGCATGAAACCAAGGCACAGTCACTTTGTTAGACTGAAAAAAGTAATAAACTGGCAAAGTAATAAAAATAGGTTTGATACATGAAGAGGTGAAATATTTTAGTAAACCCTGTTTTTTAACAGTAAACTTGTATTTTAACTAAATTTTTTTTTCTAGAAAAGCTGTGTATTGCTGTAGAACTAGCACATTTATTGCATCAGAAAATATGCGAGTGAGAAATTACTTTTTAATATAGAAAGATAAAAACTTAATTCAGAAAATACTATGTTTGAAAGATAAAATCCTTCTCCAAGTTCCTCATATTGGAACTTCCTGAAGAATTTGTATGAAGCCAAGGAATTATTGTTTCTGGTATTTCAAATGGGAAAACTTTTTTGCAGGTGGCCAAGTTAGATTATGTATATGCAATAAAGAAGCAAAAAAGGGGAAGGAGCTAATTTTTTTCCCTCCCCACTTCCCTTTCTGATGTCTTATTTGCAGGTAAGCTTGTGGAAAGTTACTAAGGTCTAACTAAAGCGTATGAAAGGGCTGAACACAACATATACAAAGTTAGTTGTTCAGTCTAGAACCTTATTTTTCACACCTTATGGATTCTACTCAACAGTGCTGTAGGAAATGACTGGTTTGTTGTGTGACTAAATATTGAAGTTGAGACTTGCTTTCTGCTTTAAAACACAAGCTGTAAATACTTCACCTGGCCAATATTCTATAACTCTTTATGGTGAAAAGTTGCAAGGATTAACTTGCTTAGCACACTCTTCTGAAAAGAAAGTGTTACATTTGATGTTTAGTTTTTTAGTAATCCTGCAAGAATCTAATTTACAGTTCTTGACTGTGCTGTCCAACCTTTGCACATTGCTGCCACCTCTGTGTGGCTGCTTCTCTGCTCTTCACCCCAAGCTGTTCTCTTTACCTCCTAGAATTGCTAGCAAGGAGCGTAGTATAGGAAGTCCTTTTGTGTTTGTTAGCATGAGCCCCCATCCATGCGGCGCAACACCTCTTAATATTGGTGTGCTTCATGAGATAATTGATGGTGTAGAATGTGATCTAGACTATTGCGATTACAGATGGCTTTTGTTTTCTTGTGAGCTACCCTGGATCTGTTTGTGTGAAATGAATTCTCAATGGCTTGTTTACATATATAGCTATTTGGGCCATAGGCTGACTTTAGGTTCTTAGAGATTTTTGTGGTTTCCTGTTTCTGATCTGTTTTGAGGCTTGGGGTGGGGGGAAGAAGGTGGTGGAAAGAGGCCTTAAATAGTCTGCCCCTGAGGGTGCTTGGGACTTACGTGCTTTGCTTAGCAGTAGAGGAGGTTAGAGGGTAACTGGCCGATATGCAGGTTCTTACAAATCTTCATTAGCTTTAATCCCTACCTGAATTTGGAATTAGAATCCTGGAAGTTAGTGGCAGGACATACCACCCTATGCGTAAGGTTGTCAAATTTAGAAAAAGGCATTTGCATCAACTAAAATGTTTGGGTCAACATTGCTCTGTATGTGAGAAATTAATTTCTATAGAAACAAAATCAGTCATGTGTATAAAATACCTTTATTTGCTAAATGAAGAATCAAAACAATCTAACAATGTAGAGGTGTTGTGTTCTCTGTGCTTCCAAATCCTTGAGCCTATTGGTTCTATTTTTGCTGATATAACATGAATCTGATTTCCTAATTACTCATTATGGATAAACTGTGTTGTAGGTTTATTGCAGAAAGTAAGGAACTGGTGGTAGGTGATCAGTTCAGTTATGAAGGTGGTGGAGTGTCAGAGCTGAGCTTTGTTTCTAGTGTTTTGAGATTATTTTATATGAACAATACAGTGTGTCTCCCCAAACTCTAAAACACTTCTTTGTATACCATGAACTTTGTGAAGATGTATATCCAGAAAGCTTAAGAAGAAGGGACAATTAATTTTGATTCTTCTTCAAAGTTAATCTTCTTGATTATGTTTTGAAGGTAGGACTTGTATCTACCAAAATTGATTTTGAACATGAGGCAAACAACTGCCAGCTAGATACTAGAGTCTTTTTTAACAACCTGCTTGTGCCTTACAGTATTACAAAGAAAAGTCCCTGAAAAAAACTATCTTACTGATCAGTTTCTCACAGGTTATTAGAGCATGGCATTATGTCAGGCTTAGCCAGGGCTTTATATAAATTTCCTCTGAAATAATAACTGTATCTCATGATGATTTATTACAAGTATTTTCAACATTACCTTCATATTACTGTAATTTCTCTTTAAATTGTATTAGGACTGTTAACATATCAAGCAGACTACATTAACTTGAGTTCTTTTCATACTTTTGTTTCCCACTATTGCAAAGGTCCCAGCCAGTTTAGGTAGAATAGTGTCTTTGAAGGGTTATCTACTCCAAGCTTTCCTCTTCCATTAACACAATCTTTATTCTTGAAATGTATTACCAGGACATTATTTTTAAAGAAGTCTTTCTTTTCTTTTAAATGATGGTCATTTCTATCAAGATACTTTAAGAGATATTTTTTTTTGGGGGGGGGGACGGGACAGTTTTATGCAGTGCTTCAATGAATGCTTACCTTCCAGCATTTGAGAGGTTTCAAATGACACTGCACATGAAGGTGAGCATAGTTGTTTTGGTGGATCAGAACCTAGACTTCTTTATATCAGTTAGCATGGCAGCCTGTTCAAACAACAACAAAGTCCTCCTTTTATACGACTGAAGGCTTTTGAAACTTGCATGGTTTATTCATAAAAATGGTCTATTAAGCAACAGATTTTTCATGTAGCAACTTTTGAGATCAAAAAATTTCACTCCACATAGATGTATGACTTTTTTGCAAAACCAAGTTGTGTTAAAATAGCTTTTATAATTGAAATATGAGATTTCAATCTGCTCTTTTAAATCTTGTAATCAGCAACCATATTTGAACCTTGATCAAAGTATAGATTTTTGACAAATTGTTTGGCTTCAGACCGTTTTGCTGACTGTAATGGTCAGTTTCTTCAAGACATGTGGAGTTGATGGGCAATTTGTTGGGTTATGAACTAGATCTTAAGTTCTCTACAGTAATCTTTGCATACCATTTGACGATGAGGTTTGAAAGAGTGCTGATGCAGCTCTAGACAGCAAAACGCAAACCACTGTGCTACAGAAGATTAATGTTTGATGTTAATGCTTTTTTAATATGTACAAATAACTAATACTTGGAGTAGGGTTTGTTTACTGCAGTTTGAAGAAAATGGTTTACTATGATCTTCAGAGAACTTCTCTGTAGAAAAATAACATCCTGTTGTCCTGGGAAAATATCTTTGGCATCTTTGTAACCTAGTACAGTTTTTAATAAGTGCCTTGTTTGCTTTTTGGAGAGAAGTGTTTGTTCTTAGAAATGCCTGTTGCTTTTATTTGTTATGATTTTGTGTTAGACATTTGAATTATCTGCCTTATGAAAGGTTGAACAAGATCTGTCATTTCAATATAAACTTCACTTGTGATATGTTGAAGATTAACCAGCTTGTTTAATTAACTGCTTTGTATAGTACCTAAAAACAGGAGGTTTTTTTTACAAATGCCTTAATACCACCCCTTTTGATCAGATTTTTTTTTAACCAGGTTTTTTAATGCTATGTTTTGCACTCTGCTGCACAGAGATAAGTCATTAAAGTATGACTTAATGTTTTCATCCCAGAGAAGACTAGGTATTTGCCAATGTAGTGTTCAGTTACAATTGTATTTTTTTTAATATATTCCTTCTTTTCAATGAATGAATGTTGAGTGTGGTTCTTTAAAACCTCTGGCACTTTTTTCCTCAGATTTCAGAATCTGAAAGCATACTTCCAAGTCTGGTTTCCTTACTGTTGCAGTGTAGTGGTATTCCTTCTTGACTGGGGAGATATGTAATATTCTGTCAAGCTGAAAGTGTGAGCAGAGTACATATTTTTAAATACCTCCCAATTACTATGGTGTGTTATTTTTTTTAATATGGCTGTATGTATTTGAGTGTCAAAGTTAAGCTGTTAGGTGAGTGAACAGTTTACTAGTTGTGTAATGCATTCAGGAGTACTGCTGAGGCTCGGCTTAATCTGAGTTTTGTCTTGTCCATTACATACTTGATTTTATGTTATAATGATGAGACAGTCTGGCAGCATCTGTTGACACTTTTTAAGGCATATGAATGGATTTTCTCTCTTTCTTTAGGCAAATATTTCAATTCCTTAAAGGTAATAATAATGTTGACAAATAGATGTATTATTAAATTCTTTAAATTATCTGACAAACTTCTAAGCATATATAAATGGAAAGTGGCATGCAACGGAGTTTCATAAATTATTCAGTATATTGTTTCTCCCTGTATACACACATATGTACAACTGGTTAATAGAAAGGGGATGCTGTTGGTCACTTAGCAGAAAGTCTGGCAGTCCATTTTTAGACAGAAGTCCAGAGCATAAGTAGACATGAGCATATAAGGTATGAGAATTGATGTTTACTGCAGTTTATGAAAGCACACCATCTATTATTTTTCTGGGTTGCCTTCATTCACAGCAGTTGCTTTGATGTAGCAGAGTACACAGTTTATGAAAGGGAAACTGGTGTTGAATATTGACAGGGATCATGTGATAGTCATTATGCTTCCTGCAAACCACTCCTGGATGGGATTGGTATGTAATGGGAAGTGCCACCTGTGCTGTGCTCTCTGCCCTGGAAGGTGAGGCTTTTAGTTGGATTTTGTTATTCTGAATCAGTGTTTCTTTGTATCTTATGTTTCTTGTAGCTGAGCTACCCTGCTTTTGCCTGCATTCTCTTTTTAGGTACTATGAGGAATAGTTTGAGGACATATATTCAGGCCCATCTTAGTATATGACCTGATGAGTTGCTTTTTTTCTTTTGGAATATGCTGGAACTTCCAGGGTGTACCGCACTCTAGCCTTTGAAGTGGAGGCTGTCACAAATAGGTATTGAAGAACCTGGAGAAGGTAAACATTTTCATTGTGGGATATGAGGGGGGAGGAGGCCAATGGGAAAGCTGTGCATAATATCTGTTAATTGCCCTTTCTTATGCTCTTTTACAGATACAAGATGTGTGTCAGATGCAGTTGCTGCATCTTTGTCAACCCTCTGAAACACCAGTGTGCCATGAAAAGAATATATTAAATATAACTGCCTAGATGTTAATTTGTTCCCTTTGCATTTTTCAGATAAATCCTTAGGAGACCCCAGGTTATCAATGTTTAAGTTATAAGCAATACAAAATAAATTTCAATTTCAGAATTTTTGGCTTGTATGACAATATCAAAATAATTTATAAAGCCTCTCAGGTCAAGCCTATCTATCTTAAACTGTCTTTAGCAGAATGTCAGTATTGATAAATAGTAGCAGGTCAGCTTTGTCTCTAAAACTACAAAACACCTGTCCAATGAAAGCAATTACCTTCTTTCAATGTGGAATAAAGGCCTTTATTCCTCCTTAATAGCACACATAAATAGATGGACTCCATATTTTTACTTGAAGACAAGTATATTAATTCGGACATTGAATCTTAGATTCATAGATTTTGGAAGATCTTTCTGTTTCTGTATCAATGGGCTATGTTTGGCAGAGATGTAAAAGCTGTGGTTGGATACTGTGACATGCTGGGAGGGTATCTTATACTGTATCATGTAGTATCTGTTTTGAAAGCCTCTCAAATTCCATTTGCAAGTGAAAAGGTTAATTCATAGATATCCTAGAGGGCTGCTATGTTGCTTTCTGAATACTATCATTTCTTAAGCAGACTTTGCTGATGTAGGACATACATGTTTGTATTGATTTATCTTCATGATGGTCTGTGAAATTCTTATCATAATTTAGTCTTAGCACTTAGGACATACACCATGCAGTAATTCTTATATCCAGTAAGACTTGTGTTGAATTGCAGGCAATCATAATTTTCGGAGTTCTGTGTTCTCTGATACCGCAAGGTTAAAAGAGTCAGATCCTTTAATGAACACAGATTTCAGGAGCTTAATCTAGTCAGGTGATTAGATGTTTTTCCAGGAGTTCAGTGTCTTGATTTTCTCCTGAAACTGGTTTGTTTTGGTTTTCTCCTTAATGTTTGCACAGTACTAGTGGCAGTAAGGCTTTGCTTCTCCTATTTGATGCTTTTTAGTTCTGTATATTCAGGTATGGACTAGCTTAAGTTCTTTGTCCACTTGTTTCCCACTGTTATGCCTAAGTTCTTGGACCATATTTTAATTTGTAGTAGTGTTTTGGTAGAAACAAAAATAAAGTCTCACTGTTTGTCTAATTTACCAAAAGCTGTGGATTGCTTTGAGTAAGAGATATACTTTTTTGCCAAATGGTGTGTGGCTTCCCCCCCCGCCCCAGTCTTTAAATTTATGCAGTTATTCTTTTTATTTCAACCTTTTTGGTTTAAGAGTCAATTCAGTTGTGAACTGGAAGAGATCCTTCTTTGGGGATGACTATTAATTAGAAGTTGTTTAAGAATTTAACCAGTTTTACTTAAAACGTGTCCTATATTCGTCTTCCTCGACAGTAGTCTGTATTTCAGACATTATATAATGCCAAGTCAAATGTTTTATGGATATCTATCTGCATTATTTCATTTAGTAGACCTGTGATGCATTTTACCATTAAAAAACATTCATAAGAGGGTTGTGCCAATGTTCTGGCTTATGCAGTCTCATCAGCATTGTTTATAATCAAAACAAATATACCAGTTGAGGTGTAGACCTCGTGTTGCTTTGTGTAAATAATACTCTCTGTTAGCAAGGTATGCTTCCAAAAAAATTGGCCTTATAGGTAGGTGGATGGAAGAGCTTTTCTGATTGTGTCTGCCCTATGTCTTAATGAAGCTAGAGATTCAGTAATACAGTCAGCAGTTAGTAATACAGTCAGCAGACTCAGTGTTATCAGGCAAGTGTTAGGTTAGGACCATGTTCACTGATTTTCTTCGTAACAGAAATGAGATCTTGGTAGTAGAGTTTCAGTAATAGCAAATATATTCTCAGTCATCTTCAGGGTTCAGTATCATGTCAGTTAGGGTAGAAGTAAAAGATACTGGAAGCTTCAGAAGGCCCAGTCTCTACAAGTATTTTTTGCAATACTGTATCAGCATACTTGCAATACTGTAGAACTGTATCAGCAAAGCAGTGTTGCAGATTTTGCAGTGGGAAAAAGCTAGTAGAGATACAGTTGTTGTGGTTGTACTTGCTTTAGAGCAGTGTGGTATTTGTTTGATGCATACGATGTGCTTAGGTATATTAAAAGTTGTGGTGGTAGTGCTGTTGTCAAAATGCTGAATTGCAAAAAGGATTCCAAAAAGTATAGGTCCTTTTAGATAGCTGGGAGCTTTGCCTGTGACTGGCTTTTCAGACAAAGGGGAGTGAGGAAAGTATAAAAGGAAAAATGTAGTGATATCTAATGGGCTTATTGCACTGATTCAAGTTTTCTTCTCTTAAGGTTTATTTCTACTGTTTGCAGGCAAGAGGGGAAAAGAACAATATAAGGACTGATTTCATATGGCATGTAAATAAAAGGAAGCCTGTTTCTAGTGATTTAGTGAAAATTAGTTAATGAAGATTTTGATATGTCTGTTGATCTATAATTCCACTTAACCTTCAGAAGATTTGTTATTTTCTTCCTTACTAGGGTTTTCAAACTCACAGTATGTTGCACTAAGAAGGAAACAATTTGTATATGGAAGTAAATTAGAAACAGCATCCTGAAGAGCTTGGTAA
Organism: Aquila chrysaetos chrysaetos; assembly: GCF_900496995.4. NCBI lineage: Eukaryota > Metazoa > Chordata > Aves > Accipitriformes > Accipitridae > Aquila > Aquila chrysaetos. The sequence continues at coordinate 207,871 of NC_044028.1, read as the reverse complement.
AGTAGGTAGTGTTAGAGACTAGTTTTTTAAAAGCAGAGGTAGAATGATTAGATTAGTGGTTACCAGTGTGGTCCATGGTGATCCATGATGTGCAGTAGGTAAGTGTGTTGTCACTATGTGAGGGTCTGTGCTTTCACTGGTTTGCCAGCTGAGAAATGTTAGTAATTGCTGGAAGGAGAGCATCCTCACGCTTCTGAGAACTGCAGATGCAGTTTAGAAGGTTTTTGAATTCTTCAGTGATTGACTTCATATCTCACTAAAAAAGTCTGTATCTAGCAGAAGCAGAATCTTAAACCTGATTTTTGCAAGAGTGGCTATACAAGGTTAAACTGGATGAACTAGCCTGTATCCTGTCTCTGGTGTATGTGAAGACATATATGTAGAAACATGTATAGTCTCTGCAGACGTGTTTTTTGGAGTCATTCAAAATAAAACTGAGGAGGTAAATAGTACAGGACACAAAATACTATACAAGAATGTGGAGTGTGGAAAGACAAGTGTAGGAGTGACCTTCGCTATAAATCTTGAGGTGCAACACACCTAGTTGCATAGTTCTGTCATTTCTTAGGTAACTGATACTTTAAATCTATTGCATCTTCCTCTGTCTTTCTTGTTCTTAATCTTGACTTTCCTTTGAGAAAGTCAGGGGACTAACTGACGTTATACCTTGGCTGGAAATAACGATCTCTTCCTACAAAGTCCTTTACTCCTGTCTCTTCTTCCCTTAGGACTTTTCTGTACTTGATATTCATTGTGACTTAGTTTCAGATACTGTGCAAGGAAATACACTGGGTCCAACACCTTTTTCCCCCTTTTTATCAGTGCTATCTGGTGCTTTTGTGGTGTGTTTTTTTTCTTGTTTGTTTGTTTTTTTAAGGTGATCTTGCTAGCTGCAGAATCTAATCAGATCCCCTGTAGTGTTGCTGCTTTATTTACCTGTAAACCCTCAGTTGCTCTAGAATAGCCTGACTGGAACCACCAGTTTGTCATTTAAATCCTGATACTTAGTCTGTGTGCATGTGGTTTTTATTTACTATATTTCAATTAATGGGATATTTCTTATATTGGCATCACTTAGGTTGTTGAGCAGTCATGCTTGTGTCAGCCTTGCTGCCCTCTTGATAAGAAAGAGTACAAGCTTTTTTTAATTCTAGCTGCTATGTATCTTTATACAGGCTGCTGTTTGCATAGCTGTCTGAAGGAAAGGTGATTCAGCTGGGCTATGAGAATGTTAGGGACAATAACTAGTCTGGGGAAGCTAAAATATCTGCATGGAAGGTGTAAAAGGAACTGTGACCTACAGCACACATAATACTTCAGTGTGTATGTGCTGTTTTCATAATAGCATCAATATAGTTTCTCCTCTTCAAAGGGAAGAATGCTGCATAACTGATTCTGAGTAGGGGTATATACTGCTCCTTCAGGGAGTTAGTGAACTTTTCAAAAAGCAAAATTCTCCCATCTGTCTCCCAAGTCTTCCCCCAGGCTCACCCCCCTTCTGTCCTCACAAAAGCTGTACAAAATGTAGCAAATGGCTATCATTATAGGCAGATTCCTCATCAGTCTCTGCTGTATCACAAAGCTCAGACAAAGGTCTAATAGAAGGTGTTACCTGTTCTTGTTTTGCTGCACTATTGGTGTAGTCATAGTTCTTGGAAAAAGCCCTAAGGAGCAATAGAGATCCTGGGGCAAGTAGGCTGCACTCAGACTGGAAAGGGAATCTTCCCTTATGCTTCTTGGAAGATATTGTTTAGAGTAGTTGCTTAATAATAGTTAATTTTCAATCTTGTGGAAATTGATATTTATACATGAATTATGGAGAGTGGAGAAAATGGAGTGTTTAGCTGTACTTTTTTTGACCTTGTTACCTTCAATTTCGAAAGTATACGTTTGCATGCTTAGAAATATGTTGGTGTCACGTTGTTCTGTAATGCCACTAAATGTGTAAGTAAAGTGTATTTCTGAATTGTATCTTAGTTTTGAAAGAACTTTAGCAGTAAATAAAGGCTGCTTTTCCCTACTGCATAGAGCACGGCCAAGTGAGCAATTGCTAATTGGGGACCTAGGTGCTTTAAGCCCATATGCATGGTTGAATGCAAGTCCAATTCCCCTTTAAAGTGGTTTCTGATAGAAATGCAGAAAATTGTTCTGAATCAAATTGAAATTCATGAGGTAAAAAATTATTTTTGTCAGAAGTAATGTTTATTTGAATATCAACATGAGGTATGTTACAGACTAGGTCAGGGTTGTACAATACATCTGTTTTGAGGTTAGGAGATTTTCCTTAAGTCATAGGTTCATTCTGCTGCATGTATGTTAGAACACTGAGATGAAAAAATAATGTTCAGGCATGGTGTTAATTTTCTTAAATATTCCCTCTGTTTGCATACCATTTCATTTTTTATTATCAGAAGTAGTTCAGCAGAGCTCTCCTATTGTCTGTGTTTTCTGGCCACTTCAAAGTAAAACATTTAGAGCAGACACCTGACAGACTAATGGAGGTATATTGCCAACAGGGAGAGAAAGCAGCTTGACAAGTTTCTTTGCTCTTACTTGGAAAAATTGATAAAAGGATACCAAATGATGATTTGCTTTGTATATTATAAGAATCAGTATTTGGAGTGTATCTTCTTGTACTTGCTGTTTTCTGGGCTATATCTGGTTCTTTGTTCTGGAATTGGGATCTCTTTAAGTGACCATATGTGCAATTTAAATAGTGTAATCTCCCTTGTTTTAAAAGGTCATGGACCAGAGCATTCTTCAAAAAAGTATTAGATATTGCTGATTATTAAACCCTCCAGCTGATCTGTCTTTTGTATGTTTTTTTCTCTTTTCTTCCTGTCCTTTTCCAATGTGTATTAAAGAGAAATACTGCTGGAGAAAGTGAATTTCCAAGTAAAAATGTAGGAATGTATCCTTTGTCTCCATTAAAGTTTTCTTGCTTTACTTTTTCATTTACAGTTCATTGTAACTTGGATCTCTAAACTAATGTTACTTGTGAATATAGGTGTTCACTGCATAACTGGATAATTCTTTAAGTTTCAGGGAAACTACTACTTGTTAAGATTGGACGGATGGCTCAGTCTCTAAGCACAAAATAAAGTTTAAAGATCATGTTATTCATAGGAGAATATACCATGAAATTTGATACCTTGGTGTTAGGGAGCATTTTTTTTGAGTTTGGAAAAAAGCATTCTTGAATTTAAAGTGTCCAGACTTTTGACTTATGGCTATACATGTGTGTGCAGCATGACCTAAAACAGAGTTGTTAAATTAAGAGCTGCCATTTCCAAAATAAATACTAACATTCCCTCCTAAAGACATTTTAATGGTAACCCTTTCAAATAGGACTTTATCTGATGCTTCTATAGAAATAAAGTGCAGATGCGTGTGGTTTGAAGGTATGGTTTCATTTCTCTTTTCAGTATGATGCTGTTCCAATCCAGTCTAGCGTGGTGTTGTGCTCCTGTTCATCCCCATCAATGGTGAGGAACCAAGCAGATTCCAGCACTCCATCTGTCATTTCCACCTGTGGCAGCAGACAGGGATCTAACATGGAGGGCACTGCTGCTGAATCAAGATCTAGTTCAAACTCCTTGCAGCAACATACAGGACAGCAGCCTCCACAGCCTCGAAAGAAACGACCCGATGACTTCAAATTTGGGAAAATTCTGGGTGAAGGATCTTTTTCAACGGTAACTTTACTTTTTGTAACAAGTGCCAAGTGTCTTAGATAAACTTCAAAGTTTGTTGTGCAAGTAATATTGCTGAGACTTAAATCTGGAGAGAACAGCTTGAAGAGTAAATGAGTGGGACATAGCGGTTTAACTATTAAAATTAAGTGTGGAACTAAATACGGGTGCTGATTTTTCAAGTACCTTTTAAACTCATCAGAAGTTCCATTACATCCTGATGACTTGATACTTGGATTTTTAGGAGGCATTGCTTTCTAATTTAAGTTTGATAGCATAATGGCTTATGTTAAAATTTTATGATATAAAAGATTGGAACTGGGCTAGGAGTTTGTCATGGTAAGAACTTCTGTGCAATGTCCTGTCTGTGGCAGGAGCTACTGGCAGATGCTTAGGGAAGAAAGTAAGAACAGTGACACTTTTCCAATATTCTTTCTCAGCCTCTAGTGTCATGGCCCTCGACTTCATGAGCCACAGTTAGTGTCTCTGTATTTAGTAGCCTTAAATGGATTCTTTCTAACTTACTTCTCACATCCATGGCCTTGCACAAGAATGAATCACTTAAGTGTTATCTTAAAGAACCCATGAAGCAATTAATACTTCCATTTGATGCTTTTGTAGTTGCCCCATTGTAAGACAATAAGTAGTATTTCTGTATGTTTTTCACATCTTTCACTTGTCATTTATTGTATATACCTTTTGGTTGTTGATCTCTAAATGTTGGGTTTTTCTGGTTCTTCCTATACGATCTACTGTGGTCTTTAGGAAGCAGGCCTCTAGTAGTCATCAGGAGTAATTTGCACTTAAATACATAGTTTGCAACTTGCAAGTTTCCCTAAAGAATGCAGCAGAGTTGTTGCCTCTTGGGTATAGCAGAATACTCTGCTTCAGTGAGACACTTTTAATTTCTGGTTGTGGTCTCTGAAAGTTAGCACCATGTTCCTTGTAAACAGAGAAATTCATAGGGCCTAGCCCAGACTTTGAATAAACTTCTGTTCCAGCATTCTGCTACCTGTTCACTGGAAGATGTTTTTTTGGTCCCAAGTCTAGGGACTAAATGCATTTAGGTGGGCAGCAGGAGAGAGACTGAATACTGTGAAAATGTTAATCCATACGTAGCCTTATTCTTTTGAGTTTTACAAGAAAAATTTCAGTTACCATAATCATCTGGGCCTCGGATAGTGCTAGAGAGAGCATGTTCGGGAGTTAGTTCTTCCCACCTGTCACCTCCTTTGTCAACCTTAGCAGTTCTGGTCCATTATTGCAGTGCTATGACTTTAGAAACTGATCAATAGTTTTAGGGATGCCTTTCATAATGTTCCACAGGAGGTGCTTGCTTATGCTCTTTCCATGGCCACTGAACAGGTTACAAACTGTTGCTGGAGGGGACTTAACAGTACTTGCTTATTATTATTTTTAAAAAGTAATGTCCAGTCCTGTCTTCAGCAGCTGAATTTTTTTAATTTAAAAACATTAAGCTCGGAATAATGACTGTAGCCTTCAGCCTATAGACTGCATCCTTCAAGAAGGAAACTTGCTTGCTGCTCTTACAGAATCACAGAAGGACTGAGGTTGCAAGGGACCTCTGGAGGTGAGCTCATCCAACCCCTGCTCAAGCAGGACCACCTAGAGCCAGTTGGCCAGGACTGCATCTGGACAGCTTTTGAGTATCTCCAAGGATGGAGATTCCACAACCTCCCTGGGCAACCTGTGCCAGTGCTTGGTCACCCTCACAGTAAAAAAGCGTTTCCTGATGTTCAAATGGAACCTCCTGTGTTTCAGTTTGGCCCACTGCTGAAAAGAGCCTGACTCCATCTTCTTTACACTTCCCCTTCGGATATTTATATACATTGGTGAGGTTTCCTCTGTGCCTTTTCTTCTGTAGGCTGAACAATCCCATCTCTCTCAGCCTTTCCTCAAATGAGAGATTCTTCACTCTGTTTTACTGGGGAGCCCAGAACAGGACACAGTACTCCAGGTGTGATCGTCCCAGTGCTAAATAGAGGGGAAGGATCACCTCCATCAGCATACTGGCAACATTCCTGCCAATGCAGCCACCTTTGTGACAAGGGCACATTGCTGACTCATCTACTGCCTAGGTCCTTTTCTGCAAAGCTGCTTTCCAGCCCATCAGCCCCCAGCATATACTGGTTCTTGAGATTGTTCCTCCCCGGTAGGAGGAGTTTGCAGTTCAGAAAAGGGAACTGCATGAGATTACTGCCTGCCCATTTCTCCAGTCTGTTGAGGTTCCTCTGGATGGCAGCACAACCCTCTGATGTATCAACACCAGAGCTCTTGATCTGTGGGGCATGCACCTTCACGTTCTTATCAAAACATCTTGTTAAAAACGTATGCTTTGTTCTTATTAAACATGGTTGTAGATTCAGAGGTCTGATTGTACTCCCCAAGATCTTCACCAATATTCTGACTGAAAAGTGTTCATCTCAAAAAGCATGGGCCTTTATATTACCATGCCTCCAATGACAGCTTCAGATTAAAAAAAAAATAATTAAAAAAAAAAATCATTTACTCAGGGTCATAATATATTCTGTTTTCTTGGACTTTATTAAACTACCACAGACTCTACCTGCTGCCAGTGCTGTATTTCAGATTCAGCTCAGGGAATTTTTCTTCAGAGCATTCTGCAATTTTGTGGGACCTTCTTCTGCAGCTGTTAACTGGACCCATGTTGGACCCATGCTTGATATTGACAGATACACAAATGCAGGGCCTTCTAGTTGTTGCTCTGCTCTTTTAAAGTAATGAAAATCTACTTGCTATGTAGACAGCTTCAAGCTCTTCTCAGAATAATACCTGTTATGTGGTGGCAGAATTATAATTCTCATGTTTGGGTAAGCATGTTGTCCTGCTCAGCTCCTTCTATATTGCTGGTACATTTCCCACCCCACCCCCTTCCTTGGTTTTGTCTCCACCTATAAATGAGGCTTCATTCTCTTAAAAAGAGGAGGAGCTTTAAGGAAGGGTGAGTGTCTAACCGAAACCAGTTCTTAAATGCAGACATAATGTCTGACAGTCTGAAGTATTTGTTCAAGTTTAGAGTTGGGATTGGCCATGATGTCAGCCAATTACGTTGGCAATTATTTCTGCTTTGTAGACTGTGTTGAGGGTTCTCTGCTCTTATCTCACCTTCCTCCAGTTTGAGATGTTTAACTACATTTCTTGCCTTCCTGTTTTCTGAATTTGCAACTGACACTTTTACATGTTATGTTAATGCTTTTGGTTTTGTGTTTGTGTTTTGGTGGTTTTGGTTAGTTTGTTGGTTTTTTGGTGTTTTTGGTTTTTTTTAAGCTACCTGTCTAAGGTCTAATTCCTTTCTGTAGAATTTACATTCCTTATTGATATTACTTCTTCCCATAGTGTGGATAAGATTCAGGCTCCTAATAGCAGAGACATGGTATTAACATGTACCTCTGTGGGTTTTTTCTTTTTCTTTTTCTTTTTTTTTTTTTTGTGATTTTACTGGGGTTTTTGGTTTGTTTTTTGTTGGGTTTTTTTTTGTGGATTATTAGTTAGGAGGAAATTAGGATATATTTAGGATATGTGGTGTACTCAGATTTGTTCAGTGAGGAAGGGACTTGAAGGTACCCAGGTACTCATTCTAGGAGGAAAATACTCAGTCCTGTGCACTTTGAACACAGCTGCTCAATATCAATGTAAGTATGTGGGTAATACATCTGAAAGCTAATGGTAAAAAAATTGATACTGTGCAGGACTGGAGGAGAGTCAGTCTTTGGAGCTATATGGCTTAATTCAGGTTTGAGAGCTATTAGCCAAGATATATTTTCACCTGTGTCAGTTGATCACTTCTGCCATCTGACTATGGACCCTGTGTGTATATATAGGCAAGATTACCTATTGGATTTTTGTTTTACTGATGGCACGGAATTGCGAAAATGTAGAAGTATCAATTTCCAAAATGCACAAAGTTAGCACTATATACCTGGGTATTTATTTAGCAACTGACTTTTAAAGTGACCTGCTTTCAGTAGCTTTATTGGTAGACTTGATTCATGAAATCTGGCAGCAAAAATTAGAAAAGTTAAGAATATTCTCTTTTGATTGCACAGCTTTAAATAACATTACCTGTGTACACAGAAGGGTCTCAAAAATTCCTTAGGCAGAGATGCAGCTTGTAACAGACTGGTTCTTTCTAGTGGAATTTTTCCTTGATCAAATACTGTGAACTTCAGTGTGTTTGTAGATGATGAACTTTTTTTAGAAAATTAAAGGTGTCTTTTACTACTGAACTGAGATTTCAGTTTTCTAATACTGAAAGAGTACAACTGCATGCACTTCTTTCACCTGAAAAACTGCCCTATTTAGAAGTTCTTTTTCCTAAATGCATAACATTTAGTATCAGGTGTACGTAATAATACTTTGGAGTACTCCGTTATAACTGATTTTGCAAGGGGTTAGAATATAATGAGAAGTGGATTAGAAGCAAGTCTGGTGCAGTGATTAAAAAAAAAAAAGCAGTATAATGTTGAGATTCTAGCAAGGTAGTAGCATGGATATAAACTTAAAATAAGAAAAACACAACTTGTAGTCATCTGTTGTTACAAAGTCATTGCTCAGATTTATGCAAGAGGACTTTTCAGATTGTCTTAAAAGTTGCCTTTTATAGTTCTTTCTTGAGGGCAAGCTTTAATTTGTGTTCCTCCAAAAGCTTTTCTCTTTAAAAATGTAGAACTGCTTGCCTAAAATTTATCCCTTGCTTCTGCTAATTGGAAATCTCTCATTTCCTTTCTTTAAATCTTTTTCCTAACCAACTGTAAATAGTTGAAAGCTCTGTCTCACTTCTTACTTTTGATCTTTCAGATAAAATTTGTCTTTCAATCTTTGCCATTTATGTTAAGAAAACGTACTGTGACAGTTAGATTTTTATTAATACTCCTCAGCACACTTGTTGCTTTTTTCACCTTTAAGAAGATTTGGCAATTTACTTTGACTTATGTTACAATCTTCAGAATTTTTCTGGAAAAAAAAAATAAAAATAGTAAATCGGTGATTACCCAGTCAGACGTATAAGTCTTTTAGCAAAACAAGCTTTGTTATGCTGAACTGAATTTCTGCAGTGGTCTTGCTGAAGCCAGCATAATATGAACACAGCTTAAATATTTTGCTGATTGCAGTTGTGATAGCTTATTTTGGACAATCAGTATTCTAAATACCTACTGGAAGATCAATGTTAGCGTATGTCTTTAATGAATGGTTACAATATATTTTCTCTCCTCTGACAACAGGTTGTCTTGGCTCGAGAATTGGCTAGTTCTAGAGAATATGCCAGTAAGTATTGACTCCTTCAAAATGAACTTTTAAAAAATACAATATCAATGTAGTCCTGTTACAAAACACCCGTTCAAAAGACAGAATTAGTGGTTTTATGATAATTTTATCTAACAAAAAAAAAACCCCAAACAAATCACTTAGATGGACTTCATTTGGTTGTACCTCCTCCATTTTCACTCTGTCTTTTTCTCATCAAGTTAAAATTCTAGAAAAACGTCATATCATAAAAGAAAACAAGGTGCCATATGTGACACGAGAGAGAGATGTAATGTCCCGCCTGGATCACCCTTTTTTTGTTAAACTCTACTTCACCTTTCAGGATGATGAAAAGCTATGTATCCTTTGTGTTTTAAAACTTGCTGTAACATTTTCTTAAAAGTAACAATCACCAGGTTTGGTTCCTTTGAAACATTGTCTAACAGGAATGATGAAAATAACTTGAGGTATTTAAAATATCTTAATGTTTGCAATGCAATTTTTGCAGTAATGTTTTTAATAGAAATTAAGCAAATAGAATGAGTGTGCCCCATGAGAGAGAAGAATGGGTGACTTGTGGGTCACGAAAGATTAATAAAACAATAACTTAAATATTGTCAATGTGGTAAATGCTGAAGGGCAACTTGCAACAATGTAAGTTTAAAATAATTTAAAAAAAACATTAAAAAATTGGAGGGTGTATGAGAAATGTTTTAGAAATGGTTTATTTCTGATTATATACAGTAAAACACCACGATTCCTGTGTTTAAAATAGGGTTAGCCAGCTATATTTACTACTATTTTGTATTTGAACAATTAGATCTATTAAAATTTTTCTTATGTAGAAGTGCTTACAGAATAATCTGAATGATAGAAAGCTGAAACTTCTGTTTGGGCCACGATTTCCCAGGTTCTCTCTCTAGCAGTAATTGCAAAGTGCAGTTACATCTGGAAAGCTCATTGGTTTGCAGTCGGCTTTTTTTTTTGATTCATGTGAAGAAAGTGTTAATCATGTGACTTTCCTTCTAAACTTCCCACTTTGAATTGGCTGTACCAAGGGTAAAAGGATAGATCAGTCTGTTTCTGGGGTCAGTAAGTAGTTGTGTTTTTCACAAAGGCTGCTAGCAGTGCTAACAGGCTCTATATCACGTGTGTGTACGTACATACATATGTACACACATGCACTAACAGAACTTAGAGGCTCTCATTTGTAACGTACACATTTGCTCATTGAACACTAGGCTGACTTTGGAACTTTCCAGATGATGGGGGAATTTTAAACCTGGGCTGAATGCTAGTTATGACTATAAATAGTTCTTTTCGAGAGCAGTTATGTATACAGTTTAAATTAATTATTCAGGTGACTAACTGGAAAAACTACAAATTTAACCCTTTATGTAGTCTTTGCTATGCTAAGAAATTGAGACCTGTCCCCTAGGTTGTTAATATATTTAAGAAGTTGTTTTGGGTTGCTACCATGTAAAGTTTCAGATTGACCAACTTCACTTCTTCCCTGTTGTTCATGTATTTTTAGTATTATTCTTGTCTTTGGAATGAGGTGTGGGGATTTTTGTTTTAGAATGGTTTAGTGATAGACCTTAACTATACTTAACATTCAGATTTTGGACTTAGCTATGCCAAAAATGGAGAGCTGCTAAAGTATATACGCAAAATTGGCTCATTTGATGAGACCTGTACCAGGTTTTATACCGCTGAAATTGTATCAGCCCTGGAGTATTTGCATGGGAAAGGAATAATTCACAGGTAATACGAAGTTGAGACCAACATGCATTTGATTCTGCACAAGCTGTTTTTTCTAGAAATGTTCTTTTTTGAAGTCTAAAGCAAATCTGGATTTTGTAGAAAGCTAATGAGAGCATAATAGCGTTTCATTAGCATTAGTACTGTTGTTAACATAGGGAGCTAAACAGAAAACTTTAGGAGGAGGAGAGCAAATCTCTGTTATTAGACCAGCTGTTCTAGCCGGAAGAAGTAAGAAGACTTTTTGGCCTACAATTAACATTACCAAAAGCTTGTCTTTTTCAAGGTTGATCAGTTGGTCTAAAACCAGAAACTGACTTTTTGTTTAACTACTTTTTTTTTTTTTTTTGTGGTGATATGTACCAAAAGTAGAATTCTGCTGGTGTGTGAATTAGTGTGCAACATGTCATCAAGAAAAGTAAAAATTAATGTATGTCAGTTTTTACTGAGTAAACAGTTTCCACAAAGCTGAACAATAGCTAGGTAAATGGTGAAATTTAGCAAAGTTTTTAATAGGACCTTTGCAGTTGTTCTTGATGCAATTATATTGTCTGGATAAGCATGTTTTGTCATTCATGTGTATTAAAGAAATTAAAGCTGTAAATGTGAGAAATCTGAGCTGCAGAACTTATTTTTGGGTAAGAAATCTATTGTGTCTGTAGGTTCCGAAGCAGCTGTTCATGGAACAGTAGACGCTAGTTGGGAAAAAGCTGGATGATTATGATTCTGATAAATATAACTGAAAGTAATACTGCTAAAAGGACAAAGTGTTTTCCTAATACTTTTCTCTGAAGAAATTGGGAATAGAATCTAAGGGGGCTGGATGTGGAGAGTACTAAAGGCGTAAAATTTTCTACAGGGGGGAAAAAAAGTTCAAGAAGTTCCATTTTCACTTTGGTTATATAGCCCATGTGTTACACTGGGAGAATGCTTATAAAATGAATGCAGCATGATTGTCCGTATTACTAAGCCTATATTGGAAATCTTGTATTATAAAAGAGCTGCTTTAAGTTTTTGTCTTCATATGGAGGCCACTATGAGAAACTCAAAAGACGACACTGCAATTGTGCAATTAGAGAACTTAGTATAAAGTTTATTTAAATATAAGTCCATAGCTCTAGCAGTGCCTGAAAGCTCTTGGGATTTTCTGCTGCCTAAGAACTATGACATGAGATAGAAACATTTTAAGATGCCAGGCTACCCTGGAAAACTTACTACAGATATATCTCTCTATATATCTAGATATATAGCTATAGCCTAGATCCATAATATAATATTAATATATTAATATAGGTATAGGATACATTATATAAACTGTATATGTATGTGTGTATAGAGTACAATATATATACATATATCAGTATATGTAAAAAAACCACAGAACTGTTAAGAAGGTCCATTCTATTCATGTGCTTTCTACTTCTCTCTGAGAATAGTTACAGGAAAATGAACAGGATTTTTATGGCTTGTGTGTCATAATCACTTCATTCCAATTGCTCTCTGTGCTAGTCCACAGACTTTAAACTGTACAACTGCACAACCCATGCTTTTCAATAATAGGGGACTGTAATCTGAGGAAAATAATGCTGCACAGTGGTTGATGGAAACAGCTTTGAATTTGCGCTGATTTTTCTTACCAGTCAACCAAAACAACTCCCATGCTTCTAGATTTCTTTATGAGCATCCGAAGATACTTCTTAGGAGTGAAGTATGTCCTCTTTTCTTGTCAGCTGAGGAAACTTGCTGCGAAGTAAATAATATCATAAGTGTAACCCAAGGCTATTTTTTATGTTGTTGCTAATGAACCTCTTGACATCTAACTCTATTTTGCTATATATTGTGTGTGTGTGATACTGTGAGGTCTGGTTTTATTTAGAATCAGAGGCAGTGTCCATACAAATGGTACGCACATATTTGAAATACGGTTTATACATGGATTTGTATCTGACAAATGTAAACATTTGGTGGTTTACAGTTCTTACCTGTTCTGGACATTAAGCTAGGGCTGGGGGGTTGCCATTGTTTGACTAACTGGAGTTTTGTGCTGAGTAAACAGGCCTAGAAGCTCTTACTGCCATACCAGTCTGTCAGATGTTATTTAAGTTAAGACTTGGGAGTGAAGGGTGGGGGTTTTTTGTTTGTGTTTCTTTGGGTTTTGGGGTTGTTTTTTTGTTGGTTTTCTTGTTGCTGTTTGTTTGTTTGTTTTCCATTTTTGTTGAACAAGGGAGATGCACAATAGCTTAGTTTTGAGATTATTCGTTACTTCAGGTGTTTTTAGAAAAAATTTAGTTAATGGGCTTTTCAAAATCTGTTAGCAGTCTGCATGTTGACAGGTACAAGTTAAGAGGAAAGTTGACATAACAATGTTTATAGAATATCTGCATCATTTATGATAGTATTATATACGCAAGTCACTAGACAGTTTTGCAACTTTAATTTGTGTGCTCCTTAAATATAAAAATCTGCCTTTTGCAGGGACCTTAAGCCAGAGAACATCTTGCTAAATGAAGATATGCACATTCAGATAACAGACTTTGGAACAGCAAAAGTATTATCTGCAGATAGCAGACAAGGTATGCCATTATTTACTTCATAATGTGACACAGATAACTAAAGCAAGTGGCCCTTTGAAAATGTACATATGTTGTATTTACCAAATTTTAACCTTTAAATATCATTACCTCTTATCTAACAAAACCACTGAGAGATATTGAAACAGTTTTTACTGTCGCTGCTTAGATTATGTCAGAAGAGGTAATATTTGGTGTAGTGGTATAGCCAGCTAGATCACCAAATATAGTGGGAAGTTAAACTACTTCAAATTACTTTTCATCTGCAAGACTAGAATACAAACAAATAGTTACTGTGGCTCAGCTGAAACAGTAAGTTTTTACTCTGCTTATGTATCTAACCCCAGTGATTATCAGAGTTGCTCAAATGTGAAGGTTATAGAATTCTTGTGTCATTAGTTGCTTAGTATTAACCTGTGAATCAATGATGCTGCAAACAATGCCTGAAAAAAAGCACTAGGCTGAACTGAATTTGATAAACTTAATTTTTTACTTGAATGTAGTAAGCTTGTGTTGGTAGATTTTATACCTAACAAAGCGCCTAAATGCCTAGCTTCTTGAACCAAATAGATATCACTGAGATTGATTTGTCTCTTGCAAGTAGGTTTGTGGATAGGTAGAGAAATGAAATTCCCGTGAGTTCTTTGTAGCATTACATAAATTGCAATAGATTGCCTTTGGGGTATTTTTTGTTGGGTGGGGGCAGGGGGGTAAGGGGAGGTTGACTTCTCCATCAGTATGTATTTGCTTATTTTTTTCCATTTTCTTACCAGCACGGGCAAACTCATTTGTAGGGACAGCACAGTATGTTTCTCCAGAACTGCTGACAGAGAAATCTGCCTGTAAAAGGTGAGGATTCTCTTGTATCTCAGAACTTTACTGACTCTGTCAGGATACTGTCAAATGGTGGGGAGGGGATAAATAAAGCAAGCCAGTGAGCTTAGCATTTCAGAGAAACAAGATGCTTGAGTATAAAGATTTTTTTAAGAGAGTTTGAAATATTTTTTTTCTTAAGAAGTATTGCTTCTTGTCTGAGTGCTGGTTTCCTCAGTTCATCTACCTTCTGGAGTTCTACAGACAGGATTAGGTGTTGTCAGGAGGAGGTGTGTAATGTGAAGTTGGATTTCTCTTACCCATAAATAAATCAGAAAAACTTTTTCTGTTATCCAAATAATATAACTATTTTAATTCTGTTTTATATAAGCTTGCTCTAATATGGTAATTCCTGCTGTAAAAGCAACAGTATGTCATGTTCTGTCAGTTAGGGGAAAGGCTACAGCTTTCTTTGACTTGTATTTAGATCAACTTGCAGTTATCTTTGCTAAGCTCTACTTGGGGTTTGCAATGGTTTAAAGGTCATCTCTGTACCTGGTATGAGTGATACCCTTAAGAAATTTCTTACCTAATTTAAATTGGTTCTTGATGGTAACCTACAGACTGTTGTATATGTATTTTATTACAACAGTGGAAGAATAATCAAAGTAATCACTGACATCATAGGGAAAAGAGATATCTTATATGAATACTTGTGGTAACTTGTGGTAGCATTTCTTGAAATGATAGAAATACCATTAGACTTTCCACTTTTGCTACTAGTAAAGAGGTTTTGACTGGTTTGGCTAATGGAAAGACTTCATCAGGCTATGAACTCTTTTTAGAAGTTACGTAATGCTTCATCTTTACAGAAAACTCTTAATTTGAGTAGTTTTGAGTGTTTGTTAGTATTTTGGTCTTCCATGAGGAATTCTAAGCTTTAATCAAAACTATGTATAGTTTACCTCAAGGTAAAATAATTTAAAAATACTCTTTCAGGCCAACACACTAAAACTTAAGACTTTCCCTCACCCATGTACCATATAGCCTGCCTGTTTGTTTGTGTCTTCAGAAAAGCTTTAAGTGAAAAAGCTGTATTGTGACTTTTTTTTTGCCTGAAATATTTAGAGGAAAGGATTTTAATTCTGAAGGAGCATATATTGCATGCAGTTGAATGCATCTTTGAATTGTGGTAGTGGATAATAAACATTCTTTTTAGTCTCATTACATATCCATTAATTTGAGAATTCAGCTGTCTTGCACATGTGCTTGTAGTCAGTTGTTGTGGGATGGTTACTGTATACTTTTTTTTTTAAAGTTGTGTTGCTAGCCTGCTCTTCTGTCAATGAATGAAATGAAAATAGTGTGGAAGTTGTGCTAGGCAGGTTTGTCCAATGTGTTCATGCTGTGTTCTAACTAGCAGAAGTTTAAGAATTCTTTTAAAGTTACAGTTTAAAGACTTTTTATAGGAAAACATACTATATGTTTTTTCCTCTTTCTTTTGAAGCTCTGACCTCTGGGCTCTGGGATGTATAATATATCAGCTTGTAGCTGGATTGCCTCCATTTAGAGCTGGGTAAGAGATTTAAGCTAATTATGTGGATCATAAATATGTTGACTTGGTTTTGGCTTTTATCTTACTACCTGTTCTGGACTACAACTTTTCATGGTGCAATGTTGGTGTTAATGTCATGCCTGCTTTTATTTGTCCTTTCTGATGTCATGAAGATGCTTAGACAGCTATAACTAGAGTTTCTGAGAGAGATTCCTTAATTTATCCTAGGATTTCACATGTAATTTATACCATAAAGGTAACTATGCCTACATGAAGAGGGTATAAGGCACCTCTGCACTGAGCCATTTGAACTTTCCTTATTCTTCAGGTATCTGGTGCTTACAGGATCATAGATACTTGGAAGACTGTACCCCTTCACCCTGGAAAGGTTCATGGGAATTTGACTTAACTTGTAGATCTCCCGTTTAATATTTGTCCAGGTTATGCACTGTTAAGGTGAAAGAACCATGGAGGACTAATAACAAGAGCTATGTTTTTCTCTTTTGCAGAAATGAATATCTTATATTCCAGAAGATAATAAAGTTGGAATATGACTTTCCAGAAAAATTTTTTCCCAAGGCAAAAGACCTTGTTGAAAAGCTATTGGTAAATATATGCTGCTGTTCAATGATTTGATGACATTGGAAACATTCAGCTTATGTAGGGTTTTTTTCCCTAAAGTTTCTATGCACTCTATTGCAAACCTTATAATAAGAATGACTGTGAGCATTATTGACTGCGTAGGGGAGTGTCTTGAAAATCAACAGCCATTATTAAACAGCACTTAGATTGTAATTTTTTTTTTAAATCTGAATTCTAAGGTGTGGACAAGGAATGTCTCTCAGTGAAATGGAAGCAAATGATTCTAAATATTGTGCATTACACACAGAAGTTAAAAGTCAAATACTTAGGTTTACATAGTACTTAGATTAATTCTTGTTGAGTTGTATAATGAATCTTTTAGTTGGAAACAATGTTCTATACATCATGGGGAGATATATTCATCACAGTAAAAATCAACTTACCTTGCATTTTAGCATGCACTTACCTTGCACTTAATATATGGCTCAATAGTATCAGCCAAAGAATTACTCTGCATGTGAATGTTTGACAGATAGGAAGAAAAAAATAGTTGTGTCTCATCAGTGAGATAGCTATGACACTAAAATGAATATGCAGAGGACGTTTTGGGTGGTATAAGCTTTTTGAGTTCAATAGTCTAGCATATTAGCATGGAGCAGGGGATGATGAGGAAATTCTGTCTTATGTTTGTGGATGATGATGAGTGCAACCATTGTAAAGGGCCTAGCAGCATGTTCGTGTGTCCAGGCCAGCTCTATGGCCAAGCCAGTGCCTGCTGAATGGTAAGGTCCAGGTTGCATCAACATCTTGAGAACTGTGTAGTTTTAGGGTGCTTGAGAGGTTGATGTTTGACACCAACTATTGCTTCCACAGCTTCTTGCATCACTAGAATGTGATGCTGGGCTATACTTAAATGAGCTATGCTCCATCAGGCCTTCTCTTTATGTTTACTTGGTTTTGTTTCTGTCTTTATGAAGAAACAAAGCCAAAAATTTGTGTGGATCCAAAGAAGTGCTCCTTTCTCTAGATCTGTGAGCTGGTGTAATGTAAAAATGTTGCTGCTGAGACATACTGACAAATAACATCTTGTATTATAAGCAGTCTCCTTATATTATAGATATGTATGCTTAGGTCAGTGAGACCAACTGGTTTTAAGTTTTTGCATGCTGCTGTGCAAATGTGAATGGTGCTCACCCTTTCCTTGTCGTTATTTTATGCGTGTTAACTTAACTGTAATTTGCTCAGGTTCTAGATGCTACCAACCGATTAGGTTGTGAAGAAATGGGAGGATACGGACCTCTTAAGGCTCACCCCTTCTTTGAATCCATTGTGTGGGAGAACCTACATCTTCAGACACCCCCAAAACTTACAGCATATTTACCTGCTATGTCAGAGGATGATGAAGACTGTTATGGAAATGTATGTTTGTCTATTGCTCTATTCAGCTCCGATGCTGCCCGAGACTTTCATTAAAGCATAATTATTGCATATTAAATATTTTTATTGAAACTACTGATTAGTTATATTTTAATGAAGGCTGAATTATTAAGAATCTAATATAAAATTGCTGGTTAGCTGGTTAAAATTTGAACTAGTCAGGTGGGTTTTGGGTTTTTTTTGGGGGGTTGTGGGTTTTTTTTTTTTTTTTTTTGTGGTGGGTTTTGTTTTTTTGTTTTTGGTTTTTGGGTTTTTTTTTTGGATGAAGTGAGAGTTTGGAAAAAATACTGGTTGGCTTGCTTTTGACCAAGCGTACTTTTTTGGATAAGTGCCCCTTAATCTATAGAGGGTAGGCCGTCTTTTTGCCCAAAGCATGATAAACAAAAGCATGCCTAAATTAAAAGCCACAGGTAGTGCAAAATAAGCTTTTTTAATCACAGAAATTTCTTTACTTCATTTTGTTTCCTCCTGTAGTATGACAATCTCCTGAGTCAGTTTGGTTGCATGCAAGTCTCTGGTTCTGCCTCTTCCCATTCACTGTCTGCCCCAGAGACAAGTACACCACAGACATCAGGAGGAAATATTGAACAGTATATTCATGATCTTGACAACAATTCCTTTGAGCTGGACTTACAGTTTTCTGAAGATGAAAAGAGGTTACTTCTGGCAAAACAAGCTGGTGGAAATCCTTGGTAAGATCTTTGAATATAGCTGATCTGTTACTTGCACAGCAGTAAGGAATCCAGAAAAATAAGTTATTTTGGTTCAAATTAATATTTGTCAGTCTTAATGTCTTCAAGCAAACAATTAGCAACTAGATTTTTCTTGACTTCTATATTTAAAGCAATAGCAGCGAAAACCTAATACTACATTTCTAAAATTTACAAGGTCTGGAAGTTGTTGTGGAGTATGTTTGTAAGATAGGCAGAAATGACACTATACCAGTGCTAGGACTCCACAGAGTCCTAGAACTAGAAAAGGTTCCTTCTTTCTTACAGTTGCCATAAGTTGTTGGGGTTTTTTGGAATGGTAATATTTGGTTGATATCTAACCAAAATACCTCTAGACCATGTACTTATTAGCGTTTCTCTTCACTTTTGAGAGAGGTTTCTCATTTGTGGGGTTTTTTTTTTGTTTTTTTTTTTTCCTTCCCCTCCCTGTCAGATTTTAGAAAAAACTCTTTGTCTTGGAATGAGGAAGAGTCCAAAACTCATCTAGTAAAGTTGTTCAGGACTTTGGAAGAAAAGGAGACACTAGGGAGAGACATGGAAAATTGCTTGATAATAATAGTAAAAAGAGCTGTTTCTGTGGAAGAAATACTTCTGGAGTAATAGTTACTTTTCTTTTCCTTTTTTTAAGGCATCAGTTTGTAGAAAATAACTTAATCCTAAAAATGGGTCCAGTGGACAAAAGAAAGGTAAGGGCTTTTCTTAGTTCCCTGTAACAAGATTCAGCTGTCACATTTTTTGCACAGTTGCAGCATAGATAAGGAACTGGTTTTAGAGCTTCCTTGTTTAACTTACTTGCAAGTGTAAATTTGTTTTGTTTATTTTCTAAAATGCAGCATTTTCTTGTTAATAGATTGTTTTTTCTTAATTTAGTGGTGTGCCCTTGATTTTTGAAAAGGCTAAAA
The DNA here is from genome assembly GCF_900496995.4 of Aquila chrysaetos chrysaetos. Lineage (NCBI taxonomy): Eukaryota > Metazoa > Chordata > Aves > Accipitriformes > Accipitridae > Aquila > Aquila chrysaetos. The sequence continues at coordinate 188,542 of NC_044028.1, read as the reverse complement.
GTAAATGTGCTATTGATGCTTTCATTTTGAGAGTGTAGTAAATGAGTTTTTGGTCCCCTTCCTCCTCCCAATCTGATTTAGCCCACTGAAACGCTTTGTCTTGATGCATTGCCTGCATGTGGATTGAGCCACAAATATTGGAAAATAAAATAAATCCCATAGTGTCCTTAACTGTGGTGTTTTTCCTGGATCCGACTATTGCCTGTATGCTGAGAGAGGCAGAGCTGACATTAGAACAGATTTTTAAGTTTAACATCTTACAGTACAGATGAGCAATGATAGTCTGTGTCAGCTTTACAGGAATGTAGGTTCTCTTTCATCTAAGTTACTACCTGCTTGTTCCTAATTTTCTCCACAAAATCATGAGTATTGATTTCTGTGCTGGAGTCTTTGACAAATAAATTTTGCTTCACTCAGTACAGCTAGTTGTTTTATGTTTTGTTAGAACTTGAAGATGCTTTCTTAAAATAGTACTTGTGTTTTCCCATGTAGTAGGAATGCATTGTAACCTCCTAAAAAAGGAGTGAAGTCAAATAGGTAAAGCAAAAGGAAAACCAAAAAAAGTCCCCTAAATGCAAACATACTATCCTATCACTGAGCTGTTTTAATTCTACCTCTGTTTTTAAATTCAGAGATCTACACATTTACGTTTTTTCCCCCCTCATGCTTTTTTTGCATTGCTGCTTCTGCTTTTCTTGTTAGGGATTGTTTGCACGTCGGCGCCAATTGCTGCTCACAGAGGGGCCCCACCTGTATTATGTGGATCCTGTCAACAAAGTTCTAAAAGGAGAAATTCCATGGTCTTTAGAGTTGCGGCCAGAAGCCAAGAATTTTAAGACATTTTTTGTTCACACAGTAAGTGACTTTCTTTAATTTCCTTATAAGTTGCACTAAGATCCTTGGACAATTATTTTAAGTTGTTAATAAATAAATTTTTCCAGACAAAATACAATTCCTTAAATACAAGTGTTGATAGCCTTAATTTAAAAAAAAACAAAACCAAAACACCACCAACAACCCTTCCAGAAAAACAAACCAAAACAACAACAAAAAAACTCTGACATACACATCTCCCACAAAAATACAAGTGTATTTTTTTATTATTTGTGTGTAAATAAACTATAAGTAGATTTGGAGATTTGAAGTAAGTTCTTAAGAACTTTTAAAATTTAGCCCTATTTTTATATAATGGATCACAGGGGGTGTACCAACAATATATTGTCAGTTGACTGCTTAAACAATACTGAGATGCCAGATGTATGGTTATTCGGTAATATGTAATGTTATATAACTGTAATTGGATTTAACCTTTGGGAAGTTTATGAACTGATGCTGAATAATTATTTTATTGGTAGGTGCAGAATAATTACTGCTTTGGTTAAACTGTGTTTGGAATACTCATTAAAATGTTGTTCACTTATAGCCAAACAGGACATACTACCTGATGGACCCAAGTGGGAATGCTCATAAATGGTGCAAAAAGATACATGAAGTTTGGCGGCACAGATACCACCAGAATGCTGCTAAATAGTAATGCTCATCCAAAATTTCCCAGTTTCCCTACTTGCTGCTAGAACTCCGTGTGCAGCCGATCAGAGGAATCTTTTCAACCCACCTATTACCATCTCAAGGGGAAGCATATGTCTGAAATGTTCTGTTTTGTTTTGGTTTTTTTTTTTTTTTAAGAAAAAAAAAAAAAGAAAAGCAAAAACCTAATGGAATTCAGGGTCGCTTTGCTTGCTCTTTGTGCTTCTGTTGAGGCTTCCACATGCATATCATTGCAGTGAAGATCTTGCTTTTGTGCACTTCAGCTCAATTTCTGCTGCAGGCTAGTGGATAGACCTTGTGTTACCAGCTTCACTTAAGATGAGTTAAAACCAATCCACACGCACACATGCCAAATCATGTACCAGCCTTGCATTTTATAGGGCTGGAGTTTTCTGTGACTTTCAGATTATCATTAAACTGTATTTCATCAGGGAGCTTTTATATGCCTCTCCTAAGCACCACCTCTTTGTTTTCTCTTCCTTTCCTCACAGTCCCCCAGCTTATTGGTATTTGGCATTTGTAGCCAGGTCAGTTGCACCCTTTTGTAATTCCTAATATAGTTCTGGTTGCAGGATTTATGTGGTACTTTAGTAATTATGTGAATGAGTCAGATGTATGTGTCTGGCAGACAGGCTCCAATGATACAGGTTTTGAGAGAGTAAAATGCTGAACATGGCACTGAAAGTTTTCTAAAATTGAAATGTTGGCTTCTGAAGCATATAAGATTTTAAACATTCAATTTGAATTTTAATATGAATCATATATGTATTTACTCAAGGGACAGTAAACTTACCAGCATGCTTTTAACTAATGCTAACTAAAAAATTAACTAGTTAGTATGGGGGAAAAAATGTTACTATTGAAGTAGTAAATAGTTTTTCACCTTTTCAGGAGATGAGGGCTAGAAGCTTTCTTTCCAGGGTGTGCATGTATTGTGCATTTTAGTGGGGCCAACCTATTTACCTGGGTAGAGAAGGAAGTGTGAAAGCTTTGTACAATTGATTACTTGACTTTTTTTGTCTCATTGTGTAATGAGATGTACAAATAATACTATTTTTGGTCCTTGGCTAAATATTTAGCAACTCTGAAAAAATTTAAGCAATTGAAATATTAGATCCATAAAGTAATCTGGTTAAAAATTCAAAGGAAAATACTGATACAAAGGGGAAAATATATGGTACATAAGGCATATCTATAAAATGAAAATATTTTTCATATCGATCTCCTTTATCCTCTTCAAATTAAGGCTTTCTTGTGGTCAAACATTTCTTGTAACATTGCAAAGATATAACTTTCTATGTGCTAAAAACAACTTCCCTAATGTTATTTTCAACATGCCTGTGTTCCTGAACCTTGCAGAGAGGAATGACCTGGGTCTGGACAAAGGCATTCCTTCCCTTTTTTTAAAAGCAGTATAAACATCACACCTATTTATTCACCTTCTACACATACAATCTCTTTGCATTTTGAGGTCTCATACTATGATGTGCTTTTTCTTCCACCAAAGAAAGAAATGTTCCACTGCAATGCTGAAAAAAACTCATGGGCTACTGTTCTAGAAGCGGTATTGTAAAAGCAGTGGCTTATCAGGATTTCTCAGAAAACAGATGAATGTTGGATATTTTGTTGTTGTACAGGGTGAAGGAGATTTATTATTGATCTCTTTAAAAACTGTGTTATGTGGTTGAACTTGATGACAGTGCAGCTTTTCCGGTATCTTTCAGTCTTTAAAGAAGAGAATGCAGTTGCCTTTTCTTTTGGAGAAACTACATTCTTGTAGTCTTCTGTTATCCCACAATGTATACGGACTTGACAAAAGTAAATCACTGGCTTACGGTGCCTGGTGTTAAGGGAGCTAAGGTGTCCTGTAAATGGCTGAGATGAGAGAGAGACAGAACACCATTCCCTTTGCACTGTGAGAATTTTCACCACATACAAGGTACACTCACTCCTTGTCACTAAAATTTGAATAGCACAGTACACCTCCTGTCTGTGCCTCTATTAATCCTGTATTTACCATTCTAACCAAGGTGATGTGTATTCTAAGTCTGTAGTGCTATCCATTTGTTCTCTGACTGTCTAATTCCAGCTGTATGTTGGATCCTCTGGAGGCAACCCTACCACTTTTGGATTTAGTCTTTGGTTTAGAGATGTAGATGTATTCGCAGTGATGGAAATTCATGGTGCCACTGCTGTTCAGTGTGACAAAACTTGGCCTCACATAAAAAGTCTGGCAAAGTTGTTCTGCTAATAGTGAATACCTTAGCTTCATTAGGAGATGGAGTGATCTCCATTGGCTTGTTCACTAGGTGGAAATCTAGGAATGCTTAAACATGTTTTCTGTAATATTTAGACTTGTAGTCATTTTGCCATAACAAAGTAATTACTCTGCTTTTTCACACCTTGAAAATCCTTTCTCAGTAGACTTCCGTCCTGCCCACCAAAAACTTTCAGCCAAAGAAATCTTGATAGCAGTAAGCTATCAAGAAGGTGTCTGGAAGGCTGATGTCTGCATTCTAGTATTCCTTTTCTCTTTTGACAATGCTGTCATTAGAAACCTGTGAGCACCTCTTACAGGCATCCCTCCCCTTAGAACTTCAGTGTTCCAAATCAAGTCTTCCTTAGCTGCTGCTTTTTTGGGAAGGGACTAGAACTTTTCTGGGAGAGGTATTTGTCTGTCTTGGACTGTAAGTGAAATCTGTGGTTTTGAAAGATGGCAAAAGAATAGAGTGAGGCAAGACAAAGCAATCATGCAGATTTAAGTATGTTTCACCAGTTTGTCCACTTAAATGTGTATTGGCAGGTGCTGCATACTATGAAGGGCTGGTTCCTATTTTAAATGCTTATACCTGAAATAGGGTAACCTCAGATCTTTGTCCTGAATATCACTTCTGTGGTTTATGGGAGTTTATGGATGAAATGTACAAGGGAGATTCTTCAGAGCTGCAGATAAGCCAGTTAATTTCTCTGCTCTTTATCTGAGGTCTTCAAAGCGCAAAAAGGGTTGTTAGGCACTTGAAGACTCTTCTTCAGACTCCTCACTGCAAACCTACTGAAAACCAACTCTAGTGATTGATTCATTCCATCTTTTGCATTTTGAACAATTGCCAATAATTTATAAAGAATCTGGTCAGTAATGTTGTAATTTTGTTTTGCTTGGGCTTTGAACTTCAGGAAGGTGTTTATTGCATCTGTTTTCTGTGGGGTGGAGCTTAAGAAAGGATGAAAGGATTTTTGAATTGCAATGTTCTATTTAGTGTCCAGCCCAGTCACAGGAAGTTTAAAAGTACTTTGATAACTGGAGAGATGAGTTTATTACTGTTGGCCTTAAAGTCCAGTTTTGAGAAGGACTTACACTAAGGAGGACTTGCTTCAGATGTGATGGTGAGGCATTGTGAGCAGACTGATATTACCTATTAAGATCTCATTTGCTAAGCACTTAGATGGTGAGCACCTCAAACTATCAGATAGTACTGTGCTCCACTTACTTTTCTCCTTCTGATGTGATTTAGTTGTGAAGTATCTGCTATATATAAGCCCGGAAAAAACTCTGTTGGTTGAAAAAAAGATGTGCTAATTGTAATCCATTTTCACAGTTAAAGATGTTTAATTTAATGTGCTTGATATAATTACATTTTGTGCTGGGAACTTGGAAGAATCCTGAGGATTTCCCACATGTACATTTAACAGTTTCTTTTGAATTATTTAGTAAAGTCAACACAATTACTTCATTTGGCCTGTGGACAAAACATTTGATTTCAACACCTTGCTGAGAAGAGAACTTGTGTATTAATAGTTGCCTAAAGATGCGGTCTGTGGATTGTGATCATTCTTTCTACTAGTGAATTACATGAATAGGTGTGGTATTTATACCTGAAATTTTGCTGAATGCCTGTAATATTTTATGCAAATAGTTTATTAATCAAACAGAAGTGCTCCTGCAAAGCTTCATGACACAGATAGTCCATCAGCTGATCAAGTGAGCTTACAGACAAGTAATTCTCTGACCCAACATGGTATGCTTTCAGTTAACACTGGTAATTTAAGACTGTTTCCTCTTTCTTAGAAGAAATATGACTTTCATACTGTAAACAATTGGAGGGGTTCTTAAGCACCCAATAACCTCGACTGTCTGTCAGCATGGTAGCGAATGTAGATGGTTGTCATTTGACAAAGCTTCCTATGACCATGTACTAACTCTGACTGGATGTGGCAAATGTTCTAAATTGTAGCAGAACTTACAATTACTGTATCTGACAAAAGAGAAAAATAGGAACCAGGAACCATAATCAGTTTTGATAGTTGTATGCTAGCTGTTTTCAGGTTGGTGGCAGTCAGTTATGTGTGTAATATTCTCTACCTGGTTTGTAGCTGTAACTGTGATGTACAGATAAAAGAAAAAAAAAAAACCAACAAAAACAAACAAAGAAAAAAAAAAAAAACCAAAAACCCCACAACCAAACCAAACAACAACACAAAAAATCCCTAACCCCCTCAACAAGCACCACAAAAGAATATTCCCTTCTCCAAGAACTCGTGAAAACAGAAGCAAATAATGCAATGATATAAGATACACACTTTTGTATTTTTATTCTTCTAAGGTTATTTGCTGGCTCTTGTTGGCCTCTAGTTCAGTCTGTGTTATTTAAATTCTAATATATGAATTATTTGGATTGAATTCATGTTCGGGGCCATGGTGTTGTATGTATTGATGTACAGCCTTGAATGTGAATAATTATTGTAAACTATATTTTACACCTTTTTTCTGGCTTTATTATATAAATTTTCTATTGGTCGATGATTTAATCATATCTCATAATTTAATGACTGTTTATTCTCCTCTCGACAGATCTCTGTGCTGTAGATGTGTAGTTAGTGACTGGATGACGGATTTCACTTATGCTTGGTAGTCTGTAATAAAGGCATGTAGGGTCCTGGCCCGGCCTCCGCCTCTTCCTTCCGTCGCGGGGGGGGGGGGGGGGGGCAGGACCTCCGGCCTAGCGGCGGCGCTGTCGCACGCACGCGCGCCGCTTCCGGGGCCACGGCCTTGGCGCGGCGGGCGGGCCGCCCCGGGCCGCCCGCTGAGGCCGTCGTTCGCCGCTCCCGCGCGGCTGCCCGTCATCGCGTCGTCGTGAACGGCCCCGGCGGACAAGGCTGCTCCAGCGCAGGCGCCGGGCGAGAAGGGGGAAGGGAAGCGGTTCCGAGAGGGACGCTTCCGGTGGGAGGTGCACCCGGGGACCTGTGGCTGGGGCGGACCCTTACGGCGGCGGCGAGGATGGCGGCGGAGAACCACTGCGATTTCCCGGTTCACCCGATCGGCGGCCTCGGCCCGGGCGGGCCCTGCCGCCGGTGCAGCTCAGCGCCGCCGCCCGGCGCGGTGCCCGGCAAGTGGGTCCGGCTGAACGTGGGGGGCACCTGCTTCCTGACCACTCGGCAGACGCTTTGCAGGGACCCCAAGTCCTTCCTCTTCCGCCTGTGCCAGGCCGATCCCGACCTGGACTCGGACAAGGTGAGCGCCGCCCCCCCGCCCCGCCGCGCCGCTCCGCCGGGCCCCCTCTTCGCGCCGCCCCCCCGCCCCGCCGCGCTGTTGCGGCGGGTGCCTCGGTCCCGCCTGGGAGCCGGCGCTGCTGGGGCTCGGTGTGCTGCCGGGCCTTGTTGCGGGGCGGGGCGGGCGGCGTTGCCGCTGGCGGTAAGGCAGAGCCGAAGGGGAGTGCGGGGCTCGGTGCGGCGGTGAGAGGCTGCAGGAGCGGCGGTGGCGGCAGGTTCCGCCGCCGTCGGGGAAGTCTCTCGGGGGTCGTGTTGCTTCGCGAGTGCGTGTACGTCAGGGGGTTTAGTTGAGGGTGAGGGTGGGCTGATTTCGTGCAAAGCGAGGGTGTTCGTGAGTAACGCCACGGCTTGTAAATCCAGCAGAGGGAGGGCAGGGTCTTTCGTATACGTTTTTACGTTGTCCGACCTGGTTAGTTTTAGCGTTTTAATGGGGTGTCAGCCTGCACTGATGCCGTGTTATTTCTGCACTGTCATCACCCTCTTGTTGAAGAACCAGATCAAACTACTTCTGGTAATAACCTCTATCACATAGCCATAGTATTCCACGCTTCAGCAATTGTTTGAGTAAAATACTACTTTGCACGGACTGCAAATGGTGGGTGGTAATGAATATTTGGGTATTCGTTCTGATTCGTTTTTAGTAGGGAAAGAAAAGTTACTGATTAAGATTTTATTTATGGAGTGGTATGTAGTAATGGATGTAAAGTCTTCATACAGAGTGCTGGCTCTGAAAGATTTTGGAGCATAATGGACAAAAATGGACTTCCAGTACAGCACGCTTAGGGAAAAGAAGGGAACAGCTTATAACCCTTGAATATATAACCAACAGGTTGAAAATAAAGAGTTGATTTTTATATGTTAATTTTTCATTCCTTTTTTTTTTCCAGTGAGACTAGTAGTAAATTTATCAATTTTCTCATGCGTATCTTCCAGAAAAGATGTTTAAATGTTTAAGAAGGTAGGGAACAGAACCTGAGTAGTGTTCCAGAGTTAGAGAAAAAATATCTTAAAGTGTGGCCACATGGGGATTGTATTTTGTTGTCTTTGGTTTGGTTTGGGTGTTTTTGGAGAGGATTAGCTTAAACTGACCTAGAAAAATACATTTTAAAATGTCAGTGGCATGCTTATAGGTCAGAAACTGTCTTTACTTGGGAGAGAACAGGAAACCTTTCTTCTAAGGTTTCTTAAATAAAAGATAAGGCACACTTAATAATTAAGGCACCTGTCTCCTGTTCCACTGCAAAAAGGTGCTCATTTGCTATCTCTCAATGCCATCAGGGAAAGTGAGAGAAGTCACATTTTTAGAAGAAATGCTTTAGTTCTAATTAAGGTATTTGGCTGCCTTTTTTCACCAATTGATGAAATCAGTCATCTTTCACAAGCACAATCAGTGAGGTGTTGCTGTCTTGTAAAATTTCTTGTGGCTACTAATCTAAACATTTTCTTTTTTACTGTGCTTACATTTTTGGGTTCTAGCAGCAAATCATAAATTTATGCTAAGGTTATTTAGCTGTTTGGTAGGATATGGAGAGACCTGATGAATTTGTTCACGTTTTTAGACTTATGTAGTTATAGTTGTTAATAGCGTACGTGACAACTTAAAGCTAGCTGCAGTCACAGCTATAGAAGGATATCCTTTGCTTACAAGGAACGTGCCGATACATTATTTAAGCTGCTTAGATATTACTAAGTGTCATCCTTTTTTGCTAGTGTAGAAGTCTAATGGAAACCACTTTAGCAAGATGCAAACAATTGCATTGTCCTGTCATTGTAAGTAGCCTTTTTTATAAAATAGTAGCTGGTATAGTTATCTTTAACAGATTATTGTGCAAATCAGTAACGTGAGGCAAGCAGTAGGTATAGAGGGAACTACAGATTATTGAGGAAAAACTGGATTTAGTTATACAGTTTTACACTAACTACACATCTACAATCTTGTTATACAGAGATGCATTGTCTTGACTTGTGAAGCTGGATGTCTTCAATTTGATGTACAAAGAGGAAAGCCTTTCCTGGTTAATTATGCACTATGGTCTTCTTTTCAGGATGTTTGACAGAGTTTCATGTCCTGTTGTCTTGATCATCTGTAGTCATTGATTTTCACTTCAACCATTCAGAGCCTGCAGTCAACTGTCATCTTGGATTTTGCAGAAGTGGCCTACCTCTTAGATTACCCATCATAGTGTATTAATTACGGTACCTAAGATTACTTAAACACATAGAGCCTTTCTTCCAAGGATTTGATTTGGAATCTTTAGATTTTTCATCTCCTGTAAACAGCAAAACATAATCCAAACAGTTCCTTTTTTTCCCTCTGAATGATAAGATATCATAGATGTCCTTTCAAGAGAAAAAAAATCCTTCCCTGACATCTCACCAGTTTGTGAGTGTACTGTCTTGATACAATAGCACATCAATATAATGTATGGCTTAGTTTTGAAATATCAGATGCCTTTAAATGATGAGGACAGATAATTCAAGGGAATAATTGGTAATATTTGTGTTATCATCCTGGACTCTGGTTCTTCTCCTTTGCCACATATATGTAAATCAAAATCTGATAGTAATAGATTTGTTTTTTCCCTCATGGTTTTACTCTTTGGAGTCCCGTTATGAGCTGTAACCTGATACTAAGTTAATATATTTTTGTTAATCATATAGTAAAGATTATTTACAATGACTATTATGCAGCACAATTTTGTGTTCATAAAACAGTAGTTCTTACAAGGTGCAGCTAATAGGTAAAGATACTGCCCTCTTAAAAGCCTGGAGCATTAGAGCTGGTCTTTGACCTATAATTCCCTGGGTTTGATTCCATTATGTATTCTTCCTAAAAGTCACATGGGTTTTAAACACCTAGTTTTAAACTTTAAAGTGAGAGAGAATGTGTATTCGAGCTCATACTAGGCTGATGCCTGTTACACCCATCCCAGACATACTTGTGCCTACCACCAGATGAGGATGTGGGGGAGGTGGGGCGGGAAGAATCCTGAGGGATGAGCCAGCAGATGAGATTATCAAAATTGATAGCCACAGCCCTCTGTTTGAAAGAACTATGAAAAATCTAGCCTTAACAAGGTATATCATGTTTCCAGTATGGGGAATTTGTCTGGGATGCACTTCAGTAACTCACTTTGTGAAATTTTAGATGTATTTTCAACAGATTAATACTGAATTTTGCTTATAATACAAAACACGTTTTATAGTTCATAGGCGCATTTCATATTCCTCTGATCATGTTCCATTTGATAAGTATGCAACTCAGCAAAAATGGAGGAGGAGGTATGATTTTTTTATAACTTCAGTGAGTTAATCCGGCTTGTGGAACGCTCTAATGTTGTCCCAGCTGACAAAAGGGAGGGCAGCAGATGGCACATGTAGAAGCAAGACCAAGCAGAAGAGCCAATAATGAAATTACCTTGTATACCAGTAAATATATCTTTGAAGAAAAAAGTTTAGTTCACATTCTTTTTTGCTTTGCAAGATTGCCAAATCAGAATCTTTAGAAAATGAAGGCGTAAGAAATGCTTATCTCAGATGAGAACACACGTATAAGCAACCTCCAAAATCAATAATAGAGCTGTTTCTGCTAAACTCAACAAGTGAGGCATATGAAAATTAACCGTGTTGATATGTTAAGAAATTCTGAAAGAGGTTAACTGGATGAGTTTATTAGAAATGAGAATAAGACACTGAAATAGTTCATAGGTTGCAGTTTACAAATATCAGTTGCATACATAGCACTTTTTCTCCACTGTAATTTCTACACCAACATGTTTTTTTGTTATTTAACTACATAAATTACAAGATTTCCTTAATGCTTGCTACTAAAAAAAATTGAAAGGCTTCAAGAAAGGTAGCATGTTTACCTTCAAATTATTGTCAGGTGCTAATGTTGAACGAGGCCGTGCAGCTTATCTCTTGGTATCAGATATGTTTCCAGTTGCAGCAGCAGAAAGATTAACCTTGGCACACCCTGTGGCAAAAGTAGTGTTGAATGGAATGAGATAGTGATATTGATTCTCTGAATTTAGTATGTTTCACAATGTGATATGCGTCTTTGTATTTAAGACTCTTCTTGGTATTTAAGACTATTTGAGAATCATTTCAGCAAATGAATGAGTGGTAGTGGTCATACCTACTGTTCACAATAGGATTTGTTTTCCAGAGTATTTAAATCTTTCTTTAGAGATGAATACATAAAAATAGACAAGCAGAGTATTGCTTCTTGCTCACTTTTTCATCCTTGTTTAACTTACTTAATGCTTGTATTGTTAAGTTTTACAGCCAGATATTTCCTGATTTCAGTACCTTCCTATTTTATCTATATACCAGTTTTTCTTTTATGAACTGTTCTATCATTCTTTAAACTTTTCCCTAAGCAAGAAGATTGTCAGCCTTTCTTCATAAGTTTTTTGGCAACAGTATTCATGCTTGATTTTTAATGCCTTTCTAAAGTTAAGCGTAATTGTACTGAGGTAGTATCTCTTAAGGAAGGAAGCAAGCAAGCACTGAATGTTTTAGAAAAATCAAAATCTTCCTGGCAGCACATCCTTAACTGTCAGCACTAAAAAGTATCTTAACTGTAGTCATTGTTCTAAGATATAACTGAGATAAACTTTATTTGTCCATGAGATTTCTGACGAGTTAGGTGGCTTGTGTTATTAATGTAGTTTTGATTAGTACTGGCAGCCTGCTGATGCCCAAAGTTTTTAAGTCACATAGTTTGAGAAAAATGTGTTCTGGGCATCTAGCTCAAGATTTAAAAAGCACAGGGGGTAGGGGAGACAATTATTTCTAAATCCAGATTTAGTGCCAAATATTATTGTATTTCTGTGCATATTGCTGCCTTTAACAGAACTTCTGCTTGCTCAGTATATGTAAATGTTGTCAGTTCTTTAGATGTTCCTGGAGTGTGTGGAAGATAACTTCCTGACACAGCTGGTAGGTGAGCCAACCAGGGGAGGAGCCTTGCTAGATCTGTTGTTTACGAACAGGGAAGGACTGGTGGGAGGTGTGATGGTCAGAGGCTGTCTTGGGCTTAGTCACCATGAAATGATAGAATTCTCAGTTCTTGGTGAGGCAAGGAAGATGGTCAGCAAAACCACCACTATGGACTTCCAGAGGGCAGACTTTGGCCTCTTCGAGGCACTGGTTCAGAGAGTCCCTTGGGAGACGGTCCTGAAGGGCAAAGGGGTCCAGGAGGGATGGACGTTCTTTAAGGAGGAAATCTTAATGGCTCAGGACCAGGCTATTCCCATGTGCTGCAAGTCGAACCGCTGAGGAAAACGACCGGCCTGGCTGAACAGGGATCTTTTGCTAGGACTCAAGAAAAAAAGGAGAGTTTATCATCTCTGGAAGAAAGGGCGGGCAACTTGGGAGGAGTACAGGGATCTTGTTAGATCATACAGAGAGGAAATTAGAAAGGCAAAAGCTCAGCTAGAACTAAATCTGGCCACTATTGTAAGGGACAACAAAAAATGTTTTTACAGATATGTTAACAGTAAAAAGAATCCCAAGGAGAATATCTATCCTTTAATGGATACAGAGAGGAACGTAGCCACCAGAGATGAGGACAAGGCTGAGGTACTTAATGCCTTCTTTGCCTCAGTCTTTAATAGGGAGACCAGTTATCCCCACGGTACTCTCCCCCCTGAGCTGGAAGGTTGAGGATGAAGAGCAGAATATACCCCCCCTTAATCCAGGAGGAAATAGTTAGTGACCTACTACGCCATCTGGACACTCACAAATCTATGGGACCAGATGGGATCCATCCAAGAGTACTGAGGAGGTGCTTGCCAAGCTGCTCTCCATCATCTATCGGCGATCCTGGTCAACGGGGGAGGTCCCAGAGGACTGGAGGCTTGCCAATGTGACTCCCATTTACAAGAAGGGTCAGAGAGAGGATCTGGGGAACTACAGGCCTGTCAGCCTGACCTCGGTACCGGGGAAGGTTATGGAACAGTTTGTCTTGAGAACACTCACGTGGCAAGTCCGGGACAAGCAGGGGATCGGGCCCGGTCAGCATGGGTTTACGAAAGGCAGGTCCTGCTTGACCAACCTGATCTCCTTCTATGACCAGGTGACCTGCCTAGTGGATGAGGGAAAGGCTGTGGATGTTGTCTACCTGGACTTCAGCAAGGCCTTTGACACTGTCTCTCATGGCATACTCCTTGAGAAGCTGGCGTCTCCTGGCTTGGACAAGTGTACTCTTTGCTGGGTGAAAAACTGGCTGGCTGGATGAGCCCAGAGGGTTGTGGTGAATGCGGTTAAATCCGGTTGGTGGCGGGTCGCTAGTGGTGTTCCCCAGGGCTCGGTGTTGGGCCCGGTTCTGTTTAATATCTTTATCGATGATTTGGACGAGGAGATCGAGTGCACCCTCAGCAAGTTTGCAGACGACACCAAGTTGGGACACAGGGTCGATCTGCTTGAGGGTAGGAAGGCTCAACAGAGAGATCTGGACAGGCTGGATCGATGGGCCGAGGCCAATTGTATGAAGTTCAATGAGGCCGAGTGCTGGGTCCTGCACTTCAGTCACGGCAACTCCATGCAGTGCTACAGGCTTGGGGAAGAGCGGCTGGAAAGCTGCCCGGCAGAGAAAGACCTGGGGGTGCTGGTTGACAGCCGGCTGAATATGAGCCAGCAGTGTGCCCAGGTGGCCAGGAAGGCCAACAGCATCCTAGCCTGTATCAGAAATAGTGTGGCCGGCAGGAGCAGGGAGGTGGTTGTTCCCCTGTACTCAGCACTGGTGAGGCCGCACCTCGAGTACTGTGTTCAGTTTTGGGCCCCTCACTACGGGAAAGACATTGAGTTGCTGGAGCGTGTCCAGAGAAGGACAACCAGGTTGGTGAGGGGCCTGCAGCACAAGTCTTATGAGGACTGGCTGAGGGAGCTGGGGCTGTTTAGTTTAGAGAAAAGGAGGCTGAGGGGAGACCTTATCGCTCTCTACAACTACCTGAAGGGGGGTTGTAGTGAGGTGGGTGCTGGTCTCTTCTGTCAGGTGGCTGGAGATAGGACGAGAGGAAATGGCCTCGAGTTGCAGCAAGGGAGATTTAGGTTAGATATTAGGAAAAATTTCTTTACTGAGAGGGTTGTCAGACATTGGAACAGGCTGCCCAGGGAAGCGGTTGAGTCACCATCCCTGGAGGTATTCAAAAAGCGTGTAGACGGGGTACTCCAGAACATGGTTTAGTGGGCATGGATGATAGTTGGACTCAACGATCTTGAAGGTCTTTTCCAACCTAAATGATTCTATGATTCTGTGTCCGTGTTAGAGTGCACAGCTTTGAGCCAAGAGCTTGGCCGTGTGGGTTCTGAGTGTGTCCATTCTGGAAGAGTATTTGAGGAGAAGTCTTCGGTCTAGTTTTGACCTCAGTGAAGATAATTAACTGGAAATAAATTTCTGACATTTCAACTAGTGTATTAATGCAATTCTTGGGGAGAATGTTAAATAGGATTAGGGACATGTGTGTATTTGGTCTTTCTTTTTAGTCCTACTGGTATCCTCTACCTGATTCTGGTATCCACAATGCAAGGTCACTTCAAAAATTGGAGAACTTGGACAGTAGTGACAAGATGAAATATGATTTGGTGGAAGGTTATTAAGAAAGACTGGTTTTTTGGCAAGGAGTTTAAGGAGACTTCTCAGTCCAGAAGTATGTACATGGAGAATAGAAATCTAATAGTGAAGCCTGTTCAGTCTGGCAAAGGTATTGTGAGATCCAGCTAGGGAAGTGTGAAACTATAGATATCCAGGCTAGAAAGTACATATTTTAAAGCTGTGACAGTAATTAGTTATTAGAATGCCTTGCACAAAACAGTTAGGTTTCACCACTACTTTCTAAAGGTTAAATTTCACTGTAAATAAATTTAGTCCTATGTATATTTTAAATGAAGATCAGGCTAAGTATTCATTATGATTCCTTTAAGCCTCAGTCTCTAAAAAAATTGAAGTGGAAATGTTTTAGACTGGAATACATGATCATTTAAATGTTTTGGGCAATGTTTTTCAAATTCTTTGAAAATACATGTGCGTTTTGAGTCTCCTGTCTCCATGAATGCTGGATTGTAGATATGCTTTAGGGTTAATTCTTAAGAAAGAAGGAATATGACTCTGAGCTACACTGACTTTTCATTGGTACGTTGAACCAGGTGATTGAAAATTAAGAGCAAGTTATTAGGCTTTCTCTAAAATTCCATGGTATTTGTAACTTGGGACTAAACTTTGGTGTGGGAGAGTGATAATAAGCAAATGCAGCCTTCACTGTACCTCAGCAATGTTGTCTTTTAAACGGTGTCCTCATAAAGAGGAGCAGATATGGAAAAGGTCTAGGACTTACAGACAAGGAAGGAAAAACCCTTGGTAGAGAGAAGAATGTAATGCAAAAATAGAACTGCGTAAAGATACAAACACCTGTGTGGTTAATTAGCACTTTTGTGTTGGATGCACAAGGAACTGGAGCATTTTCTTTGAGTATCCTTACAAAGAGTGGGAAAATTTGTACGGAACACCTGTGGGGTCAAAATGTGGGGTGATGTGACTATATTGAATAAAGAGGAAACTTGAGTTTCAGCTGCTGTTCTGGTAAACATTAACATCTGTTTGTATAAAATATATCTACAAGAGAGAAAACTGAGACCTTGTTAGAATATAGATTTGTCTGGCATTTGTGGTATTCACCTGAAACTTGGGAAATGGCTTTGAAATACCCACATTAGTTGTGTCAGTGAAGATTCAAAGTTGCTCAAAGCTTGTAGAAACCTAATTAACTAGTTAGCAGACGAAATAGCATAGCTGGGTGTCACGACCCAGATTGGACAGACCAGGGAGTTGTGTTTAATTCGAAATTCCCTCGGGCTAAATTAAGGTAAAACGACACCAAACGATCAGTTAAACATTTTATTCATGGCAGAAGCAAACTGAACTGGCAAGGCATGGTAGTAGGTGGCAGGGTTTCTCACGACAGGAATTGGCATAAGACTACTTCTGTAAACCGTGTAACCATATACATCAATTCAGGGAATAAGGAGGTCCCTCCCATTGAGTCACAAGGTTCAGAGCAGACCCCCTTGCTTTCCAGACTCCTCCTCAGAGAAGGGCCCAGGGGCAGCTGGGTCCACTCTTAGTCTCAGACTTGGTCAGCGGTTCATATCTTGAAACAGATGAGGTGTAGGGATTGTGAAAAAGGAAAAGGGAAGAGAGAAGACAGAGAGAGAGAGAAAGGAAGAGAGAAAGATTTCACCCGTCCTGGGTCCAGCGTTGGTCCAGTCAGCCGACGGGTCCAGTTCCGGTGGGCTTGCGCACCCGGGGCTTCAGTTTGCGTCCTTTTTTCATCCTTGCCCCTCCTTCGGGCGGGCACCCAAACTCCTCAGGTTAATGAGCAGTTTGTGAGCCTTTGGGCTTGGGGGTCCTTTGGGGAGTAACTTCTCCTTCCCTGCAGACATGGCCATTGTTTGATCTTTGTATCAGAACAGCTTATCAGAACAGGGAGCTGCACACCCTCCAGCACGCCCTCCACCTCCTGTTGCTGATGTCTGAGCTGATGGGCTTTTCACCTTGGTTCCTTGCTGTGCAGGGTTTGTCTTTAAGCAGAACTTGCCCCACCACAATGTTTGAGACATTAACTCTTTCAGTCTCTCACACTGGGACAACACAGTCTATTCATATCCAAGCTAGCAAGCTTAAAGCTAGTTCAGTTATGTCTGTGCAAACTGTAGCTACACCTTTAAACTGTCTAGATCACATTTGAAGTGCAATTTATTATTCTTATCTTACAATAAAACAATGTTTCTTTTAGAAGGAGCATCCAAAATGCTAATTACATGAGAATACAATGTGTTTTCATGTACATGTGAATGAAGCCAATCCTGGCGATATTCTGAAAGTGTGGAAAGACTTAGCACCATATTTTGAGAGTTCTAGATAGAGCAGATGACTACATTACTGTGTCAAGTTGTATTGGGTTTATGTTTACATAAATATCCTTAAAGATCTTGTGTAACCGGCTTTTCTTAGTGATTTCAACATGAAGTGCTTAGTGTACATTGAAGGATAATCAGGCAGCTCACTCTAAACGAGGAGTGAGTAGGCATTTTCTGTAGGAAGATGCCTAGAAAGTAACTGTTGTGCCTCTTTTGCCTGTGCATTCTTTGCATATTGTTACAATATTCTTTACTGAATGCTTTACGTTTTGGGTCTTGACTCCCTGGCACTAGTCTGTAGCATACCTGAGTTGTAAGGTCAAAGTCCAAGACACACATCTTTCTCTTTGGAAGAATGTTAATTAATGCATGTTCTCCATGTCTGTAATCTGGGTAAGCAAGTGGCCAGTTACTCTGAATTGTTCAATCTGTTCATAATTTTGCATGGAATTTACATACTAAAGTGAATCTTATTGACAGAATTTGGATTGCTCACTGTTAGAATTTAGCCAGAGTTCTTAAACTCTAACTTGATATTTACTAATGTAAAAAAGAAAAAAAGTTACTATTACAGCATAAATTATAAGACTTTTGGGTTCCTTTTTCTTCTTCTTTGTTATTATTATGTTTTGAAGACACATTCTTGGCTGAAAGGCTTCATAGAGTAAACTATGACAGTAGTGAGATGGCACTTTACTCATATGTGGTATATTATACATACGTTTGGTATGGTATTTGTATTTATCAGTGTGAAGATTAAGCATTTTTATAGATTTTAGATGGTAATTTGGTAATGAAGAAAACTTGATAGTGGTTAGGAAAGGAATGAGTGTAACAAAAAAAGTGGAATGAGAAATGATAGAATGGAAAAAAGTTTGTGGGTGATAAGGAAAATGGTTAAAAACAGGTAGAAGATAAAAGCAATTCTATCTTATGCTTCACAGAGTGGATGCTGTCAGTATGTGTAAAGCATGTGTGGTGCAAGTGCTAATAATAAGCTCTGACGTGCATGCTAGGCTACTGAATTCAGGTAATGCAGGTTGCTGGTGACCTCTTATTAGGTGGAAGTTGAAAGAGAAGGCCTGACATAGCTTGTTCCCTTTGATTTTTTGCTGGAAGCTTGTTTAGTATATAGAAGTCTACTCAGGTAAGAGTAATTTCAGATACTGTAGTACATAAAAAAATAAAAAAGGAAAATTAATTTATTTGAGGCCTTTTGTGTAAGGAGTGAAGTAACCATTGTTACTTGAGATTTCATTTAGAGCTTCTAGTTATTTTGCTTCTGTGACCCACCTGTCTATCTCTGTAATGGTGTAGAGCTGGTGGCCAGTATCGCTTCAGAGGGGAGGGCGATGTGAGAAAACACTGTAGGGTAAAAGAATACAATAATCATTGAAGAAGCTTGCTTCTAGAGACTTAATTCCCTTAAATGGCAGGACTTCTAGTTTTCTAAGCCCATATGTTTCTTAATTCAGTTCAACTGATGACCAAAGGCTGTTGTTTTTTCTTTAAAACAGCGTTTCTTTTTATCAATTTTAGGTCTTCCTTTCCAACTTCACTGGTTTCTGTTCCTGTATTAAATAATACTTTTCAGCTTATAATTCATACAGTTGTCAGCTAATTTAATTTCTTTGGGTTGTATCTGTAGATTGTTCATTCTTGAAGTGTTTTGGTAATGTAAATATATTTAAATGTGAAACATTAAAAATATACCATTTTATGCACCTCATCTATCTACTGTTTTTGGTGCGTAGTCTTGCTTCTGTGAGACCGTGAGTTTAGGTCAGAAGAAATTGTGATTAGACTTCACCAAGCACTGTCTGCTCTGAGTGTAGGTTAACTGACAGCACATTTTAATATATCACCATTTTTTTGAACAGTTAATTTTATATAAAATATAACACCCCTTCACTTCTTCTAACATGACAGTGTGTCTAAGTGTGTAAAGCATTTAGCTTGTAATTATAGGAAGATGTGTATGTTTTTTGTAGTTCAGGCTGTGGTCTTTCTACATTCTACCAACCCTGGTTAGACGAGCACAGTTATTCAGAAACTAAATCCATGTACCTGAAAATAAATCCACCATCTTTCTTCCAATGAAACATTTTAGGAACTTCAGATACTGTTAAGTAGAGAGAGTTTTCAGGTGTCACAGTTCAGTAATCAAACCTTTACATATCAGTAGTAATGTCCAAATGCAAAGGATTGGGTCAGTAGAATTTTTTTCAGGTGGTACAACATGTATGACTGTCACATGTAATTTTGGGAGAGAATGACTCAAATTTAGCTAGGATTGTTGGTAGCGATGCTTTGTTAGTATCTCCTGTAAACTACTAGAATATTAAAGATAAGAAAAAATGAAAAAAGTATTTGGGGTGCTGCCACATCTCTCCAGTATATATCTGTAGGATATCTATTGCACCAAAACTTTAGGTACTAAAGAATTAATACTGTTGGTGATCCACTTGATAGTAGAAAGGAGCAGTGGATCTATTAGACGTGTCTTATCAATCTTCCTTAGACCTCTGGCCAGCACAAAGTATGTCAGTACTGCGTTGATCACAGGTGTTCACACATAGACTCTTAAATTATGTAGGAAAGACCAATTTTGCTCCTTCATCTCTTTGTCAAGAATATCAGCTGTGCAGGTGAATTTCTTGAACTGTGTTTTGCATTCCACAAAATGCTGTGCTGTGTTCTGTAAACTGAACATCAGTTAGTTTGATCTATCCCTTCTTTGTGGGCATGAGGCAGGTAGGAACTGCATCTTCAGTGTACTTTTTTTTTTTTTTTTAGAAGATGCACATACAACCCTGGCTTGGTACACAGCTGTTCTCTGAGCTAAGACAAAACCAAAAGTTTTAGAACAAAGTGTTGAGGTTAAAGAGAAGGTAGGTTTGCCTTTAATTTAACAAAAGAACACCCCCCCCCCCCCCCCCAACAGTAAAACCCAACAACAACCAAACAAAAAAAGCGAGCTGGTATTTGAACCTCACTGAAATGTAGCCTTTGTTCTGATTCTTCAGGTTTCCAAACAAAATGATAGTTTCATGGTTTTAAGTGTTATTTTTAACCTTAATTTTCGGTGTTCTCACTTACTGTTTAGATCTTTCATGCTAGCAATGTTGATAAGCTTTTGATAAAGGGTTGGGGGGAATTGATCAGGTAAGAGAAGTTATGCAGTACATGATTGAGTTGAGTGATCAGTTTGATATAATTACAACTACATTGTTGAATTCCTTTTAATGTCTTCAGTAAATTTGGCTTCAAGGGATGTGGCTATGTCTGAATACCTGCTTGCTATTCAGATGCCAAGCTGAATATTAGCCTGCAATTCCTGATTGGATGTTTAAATCATTGTGGTTTTTTTTGGCTTTTTTGTTTGTTTATTTGTTTGGGATTTTTTTGTGGTGTTTTGGGATTTTTGTTTTGGTTTGGGTTTTTTTGTGGTGTTTTTGGGTTTTTTTTGTTTTGGTTTGTTTGTTTTCTAATCTAGGATGAAACAGGTGCCTATTTAATAGACAGAGACCCGACCTACTTTGGGCCAGTGCTGAACTATCTCAGACATGGGAAACTGGTTATTAACAAGGACCTAGCTGAGGAAGGTAAGATGTTACTAAATCTCTTGCTTTCTTGTCACTTGCTTATTATTTTCACTGATTTTGAGTCACCAAAAGTAACTTACAATTAGATGGTAAATCTTAATCAGTGTTAGCATTTCAATCTGTTTCAAGTGAGGGTGATAGTTATTGTGCAGTTATAGTATATGCTGTTATTTGAGTGTTTTGAGTATGATTCCTGATTTCACAACCCCCATCCCCAGTTAGAAATAGAACATAAATATTCAAACATGAGGAGAGATGCCTTTTATCATATAATTTTGTATCTTTCCTGTATGACTGAGTGAAATACTTGGGTTTAGTCCTCTTCAAGCAAAATAATACTGACTGTGAAACAAACTTCAGAAGATGTAAAGCAAAATAAGAGTGAAGTTCTGGGAGGTTCAGATGTGTGGAATATGCTCATGAAGAGTAAATTCTGCCCCCAGCTTCTCCCTCCCTGCCCCCAATTCATATCAGTTTTACCCTAATAGAGGATGACTCTTTTAAACCATACAGTACTAAAACTGTATTGATAAGGTATTGAAGAAATTGATCAAAGAGAAATACAGTCTAACAATATTAGCAGGAAATAATGTGAAATATAATTTCCATGTGCATTGTTAAACAGAGTATGTGTGGAGAACAGGTAAGGCTTGAACATGTGAGTGGGAGGAGTCTGTAGTATGTATCTTTAAGCTTTTGTTTCAGGGTCTAAGATCTCAACTGGCAAGAAGAAAAATTTTCTGCACACTAGCAGCTGCAGAGCTTTTCAGTAGGACTATTTGAATTTCTCTTTCATATTCCAGCCTGAGGCAGGGCCTGAGCTATGGTGGTCCATCAGTCTGCTATAGAATGGCATTTGAGCCCCTTTTTTTTGTTTCCTGCCTCTCATTCTGTATGTGAAATGTCATCAGTTTTCTTCAGGTTTTTTTTTTGGACAGTTTTTCAGAATGAGCTAAACTTTGAACTACCTGTGCCTGAAGGAAGCCAGAATCGTTAGGTTGGTAAATGAACTTTTCCTAGGGCAAAATAAATCATTTTCTATAGCTGTAGAGAAGATAATCTTAGGAACTGGTTGGTGGGTTTGGCCTGGAATCTTTGGTTACGTTCTCTTTCCGAAAAATGTTCTCATACTAGGTGTACTGGAAGAGGCTGAATTCTACAATATCACATCACTAATAAAACTGGTAAAGGACAAAATAAGAGAAAGAGACAGCAAAATCTCACAGGTGAGGCTGTTTTCTAGTGTGGTTTTGATTATTTGGTCTAGGGCAAGTAGTGGGTGGGTTTGATTTCCCCCCCCCCCCTCCCCCCCTTAATTGCTCACTTCCCCAGTAAGATACTGAATGGCTGCCTCCATCACTGGCTGAGCTGGAACCATTAGTACACAAAGATTAATATTCTTAATTGCCAGTACCTGCCAGTCTGCTTACAAAGGGCACAGGCATATGGTTCCAGTTCTTGTTCAGAAACTGAAAACATTCTAAAGAATTGTTCAAAAATGTCTGGTAATAGTAGAGTTTGTTATAATATCATTTCTGGAAATAGTTATTTTAGAAAACAGCTTTTGCAGAATATATTTTTCTCATATGCATTTAAATACTCTGAATATGATGAGATTGCCTAACTACGGTATAACTGCTGTTTATACAGTATGTTTATACAGCATACATACAGATGCTGTTTAACTCCTGTCATATGCTTTTGTAGCAAAGTAGTTTCTTTATTTGTAGTGCTCGGTAGTTGAGAAGACTCTGCCTCTTCTCATAGCAGCTCATGGATATTTCTTTATGGAAGTGAATATGATAGAGAAACTGTTAAGTAAAGAAAGTATTCAAGTCTGTTCTTTAACTCTGCTACTCTGGCCTTCCCTGATAACTGAGTCTTCATGGAGATATTACAAACTCATATTGCCAAATTTCTCTTGAAGCCGGGTTGTGGGATAGCAGAGTTTTGCTCTGATAGCATTTTCTAAAGGGTTTCAGCTGAAATGGTCCTAGCTATTCATTGCTCTGCATGGGAAACTTTGACAGGGAAATAAAGACATTTTTGAATATGGTCAGACATTCCTTAAAGTTAGGTAGGCCTCTGCAGAACCTCAACCTTGATTTTGAATAATGTGGTTTGCCACCACATGGACCGATAGGTAAGTCTTAAGATTATTTTGTTATAAATGTTAAGTAACACTTTCAGTCCCTGAAACATTCATGAAGCATTGAGTCTTCTGCAAGGTGATTCTGAACAGGTGAGATTTCTTTAAAAAAAAAAAAAAAAAAAAAAAAAAAAAGCTGTTCAAGGTGGTGTTGCTTACCATTTCTAAAGAATAAGGGCAACTTTAGACAAGTCACAAGCATAGTGAATTCCATGCTGTATTGAGCAACTTATATTTCTTCCTGAAGGTGCCAGTCAAACATGTGTACAGGGTGCTGCAGTGCCAGGAAGAGGAACTCACTCAAATGGTTTCCACAATGTCCGATGGCTGGAAATTTGAACAGGTAAAAAAAACCATACGGGATATAGTTACAAAGTCTTCTAAAATTTCAGTTATGTCGAAGAGGAGTATAGAGTCAATTCTGTGCATCTTTTTAAGTTCAGTAATTTTCAGAAATTGGATAGATTGGATACACAGTTAAGTTAAAATTTGGTATTTGTATTCTTATTTGTCAGAGGACAAAAAACTGTAGCTTTCCAGGAGGTAAATTATGCTGACTTTCTATAAAAACATCTACATCATGCTTGAAATGTAATTCTTCAGTGCCTATACGCTAGCATTTGAAGGGTGAATAAACCAAAATTAACTAATACAAGTTTATACGAATGGTAGGTCAGATATAAAGAGCTCCGGGTAAAAGAGATGAGCTTGGGAGATAAATGTTTGTCAGGCCCAAACAATGCTTCTTCAGATAAAGGACTGATACGCATAGGAGGGTGAACTTAACCAGTGCGGATGTGAAGCTGGATAGGTGTGAGCTATGTGAACCTTTTCATTCTTTGCGCTGCGTAAAAACAGCTTTGTGTGTACATTCAAGAATACATTGTAAAATTGCAAGATGATCTTTCCGTTATCTTTGCTAATCTCTGTAAATAAGAAACTAACTACGTGGCCTCTTCTTCCTTCATGTTCCTAACCTACCAGAATATTTAAACTGCACTGGAGCAATGAATCTGTTAACTCAGGAGTGAGACAAAGTGTTTAGCCGCCGGCATCTTTTTCAGTGTCTGGTGCCAACTGTAGGAGAGATTGGAATAAGCACAAGCCTCTTAACCTGTGCAGTCTCACTCTAATAACGCAACAAAGCAACATTTTAAAAAAGTACAGCACACAAAGGTAAAAGAGAAAGTTTTGTTTATATTTGATGAAATGTGTAAGGTGCTGGTGTCATGGAGACAGCTGTGATTGAATAAACTAAACCAGCACAGAGAAAGCTTCTTGTGCTTCAGTTCTCTGGCTCAAGTATTACTGGGTCTGTTTGGCATGCCAGAAGCTGAGTGTTTTAAGTCCCTGAAAAAAAGCTCTCGCTTAATGCACGTGACTGGTTTTTGACCAGTGCGTTGGCAAAGTTTCTTTGATATTCTTCTTTGTCATGAGAAACTAGCTTTCATTACAAACAGAGATTCTTTACTTTTTGACAGATTAAATGATACTATGGCTTTTACCTGTCCTAAAGCCTTGTATTCTTTGGGGTATTGTATTTGGGAGTAATACTGCTTTGACAGTGCAACTGCTGAAAGAACTATTAGAATCTCTTTTAGAACTGGAAAATTCCAGTGGTTTTCTTGAATGTTGTGTCCTTGTTTCATCCAGCTTTCTCCCTATTTCCTCCCTCCACCATGTGTCTCTCTCTTGGACACATAGTTTGAAGTAGATAAACACAACAGCTCTATGGTCTCATAATACTCAGCTCCTCATTACCTCAGACTAGGCCATTCTCTCCTTTGGTTGTATTGCAGACCTGTTTTTAGCAGACATCGTTCACTTGAAACATGATTAGAATATTCTGTATAATCTAAACAGTTTTATTGTTAAGATTTGAGAACACTGTAGCATTTCTGTAATTTTTTATCTTTTCTAAACCTGTGTTGCTCAGCAGCATGCTTCCTTCAGAAGCAGTCTTTGGGGTGGCACCTACCATGCTTTGTACGTATTATCATTGGTGGGATAAGAATCATCAGCTTTTTCAGAGGAGTACTATTCCTATGGGTTGAGAGTCCTTGTGCTCTGTGCCCCATATAACATGTTTAAGTGGTTGTTTTTGATAAAAAAATATTACTTTCCCCTTAACATTTCGAAATTTTCTTGTAAAATACAATTGAATGTGGTGATTAAATAGGAGTGGAAGGTGTTAAACTTCTGGTGCACTTACGCGGATGTGTTGATGCACTTTTCCAAAGGATACCAGTGGAAGTGCTGGTAGAATACTGCAATCAGTTCCAGTCCAAAAACTACTGCCAATAGTTGTGCTACCCCACTTTTCTGATTTCAGTGGGTTATTTTGGAGATGATTTTTAGCCTCAATTGTTACCTCTTCAGGCAATCAGAAAAAACAATATTTTGGCAATACTCCATAATGGTAAACTTTGGGCTATACAAAATTGCTACATACAAAGGCTTTAGACAGCAGTGCTGTGTCAGTTACGTAAATTTTAATGATTAATGTAACCTGAGTCTGTCACCATAATGCTGTCTTAAATATGTTCACTGTATGAGGAGGATGGTATTTAGCTGCTGCCTTCAAAATTATTCACATAACAATAGCAGGATAAAAATAAATTTACTGTTCATGAGCCTTCTCATCACTAGTAATCTCCAGTTTACTCAGAATAGGCAGTTATTGTCTAGTTCTTCACACTTAATTTAAAGCTCTAATCTTTCTCAAGTGCACTGACAGGCTATGCTTTAATTTAAATGGGCTAGGAATTGCCATGCATTATTAAGTTAAAACATTTTCTGTAATGACAAGTTGAGAAATTTAGCTGAGGTTGTTCTGAACTTCTGAATTATTAGATGTTAGGCAAGTGTGAACAGAGTTCTTGGTACTGATTTTTATGGGAACAAGACAGACAATTTTTTCCACTCCAGTTATTTTCTTGGATCTTCTGTAAATTACCCCTTCTAAAACCAATTTAGAGCACTCAACTTTTTTTCCTCTAGTTGACTTCATATGTTTTCTTAGCTATATTTTGTTTATCAACATCTGGAACAAGATGAAGCTCTTTCATACCCAGGCTTGATATATTGCTTTACGTAACACCTTCCAGTCTTATATTGACGTTACCTTCTGCACTTGGCAAGTGTGACAGGAAAATAATGTTCACTTTCATAATGCACCGAACTTTGTTTATATTTTTCAGAGTAGTTGACTACACCACAGTGATATGGGAAGTTTTCTGACTTACTATCAGTAACTCTTAACTTCCCTTGAAATTATAAAGGGCTTTGCAACTGCCTCCATAAATTTTAAGTATGTTGAAATGAAAGTTGTAGCTTGATAGCAACCTGTTCTAGTGGCAAGTAAATGTTACCTGAACGTTTGAGCTCATCTGTTATTTGTACGATTTGGATAATGGTATGTGCTTCAGCTTTACAAAGGTTTCTTTTTGTGTTTTGCTTTGATTGGTTATTTCAGCTTGTCAGTATAGGTTCCCAGTACAGCTGTGGCCGGGCCCAGCAGTCAGAGTATCTGCTGATAGTGTCACGGGAAGTGAAAGGGGAAGAGAGATGCTTCCAGAAATGCTGCAGTGAGGTGTGTCACACCATTCTTTTTGCCCTCACACTGATATGCTTGGCCTCCTTGCGTTTCTGCTGCTTTCAAATCATTCCACTTTATTCCTGGATGTACAGCACATAGTAATTTGTGTGTATTTGTGACTGGCTTTTATTTATATTCACGGTATTTCATTATACATTATGATTGTTCATATTGTAAAAATAATAAACAGACAAACAAAACCCCCCTAGTTATTTAGTTAAAGGTTTTTCCCAAGAAGAGTTCTTATGTTCTCAATAGGTAACTTCTTTTCCTTAAATCTTCCTCCAAAGTTAACAGCCTTTGATCTATATTTGTTTAAATTGTACCACTTTTACTTAACGTTAGGAGCCCTCTAAATAAAGCTTTGAGTTCACTGGGTTTAGAAAGGGACATTTTTGTGTTAATCCTTGTTCCAGTTGAGCGTATTTCATCCACCTAATAGCCAGTTAAGTTCTGAGTTTGAATGCTTTATTTCTGGTAACTCGGAACTTAACCTTTTTTTTAGGTGGATGAAATGTATTCAACCTGGAACAATGAATAACTGAATTTTTCAGAAATAAAATAAGGAGTGAGGGGAGAACAAAACCAGGAGTTTTAAATCTTGTCTCAAGTGGAAAGAACATCCTGGGGTTTTTTGGCTTTATTTTTTTGTTGTTTTGGGTTTTTTCCCCCTTGGGAAATTTTCTTGAAACCCAAATGAAGAATCGTAGCTTCACTTATTGGCTTTTTAGGCTGTCTCATCCTTCCTGCTCCTCTTGCCATCAAGTCACTGCTTTTTTAATTGCTGTGTTACTTGCCAGTGTTCAGGAGTTTGGGAAGGGATTTTTTTGCTAACCAGTAACATTGGAAGCAGTTTCCAGTTCTTTACATAGCTGTGCTTCATTTTGAAGTGTCTTATGTGAATTGATTTGGGAACCTGGTGTTCTGTAGTATTTTTCAACAATAAAATACTCAGAGTACTTGTTCTTTTCCTTGCTTTATATGTGGTTATTCAGTCTGAAAGATCAGTATAACATCATGAAGATAACATGACAGTAAAGTGACTTGATATGAGCAGAACCTTGCATATGAATTTACGTGGACACTTAGCTATACAGTTCTAGATTTTAAACCTGGACTGTTGCCTAGCTATGTTCCAGAATCTGCTTTCAAGGTACCAAGCACTGTCTGTTTCTTGCAGTTGTATAGGTAACATTTGGAATGTGGAATTAATGCATTGGGTTTGCAGACTTTCTGGAACTGAATAGGAAATGTGGCTTGTTGTTAAGGATGTGTAGAGTACAGGCAGCATGATGTTATTCATGTGTTCATGTCCTAGATAGCTTAAAGTAAAATTCAACATAATAAAATGGGAGATGGGGGAAGCCAATGAAGAAATGAAGGCAGGTATAAAATTTAAAAGAAAAAAAAAAATCTGGAAGGGAATGAATTTTCCTTCCTCCTAGATTAGAAGTCTGACAATTGCATTAAGAGACCTGAAATAAATATGCTTGTGGTCCTCGTGTCAGTTATCAGTGCTGAGTTTAATGGCTGATAGCCTTAAAGGCTTTATATAGCCTTTGGCAAATCCTTTGAGAAGGCAGTAGAATAAATGCATTATAACTCTAAAAGGCATAGAGGCCATTCTTACATTCATACAGCTTGATTCTGTAAAAAAAAATTGAGGGGAGGACTTTGTTTTATTCTATCAACTGTTAGTATAATTAAAAAAAAAAAAAAAAAAAGATAAGCTTTCCAAGACAAGCTTTCTAGTGTACAAGTTCATGACCTCTGAAATAGAAGCAGTAATATTCAAAGTATAAGAATATTTAAAATAGAATTTGAGAGTACTTGTTAGAAAATTTACTCAGTTTTGAGAATCAGACCATCACAGAAAGAGAAGGAAATTGGTAGTCATGAAGTAGAAAAGTTAGTAAGTTTGAGTAACTCCAGTGTGAAGCAGAGAAAGACAGGGATTCTGTTTGTGCAATTTGGAGTGGTTATCTGTGATGGTAATGCTATTGCTAATTTGTCCTGTAAATGTACTGTATAGATTCTGAATCAATATTGTTAAACCAGTATAGCAAATCTGTGTAGGCAAGTTATTGAAATGTGACTGGTTTTGAGATCTGTCTCAATTCGGTTAGGTGTGAGATTTGTTCACTTCAAAAATTAGGTTCCTATAAGTGATGCACCACCCATTTTGCTTGTTCATAGGGATATTTTTAGGTGTACAGTCATTGATTTAAGACAGGAAGAGATTCATGCATTTTGCTGCCATTGAATAACTTGGTGCAGGAATCATTTGACCTATTCTCTCAGCTATACCACTTTTATCATCTCTTTTTCTGAAATAGTCTTTTTTGAAATACACAGTTATCCTCTTGCAAGGCTGCAGACTTAGGAAAAGTTCTTCAGGAAGTTACTTCATCATTGTCCCTGAAATCATTCTTAAATCATTCCTCTTTGAAAACAAGCCTGACCATAGCTAGGCATTGGGTAGTCTCTGTCTACCTTTACTTATGCCAAACTGTTGTTTTTTGGTTTTTTTTTAACTTTGCCCTTTATGATTGTCATCTTCTATCTTACTTAAAAGTTCAGGCTTTATGAGACATGGGAAATCCTGACCTGTATTGGCACATCAAGCAATATAATACAAATAATTGTATTTCTGTTGATTAAACAATAAAAATAATAATGCTTTCCATTCCTGCCTTTTTTAGTTACAGCTGAAAGCCTGCTAGTGTCAGCACCCTTATTCCATGCAAACAGTGAATGGATCATGGTCTAATGAATTTTCTGTGATAAGTAACATTGGCATTTTCCTATGCTCAGTTATGACACTGTTGGAGCTCACAGGGCCTCTCAAGCAGGATCACACTGCTTTAGTAAGGAGTATAATGTAACAAGTAATGGAAGGAAAAAAACCCGATGAGGAAAAATACATGCCTGCATGTTTACATATGTATATATAATCATACGAATCTATGAAATTCGGAGTTTGAAAATGTTCTTTTTTTCCTTCCTTAAGTTCTTGGTCATTACAACTCTCTCTACTGTTAAAGCCCCATGAGCCAAAAAGAGTTTGTCCTTTCAGAAAGTCTGAGAAACGGTAGGCTGGATAATCTGAAATGCTTTTCCTATGCATTGTAACACATGTTTTGCAGACCTCGGATTACTCTGATTTGTTGTGGGTTCTTTTTTTTTTTTTTTTTTTTTTTTTTCCTTCTTTGGGGGTGGGCAGGGATGGATGGACACGGGGCAGGAGAGTTTAGCAGTTCCTTCCAGTTTATCAGCATCCTTCTTAAAGTGTTGCCACCAACACTGGGAACAATGGGGTGACTTTTGGAATACAAGTGCTAAAATACTGCTTTATTTCTGATCATGCTTTCTGACACAACACTTCAGTTCTAATCTGCAATAATTTTCCATTGTTTCTTTTCTTGCCATCACCCTTATTGCTGCTGATGCATCTCAAAAAGCTACGATGAAGTTTCTAGCATGCTATTGATACTACGCAAATAATACATTCTTAGTTGCACACATACGGATCTGCTTACAAGAGTATCATGTGTTGGAGTTTTGAAGAACTTGTGTTTAATGTTGCTAAAGTGACTTTATCTTGAAATGCACCAGCTGATTAATAATTGCAAAAAGTCATCCAGATGTTTTGCAGTCAGCTAAATCAATAGTCCTATCCAACTAGCTAATAAGTAGTCAGTCTGCCATGTCTCTTAAAAAGACTTATGTGCAAAAGGTCAACTTACTTGGATTAGGAAGCATTAGTGGGGGATGTAAGTAGCTATCAAGTGAGGACCTAACAACCTTGTTGAACCAGGACTGATGATTTGGCTGATATTTGATCTTGTATCATGTCTCCTTTCAGAGAGGTCATTTATTTCTTCTGAGTGTCAAGGAGTAAAGAAGTCTTTTTCCTTCTGGTAGCTGTTATCATAGTTTATCTGATACCAAGTTCTTGCCATTTTGCAAGAAGAAAAGTTGACTGTATACTAAATCAAATCATACGCTTGAATTTTATTCTTCCAATTTCTCTTCAGAGAAGGTGAATTATCCGTGGCTGTATTTAAACATGTATCCAACTTTTTGAATGTTTTCTAGCCTTTAAGTGGGTTTAAAATACTGTTTAAAATAGTCCTACATTTTACCTCAGTAGTTGAAGCAGTTACTGTATTTGCAGTATATGGCTTGTAATTGCTATATAATATATAGGATAAACTTTAAACCACTTCAACAGGCTTAGAGCCAACTTAACTGCTTTTTTTCTCTTGAAAATTTGTGCATGATATTTTTTGCTGATAGGGAAGAGAATCAACAAATCATCTCTACATACGAAGCAAGTCTGGGTTGATTTTCCAGCTTTTCAGTGGACTTTCTTAGTCCATTTTGTGCAACTAAGCAACTAGTTACTTTATGGGTTTTGTGATTCTATATTGCACAAATATGTTACTCTGCAGTCTGGACCGTATCTGTTGTGAAACATTAGCTGACTTAACATCTCAAGATAAATGGTGCCTTTGTATTCCAGTGAGAATGTATTGGTCCTTCTAAAAAACCTGGGTTTTTGTAACTTCATTACATGGTTTTGGTGGAAAAAATGTTTTTATCGCATTCATTTTTGATCAGCCTGTGTTCATTACAGACTATGTATGTATTTTGCAGAACTAGAGTGATGTTAGGAGTAGAGGAAAGAGGGAAAGGTTTCTGGTGATCACATCCAGACAGTGTAGTTAAAGTAGGTGGTTAGAGAGTGCTGAATTTTGATTGCCAGTACTGTTCATCGGAGGCTGAACCTTGTGTGCTGTAATATCATCAGGGTCCAAAAATTTTGACATCACCTAAGCCTGGCATCAAGTTGGTTCATTGTGCAGACATACTGCCTGCTGCTCTTTGTAGACATTGGCTCTGTCTGTCTGTGTGGAGGTGCTTGCTTGGCTGTCTTACCACAGTGCTGGAACATCTGAGCATCTCTCCTCTCTCTCCTTAAAAGTACAATGAGGCTTTATTTTCTCCTGACAGTGCTATCTGGAAGCTGCTTTTAACCTTGGTCTACCTTCCACTTTTGTTGGGGGAATAATCTTATCCCACAAGTACAGATTCTAGACCAAGATTTCGTCTTGGCTGCATCTTCCCTGCTTTAACAAGGCTTTTACTGTCTTTGGTGCTCTGCTAGAGTAATGGCATTACACAGTTTGTTTTTAGACAGATAACTACAGTGTTTTAAGTGCTGTTGCCTGAAAAAACAAGTCAAGCCTTTTCTGTGGGGCCATTACCAGGACATTTTAATGATATAATAGAGGTTGGGGAATAGGACAGCCTTATCACATGTGTGTGGTGATTTGGTAGGTAGATTTAATACAGTTTTGTTAATAACGTTTAGATACAGTGTATCTGTGCAACAGGTTGATTTTTAGGACTTTGATCTGTGTCAGTAGTAATAGCACCATACGTTATCTTGTCATGCTTTTGAAATAAACCTTTAAAATAAATGAACCAGCTACATCTGAATTGATTCTGGCTTGGAAAGGCAGGCTATGTAAAGCTTCTAGGATTAGGTAAGTGTACTGTGTGTAAGGTAAGACAAGTTACATGAAATTTCTGCCATTTGATAAACATGCTGCATATGAGGTAGTACTGGTGTTGAGTATATCCTTCCTTCTCAGTAAATTGTCATTTATCATTCAATATCGAGACTTGCAGAAACTTGTAAATATGTCACATTTCATTATACATGGCTTCTGCTTGTCACGCTTCCTTAATTAACTTCCTTGTAGTAGTACATATGAATTTCAGATGTTAATCTTGGTGTCCCACCATGCTGTGTCTTGCTGTTTTCCAATCAAATGCAAATTTTGTCTTTGTCCACTCTAACTATGTTTTAATAGAAGTATTGTTATTCTGTAAGTAATGTGGTGGGTATCCCTTAAGGCCAAAGTGCTTCTTGCATGCAGCCATTTACATATTAAATCATGCCACATTAAGATACCGCATAGAAACTTGTAAAAATTAACTTTGGAGGATGGGAAGGTTTCCACTGAATAACAGAAACAGGGAACAGGCTGCTTCTCCACTGGCCTGCCTCTGTAGCCTGTTCTTTCACAGTATAGTCATAACCATAAATCATTAATTCTGTAAGTGTTTAAAAAGCAAAGCTATGTTTATCGTATCATCAGAGTGTCAGTGTATTTGTCAACATCAAAATGCATTTGCAGTGAAGTGGAGAATCATGCTTCAGGCACTACCAACAGTCTGAAGAGTGAGGAGTGTTTATACTAATGATGAGAATTTGAGGAATTTGTTTGGAATTTGTTTTATGTGGAAATGCAATTGACTTTTTTTTTTATCTTTCAGCTAGTCAGTATTGGTTCTTCCTATAACTATGGCAATGAAGATCAGGCTGAATTTCTGTGTGTTGTCTCAAAGGAATTGCATAACACTCCCTATGGCACAACCAGTGAACCCAGTGAAAAAGCAAAGGTAAGTTACTAGACATTGGGCTAAAGAAATGGTGTCAAATTGGGTGGGCTTCACTAAGTCGTGGTAGGCCCACCTCTGTTCTGGACCATTATTTAGTTGCCTTTTTTCCCCTCACTCATGACTACTAATGGTTCTGTGTCCATTGTATGAGAGACTGTAACTAACTGTAAATGGTACAATTAGCATGCATTTGTTATACCAAATGAGTTCTTTAAATGCAATACTCTGTACTGTTCCTGATGCCTGTCCTGGTTTTTTGAGTATTGGCTGGTATTTGCTGTTTACAGTTGAGAATCTAGGTTTTGTTTCTTACACATTTGAATGCTTCCTTATTCTGCCACTATTTCAGTTGAAAACTGTTTTTCTTGCTTGAGTTCAACTGAAGAAATCTTACTGTCAAGAATGGAGATTGTAATAGGCTGTCTCTGAAAGAGAGTCATGTGCAATATGTTATAAAATGAAGGTATTTGTTAGCTTAATATTGTCAGGTTTCTACCTAGTTCTCTTTACTTTCTGTAACCAGCTTTACAGAAAGATTGTAATGGGCACAATATCTTAGCATTTTATTCAGTTGTCTTTCAGAGTTTGTACAAGGGAAGATTTAAAAACAGAACTGAATAGTAATAAGGCAGACCAGTGGTGTATGTAAGTGTATTCTTCTCTTCCATGCGTATTGAAGTTTTTATCATTGTATTGTTGCTTTGTATGAGGAGATGACTACAGACAAACTGGATATTTCTGTAGTTGGCTTAAAAGCTTTTCATTTAGTATGTGTAGATGGGAAACAATTGGTAAAATGTCAAAGGTTGCTTTTTCAAGAATCACCTTCAAAGAAATTAATTTTGAAATAATGCTAAGAATTGATCTGGGTCTTGGCACTGAGGCCTCAGATAAACTTCTCTGCTTTCTGTGCCTTGTAACTTGGTTATGCAGCTATGCATATGGAGACGTTTTTGTAAATTGCACTATAGAAATATGTTGAATTCTTAGTGAAATGACTAATTTATGCTCTTTTGTCACTGTTGAGATAAAACTTCCAAAGAGTTGTAAGGGATTAATGTAGTCAAGGGTAAACAGTGAACCTGGGTAAGCCATGGCTCACCCTTTCCAAAACCCTAGTCAAGGTCTGCTTTTGCCAGGATGCTTCAGGAGAACTTTAAAAGCTGACAAGTTAAAGAGGTGTGTGGTAATAATTTAGGGTGGAGATATATACCTGAAATAAAACATGGAATTCTAGAACCTAATAAACATCTTTATAACGAATGGTAGTGCATCTTTAGGGAACTTCAGAAGTTGCCAGAGTTACATTGCATTCTTAATGTAAAAGAAAAATATGGATCAAATGAAACTATTAAACCCTAAATACAAAAGCTAGTTCACAGTGAAGTACAACTCTGTAAATTCAGCAGCTCTGAGAGAAGCTAAATCTTAGACCTCTCCATTGAAGTGCTTCTTGGTCATTGTTTCAGAGAAGAGAGCAAAGCATAATTTGACCAGGGTGATGAATAAGAATTAATGTTAATTTTAGTTGGAGATACAAACTTTCACTCCTTTTGTGCTGGAAGAGTTGATCTGTTGCTAGCAATTAATGGCAATACTTGAAGAATCATTTTTTATAGATTGTGTTTCTAATAGATCAATTTTATTTTTTTTTAAGGGTGAGGGGGGGGAGAAAAAATTAATTCCTTTTTGGTTGAGAGGTTTCTGACAGCTGCATTCAGGAATCTTGACTGGATCTTGGGAACTTTTGTCTCAATAGTTCCCTCTTAGCCAGCATTAATCCTCTAGTCTGCAATTTGAAGTTCATATGATTGAAATTCTGGTATCCAGTGATATATACAGAATAATCTGTTCATGTACTGGGACTGACTTTTAGAAGCCATGAGAAAGTCTTCCTAGTACTTTTACAGCAGATTGGGTTAGAGAAATCAAAAAACTGCCAATATGTAATTTTTATTGACAAGCACTTTAATTAATAGTACTGGACTTTCAGAATAGGAAGAGCATTTTCTGATAGGCATCTAATCAAGTTTCACCTTCATTCCTTCTTAGAGACTTTTCTTCTTGTGTTTTCTTTTTTTGGAAAACAGTTTGCATAGTAAGTTAGTAGTTGACTTCTGTGTAACCTTCTAGTACACCTAAGTGAAGGAAATTAATGGCATTTGGGACATTGACTTAAATGGTTCCAGTGCTTTTACTGGTTGTCATGGCACTGCTGAAAGATAACCTGTATTCCCACGAGCATTCTTCTCTCTCATACTACTTTATTGAGCTGTCACTCTTGGGACAAATGACCAAAACTTGTTCATCATGTTTGCATCCAAAGTTAGATTCTCAAGTACTATCCTTTCCCATCCGTGGTGAAGAGTACACGGAGTTAAGGTACTAGCTTTACAGTTTTATTTAAATTTTTTCCATACTTACGGTCCCTATTGTTATGTTGGATGGCACTATTGGCTTCTATCTGCTGACTTTAGGACATTTGAAAAAGGAAATTTTCATGAAATCTGTAATGTTCCTCCTTGAAATTGTCTGCCATCATACTTTCTTACAAAGAGTGGGGGTCCCAGAAAAAAGTAAATAAATGTCATTCCCAGATGCTTCAAGTGTAAGTGGACTGTACTTTGTTGCAGCTCTGACTCACTTGCAATCTCTTCTTTTCCATTCCTTTCTCTATACTTGCTGCATGCTGCATGCCACTCAGAGTGAGGATGAAGAAACGGATTACGATATGAATGACTCAGATTAAGTGTAAATGTCATGGTGAGCACTAGCTGCCCTAGGATTTTACCCAGATGCTTTTCTGCCCCATCCAATTCCTACCCCAACTAGTGCTGTCCTTTGGCTAGTCCTGGTGGTGTGTGTGTTTGTGATTATAGTTGTGGCATGGTTAGCAAAGATAGAATTCCTGTTCTGGATCTTGCTTCTTTGACAGAATAATTAGTGTTGGTGTTATAAGCTGTATTGTGATTGGTTCCTTTAAAGCTTTGCTGAGAAGAAAAGTTCTTCATGTAGATTCTAGGGTCAGAATTGCTTTTCATTTTTATTTTCTGTGCACCAGCTTTACTGTCAAATTTTTTTAGGTGTAGAGGCATATGATACAAACTTAAGTATACACTTTTAAGTAAATGTCTGATTTGGCAATAAGTTAGCAAACTTGACTGAAGTACAACATAGTGAAAAGATGGTCTTACCTGATTATTTTGAAACTAATAGTTTTTGAATCAAGACCTGGCAAATATAAGTAAATAGTGTGATCTTGATGCTACAGTTATATTTATCACAGGAAACAACTCTCTCCGGGGAGGGATCAGGTCATTTCCACTGTAGTTTGACATCTTACTGAAGATCAAGGTACTGTCAAAGTCACAAGTGGAAGAACACAAAAGTTGCATCAGAAAGAACAACTTTTGCAACCTTTTCCTGATGTGTCTGCAAGCACTGCTCATATTTATTCTGCTATCCAATTTCTAGAAGATAACTTATCATTGACTATTCAGTGGTACAGTATGTGGGTAGTCACTTGAGCCTGTATAAATTGAAGATTTTTACCATTGCATGAGATTGAGCTCCAGCTTCTCACCTATACACGTGAATTTTTTAGCTGTAAAGCAGCCTTATACTTATCTCTGAAGTGTTGCTTCCACATGGCTGAAGAAGAACCTACATTATTTTCTTAACTGATGCTAACAGAAACTACTGCTGAGGTAGAATAAGATTTTTTGCCCAGTCTTCAGAAGTGGCTGCAAGGAGTGGATCAAATCTGAAGCTTTATTGAAAAAAATAAACTGGCACTGTGCCGGAATTGAATGCAAGATTCTTAAGCTGCCCGAGAGACAAATAGTCCTTAAAACACTATTCTGTCTGCAGCAGATTTATTTTGAGTGGGAGGAAACAATTCTCATGTTCTGCTTCCCTAAGAAGCAATCATACTGAAGCCCCTAGGATATGAGAGTTCATTCAGCATTGTTTAGAGTTTATAAGTCAACTTTGGATCTGGTGCACCTGGAGGAAAAACAGAACAGAACACTGCAGATCTGCACCAAGGTCAGGACAGTCCCCAGTATCAGTACAGACTTGGTGATGAATGGATTGAGAGCAACACTGCAGAGAAGGACTTGGGGATACTGGTGGGTGAAAAATCGGATGTGAGCCAGCAACGTACACTTGCAGCCCAGAAAGCCAATTATCCGGGGCTGCGTCAAAAGAAGCGTGGCCAGCAACTCAAGGAAGTGATTCTCGCCCTCTACTCCGCTCTCGTGAGCCCCTACCTGGAGTGCTGCATCAGCTCTGGGGTTCCCAGTACAAGAAAGACATGGACCTGTTAGAGTGGGTCCAGAGGAGAGAGACAAAAATGGTCTGAGGGCTGGAACACCTCTGCTATGAAGAGAGGCTGAGAGAGTTGGGGTTGTTCGGCCTGGAGGAGAGAAGGCTCCAGGAAGATGTTATTGCAGCTTTCCAGTACTTAAAAGGGGCTTATAAGAAAGACCGAGAAAGACTTTTTATCAGGGCCCATAGTGACAGGACAAGGGGCAACGTTTTTAGACAGAAAGAGGGTAGATTTAGATTGGCTATAATGATGAAATTCTTTACTGTGAGAGTGGTGTGACACTGGAACAGGTTGCCCAGAGAAGTTGTGGATGCCCCATCCGTGGAAGTGTTCAAGGTTGGGTTGGGTGGGGCTTTGAGCATCACTTCAAGCATCTCATCTAGTGAAAGATGTCCCTGCCCATGGCAGGGGGGTTGGACTAGATGATCTTTAAAGGTCCCTTCCAGCCCAAACCATTCTGTGATTCTGTGATCTAAAGTGTGTGGACAGAGGAGCATTATCAGTGAAGTCACCTGTTAAGCTAGTAGAGCATGTTCTCAAATGAAAACTTCTTCCGTGCCTGGTTCTGCTCCAGACATACTCCCTAATCCTAGCTATTAGCAGTTTGGGAAAAGACCTGCCATAATTGTTTTCAAATTTTATTGACCTCTGTTAGTGCTGAGACATCTTCTCTTGGCATTTTTGCCCAGTAACCCACTAAAATTTTTAAGACTAGGCTTATTAAAGAGTTTTTCAGGAGAAAAAAAAAAAAGGAAGAATTTCGAATTGCAGAACAGAGTCAGTGATCCTTTCAGTATTTAGTAAGTACAATTTTGATAGAATTCTTGATAACTGAAATTCAATTTCTTCTTTGGACGAAGTCACTGCCCATGACTACAAAAGATCCTCTTTCACAGTTTCTGA
Source organism: Aquila chrysaetos chrysaetos (assembly GCF_900496995.4). Classification (NCBI taxonomy): domain Eukaryota; kingdom Metazoa; phylum Chordata; class Aves; order Accipitriformes; family Accipitridae; genus Aquila; species Aquila chrysaetos. The sequence continues at coordinate 150,467 of NC_044028.1, read as the reverse complement.
ACAGAGGTGGATGGAACACCTCTCATGAGAGCTTGCTGATCAGAAATCATTTCCCCTTTAGTAAAGGTAGGGGTTACAGAAGAAGTACCAAGCAAAATGTGTAAAATATTGCCTGCTCTGATAGAATTTTCTGCTTTACGTTAGGTTTACTGGCTCAGTGAAGTATGCAAAGTTCAGCATCCAGATCTGACTTAGTTTTATCTTATTGTATGTGTTCCTGAAGCTACAGAAAATAGTTCTAAGACTACTGCTCTTAGAATTACTTTTTATCTTCTAGAATAAACTCAAATGTTTCATTTTAAATTGGAAAGATTCACAAAATGAATAGAACCAATATTATTTTCTAACTGCACAGGTGCTTATTTCAGCCATGTTTTTTTTTCTGTTAGAGATTGTTTCACTTACTACATTTGCTGGGTCAGACTGTTATCCATTATGTGGCCATCTACTCCAGCACTTTGTGAAAGCTGTGACCAACAGCAAATAGTCAAGGAAAGAGTTTAAGTATGAAGCACTTATAAAATTAACTCCTGATATATTTCCCCACCTTCCAGTAAGCCTCAGTTTAGGAATTTTGGCTTCAAGCCTGCATCCAGATCATTGTATGAAAGCTACAATGACACTATGGTACCTTGAGCAGGTATCAATGGCACTATCTTCTGTAAGTTTATCTAATCTCTTTTGAATATATTATACTAGCAGTTGCTGAGCAATTTTTGGGGCCTGGCTTTTCTTCACAGAATTCACTTGTATCTTTCTTACAGTTTCATATGACATGCTTTTTGCTTAGTACACATAGTAAATTATTTTCATGAACTAAGCAATGTTTGCATCTAAACTATACCCTAAAGCATGTATGTCATGGCCCATGGGAAACATCTTTCTGTATTTTGGAAATTTATCAAAGTAGCTGCAGTGACATCTGGCTTGATAACTTCAAAATAATAATACTGAATTTGAAATGAAAAAGAACTCTGTATGCACAAAGCGAGTTCCAGGTACTGCAGTAAGTGCAGTAAGCAAGTGACAAAGTGGATTTTTTTTTTTTTTTTTTTAATTAAGCTAACATTGAACTGTCTCTGAACTGACCCTGAGGCACACAAATGGTGATGGGTTCTTTATGAACTCCAGTCCTTAAAAAATCCCATGGAGTTGTGCAAAGCAGGTGAAACCCTACTTGACTATAGTCACTATGAAAGACATATTAGGCTTGACAACTGAGAGAGGCTGATAGGTTAAACTATCAATGTTTTAACAATATTAAAAATAAACCAAATAGCTGGACTTTTTTTATTTAAGACCATACATGAAAATGCTGTGCTGTGTTAAGTGGCTGCCAACCTTTACCCTACAAGCACAAAGATTGAAGTGTTTGTGTGTGCTGTCAGATTCTGTGGGTCCTCTGGGATGGAATGTGCTACTGAGTACTAGCATCAGGTGTTTGTCTTAATATCAGACTACACTGAAGGAAATTGTACATTGAAGACAGCTATGCCATTGTCCAGGGATGGTGCCTTTGCTTTCTTTCAGCTTTTGAAATCACGAGCCCTTCCCAGCACTAGGAAAACTGTCAAGAAGCAAAAGAAAATGAAGTATCATTAGAGATACTTTTACTTACAGATTAACATTAAGTACTTGTGCTCAGTACCTTTGAAGCTTTGCTTAGTGCTTTATTTGGCTACTGTCATGACTGGTTCTACAGTTTGCTTAAAGGCTTCCCTGCAGTATTATGCAGCCCAAGAGTTGACCTCATTATTGCTGATTGCCATTCAGTTTAGAGTGGCAACATGAGAAATGTTGTTGCTTGGACAGTCAATCCTAAGACTTGGATCCTTTCCTCACTGGAGGAGCCAAAGAGAATTGAAACAGAAAAGGGAAAAAATAGTCAAATTGGAAGTAGAATAGGTGGTCTTCAAGTTTTAAGATACTATAGACAAGGATTGCTAGGTTTTTCAGGGGTAGATATTTTGTTTCCATTAGACTTCAGTCCCTATGTTTAATATATACCTTTTAAAGTGAATATTAAACAAACCAACTGCTTTTAGGGAAAAAAAAAAATCCTTTTACTCACTATCATGGGAATCTCAGTTCCTTGGTAACAGTGGGATAATCAAATTCCTTAGACAGAATTTTTGAGAAATATATTCCTCCTCATGAAGTCAGAGCCTGCATTGCCTGTCAGCTGCCTGCCTTGAGCGTTTCAGAGGATAATGATGGACAAGGTAATGCATGAAAAGTTCAATGTGCTATGTCCTGTGTCCACAGAAACAATTTTCATGTGGACAAGGATGCCTAAAAAACTTGCGAGATCTTGCATGAGCAAATAATATTAATGTAAAAATATTTTTAAACTGCTGTCAGAGTTCATATAGCTGGTCAGTCCAACTGATAAGCTTTGTGTGTCTGAACAGCATAGTAAAAATCTGTGAAGAAATGTAGTTGGTTGACTTTAGTTCATGCAAAAGACCAAGCCTGGGCATCTGTTTCAGATTTTAAATCAGTCTGTTGATTTAAATCTTGCCAGCTTGTACTCTTGGCCTTTGAAAACTTCCTGCGTCATCTCACCCAGTGTGTCATTTGTGCACATTTTGAGTTGCTAGTTCATGTTTTCATTACTAATTTGTGGGACACAATTTGCAGCTGAAACTTCAGAGAGTTAAGGATGTTTTACTGGAACAGGAAAAATGAAGCTTAAATTCAATCTCTAATAAGCACCCAAGTTCATTTACCACACAGGACCTAAGTATCTTCAGAATTAGGATGAGGCGAAATGGCTTACTTTTTATATCTACCAACCCTTATCTTTGGTTATATTAATCATACTCAATTCCTAGCAGTGATTTACATCTGTTTTCATTATGTTTGATGGTAGACATTGTATGTATCAATCTGTCTTTTTTCAGCCTTAAAGCACAGACTGCAGGAATGTCCATGAACCAGCTCCCTGACACTTTATCAGTTATTTGAAATAGTCATTATATTGCTCTTTGACCTCCTTTGACCATGCTTTAGGAATGATCTTGAACGAATTTTCATTCATAGAATTTTTACTGGTCTGTTTCAGATTTTGCAAGAACGAGGTTCCAGGATGTGAAGACAGTATTGAACGGTGACAATTTTTTCTCTTTTATTCCAAGACGCAGTGAATTGTCACACTGAAGAGGCTCAGCTGCAAAAGAAAAAAATCTGATTTAGACAATTTTCTGTTGATCTGGGTTCAACCATTTTTGCCTATAAGCTGGTGTCAACTGGCTGAAAGCATTGCAAGATTACATAGTGGGAATAGACGGTGTGGGAGTGTGTGTTAAGTTTTGGTTGTAGTGCATGGTTGTAATCTCTTGTGGGCTGACTGATGCTGGTCATTTGAAAAGAAATGACCATGCACTCATATTTAACTCTGAGACATGTAGCACTTAACGTCTGGTGCTTGTTGACCCAACGTTGATCAGTTCGGAGACATTTTCCTATTAATCATTGTAAACATTTAAAGGACAATGTAATTGGTGCTACACACACACACACACACACACATTACAGCCCACAAATGCAAATATTTGGGTCTACATTGTTTCAGAATCAGGGGCAGCCCCAACTGACTGTGTTATACTGCACATTCCTTATGGCTCTGTGACATACTCTGTTAATAACAGCCTAGGAGATCAACTGAAACTAGCACATAATAAGTTACACAACAGTCAAAAGGTTTCTCTAAAGGAAGGGTGTATATATTGATTGGATTTATAGCATATTTTAATACCCAAAGGGAAGACTAAACTCGGAGAAAATCATCTCTGAAAATTTCATCTGAGTTGTTCTTGATGTTCCTTCTGTTAAAACAGTCTCCTCCTGCAAAAGTTATGCTCCAGTCTTAACCAGATGTTTGGAAGGGGAATCAAAAAATTCACTTAAAATGAACAACTGAACATTCTGTTTCTTTTGAGATGTTTGTGCTCATATGTGTGTTTGTGCTTTTATAAAATGCCTATAAGCATTGAACTCTGTGGATTATGGTAGAGATTTTTCAAGAGCTGGAGGTTGTACAGAAATATGGCTGGCTAGTTCTAGGTCCCTATCTCTATGACTGGGATTAAAATCAACCTTGAGTGTGAACACAAGCTCATCGATTTGAAAAACTTAATTACTTCAGACATTCAGGATAGCTGTAATCAATCTTTCTCTTTCTGTACTGTTTCAACTATGCAGTTGAAGAACACTGTTTGAAAACATCTGGTGCAGCTTTATTAGTTTGTCCTTGATGAAGGCTAATATACAAGACTGGAGCTTTTTAATACACTATGTTTTGAGGAAAATCTTTAACACATCTTTAAAACACTTAATGAAATTGATGATATAAAACTCTGCTTCATTGATTTATGAAAACAGTGGAAGGGAGTTTCAAAAAGCTACAAGATTGTTTTGAATTCTAAAGACATTATGTTTTCATTCTCAGTAACTTCAGAATTCATGCATATAATCCTTTACACAAAAGTGTGATTTTCAAACACCCAGGGTCTACTTTTTTTTTTTTTTTTTTAAAAAAAAAGGACTTGCTATACATTGATAAAAGTTTGGCAGAAACAATTTGTAAAAACCATTTCTACTAAGCAGGTTAAGCAATGGGCTAAATGTTTTGTCCATGCGTCTAATGCTTGAAAGGGTTTGTAATGCATTTTGCGACTTGGATGTGGTCTGCACAGGAAGCTGCTGGCCCCTCCACAACAACACATAAAATGTTTGTCTTTTTTTAAGATGTTAAAACTGAATTGAATTTACTAAAAATGTAATTGTGTAAGGGGAAGTGTTTATACTTTTGTACTTTTTTAGGCACCCATATTTTATCAGTTTAAATTTAGCACCCAAATTTCCCCTAAATAGTAACAGGTTATCTTGTGTATCTGAAAATAAGCATAACAGTTGTCTGTGTTAATTGCATATTAAAACATTTCCTCTGCTGCAGTAGTTACTGTGTTTTTAAACAGTATGACTCCACTGAATTCTCTGAGCTCCCTAGCTCATGGAATTGCAGCCAACCATGTTTCTTGTTGTTTTCTTGATGTGCTCTACAGAGTAATTTGGCATTGGCCTAAGTGGATTTTAATGCCTAAAATATCTGTTTTACAATGATCCTTCTGAATCAGCATTTCTGCTGTCTCTCTTATTTAACCCAAAAAAGACAGAAAATTTTATTTCATAAAGTGACATTTTCAAGAATGACAGCAGCAAAGCATGAGTAACAAACCGAGCAAACTGAACAAATTTAGAATATGTAAAAGAGTGGGGTTTTTGAAGTATGTTTTTTTCACTGGAGTATTTTCAGTTTAAAAACATGCTTTTATGGTGAGATTACCTGCAATCTAGTTTACATTGTATCCCTGTTGTAGCAAATTTGGGGGAAATGAGTGGTTAATCATTTTGCACTTTGTTTCCAATACCTCACAAACATTTTAAGAAAGAAAGAACAAAGAAAAAAAGAAGAGAACTTTAGTAGGCAGGTACCTTGTAAATTATTTTAAATATGCTGTTGTTTGACACCACCTGAACTAACTACTTTCCTGTTCTTGCTAATGTCGTTATTGCTTTAATTTTTGTGAGCATGTGAGGCTTTCAGATAGATGGAAGTGCTACCGTATGCCTTTTGAAAAAGGCATTAAGAATTGATCCGTAAATAAGTGTGGTTTCTTTTTATTTGACTCTTGTAATTTCAAATAAAGTTAGCTACGGTAACAAGGTAATTGCATTAGAGTCCAATCTACATCACCAGGTTTTGCAAACATTGCTTCGTCTGTTAAGATCTTGCAGGATGAGGTAATGTACCGATACAGTTTAAACCAGAGTCCTTTGTCTGTTTCTTTTCTGTCGTTTGGAGAGTATTTACCTCAAGAGAACTGCCTATGACTATGTAAAGCTGATGGGTTCACTAGGGGGCTGTAGTTGAAAAGCTATACTACAAAAGCCTTTGACGTGAACTCTAGATTTACACAGCTCCTCTGTTCTTAAATCAAAACAGTATGGCAGGTTAGAATTTAAGATCCTAAGCACAAGGAGATCATAGCAGAAGAAAATAAAGCAGGAAGGGAGAGATACCAGAACATAACAATTAATCAAGGTGACCTCTCATGAAAATGTAAATTCTATGGAAGATTTAACTTTCTACCCTTTTGCTATACAAATATTTAGTGAAGTTGTTTGGCTTGTTGTCCATGGAACAGGAGGTTCATTCAGCAGATGATTAGTGGATTTTCAGTGAAATTCTTTAAAGGCTTTTAGATGACAAACTTCTTGCAAAACTTGTTTAAAAACTGAGAAGTTCAAATTTACCATAGCAACTTCTTGCTTTGAGTTAGGAAACATATACCATACTGTTGTCCTTAAGTTTTGTCAGAGGCTAATTTCTGTACTGGAGATGACATTTTTATATTAAATTTCTAGCAATGTGAATGCACAGTTATGATTGATTAGAACCAGGACTGTTTCCTGTAGATACCAAAATTGAATCCATCTCCTCTTTCTCTGAGAGAGGGTTGGGTTTTTTTTTTTCAGGAGAAAAAGGAAAAGTTCTAGCAGATTAAACAAAAAAAAACTTGATTGCAGCTATGCTTAGGGAACAGGTCTGTTGAGTAGGATGATGGTGTTTTCAGAAAACTGCTTCTCAGAACAGAACACTGTATTCTGTGAATGTCTGTTGAGGTTGTTGAGAGTTGTCAGTCTCTTTTTGAGCCGTAGAGAACTACCACCAGCAAATTAACACACATTAATTACAAATTACTATTTTTATTAGTATTACAAAAATGAACTTGGAATGCAAAAATGCAGTAGTATCTGATTGAATGAAATTACCTAGAAACTGAATTATAATGTGTGTTGTCCAATCATTCAGGTATACTGGAATACATTCCTTGAGAAGTACTGAGAGAAAAGTGAAGTACTGGGGTTTTCATGGAGATCAAAGTCAAGTGAAAGAGAGTCTGGAGAAGCAGCCTGGGGTTTTGTTCACTTGAGGTGTGATAAAATCAAAAAGTGTCATTCTCCTATTTTATTCTCTCTGACCACATCAAAAGAATCTTTCAGGTTTTTCAAATTAACTTCTTCCATCAGCCCTGAAAGGTGGGGCCCTTGAAAAGAGGTGAGATTTTGTTATGCCTTTAACAGTACCTGTTAGCTCAGGACAGTAGGATTAAAACTTCTAGCGGTCATTGGAGAAGTGTCTTTTCTAACACAACAATTTTGAAATACATACGGTCTGAGGATGCTGCCTGTTACTTCATTATAGTTTAGACTGCAGTTATCGCCAGCTTTAAGGACAATCGCAGGATTTTACCTGAGTTTGTGTGTATAATTACTGATTCTTAAAATAGCCTAAATATTCAGTTTAAAAAAAAAGCGGAAGGCTGTCTGAACTCAGTGTCATATAACTTTTGTTTCTTTTGGCTCACAACAATTAGGAGCTGTCTTTAAAGGCTTCTTACTGAACTGAGGCTTTCAAGGGCTAAACAGATCTTACTGTTCAGTTTGCCTAGATGAGTGTCAGACAGAAGGAACTCTTTCCATTTTCAGTGCAGAAATACTAAGGGCTAAAATCCTTTCCGGGGCTAATTTGAAGTTCCGGAGACATACAATGTTTAAAAAGCAGCTAGTCTGTTTTTCTTTCAACTCATGGACTCTAAAATAATTGTTACAAATGGCTGAACCAATTGCAGATATAAGTGTTCATATATGGCTTGGAATTTCAGTATGCGGCTTGGAATTTGAGTATGCAGCTTTGTAAGGAATACATCAGAGAAGACAGTACACTTGCCCACCACTTTATTATTGCCTGTGTTGAAATCTAACAACTTTTATGAATAGCACTGGCAATAGAGAGACTTTGAGGAAGATTCTGCCGCAGGAAATTGTCGCTGAGTATTTCATTGCAATTTAGCTGTCCTTTACTTTAGCAAGGCTTACCAAGGCATAAACTTCTCAAAAGTTAAGTGAATGGATACTGCTGCAAACATAGCTTTCCGGGCCCATCAAAGGGTTCTCTTTAGGATGTTGTGTGTTAATAACTACTATAATGAGAGAACCTTTTTAGAAAGTTATTTTGCTACTTTGGGGGTGGGTGGAAGGGGAGGAGGTTCTGTGACAGTGCTCCTCTGCTTGCCTTAGAAAGCTGAGCCTAAATTTTGACCTGACTTAACACATGTTGAGATTTCCAGGCCTGGTCATCTGAAATGTAAGAGTTAATGTATTTATGTACATGATTCTTGCTCCTTTTGAAGATTTTCCAAAAGCTTATGCACAACTTTACTCAAACTTAACTTGGCTTATGTATACTTGCTAGGATGAAGCAAGTGCCAAGGCACTGTAAGAGAAATGTTGCCAACCTGTCCACCTGGAACTGAAAGATCACCCAACTGAAGGAGTATCAAATGGCAACTATTTCCAGCTGCTCCTGTACTGAGCCTCATCTGAGCCTAGCTATGAAAAATCTGTTTCCTATGGACTCTCTAGGCCCACCTACCCAATTCAACAAATGCTCTTTTTTTCCCACCCCCCCAAATCACTGGTCTCAAAATCAGTTGTGCATCAGCTGTTTATGTTAATATCCAAGCGGCCATACTTGCACCGTGTTATTTCCTGGATAGTGGATTAGCAAGAACACTTTATTTTGTGCCAATTCATTATCTCTGAAGTGTTCTTACTGCAGCAAAGTTTGAGTTTTGATCTGTTTTAATGGTTTTGCATTAGCCAAAACTCTTAGCACAGACATAGACAAGAAACTGAATCCATGGAATTTCCCTGGATAAAAATCAGCTAGGGCTTCCCAAATCATTTGAAGATGGTTACAGTTAACCATCATTCTTAAAAACATACAATTAAAATGTGTGTGGGTATTTTTTTAACCTCCTTTTCATAACACTAGTGTATTGTAAACTGCATGAAATAAACCTGTTTTTTCCCTTTTAAACTGTGATGTCTTTAAATTTTTCTTTTCTAAATCTGTTGATGTTGACATTAACAGTGTAATATGACTGATACTCCTATTTTAGCACTTCAGATATAAAATGTAGTTGCATTTTTCTGCAGTGATTCAAAGCAGTAATACTTTTTCCTTTGTAAAGGAGACGTATCCTTTTCTGCTGCCCCAAAGGCTTTGTCACAAAAAAAGTCATGTTTATTCAGATATATATCCGCTGGGAAATTAAGGTGTTTTCCTTGGCGTTTGCTATGACTGTTGCTGATCATTATAGTAAGACATAGTCTCTTCTGGTATAGATATATAATCAGACAAAAACACATGTAGGAAGTTTTAACTAATCACTTTGCATACATTTTCTTTCACACGACTCACAAATCACCCTGCTTAATATCACGGATTTATTTTAGAATCCAGTACTTTGCTTTTTAATATAAATGCTTCTTTTGTCTGAAAACCTAAGGTAACTGAAATTGACACTTCATAATAAGGCCAATATATAGTATTAGAAATGTAAATAAGAAGCCACTTAGTACATGTTTGCTGCAAAAGTTTTAAAGATAGAAATGGCTGAAGGAAGTAACTGATTAAGTACCAAGTACAGGTTGCTGAAATTATTCAGGCAGTTTGACAGCTGTGCCCTCTACAAGTATAGAAAAGTTCATAATTCAGTATTAGTATTGAGAAGACCACTGGACTGCTTATATTCCAAAATGGTAGTAAGAATTAAGTGTGAGAAGCTAAGACCTGTGAGTTCTAAAATCTTAGAGGCTGTACAGTTACATATGAGGTGAATTTCATCTTAACAGTTTTAAATGCAAAACATATTCTAATCTTTCCTTATATATCCAGCAACTTCAGTAAAGTGGTGTCATTTTACTAAACTGATTTCCTGCATTTTAATTGCATTTGAATTTTACTAAAATAAGTCCTAAGTACAAACATTGCTTTAGTAGAAATTAACTAATCATGTGCATCTATATTTTTATCAGACTGTCTTACTAAAAGTATTTGCACTTTACAGTCAACCAGCACTACTTTCAATCCAAATTCCTACTATATGTATCTGTAGCTTCAAGTGTCTTCACCAGTTAGCAAAAGTGAGAGCATAAAAGGGACAACTGTGTACGCTAAACCAGAAACCAGTTAATAAAGGCAACATAAATGAGTAAGTCGTTAAAATCCTGTTTGGATCTTTTGTAACATTTAGAGTTTATTTGGAGCTAGCTTTCCTTTCAGTGGGAAGTTTCACTTCAGAAAGATGAAAATGACCCTGCAAATTCACGTTTCAGTGTGCTGAAGTCTTGCCTGGCAGTCATAAACACGTAGTCCATATTTATGTGACGTTCTCTGAGACTGCAATCTGCACAATTTCATGAGATAAATCTTGCGAGCAGTGTGTTAAGTTTCCCCTATAACCCGCTGCTTTTGGTAATGTCACTGGAATCACTGGAAAGGGTAAACAGGGGAGTACATGTTTGTCGTGGTTCCACTGTGGGCATTTGCTACTGGCAAAAGATTTTTTAGCTAGAATGATCTTTAGTCTGATTTGGCATAGCCATTGTTGCACTCCAACAGCCTGCTGAAAGTCTCTATTCCAAATTAGTGCCAAGACACCACCAGACATTCCAAATAAATTTTCACCAAGTAACATGCTACTGAGATGGCTTCCAGTAACTGCTTAGTGAATCAGCCTGCAACTGGTGTTTTCATTAAGATCTTTGAAACTCCCTTCTTTCCCCAAGTCATTTGTGACTGTCAGGATGTTTTTCTGTATACCCAGCTGCTAACTGTCCTCCAGCACTTATTGGTTAAAAGGAATAAAGAAATTAAGGCAGATGCTGCCATAGGTATCCATGCATTGGGAAAAGAGAAAGCTGGGCAGGAGCAAGGGCCCACAGGAAAGCAGGTATCCTATTTTACATCCTTATGATATGTAATTGGCTAAAGCACAAATGTGAACAGGAACTGCTCATTCTAATAGAATGTAATTACTGTTAAGTAGCTCATTTATGGAGAGAAGCTAAATGAGGACTTGATGAGAACAGGGCAAGTGGTCCAAGGATTTGGTTTGCTTATATGAAGGTGCAATCATTATTTTGCATTCTTAAACATTTCTGTGATATGTCACTTACCATATTTCTCACTGCAATAGGAAGATGTTGAAACTGCCCACCTGCATGGGAGGAATTCGAGCCTAAGGCCAGCCTTCACCAGTTGAGGTGAATCCAAATACTGAAAAGTCAGTTTCAACTGAGACATCAGCCTGGTAGATGTGTGATTCCAAGCACAAACTCAGACCCATCCTGGAATGAGAGGTTTCTTTGATGATGTATAGCTGTTACAGGTATGCCTGTGGAAGCTTTGGAAGCACTTTGTCCTTTTCCATCTCTGCTGGCAATAAGGTCTCTTAAAAACATTAGCTAGTTGACACAACTTTGAGATTTAAAACAAAAGTCTTGCTATGTCAGGCAATACCCATTCCTTTGACAGCTCAATGATTTTCTTGAGACCAGCCTAGAGAGATACGAAACAGAAAGAATGCTCACCTTTTTTATCCTTTCTGTAGGAGTCAAAACCAAAATAAATTTAAACGAGAATATGAATTGTTCAGTGGAAAAAAAAAAACCTGAAAAGAGCTATAACAGGCCACTTAGCTCATCCCCTTGGCTAAAGGCAGGAGCGGCTACAATTAAAACATGTGTTGTCTAACTTGCCTTCAAAGCCCCAAGTAATGAAGACTTCATACCCATGCTCTCCCCATTAGGCAGCCTAGTGTTGTAGTATCTTTGCCAGTAGAAGGATTTTTTTAATACTTCACCTCAGTTTTTCTTACTGTACTTTAAACTGATGACATCTTGCCCCCTCTGTTATGGACGTGAATCGTAGATTGTTGCCTTACCCTGTGCAACAGCCTTTTGTTTTCTCAAAGACGGTTTAAAGCTCCGTATTGCGTACATCATGTTTGAGGTGATACCATAGGCAAAAAAATTAACAAAATTTTAAGTGGGAATTTTAAAAGCCAGATAGAACAAAGTATAAACAAAAAAATGTCCAGCAATACCTAGATTTGTTCTGCCAGCTTTAGGTGCCAGTTGTAACTGAATTCCAGCTGCCTGGGGTTATGAAGAAACAGAATTCCTCCAGTGGGTGTTTTAATGTGCCTAAGATGAATCACTCTTGCAGGTGCCTGCTCACTAGGTGGGATGTTGGGCAACAAGGTTCCTAACTTCAGCATGTATTTTGATTAGGGCTGATTCAAATTTAAGTGATTATTTATTGAAATAGTTAATTCTAGAGTTCCCAAGAAGAAAAAACATTTTGAACTTTAATACCACATAGAACGTAGTTCAAGAAACGTTAACAAATGCAGACCAGTGCAAGGCATGGCTAAGCAGAGGTTTCAGGACCGAAATTTCCCGTTTCATTAAAATTACAAAAATAAGTTGGACAAGAACAGAATGTGATTCATACCCTATATGCCACCAAAAATGCATTCTTAGACGCCCCTCCCCCCGCAAGAAAAATCCCCAGTGGAAAACAAAAGCCACAGAGCATAAAGCTTCTTAAAAATTAGGTAAAACAAAAGCAGATTTGGGCCAAACGCACAACTAAAGACTGACCAGAGGAAGCCTCAGCAAGTCTCTGCGCTTTCCAGCACCCCACGGACGTGGGGACAGCCCCAGACTGACGGCCAAGAGGGACGGTCGCCTGTGGCACGGCCGACAGCGGCATTCCGCTGCGGCTCCTCAACCAGCCCCGGGCTTCCTGCCGCCTCAGAACGGCGGGGAACCGAGTGACTGCGGCGGCACCGGCGGCCGGAGCCGACGAACGGCGAGCCGCGGCGGGGGCCGTCCCCGCCCCCCGCTCCCTCTGACAGGCTCTCCCACCTGCCCATCACCTGCAAAAGCCCCGCCAGGGGCAGAGCCCCCGCCCTCCAATCAGAGGCCTGGCTGAGCATAGTGGGTGGGGCTCGGCCAGGCTCGAGCGCGTCCCGGGGCAGGCGCGGCCTGCGAGACCCGCGCTAGCGCCCTTCGAGGGAGCAGACCCTTTTCAGGGCGCAGGTGACTCTCTCGGCGCCCGAGGTAAACGTTCACTCGGTTTCTGGACGGGGGCTTGTGGGAGCCGAGGGGCACGAGGACGCGGTCGGGCTCAGGCTTGGGAGAGCCCCGCTGGGATTCCTTCCTGCGCTCCGTGCTCAGGCATTGTTCCGGTCGCCTCTGGGTCCTGTGTCGCGAGGATGCGTAAAGCGTGGCGGACGGATGGCGCTTGGGGTCATACCGCGCCGGCGCGGACGGGTCGGGCTGAGGGACACGCAGCACTGCCGCGCGCCGCACCGAGGAAAGAGGGAGGGAAACTCCGGACCAAAGACAAAGGGGGGGGGGGGGAGCCGAGTCGGGAACATCCGGGTCATTCGCTGCCGCTTCAATCCGGGACACGCGCGGCTGCTGCGGCCGATCACGGTGAGGCCTGGCCGGGCGAGGGGCCTGGCGCGGCGGGGCCTGGCGCGGCGCGCAGGCGGCCCGGGCCCCGGGAGAGCGGGGCCTGGGCTAGCGCTCGCCCCCTGCGGCGCGAAGGGGCGGGCCAGCGGCGGGGCGTGTGGGCCTGGCGGTTCCTGCCGGGGCCGCGCGGCCGGGCCCGCCAGCGCGTCGTTGCCCGCCTGAGGCGGGCTCCGCGTCTCCCGCGGCCCGCCCCCGGAGGTCCTGGTTCGCCGCGGGCCGAGTTCACCGAGGAGGTCCGGGCACCGCTGGGCTCTGCGCGAAGCGGTCCCCGCCCCGAGGAGTGCTTGCCCGGGAGCCGGCGCCGGGCGCCGGGGTGCCCTGTGCAGGCCTCGGAGGCTGACCCGGCCCTCGCGCAGGGCCCGCGAGAGCAGCGGCCTTTGGTGGAGGCGGGCGGTGCTGGGCCCTGCCGCGGCTGCTCCGGGCGAAGTTACTCGGCCGGTCGGGCATCGAGAGCTGTTGCCGCGCGGCTCCTTTTGTTGTTCTCCTCGCGACGCTGGTAGCCGTTCGGCTTAGTGCCGCCTCTTCCACCTTTTCCGTGCCCCAGGCAGGGGGATACTTTCTGTTCCGGTCGGGACTTAGCCTGCTCTGATTAAACCTCAGCGCTTGGCTTTCTCCGAAAAGTAAAGTTTGTATAGTTTTGGGGCAGACTATCCTCTGTCAGTACTTAACCTGGAAAGTAAAAATGTGAGGCTAGCAATCTTAACGGTTTTTTTCTTTTTTTTTTTTTTTCTTCTTTCTTTGCTGTTTGGAATTAATAAGAGCTGTTGAAAGTTTTTCAGACTTAAAGAGCATGTTGTTGATGTATTTAGAGACTTGTCACGGGTCAGAATTGTGGGTGCGATTGCCGTTCCGGTGGCATGTGAACGCTTCTTTGCAAGACTTGCCTTTTGTGTTTGGAAGTAGGTTCCATCCTCCCCCCCATCAGAGGGTGTAGATGGGTAAGATGATATGTAATGGAACACAAAGTTTGCACCTGTGATGAGTGTGTTGGATTTGCTTTGTCCTTTTTTCCAAAATAAGTAGTAGTAACAGCGGCAGAGGCAAACTGCTGAGTAAATTTGGAAGTTTCTGTTAATTTTCTAATGAGTTGATAGCAGTAAAAGGGACATTGCTACCTCTTAATGCCAGGGTGTGCTTGGGGGAATTAAACCCAAACACAACACGAATACTGGTCTCTTAGGCACAACTGTGTAGCCCCTGCAAGGTAGGGTTGATATACTTCCTCTGGTGCGAAAGTTTGTGTTCTTTCCAGTGATGTAGCATGTAAATGTGTTGGGACTTAGATTCTGTTAATCAGCAGTAAATTTCTCAGGTGAAGAAAACAAGTTAGATGTGATATTTAAAAAAAAAAAATCCTAAGAACTGGGGTGTTTGGGGTTTTTTTGTTTTGTGTGTGGTTTTGGTGGTGTCTGTGGTGTTTGTGTTTTTTGGGGTTTTGGTTTTGGGTTTTTTTGGTTTTTTTTTAATTTAACTATTTCAGGTTAATGGACATATCTTGCACTTGCGAGGTATTTCAAAACCTTACAAGAGCTAAGCTTAACTTATAGATATTTGGGCAAACTACTATTCCAAAGGAGAGAGGAAAAAAACCCCAACAACCAAACAAACCATGCACATAAATTATTGAAGAAGATAAAAGTAGCAGTGAGAATATCGCATCTTCAGGTTTAATACCCACTTAGTATCTCACTCCTTCCTGCTACTCCATAATTTCTGAGACCAAAATATATACTGAGATGATTAATCTCTGTTTGTCTTATCTCAAGCTCCAGCAGGACTAAAGTTAAATTCTTTTACTGAAGAGCTGCTAGAGAGTATATATTGGCAATTTGACAATAGATTGACTTACTTTTGAGGGGATGCTTACCTAACAAGATCTTAATTTTTGAAACGGGCTTTCAGTCATCTTTGTCGCTAATCTCTACTTGGTAGTAGTTTGTGATGAGGTTTTAGATGCTTGTCTGCACTCATCAGGGTAACTGAAGCCTGTGGTCTCTCATATACACTGAAATTTTGGATGTAGCCTGTCAGTGCTTAACTAAATCAAATGCCTCAAGATTTGAAAAGGTATTTATAAAACATAAGAAAATCTTTAATTTACTGGGGCACAGTATAGTGCATAACCAGTTGCAAAAGCAGTCAGGATACAGAGCCTGAAAACTTAGGGGTTTTCTGTTGAAAAGTTATTTGATTGGCGATGTTTTGTAGAATATATGTCATTTATATGCCCTCTGAGAATTTGGCATTTCCCTTGAGGTGCATGTAATTAATTGGCTGTTAGCCACAGGAAATATAATTCATGTATTTGAAAGCATCCTGTAATATGTTTCTTGGCAGAAAAGGTAGCCGAGTTGCTAAACTACCTAAGAATATTTGAGTGGTTTATAAGCACAAAAAATTTTCTCAAATTATTATGGGAAGGTTGGTATTATTACAGTGGACCACCAGCTACTAACAGCACAACTGAAATTCTGCCATATATTCAGTAGCTCATTTACATCTGTTGCAAGGGCATGGGCTCACAAAATAGTTAAAATTACTCCCTGTATAATTTGGTTAAGGGAGAGTCTTTTTGTTCTGATGGTATCTTTTCAGTGGCTCCACATCTCCTGCATATGGTAGATCTGAAGTGGTATGTACAGTTCATGTAGACTAAGTCCTTCAAATCTTCAGACATACAACCAAGATACAGATGGATGTGTTGGGAATACTAGAGGAATATTGGACTGAATATAGCCTTTGTGTGTGTGTGTGTTTACTGAGTGTTAATGGTCCCTCTACTCTGCTCTTGTGAGACCCCATCTGGAGTACTGCATTCAGCTCTGGGGCCCCCAGCATAAGAAGGACATAGACCTGTTGGAGCAGGTCCAGAGGAGGCTGCAAAGATGATCAGGGGGCTGGAGCACCTCCCGTATGAGGAAAGGCTGAGAGAGTTGGGGTTGTTTAGCCTGGAGAAGAGAAGGCTCCGGTGAGACCTTATAGCAGCCTTCCAGTACCTAAAGGGGGCCTACAGGAAAGGTGGGGAAGGACTTTTTACAAGGGCATGTAGTGATAGGACGAGGGGTAATAGCTTTAAACCAAAAGAGGGTAGATTTAGATTAGATGTAAGGAAGAAGTTCTTTACTGCGAGGGTGGTGTGACACTGGAACAGGTTGCCCAGAGAAGTTGTGGATGCCCCATCCGTGGAAGTGTTCAAGGCCAGGTTGGATGGGGCTTTGAGCAACCTGGTCTAGTGGAAGGTGTCCCTGCCCATGGCAGGGTGGTTGGAACTAGATGATCTTTAAAGTCCCTTCCAACCCAAACCATTCTGTGATTCAAGAAGCTTGATCTGACATGAATTTAATTGCTAGTTTGGAGTTGAAATTATGGATTATGGCCATCCATGCAAAACTGATTTTGAAAAAATGCTAGAAGGAGGGATTTGAAATACTAGCTGTTCTAGGAACTGCATAAAACTCTTAATCTGGTGCTTTTAAAGACTTCTAGTTAAGGTGTCTGCACTGCTAAGCCACTTTGATGATGTGTAAATATTTAAATTGGAAGCATGCTGTCTTCTAATCTTTAAAGGGTATAACAGATGAACATGAGATGAACATATCTACATATCCTACATGGAATAGGTCAGTTCCTGGTACATATTTTCAGCATGAACATCATGCTAAAGGGCATAGTGTGAATGGGTGAAATTTTTAAAACAAGCATCTTTGTGAGCTACAATTCCTATGGTTATAGTAGTAGACTGCAGTACTCTTACAAGTAACCTACATATTAATAGAATGTGAATTTGCATAGTTCTTAACCAGTGTTTAAGTGTTTGTTTTAATAGAGTGGTAACACTCCTTTCATTAATTCTGTGACCTTGTTTAGTGGAAGAATTCTACTCTCCTGGCTGTCATAAAGGCTTGTTGGCTATGTGTGGAGGTGAGAACAAATTGGCCTGACTTCCCCAACTGCCAAGTATCAGCTCTTATTTAAAATGGGTAGAAGTGCAGTAGGGAAGAGCATTAAAAAACCTTCACTGGAGTTTGTTTTGACCATGTGGCTAATGAAGCCCTGAGTTTAGATACAGTTTGACAATGAAAAATAAACTCTCACTTTGACTACTGTTCTGGGTGAATGGAGGATCCTCCTCTGAATTTCAAAGCACCATTCTGTTGGCAACCATTGTGTCTAGAACTGTTCTTGCATCATACGCAGTAGTGGCCTGTGCTGTACGTGTTTCTTCTGCAGTCTCAGACACCACGGTTGGCTGTTACTAAGGCAGTGAAGGTGCAGAAAGATCATTCTGTTTATAGCGGAATTGAAAACCTGTCTTGTGGAATGAGTGGGCCAGTGGCTCTTCCTTCGCTCAGTTCTGTATTGCTGTCTGTTCCTTCTGCTGTCTAGAAGTTGTATAGTGGCATCACTGCAAAACTGAGGTGATTTTGTTAAGTTCTGTGCCCGTGTTGCTTTTGTGTAGAATACTGGCTTTCAACGGGAATTTACAGTCTGAAAATAACATTTCTTATTCCCCTGTTTGCCAGAAACAGGAGCACTACAGGTGTTTGCCTACAGAAGAAAGCCATACCTTTTGTGTTGTAGCAAGGAGATCGATGTGTGTTTATCAGTTTCACAAGTAGGAAGTCTGTGTACTTTTCCCATTACTAATAGCGTTTCAGTTGTCAAGCTGCTGTCAAAGTTGTTTCTAAGATGTGGTTCAAATATAAAACACAAGTTGGGGATAGTATTTTGTAGGTCAAGTGCTGTAACTAAGAGGTTGTTGACAAGGGCAAACTTGATGTTATTCCTGAATGTTAACTTCTGCAGGGTGTGCAAAAATGTGTGTCTTGGCTATAGTAGTGAAGATCAGAGGCCAGAGTATTTCCTGAGTGAGCAGGGCTTATGAACAGATAATATAATGTGTTGTTTACACTGTAAGTAAAAGTTTATACTAAAAGCAATTATTTTTGTTTTAGAGGGACTCTGAATATGTCTGGCATAGCTCTTAGCAGACTTGCACAGGAGAGAAAAGCCTGGAGAAAAGATCATCCATTTGTAAGTATGAGAACTGTCAAATTTCTAATTGCAGTTATTTTGGTGTTCTGATGATGATTTTTTTTTCTTTACCCTGATGTGATTTTTTTTTAATTAAATTAATTTTTTAAATAAAAAAGCTGCTTAAAACTATGTAGTGTAAAAAGAGATAACTCCATGTAAAGATAAAGTATGTAATGAAGAATTCTAAGTACATCTGAAATCCTTACCCTTTGGCTTTTTGCCTTAATTCAGGGATTTGTAGCAGTACCTACAAAAAATCCAGATGGCACAATGAATCTAATGAACTGGGAGTGTGCTATTCCGGGAAAGAAAGGGGTAAGACTTACTGTTGTCCTAACATCTCACTTATGGTGAAAAGTAACATAAACCTGCATGTGCATTACACTGACAACTGAGAGTATAACTTACATGTACTTTAATAGAAATGCTTGGATCCTGCTGCTACTTTAGAATCTAGGTGGAGTGGGCTAGGAACGATACTGGACAAAATATACCATGAGTCTGTTCAACTGTTGTCACTGACCACCTTAAGAATAAAAGTTTTCAGAGGAGTGTGTGAGAATCCTGCATTGAGCAAACTTGAGACTGTCTTCTACTTTATGCCAGGGTTTATTGTGACTTTTGTTCTTACTAAATGCTGGTTTGAGCCCTAAAGCTTGAAAATTAATACTACCAAAATGTTGCCTCTGCTGGTTAACTGCCAGTACCTTTTTTTTTCCATGAAATAGCGAGACCCTGCAGTCCTAGAGAAGTGCTGTAGCACTGGTTTTAAGTTTTTAATGGAAAAAAATTCTATGCTATCAACATGGAATCTCATTGCCTTCCATTTTATGGAATTTTCCCTTTTTGTGTTAGGGAAAGAAGAATAGAACTCTCTAACATTGTTTCTTTTTATCTGATTTTACTTGTGCTGCTGTGTCCCTTTCCTTAAAATAACAAGGGAAAAGAAAAAGTCTGTAGAGACCAGAATTGTTTATTTTTATCAGCTTGATCTGGTTGTAGGGAACAGGACAAATGCAAACTTTCAAGTGGAAATAATCATTAATGCATGAAACTTTGATTTTGTACACTGCTGTTATAACACCTCATTCTGAGCAGACTCTTCTTTCTATTTTTTCAAGATGTTACTTAGCATGTAGAGATTATTCTTGAATCTATTGGATGCCGCTGTTTCTTCTGAGATACTACTATTAATTACTTGGTGGTTTTCATTCTTTTGGGTCTTCAGCATTTTGCATTGGATGTTGGACTTCTTTTGTTGCTTTGCCTGTTCTACTGCCTCTTGCCAACTTGCTTAAGTCCCGTTAAGATCTCGTTTCTTAGATTCTGAGAAGACAAGGTGTGTAGGCAAAACCTGCAGATTCTGTACTACTACCTCAGTTTAACACTGAATATGGCATTGCTGTTACAGTTATAACTTAGCTCAGTATTTTAGTAGTTGTCTGCACAGCTCAAGGTAGTTCTTAAAGAACCACCTAAAAATAATTTACCTGTGTAAGAGAAAACTCATCCCCTTGTGTTCTGCCAAAATAAGATTATCCCTCATAATAGCCAGTTATGTACTATTTCAAGATGTCGCCTTTAAATACTTACGTAAAATTTTCAGGCCATACAAAATCTTCATGTTACTGCTTTAAAGTTTTGTAAACCACAAAATCAAGTAAACAAGACCCTTAAAGCCAGCTTCTTGCCTCCTAGAAAACTTATCACACCAGGAAAAGATCAGTTATGCTCATGTGATTCCTGGTAGAGGTTTATCTAAAAAATCAGGGTTTTTACTTGAGTAAAAATGCTGTGTCTTTAACAAGAAGCAGCATGTCTGGCTCGTGTCTACCCGACCAACCAGTTGCCCTCTATTGCCTTTGTGTTTGGAGGCATGCTGTACTGCAGCTGCTTCCTGTGAAACAGATGAGTAGTTGAAAACACCAAAATGCTTTCTTGTCAGCCAGATCCAAAATTGAAGTAAAGTGGTGTTAGTCCTGGGCTGGATATCTCCATTCACTTTTTTGACAGCAAATCACTTAACTACCTAGAATTTGACTCAATATCTGCAACCCGTCCAGTAACGCAATACAGTCTTGATGATACTGCTGTCAAACTATTATCTTAGTAAGGCTTTTGGGTGTCTGCTGTCTTTGATCTGTAAGGTATGTTGCTCTATCGGAAAGAGAGTAAAAACTTTTTGTTGATTGTTCTGGTGTTCTACTCGAAGAAATTATTAAAAGCTATTTGTCTTCACCTCTGACTGGAAGCAAACAAAATAGGAAAAGTTTATTCTGTCAAAAGGCTCCTCTCTTCTAAAAATGGACACGTCTCTTCCGAGAAGGTATGGAGAATAGATATTACTAGTTGTTGACAACTGACTACGGCTGTTCAGAACAAGTTCTTTAAGTGCACTATAGCAAATGTAATGAAACTCATTTGCTTTTTAAAACAACGTTATCTTAGTATTCCGTAGCACATTTTTTTTCCTATTTTAGCTTGAGACTTTGCACAGTAAATACCAACAACAATGGAGTGCTGCTGCTTTTTGGGGGTGGGGGTTTTTTTGGTGTTGGTTTTTTTTTTTCCTTTTTTTCTTTTTCCTTCTGCTAAAAAAAAAATAAAATCACATAATTCAGGTAGGAAAGAATTAGGGATTTCCTCCTAAGGTGGTCTTCAAACATACCTGTCTGTCCCTGAGGGTAACATTTATGTTGATAAGGTGTGAGACCATCTTTACTCCAGTTTGTTTTAAAGGATGAACCCAACACTTATTTTCATTGCAGTGTTTCCATAGCAAGGGCAAGTTACAGAGAAGTGGTCTGAATTTTACATATATAATAAACTTTTCTGTATTTCTACACTTGCCAGAAATCAGTTTGTCAGAAGATGGGCTTTTTTCCTTATTTCCAAGTAAGATGACAAGGAAGTATATATTTGAGACAGGCTTTTTGTGCTTTGCTAGATGTTTTCCTGTGTTTATATGACCCTTCTGAGTAGTGCTGTCTTACTTGGTCTGCTCTCTAGCATGGGAGCTGCTCTTATCAGTGCTCTTCCCAGTTTCTGATGGGGATAAAAAGCATCTTAGAATTTGTTACACAAAAAGATGGAATGTGTGAGACGACCTGCTACCAAATCCAGACAGCGTTAGTTTAGACTAGTGAACCTCATTAACTGTAGCAGTACTACAGTGCTGTGCAAATTTTTTGTTCGCTTGTGGTTTTCTTAGCCACGTTCTCATGAGGCAAAATAGAAGCCATTTACATCCACGTGCTTAAGGGGTGTATCCATATCCTATCTTCTCAGACTTACTTTAAGTGGGGCTATAATGGCCCCTTCCTCATTGCATGTGTATCATGTAAAACTTGAGAAGTATTCTGTTCTTCTATGTACTATGAAAACTTTACTTGTATATGGAACTGTTGGCGATGATCCCAACTATTGATGACTCAGCAACACTTACTAGCTGTAATGAAGTGGAAAAGCAGGGTTTTCTTTCTTCAACTCCTTATATAAGTGGGATAACTTGTCTCAGTCTAGACAGCATGCTACAGCGTAGGACAGCTATTTTCTGCTGTGTAGCAGAAGGATGTCTTGTGCTTTGCCTGAGAAACTGTATTCTTGATAAGCTTTTTTCCACAAGTTTGACTTTTCCTTGCTGTAATCTAAACTTTACCTTAACTTTTTATAGACACCATGGGAAGGAGGCTTATTTAAACTACGGATGCTTTTCAAGGATGACTACCCTTCTTCACCCCCAAAATGTAAGTAAAATGACTAAAAACCATGGGTTTATTAGAAAAATATTAAACTAGTCCATGAGTTTCTATGAATGGTTATTACTTTTCTTACAGATTTTTTTTTTTCCCCACCCACCACTTTGCATTTAGAAAGTTGCGATGAAATGAGTTAAGTGCTCAGTAGAACAAAATTGGGAGGGGAGGGGGATTGCTGTATGGGTTTCCTCAAAGTTTGACAGAAGCAGTGCTTGAAGGGTTCACTACTTGATCAGCTCTCTTAGGAAACTAATAGGTAGGCATGGTTAGACCAAATCCCTTTGCGTGTTCTTACTGTTAAGTTGGTCTTCTAAGACAAGAACTTAGAAAAAATAATTAAAACCCAAAAAGTTCCATCAACTTTAACCTTTTAATTGACTTGCTCTAAAACATGGATCTGTTCTTTTCCTGATACTATGTACAACAGATATCTTCAGATACCTAGTTTCCTTGCTAAGTTTTTGAATTTTCCTTATCCCATTTCAAACTTACCTACTTTAGAAATCTGAAAACATCTATTGCCTTGCCTAGTTTCCTGGTTCTTGAATTGGCTACCATCTCAAATCAATGACTGATTACAAATGGCTCTTTTGACAGCAGTTCATTTCTCATTTCATTTTGGTGTTTTAGCTGTATCAGTTGTCTTGGCTACTCCTTTTGTTAGGTGGTATTTGTTACCACCTAAATACATGTGACACAAGGGGAAACATATCTTTTAACTAGAAAATATTTAACAAGAGTATCTTGAGAAATACCAACTAGCACATCTGCAAGTGTTAAATGAACTGTCATGCCTTAAATAAGATGTGTATGTGACTGGTAAGACTTCTTACCAATGCAGCTTCTGAGTTCCTAGTGAACTTCATTGAGCAGCTCATAAGCAAGACTTACTTGTGATGTCGGATGGATTTGAAAACTGCACTAACATGTAGATATTTCATATAGTGCTAAACAAGTGTTCATTACATTACTCAAGATGGTGGCTGTTGCATTTAAGTCCTGTAAAGATTAAAGAAATGCCAGAATATAGATTGTGGCAGAGGGAGAGCTGCACAAGCCTACTCCTTCAGTCAGTCTTGCAACTTAAACTTGATTCCTCTTGTTCAGTGCATCTTGATTATACATAAAGGAAAAGTGAAACTGAAAAAAATGCTAGAAACTTACTCTTCTTTGTATGGAACTTTCAGTATTTTAAAGTAGAGAGAGAAGAGTGAAGGGCAGTAGCTTTCCCTTATGTAGTAGTATGTGAGGCTGTAAAGACAGGATTGGTTTAAAAAGGTCTTTACCACAAAGCTACTACAAACTATTTTGTCAGTTTCCATTCCTAAACCAAAAGATTTCTGGTCACAATGATAGTGTTACGTTGCCTGGATGGATAGCACAGATGTGATGGAGTTCCTGCTTTAGGTGCAGACTGAGCCAAGAAGAAAACCAGTATTAATAGCTCCAGAAATCTGTGTGGTTTGGTTTTTTTTTTTTTTTTTTTTTTTTGGGGGGGGGGTGTCTTTAGCCTTTTTTTTTTTTTTTTTTGTCCTCACTAATCTAAACCAACTCTCTGATCTTAGTCTTAGTGCTGCATGCAAGTAATTCTCTAATTCTCTCTTCTTCATCAGGTAAATTTGAACCACCATTATTCCATCCAAACGTGTATCCTTCAGGCACAGTGTGTCTCTCCATCTTAGAGGAGGATAAGGACTGGAGGCCAGCAATCACAATTAAACAGGTCATTAATTGTACTTAGACTTATTCTTAGCCCTTTTATTTGCTTTGCTTGCTTATCTGATGTGAATATAAGATGTTCACTGTGTGTTTCTACAGTTGGTTTCTACGGGTTTTTTAACTGAATGTCTCTTAGTAATATCCGTGCCTATGTTACTTCTATTCCTTCTTCTACAGATCTTGTTAGGAATACAAGAACTTCTAAATGAACCAAATATTCAAGACCCAGCTCAAGCAGAGGCTTACACAATTTACTGGTAAGTATCTGCGTATCAGCTTGAAAGCTGTTGTATTGCCTACAGCTGTCTGTTAATGCTCTAACATGCAAATGTTTTTAGGAACGATCAGGGGAATTTTCCTACCTTCATGGCTGTATCCTGTAGAGATGCCTAGCTTGTGCTAAACTTGAACAGTAACTTCAGGGTTAATAGGCTAGTGGAGCTTTTAATAACATTGCAACAGCAATAAAGTGTGAAGACTCCTTCAGTTAGACCATGATTCTCATCCTGGTTCTAGCCCAACATAGAACCCTTTCCCCTAAAGGCTGAGTAGTAGTGATGAGGCATAATGATTTCATGAGACAGTGATAGAGGAGACTGAATTAGGTAACAAGTCCCATTCATCAGTATAGGAGTAACTTCTGTCCAGTACTGGGTACCTATAAGCACTTGTGCCTGAAGGATAAAGGAGAGCTTCTGTGATTGCTGTAGGAAATATGGAGCGTTGTGTGGAAACTGGATCTTCCAAAAAAATAGGTTAAAAAGTACAGAAAGCTTGTAGCTTTAGCAGAATGAAGTTTGCATTGTTAGGAAAGGTGATAATTTATGAGCTAAAAAGTACTTCTCTTTTTTTTTTTTTTTCTTTTTTTGCTTATTCTTAAATTTTTCCCAGCATTAAAAATGGATGGTAAAATCTATAATCTTTAGGGGACCAAAACACTATAAACAAATGCTTTTGGCACTGAGAGCTACTGAAATGACCAAGATGGAAATGTAGAATTACCATTCCGGATAGAAGAACAAGTCTCCAGGAGAGTGCCAAGTTTTTGAAAAATGGCATTTTGAGACTTCACATGCAAGCTACGTCAAGAAAGTCTATTATAAGATCCTAGTGAAAAGGAAACATAGGGATGGGTAGTGCATCTTGGATTTAATTAAGGGCTTCACTCTATTATTTTTTTAAGTATCTACAGAAGACTTGGTGGGACTGTGTGCATATGGAGGACAGTTAGATAGCCACAGTTGTAAGCAGCACCTTTGGGAGCCAGTAATGATGAGGCAGGCCTCCCCCCATTTTTATTTTTTATTAAAAGCCACTCTGAGGGAATATAGGGCAGGAATAGTATTCTTTCATACATGTATAAATAGTCTGTGTGTTTTATTTATCACCTCCCACACACACGTATGTACAAAACCAGTCTTTGCTAGTCTTGTTTCTGCTTTATTGTAAGTGCTTCTAGAAAAAAAAAATCTATTGAGAATAAACTATTACACATTTTTTGTTACTTCAGATATGTAGTCTCCCATTTATCCTCTTCATGTCTTTTGGACATGCATAGTATTCCAGATGGGTTACTATATTTCTGCAGTCTGAGAGCGTGTCTCTCTTGCTGCTTAATGAGTAACTGGTAGAAGTTCAACAGAGCAGGATTCCGTATGCATCTGTAATTTGGCATAGTTGATAAATACTGGGGAAGATGCAGTGTTATTTAAATAGATGTCTTGTAGTCAAATTGTTAAAATTCAAGAATAAACTTTGTATTCAAAATAAGAATACTTGTTCTCATTCTCAGGATTGCTTTGGTACTGTCACTCTAACTTTAGCACTCCTAATGTGCTAACCTACTTCCTCCTCTCTGCTGTAGGCATGCAGAGTCTACTATGGCAGGCATACTTTTGTGTGGATTCTGAGGGTGTGAGACTTAACAGCTAGGTTGTGTTCTCATGTGACAATGCAATACAACTTAAAGAAAAATTTTAGAATAAAGTTTGTAAATTTGTTTGAGAAGAAACTAGAGTATTTTCGGTCTGCTTGCTGGTAATTGTTCATTGGATGTGACCAAAATTGGCTTCATTTCTTCTTCCCCCCCAAACTGTCAACTTCTGAGGATATAATTTGCTGCCTTTTTTTTTTTTTTTTTTTTTTTTACTGCAGCAAGCCTTCATAGCTGAAAGTAAGTTAAGTTTACTGCAAAGCTGTCTGCAAAATCTAGTCACTGTAAACTACCTTTGGCACAAGAGTAATGGTAACAAATTTTTGTTTAGCTCTTGACTGACACTTCTGACAGCTAATACAAAATATGGTGTTGAATGTAAATGGATGCTCTACTAAGCTACTACCATCCCTTGTTGGCCCAAGAATAGAAAACAAAGAACTTGCCCTTTTATGTGTCGAGTCTGAGGCTTAATGACTGGTCATAGTTCCCTGGAGTAGTACTTGCTTGTTTAATTAATCTGTAGCAAGTATGCTAGACTTAGTGAACTATAGTGGGTTTTTTTTCAAAATGTTGAGCTAGCTTTTTTTTCCAACTGAGGTTAGGATAAACCTAATGCTGTGAGTCAGGGTCTGCAGAGATAAAGGCTGAAACTACCATACTGTTACCATTTTCCCATTTCTTAAAAGAGCACTTGCCCTCTCTTCTCAAAGCAGTAAAGATGACACTTCAAAAATCATATGAAGTTCACCAGCTGTTAGTGAACTCTCATCAACCACTTTGTGCTGTTAGGATACTGGAATTTATTGTTAATGACCTCAGGTCTTAACATGGGGAGTGGAAAACTTGTGTTCTGATGAGCAAGAATGCTTGCACGTAAGGTACAGCTGGCCTTGAAAAAAAGCAGGCACAAACCTGTTTATAGAGACTGGTATGGTATGAAGTCAGATAGTACAATCATTTGACAGCAGATGAAGTTTGGAAAGAAACTAGTTAAACAGTACCTTACTTCCCTCCAAAGGAAATGATCAGAGTAATGGTCCAGAAAAGCCTGTAATATATTGTAGTGTTTGGTGAATTCCTATCTAATGGTTTTGCCTCCAGCAATGACTTAGTTTCATATTGAAGAGAAATAGAAGAATAACTATAATATGGCCTCTGATTTCTCAAGCTGTAATTACCCTTTCTCTCTCCTCTATTCAGCCAAAACAGAGTGGAATACGAAAAGAGGGTTCGAGCACAAGCCAAGAAGTTTGCACCATCATAAGCATCTGTCATGCAGCATCTTAAAAAGGAAGGGATTGGTTTGGCAAGAACTTGTTTACAAAACTTTTGCAAAATCTAATGTTGCTATGTACAATTAATATCCACTTAGGGGAGGGGGTTGTATGTGTGCCATTTTCCATATTCGCCACTTGTATACAGTTCTAAATTTGCTGAATTGCCCCCAGTTTTTTCATACAGGGTCTCTTCCTTCAGTCTTTTGTATTTTTGATTGTTATGTAAAACTTGCTTTTATTTTAATATTGATGTCAGTATTTCAACTGCTGTAAAATTATAAACTTTTATACTTCTATAAATTCACTAGTATCTCTAGTTACTTTGCTATCTGATGCAGGCATGCTTTAAAATGTTAGAACTATATTTAGCCTCTAGCTGGCTGTATGAAAAAAAAATCATGCCCTCCACCCCCTTCCCTCCCTGAATTTGTTTTTCTATCTTTCAGAAACTAGGTTGTTATTGCTTAAGAGCCTCTGAGATCCAAAGTCAGCCAGCATCCTTATTCTGCATCACTTCCTTTGTGTTTATATGGCGTTCTGTCTGTGTTGCTGTTTAGAGTAAATAAACTGTTTATATAAAGGGCTTTGTTTCATTTATCTTCATTAAAATGATTAAAAGACTGCCATTTAAATGGCTCTGAACACAATTCAGTGCAAGTCCTGTTTTTAAGGCCTGTGATGCTGCACTTACCTTTTGTTTAGATGTTGCCTTCCTTTCTTTTCCCTGCCCCCACCCCCAGGATGAAAGCAGCCCTTCTTTGGGCCCCAAGTGGTAATTGCAGCTATTAAACTTTGATCAGTTCCTTAGGAATTCTGACTAGCTAGAGACCAATTGCTTACTGTGCATAATGGGATCAACATACTGGTGTGACCATGTTAACATAAAATAACACAAGCATTAGACTGATATGAACAATTATAGAAGCTGTCCATGGAATGCAAGGGGACCTACAGCAACTGGGGATTTTAAATGGTACTTGTTTATCAGAAATACTTCTGTGCCTTCTTCCATATGTCAATGTATATAGCTTTTAGGAAAAGGACGTGCTCTATGCAATTACAGTTTCCTTCTGTAAAGGAAATCAGTTAAATTATGTAAGTTATTTTCATGTATGTCAAGCTGATATGCCCTCTATTAAACTTTAACTGCTTTTTTATTGTATTTTTAGTCAAAATCATTCTGCAAAACAAATGAAGTGTGAGAAGTTTTGTTCCATCTGAGCTGTAGCTTCTGCAGTGCTTTTGTTATTAAAAAATGGCTATCGCTAGAGACTTAAGTTATTCTAAGTGTGATACAGCTCTGTTCCCAGATCTGCTTGTCTGCATTTGATTACGACAGCTTTGTAACATAAAAGCGTTCCCCCAAATTAGAATAGCTAACACCCTCATGTTACTCTGTCTCCTAAAAATTGTTTGTGTAGGATTGCTTCCTTGTCACTATCTAGAAATCCTTACAGCAGCTGATTTGGAAAAGACTTCATATGCTTGGGCTGGGAAAGTAACTGAGAAACTGAGCTAAAGGAAAAGATTCCCTGTCAAAGTCATTTACTTGGGCTTCTTTTTTTTCTTTTTAAAGGGAAATGGCGTATTTGTACCACTAAAACTGCTGCTGTGACTGCCAATTCTAGCTCCAGTAGGGCTAGCATTTACTGTTTCCAGTAGATGAGGGTTAAGAGGTGAAAATCTTGCTGTGAGTTGAAGAACTTGTATATATGAAGGTAACACTATGAATTGTCCTCAGTATCTGCAATTCTACTGAAGGGTTGCCGAAGTTTAGGTTTAAATAAGTTCCACTTGGGTGCTGGAAACTCAGTAGAGCATTCTAGTTAAATGTACAGAAGACAACTGCTAACAGCTGCACTTTCACTACACAAGCTGGCAGGCATATGGAAAAAAGTGAACTAAGATACTAGTGCTGATGAGAGTCTCCGACTCATATCCTTAAGGGCTGGACAATGTGTATTTCTGACTTGGTAGAGTGCCGCTTCAACTAATGAGAATGCAGGCAGATAGCATTGCTGAACCTGTTGCCTGAAATGTTATGGTACAGTTGTGAATATAAAGTACCAAAACGTTGTATGTTGCTTAGGACTATTGATCAGAGTAAATGAAAAAAAAAAAAAGCATGTAAAGTTACTGAAAAGACATACTGAGATGTTAAAACAATTCCAGGAAGCATTTTTTCCTTTCAAGCTTAGGTATTCAGTTTACCCCAAACTAGATGAAGTAGTTGAAATACATATGGCATGCTCAAGCCTGCAAAAAGTCAGAGGCTCTTTATGTGGTAGGTACTCTGAAGAGGGTGGTAACTTAGTCATGTTTTCCAGTTGAAATATAGCCCAGAAGTTAGAAGGGTTTACTTAATGTACTATTAGGTAAAAATAATCCCTATAAACCACTTTCCAGACACATTGATTAGAATAGTTTTAACTTGTAACTAAGCTTCAGGCTCTTTACATAATAATTAGCATTCCATAAACAATTATCTAAAAATTAAATAACCTAAAGGCTTTATGTGCATAACAAATAGACCTATAAGCCCACATATCACCTGAGGTTCACCTAAAGGAAGGCATTTGCTAGGCATCAAATCACAGGTGAACAAGCCATGCTGTTAACGGTTCACAAGAAAATTTCTTTATACAGGATGTTACAACTCTTTGGGATTGTTGGGGTTTTTTTGTTTGTTTGTTGTGGGTTTTGTTGTGGTTTGTTTTTTTGTTTTGATTTTTTTTTTTTACTTTTCAAATAGTTGATTTATTGGCTGTTGTTGCAGCAACTTTACAGTACCATGATCTTCTGGACTGCTTTCATCACTGCTTTCAGTGGCATCATCTGGAGTGCTCACACTGTCTTCCTCAGATTCTTCATTACTTCGTGCTTGTCTGGAAACATTTTTCAGGATTATAAATTCAAAACAACTTATAATAGGAAAAATAGTATTTAAATTAAATTCATTACCCTGGGGAATTGATTGGTCTGTTGGGATTAGAAAATTCTTCTCCTGATTCAACATCAAATGGATCTGGAAAGAGAAGGAAAAAACATACCCATTGATGAAGAAGGCATATTTTAATGGTCTGCCTTAATTTTCATTTTAAGAGAAGATTGTTGGCATGGAGGGGAAGGCATACGAAGTCCAGTTCAGCTCTCTGTAAAGTTTACTGTAGTCATTTGGTCAGAAACCAGGGGAGGTGAGAAACAACTACCAAGTCCTGCCCCCCTGCCCCCCCATTCTAGTCTTTTCACTCTTTTCCATGCCCTTTGTGCCCCTCCCCTCCAAGGGGTTCAGTAGCTCTTTAGTCAGACTGTACACATAGGTTTCTAAGGCTTTTGGTAAGAAAACATGGATGTTCTCAGAATGGTTTAGTTCTAAAAGGGCTATCTAGTTAGTTCATCTCTACTGAGAAGTGAAGTATAGCTGTCCAGGCTTAGCTCTTGCTCAGTAAGGGTAGGGCTAGATTTACTTTGACTTACACAGTTGGGGAGAACTGTTACCTCAGAAAAGTCAAACAAGGCATGACAGCTTTGGTACTACAGTCCATCCAGAAAATACATACGATTCTGGGTGGAAGCGTGCTTTGTTTGGCATAGTAGTGTTGCCCCTCGAGAACTGTCTTCAGTTTAATGTAATGGTAGTTAGGTTTCCAGCAAACAACAGGATGATTTCATTCAGCCTAGCATGTCGTGGCAAAGACATCAAAGTTCAGTGAAACTAAAGGCTGTCTACCATCTTACAGTGTGACCCCCCTGGCCTATTTTTATGGGACTTAACCACTGTGAAAGGAAAACATTAATTAGGAGCACCTCTCCTCATATGTTCTCGATCACTTGATGTGGCTTTTTTTTGTGCTGTCTTGAATGAGACCAAGCACTCACCTGTGAATATAGCGTGAAATACTGGGATACCAGTAAGTTACTGGAAGAATTTGGGAATAAACTAGTGTACGTATTATAAGCTATTTTCATTATCTTTATAGGTCTGATTTTAAATGTCCTCATTAGGGACTATATAAATGTATCCATTAAAGGTCTTTCTTAGGTTTATGTGCAACTACCTTGCTGTCAGACTGTATGCCTATATTTCTCTTACAGTCCTCCTGAATTACTGGTCTTTTTACTCATACTCTGCTTTTAACATCCGTAGATAAAATGAGGAAGCATCATATTTTCTTTTTACTCCTTAGTTCACCAATATCCTTAATTTAATCAGGGTAGCTGCTCCACAGTTCAGCTGTGAATACACTAATATATGCATTAAATTACTTTAGTCGTTTTCATCTTTTTGAGTTAAAAAAATTAGGCAAACTTGCTTAGAAGAACAATACACAGTATAAAGACAGAACAACATATCTCAACAAAGCTCTTCTACCTTGCCAATATTTTCATGAGATTAAAGGAAAAGATTGTAAGGAATTTAGTTAGGAAAAGGGTGTGTGTGGTGTGTCTGTGGTTTTTCTTACCTATTTCTTCATCTTTTGTTTCTTGGACACTAGCTAAAAAGTCCTTTTCAACTCTCAGCACTTCTTCCTGGCAATGACAGGCTGCATACTTTTCCAAGAGATTTTTGTTCAAGTCAATAAATGCCTTACCCCATTTAAATTTCCTTAGAAGAATGGTGGCTAGGTCTGGGAATCCTAAAACAGAAGATAAATGATCAGTTTTCTTTTTCATTGTACGATTTCACTCACCTTACAGTACATACCTATGTATCACTATGATAGATGTTTGCCAGCATTTTTTCAGTGTTCAGGGATTCAGACTTTTAAAAAGATTAAAAATCTTTTCAAATTTCAGTTTAACTTGAAATACTTAACTGAATCCAAGAAAAGTTCATAGTCTTTTAGTGAGTGTTACATAAAAATATTTTGTATAGGTAATGAATGATTCAAAGTCTAGCTCCCACAGTCCTTCAGCAAGACAGCAATTGTACATATGATATTTTCAGAAGATAAGATTTGTCTGCAGTATAGTAGAGCATGTCTCTTCAATTGTCAAGAAACTTCTGTGATGAGTTTGCAAAACATCACAAGAGGGAGCAATTTCTTTTGTTCTTAACTAGAACCCACCCTATTAACAGACAGCTGTTATCTCTCATTAAGACAAAGTTGCTTAAGGATTCATGCTCTGTCTTTTCTGGCTTTTTTTTTTTTAACAGTTTTTCTAACATTAAGTGCCATCCTGACAAAACCAGGATCATCAGTTTATGTGTCCTATATAGTAGCTGACATGAACACCCCAGAGATACCCCGATGCTACCAGATACAAGCACTTGGAAGAAAGCTAGGCAATCTGATTCCAAACTCAACAAAGTGATGACCAGTGGGACAGCATTACAGTTTAGTCTATCGCAGATCATCTCTTCTGATATATTAAGGATGTAAGAATTGGTGGTAACATATTTCACATCAGACATATTACAGCCTACCGACAATGCAAAAAGCTGCAGCAAAAGCTTCCACGCAGGACAGCTTGCATGGCCGACCATAGTTTACAGGATTTGCAGCCACCAAGTAAGGCAGCAGCCGTAGATGACCTCCTCTCATTCTCTTAAAGGGAGTTTCTTCTAATTTGGCCCATGAGCAATCTATGACTGCCATTCCACTCTGAGCAATCACATGCCTAAAAAAAGAAACATCACTGTATTTGAAAAACTGTTATCATTGTATTGATAAGTTAGTGGGAACTACAATTGCCACTTTATACTGGCAACAAATTTGCATACAATCCCCCCTTTTGTCAATCAAAAAGCATGCATTTTACAATGATCTAAAATACAGATGCAATGAGAAAGAATAATAACATGCTTTTTGTCTGAACACGCACGTGGCAAAAAAGGTTTATCCGTACGTTTCAAACTGAAAGTGAAAAATTCTAGGTTTAAAAAACGTGACAGAAGAGTGTGGTTAATAGTAACATTCGCATTCTTAAAAGTACACCAAAGTTCAGATTTAGGTTCTGCACCAGCTTCTAAAGACTAATCTTTTCTCTGAGTAAATACATCTTTATAAAAATTCTGCAGGCACATCTGAAGAAAATTCTCGGTGTTTCCCCCAAGTACATTTTCTAGTTAATGCATTGTGTTGCCTAGCCAAAGAACTTGAATATGGAATCCTAAAAGATGCAGTAGCTATAGGCCCATGATTCTGAACAAATTAACCTACAAACCACATACTTTGATTTCTCATTGGGATCTACAGATGCTTTTTTCACCTGATACCAGCTGTGTAAAAACGTTAACCTGATTTAATAAAACGGCTCCATTTCTCATGTTCACGCATCAATGTAGTGTAACAGGAAGGTCAAATTTATTCCGCAGCACGGTTGTGGCCATGGATCAGTGGTTAAAAAGTTCACCCTAATATACCATCGCTACAGCATTTGAACCAAGTGCTCTTCCCCACAGCCTGCACCTCCACAGGCTTTGCCAACAGGCAGCGAGGTCACCTGTGCACGGGCCTCACCGGGGACTTGCCTGTCAGCTGGAGAGATGTACTCGGTAGCCAGAGGACTGAGGACGAGGCCCGGGAATCTCTGGCGGAGGCGCAGGGTTCGGAGCAACCCTTTTCGGGCCAGTTTCCTCCCGGTGCATTTCTTGGGATCGCAGTGTCCGAGCTCCCACATGGCAAGAGGGCACGGGAACTTCGCCTCCGGGGCGGCGCCCTCGCCCTCCAGGCAAGCTGAAAACAGCAGGCGCGCATTACTACCCGGCAGGGCCCGGCCCGGCCCGGCCCGGCCCGCCTCGGCAGGACCCGCGGCCCGGCCGGGCCCGGCAGGACCCAGGGCATCACCCGCAGCCCGGCCTGGCCCGCCTCGGCAGGACCCGCGGCCCGGCCCGGCCCGGCCCGCCTCGGCAGGACCCAGGGCAGGACCCGCGGTCCCGCTCGGCGCGGTCCAGCGGCCGCGGCACGCTCCCGCACCTCTCAGCGCGGTCTCCGCCTCCGCCGCGAAGGTGTCGAGGCTGCGAGCCCCGCGCCGGCCGCCCCTCCGCGGGGCAGCGCGCCGGCCGCGCTCCATGGTGCCGCGCTTAGGCGGAGCGGCCGCCCCGTGGCCCCGCGTCCTTCCGTTTCCAGCGGAAGAGGCGATGGCGGCCGCCCGGCTGCTGCTGGCGGCGCTGGGCGCGGCGCTGGGTGAGCGCGGGGGCAGGCGGGGGGCGAGCGGGTGCGGCGGTGGGTCGGTCCGCCCGCCCGCTGCAGCCAACTGCTCTCTGCTCGGCAGGTCTCTTCGCCTCGGCGGGGAAGATGAAGATTGTGGAGGAGCCGAACACGTTCGGGTACGTGGTCGCCCGCTCGCTGCGTCCCGCGACCCACCCGGCCTCGGCGGGCTCGGGTTCCTCTGCCGCTGCGCCCGCTCCAGACCGTTCCGTCCTCCGGGGAAGGGCGGGCCCGGCCGTGCCCGGCCGTGCCCGGGTGCCTCTGCCGCCTCCGCTGGTGGGCCCGCGGGCAGGGTCGCCGCGCGTCCTGCGCGGCTGTAGGTGTTGGGACGCTCGGGTAGGGCAGGATACAGCCGGAGCCAGATGCGTAACTCGGTCTTAAACGCTTCACTCTCCTTCTTTTGAAAGGTTGAATAACCCGTTCTTGCCTCAGCCAAACAGGCTGCAGCCAAAGATGTCCCCCTCTGCAGTATCAGGTATATGCAAGCATTACCTTTTTTGTAGTTTTCATCATTTAGTGACAGTCACTTGCAAAATAGTCTAACCTGACTTTATGCAGACAAAGACTGATTTTACTTGTCGCTTTATGAGCATCAGGGGAAATAAGGATGGGCAAATATATTTTATTGTGCTTCTGACAGATTAAAACCTGGATTAACCTCTTCTGCGTTCCGTGTCCCAGTGCTGTTTGGACTGGTGGTGTCACAGTGCTATCCATATGTTTTATTCTGTGTTTATTGAGGCAGTCACAGATCCTTCTGATCCTTACTAAAAACTTACTTTCTTCTTGAAACAATCCCTAGCATCCTTGAGATTGTCATATAAAAGCCATCCCATCATCTGATGGTACTTAATACTCAAAAATTATTTTTAAAAAAGTCCTAAAAGTAGTCTTGGAACAAGTCACAGAGGTTCAGTTTCACAGACAAAGCCTGGGTCCTGCAATGTAAATCCACCACTTTAGCAAAATAAACAGGAATCTAAAAAATTCTAGATGATATGTGGAGGAGAGTAGATAAAATAAACCGTGAATGCAAGGAGTAAGCAAAAGGAAATAACTCTTGTCTCTCTGCTAACCTTAGGCACAGGCTTAAACCTTGTTCAGGTTCAATAAAGGCATCTTGGTATGGTGACGCTGAATGTGATGATGCTTAATGTCTTCTGTCATGTTTTATAAATCCAAATCAAATGTATAAATTCTGCAGGTACTGCATGTGAAAAATGAAATAGTTAGAAATACGATTAGTAATAGAATGCTGAATGGAAAGATGCCAAAAATAGCAGGAAAAAAGTGAAAAGGACAGTATGCTAGAAATCCTTCTTTCCTGGATGTGGGAACTTATGTGTGGCCAAAAATTGGGAATGTCTATGGAATTGGAATCTAAGGCGTGGAACCCTGTCTTCACATTTATTTCTTTAGCATGGAAACCTTACTCGTTCTTTTCTTTTACAAGAGAGCTGGGGTAATATTTACTATAATTTCTCTTTCAGAGCATCTGCCCAGGAAATGGAGGCATGAGTTTAATGCATTCCTCGGGGACATTAGAATTTGCTTTTTCTTCCTCTTTGGGGAGAGCATCCTAATCACTAAAGCACAGGTTGCATGTAGTAGAGGGGCAAACCCTTTGGCCAAGCCTATGATAATCTGTAGAATGAAGTGCAAGATCGTACAGTCAGAAAAATCAAATGGGAAAGAGAACCTGCCTGTATCCCAGTGGTTAGGGCATTCCGGAGGGCATGATTCTGGTGGTCTGATCTTTGTTTCTGGGATTGCTTGTCTACATTGTTGGAAAAAGTACATAGGCAGTCCTGGCAGTGAGGAATTAGAATCCAGGATGGGGTTTTATTTTACTTGCTTTGTAATCTCTTTTATTCTCCTTTCCTCACAAATATTTAATCATCCCATGCAAAATTACCTTAAACAAGAGACACTGAAATAGCCCTGTAGCACCTAGTTCAGAACTCTGGGCCCTTTTTTGAATGACAAGTTACCTGTCTTGGATTCCTTTGACAGCAAGGCTGGAACGGTCAATTCTACAAGAGTAGAATTGTAACTGCTGACCTGTCTGACAGTAAAAGTTTATCTTGCTGAATACTACCTGGATCAGACCATGAAGGCAAATTGTGAAAAGGAATATCTAGTTCGAGAATCTCAGTGAAACTTAAATATGCAGCACTGTCAACATTCTGAGCAAATGGGCTTTACTAGTATAAACTTGAGGAGTTTGGATGACTTTGGGGACGGACAGCTGCCAAGCAAGGCTTCTAGTCATTTCATTGTCAGATTTTGGCGAGATCTGCACTGATGATTCCTTTTATGGATCTGGCCTCCAACTATTTGTTTGTATACAGTTTTCTTATTTCTGTCATAGAAAGAGGCTGATCTGTTTCACTGAGTGTTGAATATGAAAAATGTTAAAGATCATGATGCAAACCAACATAGCACTAGTGGGAACTTACAGTAATCTATATGGAAGATAGAAATTTCCTTATGTACAGCAGAAAACTAAATTTGTCACATACTCCTTGCAGTTTTGTCACCACAGTAACTTGCTTAAATATAACCAAAATGTTATTCTTCCTTGATGTCATTTTGTGGTGTTTTTAGGCCCTGCACATCTCTTTAGGCTTGCTGGCAAGTGTTTCAGTTTTGTGGAATCCACGTAAGTAATGGATTTGGATATTTGATTCTGTATATTTATTAGGAACAAACTAGTTTTTTATTTCAGTCTAAAACATTTCTTTTTTTTTTTTTTTAAGGTACAAGTATGAGTTTTGTCCTTTCCATAATGTCACTCAGCATGAGCAGACTTTTCGATGGAATGCCTATAGTGGGATTTTAGGGTGAGGCTTTTAGACCTTTAAGTTTTACCTGTGTTGTTAGCAGATTGTTTTATAGATTGTCAAAAAGGAGACAGGTTTAAAATTAAGATTCTTTTATTGGTCAGGTTAGGTCATTGTAGTTCCCAAGGCGTTATGCATAAAAATACCCCATCTTGAAAAATTCACATTTTTTTTGTTGATAAATACTAACTTCCTGTTTTAGCTGGAGGCTGATTAATAACCAGTGCCAACTGCAGGTGTGATATGTTCATGTGAGAAATTCAGTAATGTATAACTACAGCTTATATTAACAAAGATTTCATGTCTGTTAACTATTTTCACTTTGAGTTGAATGTGACCTTACAAAATGAAATGAGTGCTTTATGCCTAGTCGTTGTGTTAAACATATTTAACAAAAGGTAATAAAAGACTCAATGTAGACCAGAAAAAGTATCCCAAAGTATTCAATTCAAAGACCCCAGAGTATCCAAATCATAAGACCTAAAATAAACTTAATTATAAACCAGAGCACTGCTTTAAAATTACTGCCTTTCTAAATATTTTGTATATAGATGTCTCTTTCTTTTCCTGTGTGCACAATAATTAGTGAGCCAATATGAGAGGAAAAGGGTACACTGAGATGCTGAGAGTATCGCTGGCTTTAAGACTAGCAGAAGTAGCGACTGGCTTTTGTAGGTGCTCTCATCAGCACTGAAAATCCTGCAAACAATCTGAGTTGCACAGGGTACATAGCTTCACAGAATTTGTTGTGGGATGATCTATAAGCTGTATTTTACTGGATTTAAACATGGATTTGTAAGTGCAAATGGTTTGCGAACTGAAAGCTGATCCAAAACTGTGCTCTCAAAGTAATGTTGATGTGCCCTGTGTAGCAGCCTAGATAACAGACTACACTGTTTATAAGGTCTTGGCTGGAAATACTAAGACAACAAAAAATGAAGTATATACAGTTAAATTGAAGATGGTATAAGGGTATTCCTGTTTTTCCTCCTGAGTGTTCACCTTTTTCTTTCCAGTAACTTAAAATAAAATGATGTCCTGTTTTGGGTTTGTTTTCTTTCAGAATCTGGCATGAATGGGAAATTGACAACAACACATTTGTTGGAATGTGGATGAGGGAAGGAGACTCATGTGAAACTAAGAGCAGACAGACAAAGGTATAATAACCTAGACTATGCTAATTCAGACAGCATGACTCTCTATACACACTCATGACACTCTACAGACTGAAGCGTTCCTACCTTGAAGAAGTCATAATTTAAGATGTGATATAAAACATGAAGATGAATTCCTGTAGGAGCTAGGTCAATGGATGGAGGAGGGAAGCTAAAATCAGGATAAATTTTTGAAGAAGTTTACTTATGTATTCTCATTGGTTACTTTTAACTCTTTTCCTTGATAGAGTGGAATATTCTGGTATTATCACTACTGTAGAAACATACAGTGCTTTGTAATTTGTGTCAGGAAAAATAAAGAAAATGAGCTATTTGTTGAATGCGGGATGCCAGCGTATTGT
This sequence comes from Aquila chrysaetos chrysaetos, assembly GCF_900496995.4. Taxonomy (NCBI): domain Eukaryota; kingdom Metazoa; phylum Chordata; class Aves; order Accipitriformes; family Accipitridae; genus Aquila; species Aquila chrysaetos. The sequence continues at coordinate 111,769 of NC_044028.1, read as the reverse complement.
GCTAAGAACATCCAGGAAAAAGGAGGGAAAAGAATTAGGCGTTTAACAGCATGCTGAGAAGCTAAGTAAGGTGTTAAAATAAGAGCAGAGGGCATGCAAGGAGAATTGAGGAAGGAATCAAATATATGGGAGTGGCAGAGGAACCAACTCAAGATAAACAGATTCTGGTGTGAGTACATTTTAAAGAAAAAGTAAAAATTCTTATTTTGTGGAGTGGTTAAAATGTTCTGTTTCACATTCAAGTAGTCTCTGTGCCAAGGGTAAGGAAGGGCATCTGAGACTTGCCCAGTGTGTGGCATATGATTTGCATACATTGTGTATCCTTTCATTCATTAATGTTTTTCTTTTTCCACCTCCTATTTCAGTATGTTACACAGTTTTACAGATACAATGAATTAAATCTCACATTCCCTGGTAACGTAGGTAGCTGTTGTGAAGAAGAGTTAAAGATACTGTATAGTTCACAACAGGCTGCTTTTCATGTAGAAGATGCTTAGCTATTACAATGATGGGTGACAATACAATACTTGAGAGAGGGATATATAGTTGGAATAATAACTAATGTGAAGATGGGATAAGCGACAAAATGTCTTGGCCAAGGTGAAAATAGTCTATACTGTGATGGAGGTGCCTTGTTAACATCTTTATCTCCCACAGGGGCTGTGGAAAGAATTACTATTCTTGTATGACCTTTGATATTGTGATTCAAATCTTTCACTGGCATTTAGTTTTGAACAGACAGAAAATACTGGTGTTGCAAGTTTAAAGATGGAAACAAATTTCTACAGGCTAGATGTGTATTGTTCTCTTTATTTAGCACATTGGACAGAACTAAAATTTGTCAAGTGAATTATGCTTATGTCAGGTGAGGTTCTAAAGGGTGTCCTATTTACCCTTCTTTTTACTCTAATTCTTGCTGGAAATACAGTGCTTGGGAGTCGAAGGAACCGTGATAGGTGGGGGGACCATTTCCCATTAGAGCAAGCAATTTTCACATTTGATAAAATAATTTGAAGATGTGCTAGCTATGATTTTTTTTCTGTGGGTGACAGCACTGGAAGCTTTGACATGACAGTATGTACAGAAATGCATCTGCTAGCATTGGAAGACAGCAAATGGATCATCAATGCTGGTCATGTTTTATGTGGAGGTGATTCACTCATCTTTGTTTTTACTGGTGTTTAGGTTCATCTTGTTTGTGGAAAGAGCAATAAATTGGCATATGTGTCTGAGCCGAGTACTTGTGTTTACTCTCTGACATTTGAGACTCCTCTCGTGTGCCATCCCCACTCTCTTTTAGGTAAGATTTAGAAAGTCATTTGTGTGTGGAGCAGCTGGCATATTACACCAACCTCAGAGTGTAAATTTTTAGGTTCTTTGAGTTTGTAACTTGATATAAATGAGTATTAAATGTAACATATAAATGAAGTGTATTTTAAATCCCAATCATTATAACACATAGGTATTTCTCAAATAAATTGTCATTGCTAGTATAGACTCAGTGAGTGGGGTTTTTTGGTGTTTTTTTTTTCTCTTTGTCTTTTTTTCTTGGACGGGTCGTAGGAATCAGCCCTGCAGTATTTGCACATTTACTTACATTACAAAAAGGGAGAGATCAGTGAGAATTACATTCAACAAAGAAATATGAGGCCTTCTAGCTGGAAATAAGAGAAAAATTTTTGGTTGGTGGCATTCTCCGGCAACTTTCAATGTGTGAAGCAGATTTTAAGTTTAACCCCAACTCTTGAAAGCAGTAGAGACTCTGTACTGTATAGAAACCTTGACTTCTTAAAACAAATACACTTGCATGCTACTAGAGGAGCATTTAACTAATGCAGGATAATGCTGTTGGTTTTTACATGGTTTGACTTCCATTTTCCAGTTTATCCAACTCTGACTGAAGCACTACAAAGGAAGTGGGATGAAGCAGAGCAGCTTCTATATGATGAACTAATAACTGACCAGGTTTGTTAACTTTTTCCAACCCTATTTGGTAAAGAACAATTATTGTCAAATAGCCAAACCTGGCTTCTGCAGTTTCTCCTTTTTGAATGGATGCATTTATTCTGCAGTTGGCAAATAGTAATTTTTGTGCTCTGTAACTGCTATATCAACTGACAATTGTAATGTTTGCTACAGTGAAGCTTGAGAAATTGGAATGGCCAGTGCAAATTACACGCAGAGATGAGAGTCGGGTGGATTGATGTATTGTCTTTTAGAAACTTTCTTTTTCAGGGATACAAAAAAATACTGAAGGAGATTTTTGAGGAAGCAGGACTTCTAAAAGCAACAGAAGAAGAGGAAGTTGAGAAACAGAATAAGAAAATAAGTGTGGAATTTGAAACAGTGGAGAAGTGCAGTAAGGTATAGAGTGTAATATTTACAGTGTGGAATTATATTGCCAGTTTTTACTGTATGACAGTATCAGTGTGACAGCATTATGTAAACACTCTTTGGATTCAGCTGAAATCTGTTCATGGGATTATCTCATCTGGTTTCAATATGTAGCAGTCTGCATACAGAGCGTTTTGATATCTTTATTCTAGCCCTTAAGTCAAAAACAAAGCAGCACAACTGAATGCCCAATAAGAAGATGGGTGTGTGTATAGGAATTAGAGTAGGCACTTGGGTTATGAACACCTTGTAAGTACTCTTTCTGGGGAGTATCAGTCTGGAAATAGGACGGAATTGCTAGTGAAAAGAAATATGTAACCAGCCTTGGGAATGTTGACATGGATAATTACCCAGACTCGTGTCAGAATGCATTGGCTGTTGCACAAGCAAAAGGCAGAATGATCTATGCTGTGTCCATTTCTGAATAACTTTCATGTGTGTGAACAGTCCTTCTGCAACAGAATTGAAATGGGGAAAATAGAGGTAGACGATGTGCTCCACCTCAAGGAGTGCAAGCTGAACATCAAAAAAAGAGCATGGAAGGGAATTCATTATAATGCAGAGAAGCTGCTGCTGTTGTAATTTTATTTGAAAATGTAGCAAAGACAAAACACCACGTAGTAATTCCTGAATATAACCAAATAATCTGGGGTTAAACTGAATATACTTATATAAAGATCACCATTTTGATGTGGTACTGCTAGGAGCTGGAGTATTCACCTTTTTTTTTTTTTTTTTTTTCCCCAATAGTTAACAATACAATATTTAATAATTTGTACTTCTTTTTCTGCTTCATCATAGCTCAATTGACATAAAGTTGGCTGTTTTGGTAACCACAGAATCTTAAATAGTTAATCTTTTGCTCTTTCTTGATTGATGTAAAAACCAAAACACAATAAAAAATTAGGGCTTCTTCGAGATTCCAGATACGTGGTTTGAGTCTCAAAGGTACTAAGCAATCCCTGGCTCTGTAAGTTAACAGAAACTGCTGAAAGCAAGAATGTGAAGGTCAAGAGTTGAGGAGGTGACAAACTTCCAGACTGCAGCATTATAATATAAAATAAAATAAGCCTGGTCCTGTGGCAAACTTTATGAATGCTATTTTGTGCTATGATAAAATGCTAGTTAGAGGATAGATCTGAAATAGTTACAGAAAGCACTCCTAATTTTTACGCTTGGGCTTGGAAAAAGCTGGCTCCTGTTTTGGCAACATAGGAATATATCTTTTTATAAAATTTGTACCTTGTTCTTGGAATAAGCAGTTTATCTTTTAAGATCTTCTAAGTCAAAAGCTGTAACAGCTGTGCACAGACCCATTATTTTTTATAAATTCCCATTTTATGTATGCATTTGGAGAGTGGGAGAGCCATTTTAAATGTATTTCCTTTCTTAGGAATACAAGCAACTTTCTAAAGAAATAAAAAAACTTAAAGATTTATTAAGTCAGCACGGTATTGCATACAAAGGAAATTCTGGTGAGTTTTTTGGTATCATTCGTTTTCATTATTGTCTATTCAGAATGTGAATACCCAAATGTTGGTTTTGGTTACAGCAAGGATTAAATAACCTGACATATATGGAGGTAAAATTCAGTAGACAAAGTTTTTAATAAGTACTTAGGTCTTGATTCCTGTGCAAGAGGACTTATTTTGCCCCCAAAAAATGTGTTGATGACTTGAAATTTCAGCTTTATAGAAAAATTTTGACTGCTGTTGTATTTGAAGTTTGTCTCCGGTACTTAAGGTGCCAAAGAAAAAGGAAATCAGTGTCACAGCATTCATAGCACATAAGCATGTTTTAAGTAACTCCATTTTCTGCATAGTCAACCACAAGGCCTGACTTCTTCAAGAACACTTGAAATGTTCTCTGTGTCTGTTTGAATTGGTTTTATCCTTTCTTAGTCAGCTTTTTTTCCTCTCTTTGATTTCTAAGTGCCATATCACATGCACTTTTTAAAAGGAAAGACTGTTTGGTGCTGGCTATGAAGAAGCAAGGCTTATCTGGATTAATTCCAGACAAGTTGTTTTTTTGGTTTTGTTGTTGTTGGGGTTTGGGGGTTTTTTTTGTGGTTTTTTTTTGTCGTTCCCCACCCAGCCTTCCAGTCCATCATGCCCATTATTACATGAACTATTTGTCTAAGGAGGATTTAATCTCCCTGAAATATATTTACACCTTTTATGTTCAGAATTGGCACCTGAAGAAAACAATGAACCTTTCAGCTAATTAAATTAGCTTAAAATTAGTGACATACTTAATTTTTTCTTCTTTTTGTTTTGAGAAACTTTCTTCTCTGTTTTTTTGTTTGGTTTTTTTAAAAATTGGTGACTCTTTTCTAGGGAAAACTCATCGTACTGGAATTTTCATAGAACATTTTATCTGCATGTTTAAACTATTAACTATGTAACTTGCACAGTATTTCTGCCAGTTTGTTAGTTCATATAATTATTGCAGATTAGAACTGTACAATCAAAAGCAGAATTCACAGCTTACTCTAGATGACTTATTATTTCAAAACTATTGAGTAAATTCTGTGACAAAAATGTTTTGGTGTTTAAAAGCGGAAATAACTGATGTCTTAAACTAAATATTACAGCTGAAAATACCAGTGCTGAACATGTAAGTCACAAACTGGCAACTGCAGTGACAACTGTTTTTAACGGGTCAAAGGATGATGAGCACCTGCATGGCGACACAGGAATTTGGAATGACACCGTATGAAGAAATTTGGCTGGTAAACAGCAAGTTCATATGGAATGTCAAGCAAGTTGAACGTGTATCATGGCACCGAGATGACTGACCTTCTGCGAGGATTCTTGACTTTCTGAATTTCTGCCGTAAAGCAAAGGGAACATAATGGAGTGCGGGCTCGCCATTGCTGAGAACAGTTGGCTAGTCTCTGAGATCATTTGTAAAACTTCTTTGCTAAGGCCGGTATTGGGCATAGGTTTACAGATTGCACATCCCCAGTCCCAGCTGTTATTTTCTTTGATCAAGCACAGCGACAGGTGGTGTAAATACAAAATAGTTCAAGTCCAGTGCTGTAAGATGTTGCATGCATGAAAGGTAGCAAGTACACTATTAAGAACACATTGCCTCATCTGTGTGCTGAAAGGTTTTCTGTGCAGGCTTTAGCAGAAAAAGAAACGTTTTCTGCTGCAGCAGTGCATAACACCCCACTCCACCCATGCTGAGAGGTTGATGTCATCCTGGGAGAGCGGGTGGGTAAAATGAAAGCTCTTCAGGCTCTGACGGAAAGGTGCTAATGAAAGCACCAAAACTGTTCTGAAAGAACAGCTGCGTTGAGGGAGCACGTGGCCGTTCTCTGTACATAACGTGGAATAAAGTGGACTTTTCCAACGCAAGCGGTGGAGCCGTTACTGTGGGAGTCGGTGGAGGCCGGGAACGCTGCCTCCTCTCGTCCGGTTGGTGAGCTCGCCGGGCGAGCAGCGCGCGGCCCCCGCCGCGCTCCAGCGGTTCTGCCGCCTAGCTCCTCGGCGGCAACCGGCGCCGGCTCGGCCCGGGCCCGCCGTCCGAGAGCCTGCGGGGCCCCGCAGCCGCCGGCGCGCTTCCGCTTCCGGGCGGCGCGGGGAGGAGCGGGCAGGGCGGTGTGCGGCGGGATGAGCGGGGTGCTGGGCCGCTGGCGGTGAGGTGGAGGGCGCGGGGCCGGGGCCGCGGGCTGCGCGCCCCGCGCCTCTGACGCCTGTGTCTTTGCAGGGCACGGCGCTCCCTGCCCCTGCCTGGCCCCCGGAGGTGGCTGGCGCGGCGGCGGGGCCCGGCGGGCGCGGATCCGGAGGGCGCGGGGGCCATCCCTTTCTCCGCTAGCAAGGCCAGTCCGCGGGTGTGGAGCGTCAGCCGTTCCATGGGGAGCGACCACGAGAGGCCGTGGGCGAAGGTGCTGCCTCTCAGTCTGCTGTGCACTGGGCTGTTGCTCTGGTGCGTCTTCAGGGAGAAAACGGAGATCGATGAGCGACTGGAGGCGGTTTTCTCTGGTCGGATCGCGGACTCTTCAGATGTGGCCCAAAAAAGCAACGCTCCCCTGCAACCGCGGAAGGACGAATGAGGACGGGAGTGCAGCTGCAGTGAAGGAGCTGCCGAAAGCTTGCTGGCATTCACCTGGTTAAAAGCTGTACTGACACTTTAATGGGAAAACGTGTTTTTCTAGCACTCTCGGCAGCCTTATCTTGCAAGCTTGATTCCGTCATGTATCGCGGTGCTTTCTGCGCTGGTCTTAGCTTAGTAATTTATACTGGTACGGCAAGGAGTGGTTTCTTCCAGCATTGCACAGTAGGGATGAACAGGATTTATTCCAAATCAGCTTGCGTTTGAAGATAATGTTTTATGCAGCCCATCCCTTTTCCATGGATCATTTTTCTTAGATGCACAGTGTATTAAAATATCAAAGCTGTAAGTCTGTAAAATTGCTGCTGAAGGTGACCTTCATTTGACGTTTTGCTAATCACAGAATATGTTCAACTTGCATCGAAGGCAACTGTAAGTGTATGATTCATTAATATATGTGATTCTTTGTGTTCTGATTTTTTTTTTGTAATTCTACTAAGTAACGTAGAAATTACCTTCTTCAACCCTTAATGCATAGTCGGTGCTTGCTTTCTGGACTAGAACTTTTTACACGTGCCTGATTTAGGTGATCATTACTAGTAAGAGAGGTTTTTGCAGGGAATCTAAGTGATTGGCTTGCATTATACTGGGGAGCAACCCCCTAGTTTCATTGAACAATGTAGTCTCTAGTTTTTCCTACAGATTCATAGATACTGAAACGTGCACACTTGGGAGACTTTTCTTGGAGAGGAAGAATCTCAGCTACTAATACAGAATAGAATCATAGAATCATGGAATCATTTAGGTTGGAAAAGACTTTCAAGATCATCAAGTCCAACCATTATCCATGCCCACTAAATCATGTTACTAAACCATGTTATGGAGTATCCTGTCTACGTGCTTTTTGAATACCTCCAGGGATGGTGGTTCAACCACTTCCCTGGGCAGCCTGTTCCAATGTCTGAGAACCCTCTCAGTAAAGAAATTTTTCCTAATAACTAACCTAAATCTCCCTTGCCACAGCTTGAGGCCATTTCCTCTCGTTCTATTCCCCAGCCACCTGACAGAAGAGACCAGCACCCACCTCACTACAACCCCCCTTCAGGTAGTTGTAGAGAGCGATAACGTCTCCCCTCAGCCTCCTCTTCTCTAGACTAAACAGCCCCAGCTCCCTCAGCCGGTCCTCATAAGACTTGTGCTGCAGGCCCCTCACCAACTTGGTTGTCCTTCTCTGGACAAGCTCCAGCAACAAAATGTCTTTCCCGTAGTGAGGGGCCCAAAACTGAAACACAGTACTCAAGGTGTGGCCTCAGCAGTGAGTACAGGGGAACAATCACTTCCCTGCTCCTGCCGGCCACACTATTTCTGATACAGGCTAGGATGCTGTTGGCTTTCCTGGCCACCTGGGCACACTGCTGGCTCATATTCAGCCAGCTTTCAACCAGCACGCCCAGGTCTTTCTCTGCTGGGCAGCTTTCCAGCCGCTCTTCCCCAAGCCTGTAGCGCTGCATGGAGTTGCCATGACTGAAGTGCAGGACCTGGCAGTTGGCCTTGTTGAACGTCATGCGATTGGCCTCAGCCCATTGATCCAGCCTGTCCAGATCTCTCTGTAGAGCCTTCCTACCCTTAAGCAGATCGACCCTGCCTCCCAGCTTGGTGTCATACAGCTTAGTTCCCTTAAAAGTTAGAGGCATTTTTTTTTCTTAAGCTTTCAGATGTAAAAAATGCAAAACTGTTTTTGTGCCATTAAAATTTCTAATTAAAAACCAAACCAAAACAAAAACCCCCAAACAAACCAAAAAACCAAACATGGCAGCAGCTGGTAAGGCAGGTTGGAGCTACAGAGAGAACTGCCTTAGCATCATGTTTGTCTGACACTGCTGGTTAGTCTCTGAACAACATGCACCACCGTGGCTTGTGATTTTGCTGTAGAGTCCCTGTAGTTTAACCAGATGATGCCTAGCAAGTGAGTACAGTTGGTCTGGTACTGTCCCAAGGTTTAATTTGTCTTGGGATTCAACTTTCGCTACCGCAGAATGTTGCAAGTGAGATACGTGCATGGGGGCATCCTGGTGAATAAAAGAGTGATCCTGGATTTTATTTATATTTACCTAAGGTCAATAATGCTTGTTTCTCTGACTAGCTTCCTTTCTCCACGCTCTATTAAAACAATGATCCCAGCAATGTACTGCTTTGTTTAAGGAAATAAAAAGTTGCCCGTTCGCGTGTGCCTTCTTTTCGAGTGATGTGATAGGTGTTTAATAAAGAACCTCTACCTGCAAAACTCTTCTCATGGTCTCTGGCTTCTAAGGTGTTGGAAAACCTCCGAGCTATTTGTCTGCAGCATTTTGTTGTTAAAAGCACAGAGCACGAGGCCATCGGCTGAAGCGCGCTGAAGAAGCTCTGCGCGCTCTTTCGGCAGCCCGCGTTCTCCGAGGCGTGGGAGGGCGCTGGCGCTGCAGTCGGACGCCTCTCGCGGGTGCACCGTGCTCATGGACTGACGCTCGGCCAAGGTTGCGCTGGAGCCCGGGCAGGCGACGGCGCCTTGCCCGGGCAGCGCGCGGCGGCTCGGCGCGCACTGGCTGCTCGCGCGCGCCGCCCGCGGCCGCGGCCTGGGCGCCCGGGCTGCGCGCGGGGCAGCTGGCAGGCACTCGGGGCGCGCGCGCTGGTGGGGCGGGGCCGGCGGGGATCGCGTTGCAGGGGGGCGGGGCCGGGACCGGCAGGACGGGGCTGCGCCTGCGCTCTGTTGACTACCGGGGAAGATGCCGTCGGTTTCGAAGGCGGTGTCGCGGGGTGGCGGGTCCGGTGGGTCCCCGCAGACCGAGCAGCCGACGCATTATACGTAGGTACCGCGTCCTGGAGGCGCCCTGCTCCCGGGGCCCCAGCGCCGCGCGTGGAGGGCCTCAGGACCCGAGGCGGAGGGCCCGGTCGTGTGTCAGGCCTGCTCCGCGCGGCCTCCCGCGCTGGTGGCTGGTCTGTGAGGAGACCGTCTGGCCCTGGCCGGCCTTCGCCGCGCACCTTTTCCAGCTCCAGGCGCCGCGCGGAGGAAGCCGCGTTCTGCGCCGGCCAGATAGAGGCGGCCCGGGCGCGGCTGGCCGCAGAGCGCCTGCGGCGGTTCTCCGCGCCTTGAGTCTGCTCCCACGGTCGTGCCTCTCTGGTCCGCACTGTGACCCTCCGGCATCCCGAGCCCCGCAGCACCCTCTCGCACTCCGAGCCCGCCCTCTGCAAGCTATGGCAGCAGTCCTTCCGCTTTCCCTAAGCGTTGCATAGCCAGCTTCAGCTCGAGTCCTTGGGACGTTTCCGTGACAGTTTTTGCAGACCTTGCTGTAGTGAAAGACAGGTCCCGTGTGCTCGCCGTCCTCTCTGCAAGCCTATCCGTTTTCTTCTGATACGGTCTATAAAGTCGCTGCAGCCCTCTAGCACTACTGACAGCTCACCTCATGTAGAACCATGTGCTCCCCACAAAGGCATAATAATTTTTCACCTAATTGTTGCATTCGCTCCCATCCCCCATATTGCAGCTTCTATAATGTCACATTTCCACCACTCTCAGAAAGACCACAGGAATGTGGCCACTTACCTAGATACTGCTACAGCCTGTTCTCCAGCCCTTAACGTCCAAAAATTGCGTTCTTTTTTTTGTTTGTTTTTGTTCCTTCTCCCCACAATCCTGGATAGTTTAGAGATTCTTGTCTAAAGTTAAAGACATGCTTCATAACTCTGTCATTACATCCCCCACGTGCCAATTTAAGCAACTGAGAATGAAAAGATGCCCTTTATTCCTCTTTCTAATCCTTTCCTTTCCCTATATCTTCAACTCCCCTGTAGCCTATTATATATCCTGCACCCTTTTAGAGATCTCTGGGAACTCTAAGGTTTTTCTGCAAAGCCCCCATATACCCCTTCCTCTGCAAATACTCCATAACTTTAGCGATGTAATGAGCTTGCTAAATTGCCTAATAGATGTATAAATTGAGACAGGAAGAAGTGCTGTCTTGCATCCTTTGACAAATGCCACAGTAGTGCCCAGACTGGCATGATCTTGATATCCAATGGAAAGAGGTATCAGACTTCCTAAGTAGCTTCTATGCCCTGCATGCTGATGAAGGACTGTCTTACTAACACCTAAGTAACCTTCAAAGACCCCATACTGTCTCAACACAAATGTACCAGTTGCTGAAGTAAGTTTGCTGAACTCCTCTCACAGGCCCTGATAACCTTCATAAAGCTCTTTTAACCCTCTGGCTTTCTATATATTGTGTCCACGTTCTGGGAATGTTCTGATTAAGGACTAATGTTTGAATTAGATGTGGTATTTAGCTAAAACAGCCTTTGTAGGACTATTTTGTATGGTAGCAAGCAATATGAATGCTCATTCAAGTAATTGGTTGGATTTGTAATCTGTGTTTGGTGGTTACTTAGGACAATATTCTAAATACTGTGCTTTTTAAATTAATGTATTTGATTTTAGTTTAGTTACAAAACATAGTATAATGTGCCAGGTATTCCACTGTATTTTATTAGTAATGCATCTGTCATAAAAAATGAAGTCACTTGTATTCAGCTAAACAGTAAATTGTGCACAGGAACTAAAACTGTATGCAGGTACATTTGTACAATTTTTCATGGGCTATGTGCACTGAATTGTCAAGTGCCCTGTTAATACTGTAAAAATGTGCCTCCAAGAAGATAAACTTGTAACACAGTTTAATTTTTTTAGGTATCTAAAGGAATTTAGGACAGAGCAGTGCCCCCTATTTTTGCAGCACAAGTGTACCCAGCACAGACCATTTACCTGTTTTCATTGGCATTTCCTAAATCAGCGTCGTCGTAGACCTATACGAAGGCGTGATGGGACTTTTAACTACAGTCCAGATGTTTATTGTACAAAATATGATGAGACTACAGGAATCTGCCCAGATGGAGATGAGTAAGTGATTTCTTTCAGTCCTAGGTGTTTACAGTATTATCAATGACATTAAGGAAAGATGCTAATTTCTCCTTAGTGAAAATGATCGATAGAATCCTGCTGCAGTTTACTTGAAAACATTTCTATAAGTGATTTGTCAATTTTGGGCACATATACTTTTATATAAGCATGTATTCTTTAGGCTATCACAGAGAATTATGATTTTGCATTGTGATGATCTTTAAAGCATAGCATAAGAAACTCATTTTCTGCTAGTATTGTTGCTGCACATTTATGCTAGTGTTGTTGCTGAACCTTTTTTTTTTTCCCAGTTGTGCTTCCTTTTTCTCCTGACAACTTTGAAATTCACCAGTAGATGCAAACCTTACTATATAGAGGTGGCTTCAGGATTTTAAACTTACATAAGTTTTGTGAAGATTGATGAGTAGTAGAGGAGAATGACAGTTTCATGATGTTTCCAGTGAGAAAAAGCAAAGGAAGGAGTTCACTGTTAGTTGTCTGGCTAGCCTGTTAGTGTTTCCATTTCCATGGACAAGTGTCTCTTCTAGATAAAGGCTACAGAGAGTCTTCAGTGAACTTGGGGAGGGGTAGAAGCTTTGTGGAGATGAGAATGAACAAATGGTACAGTAGGGCAGGCAGGCATATGTAGAGGAGCTGGCTATATTGTGGTCATATGTCAGAGGAGCTACCTTCATCTGCAGTGATGGAAGCAAGGAAGGACTTCTGACAAAAAAAAAAAAATTATTGCAGGAAAACAGCCAGGAAATATGTAGTTGTGCTGGTCACCTGTTTTAAAAATTGAAGACTGATTATTTGGTTACTGTAGCGTATAGCAGCACTTGTCATGGATCAGGTATCTTTTGTGTTATAGGCTGTAGTCACAGAAGAAAAAAGTGGATTTTTCCCAGAGGCTTTACAAACTAAATGACAGAGATAAGGTAAACAACAAAAATGGACTAGGCAGCGTGACAATATTGAGTACCGTGCCTAAGCAATATAAACAGAAAAAAAATGGCTCTGAGGGATGATTTAAAAGAGAACAGTTAATTACCTTTTCAGGTGTTTGTAAAGCACTCCTGCCAGTCCTGGGGCAGCATGGGCAGTTCTTTGAAAATCAGCAAATGAGGATAATGGATTCTCATGTCATGGATTGGTTGGGGACAAAAATTGACCTTTCATTATTGAGTAATAGATACTGATTCTAAAGGAGGAAAAAGGAAGCAATGTTTTAAAAGGCTATTAGCTGGGCAAGACTGAATTATTAGAAGCAAATAAGAGGAGATGTTTCAATAACTGAGATGTGAGATTGAAATCTTTTTGCTGCAATTGGATTGGAAAGGTTGTCCCCTACAGTTGCTGGAGACTACCCCCTGGTTAGGAGCCTAAATGACAAACAGGGTGATTATATTGTCTGGTATAATGGAAGTGCAGAGGACTTGCCAGAAATAAGACCAGCAGTGAGATTCATACCTCTAGTTTAGCATGTTGCGCTTACAGTTTTAATTAAATGGATAGGTTAAGGAGTTACCAGCAAAGAGATGGTGGTTTTCAGGTTTGTGTTTTGCAGTGAAATTGCACAGATGTAGTAAGGATAGGAGGAGGGACCAAGGTTGGAGTCCTGTGAGACCCCTCACCAGAGGCATAAGAAAATGTTGAAGTTGGAAGATATGCTGCAGGAGGGATTGGGAGGAAAATGTGAACGTAACTGAATTCCCATGAACAAAGGAGAACAATGTTTCAAGGGGAGGAAAATTGAGTAAAGGAGACAGTAAATTTAAAAAATGAAGATAGATGTGAGTAGGGAAAACGGAGTCTGTTTTCTTTGACTCAGTTATAAGGCGAGATTGTTAGAGACATTTGTGAGAGAACTTTCAGCTGAACTGTGGAGGCCTTATTTTAGATCTGAACATGAGAACTGGTGGTTAGAAATGGCAGTCAACTGTTGTAAGTTAATAGCTGATTGAAGTTAAGGTAGAAGAGAAAAGGCAAACAGGGCAAATAGTTGGGAAAGGCAAGAGGAGTCAAAGGTAACTTTCTTAAAGATAGACAACGCCAGAGCATGTCTGTAGTGGCAGGAGAAAAAAAATGGAGGAAAACACCAACATTTCTGAGGACATGCTTACAGTGTGGCAGCATTCCTGTTTCAGAACCCAGCAAAAGAGTGGGTTTTTGACCCTGTTTTGTCTTCTGCCTAAAATATAGCCTTTTATTTGGAGCAACTTCAGTTTCTTATAGAAATAGGTTATAAACAGTAGTGCCAGGACCCCTTCATTTTAAGCTATGTGACAATACATTGGTACACTTTTTTGGCTTTTATCTATGTCTCTGTTTCTCTGTTCTGCTCATCTGAATACACGGTTAGTTTAATGCAGATTGTGAGTTGGTAGAGAACTAGCGAGAAAGGTAGAGTGATGACACCCATAATTGTTCTTGGGAACATACTTTCAAGAGAATTAAGTAGAAATTGTTGGTCTCACCCAGGCTTGACTGTGCTATTTCTTTCCAAAGTTCAACTTGGAATGAAAGCCCAAAATTTTAAAGCTGTTTAGGAAAGGGCTTTTCTAAGGGTAGAAAATTAAGACAGTCTGTTCTAAGGAAGGGCCTGTGAGAAAGACTAGATTACTTGCAGAGTTAGAGGCATTTATTTTGAGCAGGAACAGTGTTTCTCTCAATTTCACAAGGGAGGATAGAAGTGATAATTTTTTTAATCTGATGTGTTTTTCAACCATTGTAGTCAACTGATGTCAGGTTCTAAAAAAGATCATTTGGGATATATTAGTATCTGTAATGTAAGACTGCTCTAAGAGTGAATGAATTACAGAAGCGTACTACAGAAGAGCACTTCAAGTAATCATAGCAAAAAATATGTCAGTGCCTCAAGGTTGAACAGAAGTAGAACTATGTAGTTGTTCTCATACACTTAAGAACATTTAGCATTACCCGTTAAACTGGAATTGTTTTATTCTTAAAGGATATCTTTGGAATGTTTATGATGTGAATTAAGAAGCATGTGAAAAGGAAATATACACTTCAGTAATCAGTTAACCTTTTAAGTTTTTGTGAATGTATGTTCCGTTTCATGGTATATACATCTGCTTACTTTGAATAATGTAATGACAGTTTTACTTTGTCAGATCTGGATGCAGAAAACAAAGCTGATTTAAATAGTTAAATGTTGTGTGTAGACTCCAATAGAACTTAAAAATACAGAGTAATGTTCTTTACTGATTCACTATTACTAAGTTTGGATTCAGTACAGTTATTTTAAGCTGGCAGATGGCTGTAGAAATATGGGCCATGAAATAGATTTGTTATTCTACCTGGGAACAACTTTTTTTTTTTTCTTTTTTTAATAATAAAAACATTGTTGCTAAGGAATAAGTGATGTCTGAACAACCTTAGTACCAAACTATGGTACATAAGAACAAGTTTATCACTTTGCAGCCATGTAAACCAATGATAATTAAAATCAGTCATTTTAAATCAAAATACTAGTCTTGTTTAAAGCTATGTATTACAATGGTTTATGCTCCATTAAAATATTTCATTAATAAGGTGAAGGTAAGATCTACCATCCCTTTAGTTCATTAAAGGTTGAGAAGAACATCTGTTCTGTGCATTTTTCAGTGCATTGGCTTAGTTTGATACTATGTGTGAATAAGTACTGGCTGCTATCTAAAAGCTGCTTTTATTAGGGGTTTTTGCCTTTCTGACTAATGATACTGCAATGAACTGCAGCTAATCAAGATGTCTGTGGTTAATAGCATATGTATTATTGTGGTATTGTATGAATAACATATTTTTATGCAAAACATACACATGCAAAATTGATGCCATCGTTTTTGCTCTTTGAGGTTTGCATGCTGTTTAGTCGCCCTGAGTCACCTTAAGAACTAGCCCTTATCGAGTTCTTTACAAGTCTTAGACAACAAACTGTCCCAGTCACACTGGATAGCCTCATTAAAGCATTCTGTTAGTTTCTGGAGGAGGACTTCACCTGTTACAGGACTCTTTAGGCAGCTAGCAAAATGTGCAGTAGGAAAGCTGTGTTTTCAATGAAGTTCAGATTTCATTAGCTATTGATGGCATGAGTATTGAGTCTTGGGGCAAACAAATCTAGGTTTAATTTATCAGAATTAAGAGTCTTGTGACACAGTTTGTATTTCTTTCCCAGCTTGTGTTTGGAATCCATGTTGTCTTTTTGTGGGAAAAAATTGTGACCTGAGTATTTATCCCTCTCTCACATTGCATACAACAAGTTGTGCCTTGCTTGTCTGACAAGCTGTGTCTAAATATTTCATTGAATTCTCACCTTTTTTTTTTTTAAACAGTAATTTAAAAATAATTGAAGGCTTTAACATTTTGGGGGGGAGACCTCCACTGATAAGGTGATTTCACTAGAGAAAAACTGCAGATATTTAAGCAAAACGTTTGCCTCTGATAAGGAGCCATGGGCTTAGAGACAAGCAACGAGATGTAAACACCTGTACACTTCTTGCATGGAAGACATTTGATTCTTGTTTCCAACAGGAACGAGCAAACTTAAGTAGATGAAAATGGAGGCGTGAACATTATGGATAAGAATATGACAGAGTATTCTCACCTTTGTGAGGTGTCCATATATGAGTGAAAGATTAAGAGTTTGTAATGAACAGTCTGCTGGGAAAATGGAAACATTTGACCCCAGCAAAGATTCTGGTAGTGGTGGAGCAGCAATAACAAAAATATAGCCTCAGACTGCATTTCCTCTTGTTTAGAGTTCTGTACAGGACTAATGCTGGCAAAAGTGATTGACTCTTGTGGGTTTTCTTATTTTTCCATGTCTGTAGCAATTCTAGCAGAACAGGAGGGCTGCATCAGTGCTCTTCATACATCACAAAGAATTTCTTACAAACTTCAGCTGAGGCACTGTAATGGGTCCAACAAAGATTGCATCCTGTCTGTCTTTCTGTGTAGAGCCAAGGAGTGTGAAAGAGCTACTTTCAAATCCTGAGTGTAGACTGTGCTCCATCTTACACTGACAAAATGATATGTAGCACTGAATTTGGTATACCTAGTCTTCCCACTAATTAATTCTGCTGGGATTTAAAGAGATAGGTATAAATCACTGGGTGCAGCCCATTTATCTTGTTTGACAGAATGCTGGTTTCAAATTCCTACAAGGAAGCAACTTGTTTCTCAGAAATCATAAACAGTATCAATTCCTGGAAGTCAGCACAAGTTGCAGGTGTTTAACACAGCAGGAAAAATGTATGAATTTGATGTAAATGTTTGCAAACAATTGTACTTGTCTGGTCTAGTTTCCAAATAACCCTTTTAGAATATAGTAAATAAAGCTTAAGCCAGCATAAATTCTTACGAGTGTCAAAGTCTACTTAGTGCTTCACTATTCTCCCTCCATTCAAAGTAAAACATTTCTGTGGGACTTTTCATTTGTTGTTCTGTATCACTCTCTAAGCTTTTTGGTGCAGTTTCTTTTTACTTTGGGATGGGGGAAAGTAGTTTTTGGAGATTAGTATTTTTTCAAAACCAGCAGAGACCAAAATTAATTACACTGAAATAAACTGGCAGAGAACAGACATCCCTGTGTATATATTTTTGTGGGTTTTTTTTAATTTGTTTACTGTTGGTAGTTGGAATTATAATCCATACATGATGCTAGCCATTTTAAAGTACAGACCGTAACTCACATAGTTGTGTCTGAAAAATGGTTAGTATATGTACAAAGATGTACTGCTGATGTAAAAAATTGTTCTCTTCATCAAAAGATAGAAGAGTCAGTTTAGATTTCCCCTGAGATTGTTCAATAAGTTCCATGTCTATAAAGAGCAGGCAGGACAAAAAAAATCACTGTGCTTCAAGTACCCCTTGATTTTAGATGTTGATAACATTAAAAAAAAAAAATAATTCTTGTACCTCTTAGTGTAGAAATTATTTGAGCTTGTATCAGTATGGAAGGTGTCATTCCTTAGCTCAGATGATGTTGTTGCTTACAGGGGTGCTTACTAGATTTATTAATAATATCTTTGTGAGCCAGCCTGCTATGAATTCTTATAACTTTAGCAGACACTAAGAAATAGATTAATGTTCTTCATTTTGAAGCTGATCTGTGATAGTGGTTTGTTTGGGACAATTTTTATTTGAAGAATCCTACAAAGTTACTTGTTATAAGTTAATAGGAGATATACTATAATTCAGAATTAAATTATTAAAAACAAAACTCAAAGTGGTGCTCTAACTTTCCTCTTTCTATTATGTAGTTGCCCTTACCTGCATCGAACAACAGGGGATACAGAAAGGAAGTATCATCTCAGATATTACAAGACTGGAACATGCATTCATGAAACAGATGCCCGGGGTCACTGCGTGAAGAATGGAGTTCACTGTGCCTTTGCTCATGGTCCGCATGACCTTAGACCACCAGTATATGATATAAGGTAGTCTGGTTTCAAATTCTTCAGCCTAATTAGTAAGAAATACCACATGTCTGTTATCAGCACATACCAGAAAATGCAGTGTGCTTTGCATGAAAAATATACTTGCTTCTGTAACTGTAAACATAAGAATGCAATTCACTGTGCATCACAGTAGCCGATAGAAGCACACTGGGAAGTAAAAATACTAAGCTTTTGTAACTTGCAATTTCAAGAGCCATGTAGGTAGTCCTTATGACTGATAAAAGAGCAGATACCCTGCCTTTTGTCATTTATGCCTTGTAAATTTGTATGTGGGTTTTATGTTCACAAATTTATGATTTTGTTAAGCCATCTTTCAGGTTCTCAGCTTGTATGTGTGACATTTTGCCTGCTGACATTGTGGGTTTTTAAATTATGTTATATTTTTTCCTGTATAAGATGTCAGTATTATTTTCTGCCTCTGTAATGTATAATCGAGTTACTGTCGAAAGAAGGTGCTTTGTGAATCAGGGTAGCGGTGGGTATGAGTTTTACCTGTGGCCAAAGCTGGGAGATAAGCGTGTTGTTGGGAGGTATTATAAATGGGTGGAAGGGGAGCTCTTGCCACAGAAAGTGGTCTGTATACTCAGTAGGAAAGGATACCAGTTCCTAGAGAGCTTTGAAGCCTTGGAGGGTCACAAGTATCTCTTACTGGACACTGGAAGAGCATTCTGGGGAAGTATCACTATACGCTTGCCCTATTCTTATACTCTTCCCTAGGCATCTGCTATTGGCCACTGTTGGAGACAGGACTCCAGGCTAGATGAACCTTTGATCTGAGCTGGTATGGCTGCTATCTTACATTCTTACCTTTGTTATCCCTTATTCCCAACCATCTGTTGGGATATGATAGCTCTCCCTTCACAGTAATTTTAGTAAAGTTAGTGCCTTTTCAGTAATTTCATAATTATTTAAATCCACATTTTGCCACAGAATTCACTGCTGCATTGCCTGGTCACATACTGTTTAGTTATATATAGCTTTTCTTTCCAGAAGACTTTCTTCAGTTAGCTAGCTGATGCTTCTTCTGCAACACATCTGTCCATTTTCTTTTTCTTCTTCTTAACTTTCCTCATTTAGCATATGCAGCATAATGCCATGTCAGTCTGAATACAGAATGTGTAGTATCTTTGTAATCTTCAGTATTGTATTAGAATGAGGAACTAATGTATAGCAAGACTGAAACCAAGCTCCGTTCTCTAAATGTCTTTTAATGTGTTACATGATTGTTTATTGGTGATTGGCTACGTATAAAGTATCAGGAAGAGCTGAAGGCATTTGTGGTAGGAGTCTATGTTTAACAGCTTGGACCTACAAGTAGGCTGCCTCAAACTTCTTTGGTGTTTGTGAAAAACAGTCGTGTGCCATTGCTTCTTCTGATTTCAGGCATCCAGCATTCATAAGGAAGTCCAAACAATCAGGTCTTATTTTTTCTTTGATGGTCTTTTTGCTCTACAATGGACACAGATATTAGGGTTTCTTCATTTTAAGTAAAGAGCAGATAAATAACAGTACAATCCCTGATACAGGCATTAACTGTATTCTCCTTAATAGCCTTGTTCTTCTACATATCCACCTTAAAGAAAAAGCACTCTCTAGGACCCGTCTGTTTTCCTTCTCATTGCCTGCACCTTTTCTGAATCTGTAAAAGAAATATTTTGACTTTTTGAAAGGTTTTAGACTTGTCTTTAGGTCTGTCTTTTCTTCCTTTCCCTTTGAGATTTTCTTTCTTGGAGGATACTTGGGGTCTGGGAAGTTCTTGAAATACTATGTAAATGATATCATAACTAGTTACTGTATAAACGACCACACCTTTCAAACTCCTCTTCAAAGATCCTGAGTAGGAATATTTTGGTATAGGAGGTAAGGTCCTTGAATATTTGTGTCTAGAGAAAGTGCCAATTGAAGGCAGAGGCCTTTGATTCTCATAGAGTACTATACATCCACCTCTGGTATTTGATTCCTCACCTTGTTTCTCCATTGCTTCAAAGTCTGCCTAATATAATTACGCTATAGTATCTTTTTTTTTTTAATCTTTTGTACTGGTTTGCCATTGTTGAATCTCTGTACAGCTTAGTTTTACTAAAATGGTGTAATAAAATTGTCGCAGATTTTTGGTAGAGATTTCATACCACTAATGCGATACCTTTTAGGTTGGTAGTAGTCGTTCTGATCTTTCAGCAAGCTTGTGGTTGCTTACTTGCAAAGCAGTTGTAAATTCTTGCAGAAGAGATTCCATTTCCTCATAATGATTGTTGTTTGTTACTAGGTCTCCCGAATGTCTTGGCAAACTTTTCTTGCAAAATCTTACAGTGAACCAAAAGTACTTTGGCTACTTTTATATGATGTGGTACTCAATAGCTGCATTTTGTACCTGCCTTTGGTGATAAGTTTTCCAAGGCAAAGAGTCTTATGGTATTTAATTCTCCGTCATAGAGCAGGAGTTCTGTATTTCTTATTGCCCTTTCTATATCTTTTTTAATTCTACCACGTCCTGTGTGGCAGTGGAATATCAGAAATTAATAGCATATTCAAAATGTCAGCACACCAGCATACAGAGGTACAGATGGGCATTGCTGGTGCAAACATTGTCTGTGTGTATAATGCCAGCATTCCTTCATGTGTTCTGTTTGGTTTGTGTGGCATGGTTATTCCTTACGATTGCCAGCTTCAGCGCAAGTAATGTTTTGAAATACAGTCAATTTATTTTTTTTTTACAATTTAGGCTTGTTAAGAGCTGGATTAAATGACAGAATTTTGATAGAGTTGGACAGGATTATACCTGCGACAGGTAGGGTTACTGTAGCTATACAGTTTAGCAGTGTTGTTTTCTTTTCCCCATTCCAGAGAACTTCAGGCACAGGAAACCTTACAGAATGGGCAGCTAGGATGTGGTGAAGGCATTCCAGATCTGCAACCAGGAATTTTAGCAAGCCAGGCAATGATTGAGAAGATCCTTAGTGAAGATCCAAGATGGCAGGGTAATGTTACCCTGTCTCCTTTCTCCGTTTCTTTATTGGTGCTTGACCTGATTTGTTGATCCTGGGTCTTCATCTGGGAGAAGTTCAAAAGCCTTTTTTAACAGAGTAAAGAATTGGTTTATATAAGTAGTATGCATATTTGTGAACAAGTTGCACTGTCTGTCACATCTATATTCAGATTGCATTTTGAAAATGTTTTGTTTTGAAAACTTTTAATACATCTTTTTCAGTTTACTTGATACAAGTGCTAATCTGTGTCAGTTGAATAAGTGTTCTTAAAAGTCAGCAGGAGCTCTGTCTTGTGCTAAGTAGTAATGACTAGAGTCTTCATTTTTTGAGTCATTAATAGACTGTTTAATGGACTGTTATTCTTTGCTGAGCTTGATGAACAAGAATGAAGTAGAATTTTAAACAGAAAATTGGAGCAGAATATTAAAATACAAGAATGTCTTGAAAGCATTATATTTAGATCTCTTAAAGAAAATCCAATTGCCCTAGTTTTGTTAAGGCTTTCAAAGTTGGTTCTTATGTTTTTGGTTTAGACTTGCTTGTTATGTAGCCAAAGATGTTAGTATCAATTGGATGTTGTTAGAGCTCTTGCCCAAATTCTACTTTAGAAAAGACTGCTGGGTACAATTACTTCCACAAAATTCATGCGGGGACAGTAACACAGCAAGAGGTCACATGAAGGTGCTGTCTCTAAGGAATTCAAGGGGAGATAATTGTATGATACTTTTCCCCTCTGTATTTTTTAAATGTACTATAGGGTGCATATTTAAGTACTAATAATGTGTAGGGCTTAACTGTCAGCTCTAGATCAAAAAATATTGGATGTTTGATGAAAAAAGACAGCAAAATTGACCAACTACAAGCACTTTTATTGCATTCCTTGCATTGTGACAGGTCTGTGTTATATAATGTTGTATGGCTTCTGTCAATACCTGTAAATATGGTGGGATTGCACATAGTTTCTGGGGTTGAAAATCATCCAACTAGTGATTTCAGCCTTATTTTCCTAAGCCTTTAAAGAAACTATTGAAAAGGACTGAACAAAGAATAGGCTCCATGTGATACTCTGATTAATAATCTTTGCTATTTGAAAGTAAATAATTAATGAATCTTTGAGAATGTTTCTTCAGCTAGTTTTCCACAAATCCTACAGGAGTCTTGTAGTATTGTGCAGTTCATTTTTAAGAACACCTCAGGCTAAAAGGTTTGCTTAAGTCAAGATACATGACATCGGCTGCTGCTGTTTTACCTACATCCATTTTCCCACTTTAGGAGGAAGTTAGATTGGTTTGACATGATTTACTCCTCACAAACCCATGCTTGCCCTTAGCTAAAATGTACGTTCTAATTTATTTACTTGCCTCATTGTTCTTCTGAATTTTTCTGTTTCTAGACAGAACCTTGTTTGTCATCTCCTAGTTCCTCCTTCCTGGAACCAAAGATGTACAGACAGAGGCAAAGGTAGAGAAGAGGCTCTAGAATTTGTCCAGGAAGATTTTACTGGACAGCCTTAACATGCCTTAACATGAAAGCAGTTTTGGTGAAATGAGGACTTTCAACACTAAACTTAGGAGAAATCCAGATATAAAATTGTATAAGTTTTTACTGTTTGTTTTACTAAAATGAATAATGTATTTTCAGGTATTCATTTTCAAAATGCTAGATGTATATAATGATAATTTCCAGATAGTTTCTCTACCAATAGATTGCTAGTACTTTATTTGTGTACTTTATTGTAACATTGCTATTGAATATAAAAGCAATGAAGATTGCCTTGCATGTAAATGTGTTAGACTTTTATTTTTAAAAATGCAGGAGTCAGTCCAAGTTTGTAAGAATGGAGGGGTCTGTGAATGATAATTTTTTTACAAAAAGCAGTGTGATGCCTAAGCTCACTAAAGACACTCTGAATGCAAAAATTAGTTGTTTATTTCTCTTAATTGTTGACCTCTTTACAGACACAAATTTTGTATTAGCTGGCTACAAGACAGAACAATGTACCAAGCCACCCAGGCTCTGCCGCCAGGGTTATGCATGTCCACACTATCACAATAGTCGAGATAGAAGACGAAATCCCAGAAAATTCAAATACAGGTACATAAATACATATTAAGAATAGACTTTGGTCAGTCAGACAGTTGTTAATGGACCGATCTGTTTGGGTTCTTCTATAATGCACTTGCGTATTCCTAATGGAATAAAACCACATCTTTCCCAATAGCCTTGCTAAAATTTGGGGGGGAAAAAAAGCATCTGTTCAGAATGATCAGACAGTTCTGAAGACAAAAAATATGAAGCTGTAATGGAAATATCCTTCTTTCTTGTGAAGAATGAAAACAATTTCTATAATTCTTAGCAAAGATTGGAATCACTAGGTCAAACCTTCTTCATTATGAAAAGATCAATTATAATTTCTGTCTTTTTTTCTGATTTTGTTCTATAATTTTCCATTTCTGAGCAGTATTTTTAGGACCTAAATTTAATGCATGTCCTCTCTTACTTGTCATCATTACATCATTCTACATTGTTCTCATACACCGTGGTTTCTTCATTGTTTCTGGTGTTTTTTCGTGCAGTGACACAAGGTTTAGAATTGATGGGCTTTGCTTGACAGCCTCAGGACTGTGAATAAATGTCATTAGACAGAAGATAGAGAGAATCCTACTAGCTCATCTTTCTGTCAAAGAATTTCCGAAAAGTCAGAGTCTCTCAGATTTTGCAACTTAACAGGTCCCAGAATCTTAAGATTCTGAGATTTAGTGGGAAATTGTTTGAGACTTCTGCTAGGAAGTAGATACAAACATGCTCTGGACATCACTTTTTTCTAGGTCCACTCCTTGCCCCAATGTAAAACATGCAGATGAATGGGGTGAACCTTCAAGGTGTGAAAGTGGGGATAGCTGTCAATATTGTCATTCTCGTACAGAGCAGCAGTTTCATCCAGAGGTAAGAACTACGTTTCTACTTATTTTTAGCAATTTCAAGATTATTGATTGAAGATATTATTTATGAAAAAACATGTGACATTCCATTCAACACTTCTAGTCATTGAGGTATTTCCTTAAGCAAAAAAAAATTTGTTAAGAAATAGTTATTTGTACTGCTGTGGTTTTCACTGATAGGCATTTTTGTTGTACTGCTTATGAAAAATTAAGTAATATTATCTGGATTTGGGCATAAATAAATATGTTCTCTTTTTTACCTAACTTCTTGGATTGGTAATGAAGTCACAGTAGTAACTGATACTCAGTAACTTGGGACAAATTTCTATTTTAAGTAGAGTTGAAAAAGCTTTATTGCAAATAATTAAGAGAAACTGAATAGGTCAGGAAGAGGTAGAAAGAGCAGAAAACTCTCCTAGTGGCTGAACTAAGACACTTCAGAAAAAACAAGGTGATTTTATATTCCTCTGTAGGCAAAGTCACTGTAATTTTGCTGGATGGTTGAGGGTAACGGTGAAATGCTAGGGAAGAGAGCAGTGCTATGCAATCTGCTGAGATTTAATTCTTATGCGACACTATGAAAATATTAAATGTGCCAGTTAATGGAAACAAACATGATGCTGAAAAGACATGTTATGCTAGAAGCTGCCTGTACAACATTGGATATCT
Source organism: Aquila chrysaetos chrysaetos (assembly GCF_900496995.4). Lineage (NCBI taxonomy): Eukaryota > Metazoa > Chordata > Aves > Accipitriformes > Accipitridae > Aquila > Aquila chrysaetos. The sequence goes on along the minus strand of NC_044028.1, from coordinate 87,330 downwards.
GTTTTCATTTGGGGACCTTTGAATGGACATGAAGAATTCACAGCAGGATGTAATTTCTTGTATTAAAAAGCTCAATACTTAGTGAAGTATAAGCAAAGACCATTCAAGCAATTGCTAATTTCCCTTCCAATTATGAAGATTATCGAAGGCATCTCAAGACTATACTGGGAAAGGAATTTGTAGAATACTGACTCCAGGATTGTTGCAAGCTTCATATCATACATTCTCTATCATAAGTTGACCAGCTACATCTTTATACTAAATAGGTGTCACCTATCTCTACTCTTGAGATGCTGCTTCAGAATTTCACTGTCCTGATGACTAGAGGTTTTACAGTCCAGTTTTATTTCAGATCATCTAATTTCTTCTGCATCATATTCCAGCCCTTTTCTGTAGTAAAGGTGTCTTCCTGCTTGGTATTGCTACCATACTTTTATTTATGACAAAGCTATGAATGAAAGTGCTGAAATAAGTCACAAGGCTGAGCCTTGAGTTCTGCTACTCATTTTGTCTGCTGCCTTCCTCTTTCATACCATCCATTGTCATCTCTCCATTAGTCAATTTAACAGCAGATATGTGACATTGGGAAGAGTTATGTTCTTCATTATCTTAATTAATGAATCTTACCACATCCTTTATTGAAGTCCTTACTAGAAAGACTGCATTTCCATTTTAGAGAAGGACCTTTGATTTATCAAAGTTATACAGTGAGTCTACCATGATGTGCCTTTGCCAAATGTACTTCTAATTTTATCCCATTTTTTTCTGTCTTTAAATGGTGACAGACAGAATAATTAATGGACATGCAGTGGCCTGAATCAGCTACTTTTGCTCTTCTCAAACATATGTGAGCTATACTTAATATACCTCAGTTATATGTGCTACTTCTGATGTGATGGCTTTATTAAAAGTACTTGCTAACTGCATCTGTCTTATTTGCCAGTTTTTTAAAAATTCTGACATAACAATTGCCTAATGCATTTCCTGTTCCTGAACTGATGGTGTTTTGCTTCCACATCAGCTGTAGTCACCTCAGTCTTTGTCTACTTGCTTCCATTAGCTGTGCTGCCTTTGTTGTAGTGTTGAACATAATTCCTACTGATAATCAAGGTGGGCATAGTGTTATCTCCTCACCTAATTTTAGGTCTAGTATTTAATTTCACAGAAACTAGCTATGTCCCTGCACCGAAAAGGGAGTTTTCATTCAACATCATACCCTGTGATCCTTTCCCTCCTTTGCTCCAGCTCTGACTTCATCCAGTTGTGTGGTTAGAATGGAAATTCCATACAGCTTTTGTACCTCTGACTTGAGGATTCAAAGCACTCATTTTATTCAGTTCATAATGAAATTCAGTCTATTTCATGGTGGTCATCAGTTGCCTTCATTCCTCAGTCAACTTACTTGATGTCATTAACATTAGTTTAGCCTTCCTTTTTTATGTCGTTTAATTTAAGTTGAATTAATACTCACTTTATCCAACATTATCTTCTCTTATTGGATTTTTTCATGTACTTGTTCTTTACCAAATTAAAATAAAGAATATTGTCATTGCCTCTTGGCTCAGTGACTATTTTTTTAAGAAATCTCTTGGTTATCACATTCAGGAATAGCTTGATTATACTGTTAATAGATAGCAGCCGTGTTCTTGTCAGTAGCTGGGAAGTTAGTCTTCTGTAATGATTTAGTTCTTTGAGTTTGCTGTCTGTCTTGTAATAATATCAGTATGTATAGATGACGTGGCCATCTCCCAAATCAGTCTTTGAGGTGCAAGCTCTGCCCCAGTAGTATTTTGGTATTATCTATATTATCACTTCTTGTAGCTGTAGCATTTACCAGAAGGCACTCTGCACCATCTGGGTAGCTCATAGGATCAGGAAGGCTGTTTTTTGGCTAGGACCTCAAACTAAGACCGAACTTCTACTTTCTTCTGTTTAAGCCATCTGGAAGTCAGCTCTTCTCATTTGTTTTCTTCCGTATCATTAGCATTGTGTATACATGGTTTGGGTTTGTGTGGTGGGGTTTTGGTAGTGGGGGAGGGGCTGCAGGGGTGGCTCCTGTGAGAAGCTGCTAGAAGCTTCCCCAGCTCCCAAGTCCGACCCGCCTCTGACCAAGGCTGACCCCATCAGCGAAGGTAGTAGCGCCTCTGGGATAAAAGATTTAAGAAGGGGAACCTGCAGCAGGGGAGGAGATTGGAATGTGGGAGAAACAGCTATGCAGACCGCAAGGTCAGTGAAGGAGGTGGAGGAGGTGTGCCCGAGGAGGTTGATGCCCCTGCAGCCTGTGGTGAGACGGCAGGCTGTCCCCCTGCAGCCCATGGAGGTGAGCGGGGGGGCAGATGCCCACCTGCAGCCCATGGAGGACCCCATGCTGGAGGGGGTGGGTGCCCCCAAAGATGGCTGTGACTCCATGGGAAAGCCCGTGCTGGAGCAGTCTGTGACAGAAGATTGGCCCGCGCAAAGGATCCACGCCAGGGAAGTTTGTGGAAGACTGCAGCCCGTGAGAAGGACTCACGCTGGAGAAGTTCATGGAGGATTGTCTCCCGTGGGAGAGACCCCACGCTGGAGCAGGGCAAGAGTGTGAGGAGTCCTCATTGCAAACCCTGTCCCCCTGCACCACCGGGGGGAGGAGGTAGAGAAAACCGGGAGTGGAGTTGAGCCGGGAAGAAGGGGAGGGGTGGGGGGAAGGTGTTCTAAGGTTTGATTTTACTTCTCATTATCCTTGTTTTGATTTGATTTGTAGTAAATTAAGTTTATTTTGTTTCTTCCCCAAGCTGAGGCTGCCTTTTGCCTGTGACCATAAGTGGTGAGTGATCCCTCCCTGTCCTTGTCTCGACCCATGAGCTTTTCTTTATATTTTCTCGTCATCCCCCTGGGGCCAGGGGAGGGAGGAGTGAGCAAGCAGCTTTGTGGATCTTTGTTACCGGCTGGGGTTAAACCACAACAATACAGCATTGGGGTTTTATATTTAACCAATATACAGAGAACAGGAAAGAAAGGAGATGGGCCCAGCTTCATTTCCTAGTTTGGGTGTGTTGTGGTTTAACCCCAGACAGCAACTAAGCACCACACTGCCGCTCACTCACTTCCCCCCCCCCACAGTGGGATGGGGGAGAGAATCAGAAGGAAAAAGGCAAAACTCGTGGGTTGAGATAAGAGCAGTTTAATAGAACAGAAAGGAAGAAACTAATAATGATAATAATTGGAATGTACAGAACAAGTGATGCACAGCGCAGTTGCTCACCACTTGCCGACCGATGCCCAGTTAGTTCCCGAGCAGCGATCCCCGCCAGGCCAACTCCCCCCAGTTTATATACTAGGCATGACATCACATGGTATGTGGGAATACCCCTTTGGCCAGTTTGGGTCAGCTGTCCCGGCTGTGTCCCCTCCCAACTTCTTGTGCCCCTCCAGCTTTCTTGGTGGCTGGGCATGAGAAGCTGGAAAATCCTTGACTTAGTTTAAACATCACTTAGCAACAACTGAAAACATCAGTGTGTTATCAACATTCTTCTCATACTGAATCCAAAACAACACTATACCAGCTATTAGAAAGAAAATTAACTCTATTGCAGCTGAAACCAGGACAGGGTATGGTATCCACAAATGACTCCTTCATTTTTTGCAATGTCTGTGTTAGCTCCTGGTGAAATTGGTGGAAAGATCAGTCCCGCTGTTTTGTTTGTTAAGTGTGTCATTTGGGTGAATACTTGTCTACAGCATGGACATTTTGTTGCTTTTTCAGTGTTCAAGGAAAAATAAATTCTTTGTAGAGTGCTAAGCATCAGTAATAATTTTGTGATTTAGCATTTTGCTGTAGTTTCTTGGATGATCTTTGGGTTATGCATGAACTAGGAGTGAATATAGCAACTAAATTTTCAGCCTCAATTCAAAATCATGTATGAGAGGGAAATTTATCTAAATGCTTAAAATGGCTCTAAAATAAAGAGCTTACAGAACTAGTTGTTGATTTTTTAAAATATATAGTTTCATTTTTCATGTTTGCTCTAAGGTGGGAGTCCAAGGTAAACTTTTTTTTACACAGCATATGGAAAAGTGCCCAAGAAGTAGCATTCTGAACTAAGAATTATTACGTATCGAGCCATGAATCTCTTGACTGACACTGAAAGCCAAAGCACAGTACCAAGCTTTGGGGAACCAAAAAGATCCCTCTGCTATTTGCCACAGACTTGCAAATCACCAGGATTAGTTTTCTAAAGAACTTACGTGCTTTTAAATAGTTTCTTAATATTGTTCTAATATGATAGTATGTGAGCCCCTCCTCCCAGCCTTGTGAGATCCAAAGATCATCAAGATCCTGGTAGAGCAATAAACTGAGTCTGGATCTTACTAGCAGCTTACTTATATAATCATTACTGTCATGAACGATCTGTATTACTTCAGTTCTCACGCACCCAGTCAGATTAGAGAAAGATATTTGAATGTTAGGATGATTTGAGTATTAGAGGTGTCCTAACGAAGGAACTGTGTTGAAAAAACCATACTGTTTTTTTTTTTTTTTTTTGGCTGTGTAAGCTGCTCTAATGCATAAATCATTTCTCCTGCAAGATTTCTTAAAAGTGGTGTAAAAGACACTGAAAATTTTATTCCCGATGTTTGACTTTTTTCTGTACAACATGGAAAACCGAAGTAGTTTAAACACTGCTTTTTTTAAATACTATTGTTACTTACTATTTATTATTACACAGAAGAAGGTTAAGATGCTCTTGTCTCGGGTTTGCTTTTCTTAAAATTCCGCTCTTCTATTTGATTTTTAAAAATGATCATAAGAACTGGATTTTCTGAGGAAACTGTGTAATACATATTGTTAGTAAAGATAAAGAATTTTTCATTTAAAGGTTTTAAAATTTTCTAACTATTTTGTCGTTACATAACAATGTTTAGGTTAACCACCCTTCTGTTTCGTTTAGATATATAAATCTACAAAGTGCAATGACATGCGCCAAACAGGTTACTGCCCACGTGGTCCATTTTGTGCATTTGCACATGTTGAAAGTAAGTAAGAGAACTGTTATTTTGTATCAGTGTTCACAAAAATGAACCATAATTTCTAAGCATCAGTAACAGAAGTGACTTAACATCGTTAATTTTAATGCATGAATGGCATTTGATGTCACTTGTTTTTAGAAATTTATTTCATGTTTTCTAATACCGTACATTGCTATGGGAGCTTGCTGCATTTGCATCAAATTTGCATCAGCAGTAAAACAGGAGGTGCTTTTCTTTACAAATGCAGCTTGTCCCTGTAACTTTTTGAACTTGATTTGGCAATTTGCTACACACGCACACTTGATTTTTTAAAATATATTAGATGTCCTATTGAAACCTATAGTAAACTTCTCAGGTAAAAGTTAAACATCCTTGCAAGTATTTGCAGAACTAGGGCCTTAGCTAAGCTGAAAAAGAACACAGAGAAAATTACGTCAGCTGTCCTTTTTCCTCCGTAGTCCACTTACATCTTCACTGAGCTCAAACTGTTATATACAGAAAAAGGGAAGAGGGACCATTTTTTTCCAAGAGAGCACTCAATTCTTTGGTATGCATCTACACAGATTAATTCTGGGTATGCATCATCAGATTCTTTTTAATAGTAGTGTCAACTTAGGCTACCCCTACACACTTCCTGCACTCCAGAATGTGAAGCATGCAGTTGCTGCAACTATTCATGGCTTCTTTTCAGTTGTGGTGCAAGGCAGAACTTGAAGCGTTTCTGTGTAACTGGTTTCTTATAGGTGATAAATCTTTTCTTTTTTGATTATGTAGTTTTTGCTTGATTATGTAATCAGTAAAACCTCATATTTATTCTTCAAAAAGAAAAAAAAAAAAAGGTCTCCTCCTATCTTACTTTTTGCCTTCTGCTTCTAGAGCTGGAAAGAGATGAGAGACCCTACCAATTTTGGAAACCTCCAAAGTTCTGCAATCCAGTAGTATTTATCTTACGATTCTCTAATGATAAGTAATGGCAGTCTCCTCTCTCTGTCCAACCTGTCTAGGCAAATGTGATGTTCTGTACAACCATTTATTGTGTCACTTGCTTACCTAGAAGACTTCCAGTGAATAGAGTCATTCTTGCTGCCCACAGCTCTTGTTTCTGAGAATCTGTGGTATGGTCAACTTGTCTTTTAACTTCTGTGGGATGATCCATTTTACTTTTCCATGGTTTTGTTACTCAAAGAGGAGGAAGGATAAATAACCTCCTGTATTTATTCAAGAAGCCCATTATTCTAAGACCTAGCAATTCTTCAAAACATTATGGCAGTGACATCAGTATTGACTGTTTCTTCACATCAAAAGTAGCTCACTGCCTTTGCTTTCATGCTGTTGAGGCTGTCTCCTAAATCCAGTCCTTCACTGTTTGTCAGTGTTGGCAAGTACTTCTTTGACTCAGGAAAGTCTGAAAATACACATTTTGTTACAGAAGTGATTTATGGCATTGGGTTTACTGTTCTGTTTATCTGATATAAGTTTTTTCAGTCCTGAAACAGCTGAAAGAGTATGATTTAAACAAATTAATTGCATACATGCAGCATGGTATAATTGTGACATGCTACAAAACTTCTGTGGGAGAAGACTACGTTTTCTCTGTTTTCTTCCTTAGAGCATACCGAATGCTGCCTCCCTTCTTGCCTCTCCAGCGTGGAGGGTGTACAGGATAAACTCAGCAGAGCTCTTGGAGATTGGAGTTCTTTTGAGACCCCATCATGATCTACTTCTGTGTGTCTTGATCATTAGTACCTTTAACAGTCCAGTTGATGCTTGATTCCTATGAGAGGAATCATTCTCACAGGAAGCTGTCATTGGCAATAAACAAGATTTCCATCTCTAAGGAAAAGTTAAGCATTGCCCAGGCTAAAGATAAAGAGGGCTGAAGAAAAGTCCAAACTTAACAATTTGCTGATGTTATTCTGCCTGAGGAATATCTTTCTAATCTGTTGCTAATCCTTCTACCCCAGACCTGTTCTTTCTTCTACTTTGTAGGATGAATTCTTGTACTCTTTAAAAATCTCCAGAACTCTGAGAGAATTCCTGAGACTTTGAACACGTTAGCAGTGCTAATTGAGAAGCAGCAGCTTAATTTTCTCCACATAGTTGCATTAGAAGTAATTTTATGTCCATCAGAAGAGACTTATGTGGCTCAACCAGCATGCTCTGGAACTCTTCGGCTTGTATCATCTGGAATGAAGACTGTGTAAGCAGGAAATCTCAACACATGAACTTGAAATCTTGCAACAGTACCCACCCTCTGTCTCTGGTAGTCTGAACAGTCCATCAAAAGTTATATGTTTGGTTACTATCAGCAAGAGTGCCTTTCTATTGTTAGCAACAGCTTTAAGCTTAGTTCAGCAGCTCTGAAATTCTGCCTCCTGTGTCCATAGAACAAAATGGTTTCTGTCCCTTCCATATATTAGGGAAGGAGGAGAGAATGGTTTCAGGGCTGTAGGTATCATCCATATGAAAAGCCTGAAACTCTTGGTTCATGGAACTCTTTGAATCACAAATTATGGGTGTTCCCCACCTAACTTCAGTGAAACCCTAGCTATGTGGAACAGGTAGAGGAAGATTTTCCACCATTCATACATGTATGTCAGCAATTTTTATCATTCTATGTGAAATAATTTGTGGAAGCACACATTCTCTATAATAGCGTTCCTGGTCTTCCCTCAATGACTACCTCAGAAACAGCTGGCCATTTTTTTCCCATTTTTTCCCTCCTTTGTGAAGATCATGAGGAGTATTACTGTTCCTCCAAGACTGCATTTCCCTTGAGGCCCTGGCTGCAGACAGTATTGTCTTATAAATGTCACTCGTTTTTTACCCCACTGGCTGAAGCCCTAGGTCCACTGTACTCCCAAAGACACTTTGTGATGACAGGAGGGAGAGCACCTGATCCTGAAAAGTAGAGAAGTAGTGGGATCTGGCATATCTCCCTGACACCCTCTGCAAAACAGAGAGTAGCTAGGGTATGTTGGGACACTTTGGTGAAGGACTCTCTTAAAATAACACCTCTCTGTGGCACTCATTTGTCCACTGACTGCCTGACTACAACTGGCACCTTAACAAAAATAGATTTTTTTTTTAAACACAAACATGGGCAGGCTGAAATTCTGCTGGCAAGAGTTTGGAAACACTTCAAAGAACACATCTCCTGTATAACAGCTTCTGTTACCGAAGGCATTTGTCTTCAGATTGTTCCTCCAAGACTCTTCTCTTCTATTGGTGCCACGATTGCAATAGTGAAGAAACTTACTTCTGACTTCATGAAAGATGGGATTCCTCAGGCCAGACCTAGCCTGACTGTGGTAACTCTTACATTTGTAATACCCAAGCCTTGTTAGTGCAAATTCTAAGGAGGCTATGTAGCTGAAAAAGTTGTATCTCATAAAGAGTGCAACCCTATTTCTACATAACATCCTAGGCTACTGATACATAATCCCTGAAGCACCACTGCACTGGCATTAGGTAGTTGAAGTTCTATTTGAGGGCTCTATCCTAATCTCCACAAGCTTCAGTGATCACCATGAGAGCGGCCACCACATGAGACTGTTGCTTTTCTGCCAGTTGCAACGGTCTTTGAGAAAACAAGGTTAGACTAGGGCAGGCTTACACTGTAGAATTTGTAACTTTTGTGCAGCTGGCCTCAAACTATGATGTTCACTCTTGGAAGAAATTAGAATGATGTAGAAGAACACATTCTGAATTTAATGTGCCTGTTTGACTTAATAAGCAGAATAGCAAGAACTAGTTGTGTTATTATTCTCCCTAAATACCTTGGAAAGAGAAAGGAGAGATTATTTCTCTTTGAAGTGTTTGGAAAGCAGTCTTATACTACCCTTTCAGGGTGGTATGATTACTTACACTCATTTGTAGAACATTGGATGAGTATGTGGTTGTGTCAGGGAAAAAAAGCTAATGAAGATTTAAGAGAGAGCATGAATCAGATAGTGCTTTTCCTATGACAGTGTGAGGGTTGACTGGACATAAGATGGCTGACTGGACTTGCTCTGGGCAAGCAGCTATACAATGAGATGATACATAGTGAAAGTAAGAGTAAATTACAAAAAGTCAGTGCATCTGTTTCTGTCTTCCCAGCTGTTCTTTGCACTCTCATTCTGTAGGAGGAACAGCAAAGGTCTAGTGACATCATCTTTGCCATCCCTATGGTTTCTTTTTCCTTTTCTTTTCTTGGGCTGTGGCTGGACTGGACTTGTGTGTATAGTGGTACTTACTAGTAGCTTTTTTCCTCTCTCTTTTGTGAGCCATGTCCCTATTTTTGTAACTTATACAATAGTGGAAATATTTGGTAAAGCATTGGACCATATGGTAAGAAGGCCTCAGAGTTGTGATAGATCAAATGCTAGGTAGGAAAACCCCACATCATTAGAAACAATCTTCAGCTATGCAATCTCCACTGAAGAGAGGTGTCTATGTGTCTCATAATCATTCTCTTTTCTACTATGGCTTGTACTTTCATACGCTCTATCAGAGCTACTTACTGTTTCTGTAGAAATGTTTAAATTTGATTTTTAACTGTAGTTTATCACTACACCTTCAGAAATGCAGTAGTAGCTAGACATGAAAAAAAATCTTGCCATACCTATAGAATTTATTAAGAGATTTTGTTTTCAGTCCTGACTTCCTTACTTTGATGTCTTGTGTGCATGGATTATGAGGTGAGGAATGTTTTTAACTGTAATTGCTTACTAAAGTAAACATTTTTTGTTAACTCATCATTTGCCTATAAAGCTAGAAGTCTAAATCTCCTTAATACATTGCACATTTAAAGGGTCAAATATCTAAGATGTTTAATAGTTTAACAAAGTAGCCCTTGGGGAATTGCAAAGTAATTGTTCAGTCACCTTCAGCTGAATTTTCTGGTATGAAAATTAACAAGTCATTGGTCACAATTTACGTGTAAGTTAATAATGAACTTTCTCAAAGGTTATTGTTCCTTTCAAGTTAAATAGTACAAGTCCCATATTCTCTTCAAATTGTTTTATGGTTAAGTCAATTGGTTCGACTGGAAAAAGAGAACAAAGAACCCTGTAATTACGATGCCATTGTTACCTTTCCAGTCAGGAGTTCTAAAAATGTTGCCTTTAAACCCTGGTGTGATAGAGATCTGGAAAATAAAGCAAAATCTAGAATACTTTAAATATATGAATTTCAATCTACCTCCCACCATTTTTTGATGGAGCAAGTAAATAAGAGTATCACATTTGTTAGTAGCCACAAATACATAATGGTGAATTATATTATTCTTACCTTGCCTTTGTGCTTATAATTAAAGAAAAAGAGAGAGATTTCTTGTGTGTGATTGATGTTTCCATGTGACAGGTGCTGTGTTTGGTACTAGGTATGTAATTGTTAAATTCACACAGCTAAGTATCAAATCTGTGTGTAATTTGTTGGGGATTCCTTCAACAGAGGACACCATGAATGTAGTCATACTGCAAACTGGTTGTCAATCAAAGCCAGGCGCTCACCTGTTTTCAACAGACAGCATAGGAATTGCAAATGAATGGAGCAGCAGTCTTAACTCCACAAACAGCATTACAAATAGCAGTGGGCAGTCTGGAAATGTAAGTGTAAATAATTCTGGAAAAGTTACTACTAATAATTACTGTACCAATATACAATGTTTATTTTATTTCTTAAACGTCTGTTTTTTATTTCTTTGTACTTCAGCAAAAGAGAAAAAAACCACAGCTATGGTAATGTCAGGCAGTAATATTAAACTGTTACTGTAAGCCTAAATGGAATGTCTGCCCTTAGCACCAGATTTAACTATGTATTATTTGTGTTTTCTGTTCTTTTTTTTTTTTGTCTTTAGATGCGATATTTTGAATGCTACAGTGAGGAACATCATTTTTAATCAAATACACAACTGCAGGACAGCTTAATTTACATATGTCTCTTTTTTCTATAGGAAAGGTTTCATTCGTGGAAGATCTTGCTTGATCCCAGCCCTCTTCTCTGCCCTAATTTGTTAACATTAGGAATGAATTGATGTCCTACCTGAACATGCTTTATACTTAAAGCTTCTTACAGTGGTGCAGTACATGCAGTGTGTTTAGTAGTGGAGAGGTGTTTGATTATGAGGGTGATAAATGTAGTTCATATTAGTAATTTTTATCAGTTAAGGATGGGGGAGAGGAAGGAGAAAGATATATTGCAGAGCTTTTATTATCTTCCTTTTAGTACCAGTTGGAACAGATCCTTTTGTTAGGTTTTATGTTTGTTGTAAAATACTGTATAAAGATGGTGACATCTCTCTTGTTCTCTCCTGACTTGCGTTTTTCTTACCTCATTTGCAGTGCAGAGTCATAAGTATATACACATTTATCCCCAGAATTTTCACTTCTGACTTTCCAGCACTGTTGATCTATGCTGTTTGGTTAGAAACCAGGTAAAAGGACATATTTTAAATAATGTTTAGAAAGAATTGCTAGTAAATAGTGCAGTTATTGAAACTCCTGGGTTTCTTTCATGTAGCTTCATGTTGTTGTACTGTAGATTGAGGATAAAGATACCAATATGCCTACATTTTATCTTAGGTTCCCAGTGCAGAAGTCTGCTTCTGTATATGAAAGGTTCTCAGAGGGATTCTGCCTTTTTATTTAGGAAGCTAATTTTGTTGTTGATAAGGTTCTGAAGCTTTCAGGAGAGACCCATAAAAGCACCTCTTCTCCCAGAAGCTTCTTAGCCTTTCCTGAATGATTTAGGTACAGCTGAAAACCCTAACAATTCTGATATGCCTTCCAGCTATGTGGAATCTTCTTCCATATACATGCATTTTTCTGTTAGTCATTAAGAATCTGATGAATATTGTGTACATTTTCCATTCCTTGCTCACTCTGCCTGTATTACTGTTCAAGTGTGAAAATGGAAAAGGTGACCCCACTCCCTTCCCTGTACTTGAAGTTTCATTGCAAGTGGCCACCTTTTTTCTGATGTCTGGCAAAATGTTCTGTCTTTCTTTCACTGGACTACTTACCTGCAGCATTGTTTGATGCACTTCCACTCTTTGGTTTTTTTGAATATTCAGTTCCCGATTTTTCATTAGCAGGTTGGTCTTCTGTTTTTCCATGTTTAATTCTTGAATTTTGTTGCTTGCTTGCTTTCACCTTCTCCATCTGCTGTAAACTGCTTAATTTTAGTATTTAAGTAGTCAGTCTGTTTCGCTGACTCCCCCCATTTTCTGTATCGCAGCAACATATTTACATTTGTGTTTTGTGTTTTTCTCTCTGTTCTAATAAGTTCTCTGTCTTTATCCCCTCCTTCATCTTTGTTCTCATTACTCTTAGACACTGGCCCTGAGTAAACTTAATTTTAGTGGGTTTTATCATGATGAAATTAGACTTTCTAAACCTATCTTCCTTTGTGTCTTCAAAACAAAATCTCCCTATTCATCTTCCAAAACTTCTTTCACATATCCTGTTATAGTACGCTGGGAGAGTATCCTACTGTTCTAATTGCTTCTAGAGGACAAGGATGATGTAGTACTTGAGAGACCTAAACTCAGTTCTCTGCTCGATCATAAAATTCCTCTTTGAGAGCAAGTTTCTTAGGTCCCCATTTCTAGAATGTGGTAGTACTATTGCCCTATCTATAAATGTTACTGGAAGAATGAGTACATTAAGATTCTGTATGATCCAGGTTGATAGTGAGGGAGACTGCATAACTGTTTTAAATATATACCTTCTTATCTCACCTATACTGTGTTCTTATGTCTTTATCTAAGTTGTCTTGTCAATTGGACTGTCATCAGTCATTCCTCTGCTGTATCTTTCCGTAACATTTCAGTCAGAAAATAATCTACTCTTCAGCCTTTTTTGGTAAGTGTGAGTTCAGTTTCCATGGAGAGCTTCTACATTTATGTTTCTTTACCTCCATGTTCTGCCTTCTGGTTTGAAGCATCTAACTTTACACTTTTGTCAGTCCCTTCACCTGATCTGAGATAGTACTGTTTTTCTCCAGTCTGTCTTTGCAGTTCCCTTTGCTTTATACTCCACCAGTTGTATCATCTAAAGGTACTTAACCTCCACAATGCAGTTTACCCAATGTGGTACAGTATTTCCCTTGATTGTAATTTTTCATTTCAGTTAGTACTACTTGTTTCTCCACACTTACCATCACCTCCTATCTTTGTTTTTGTTGTGTTGCTCTAGCAAGTCCTAGATTGGCTTTCTTGGCATACCCGTTTTTTCTCATACTGCAACAGAGGTGTGAAGTGCCTTAAGTAAGATTCAGAGTCTTCATATGCATTGTAGCAACAAATTCACTCATCCTTTTCCCAGTCCTATGTGTCTTCTTTAGGAGCTGCATTTACACCAGCAACTTTTAGCTCTTATGCTTGTTCTTAACCATTACTACTCTTTTGCGCTCTGTTCAGTGTCATCTAATTGCCAGAAGGAACGCTCCTTTTGACTCATTCTCCTACTGCTCTTTTTTTTATGACATAAATTTATTTTCTTTCACTCTTTATTTAACTTTAAGAGGGTCTTCCTTATTGTTTCTTCTGTTGCACTGGTAAAATTCAGGTGTCTGAACTCCTCAATTATGGGAAATTATAGTAGACAAGGTTTCTTGAATATTTCTGTGCATACAAGTCTTGAAATAGCTTGATCCATGTTTCAGATACATTGCTTGCACTGTTTAAACTTTGACGCCCTACTTCATTAATGAAGTTGGTTATGTTACCTCGTCTTCGTGTTTACTAAGATTTCCATTACTCCTTGCATGTCCTTCCATGAATCTTCAGCTATGTATTGTTTCATCATCCAATATGCTATGCACCCCTTTTCCTCAGACACTTTTGCTGTCTAACTCTTTCCTCAGTCACCTTTGCTAAAATAATCTCTCTGGCATGCAGTCCCCTGCATACCATACATATGCACTGTTCTCAGCCATGAGCTTCTGCCTCACCTGAATTTCATCCCTTCACTTCTACTGTTCTCATTTATATCCTGCACATTTATTGCAATTTAACATACCTAAATGGTGTTCTCCTATGTCTTGTTTATTTTTCTCATAGTGCCATGAGAGTTGGATTAACTAGGCTGTCTCAGTGTGTGCAACCATAGTCATAGTTGCTGCTTTATATGCTTTCTCTAGCTGGTTGATTAGCTTTCCAGTGTTATTGTATCAATACAAAATGCATATTCCTTTGAGCAGCTTTTCAGCCAAAAAATGTCAAGAATCTTATTACTTCTTAAAACACGCTCAGCTCACGCTTTAGGATTATGCTGCTGATCTCCATATATCAGGTCTGTTACTGGTAACTAACTGCAGTGTACCTAAGTTAGGTGATGATACAGACCAAAGGCCTAGCTGTATGATAAAATTTGTCTGTAAATATTGTTCAAGTTTGTGGCACTGCAAAATTAATAGGAAAACTTGCTGTTTATTCTGGAGATGAAATAGGAGATACATCAAACATTAATTGCATTTATCAATTACAGAATATTTATGTTAGCCCTTCTAGGCTCAGAGCAATAAATCATAGTTTCCTTTTGAAGAATAAAATGGTAGAAATGTTGGCCACGACATCATTATGCCCGGAGTCCGTGATGTGTTTAAAAGATTGAATATTTGCATAGGATATATGTTGATCCCAATGGATGAAGACAGGATAATCAGCACCATCTTTGTTTTATCAAGTTTATCAAAGATGTGTAAGTACTTGATCACGTTTGAGTTAGCACAGTTAAGAAGTCAGTGCTTGTCAGCTCAGTTGCGGCAAAGATTGTGTGCCTTCCTAGCTTGTCCTGATTGCAGACTTAGTGCTAATATGCTGCTGCCTTCGTTAAGCCTCAAGTTTTCTCTTTTACTTCGTAACTAAGATGGCTTGACTGCGTGCACATGATCAGTTACCACACTCATTTGGTAAATAATAGTTTATTAAGCTGTGATAATGCAACTGAGTTTGATTATGTGTGCATAATCTAAGTGCGAACAATGGTGATGAATCATGCTTCCTTTACTGTGGAATTAGTGTTCTGAGACAGGGATGGAGGAAGGAAATAAGTTACTTGAAGGCAAAATTAGTTTTACAGCTTAAAAATACCTACATGTTTCCTCTTCCTGTCATCTTCCCTGCCACCCCTCACAAATGTAGGCAATATAAGAGTACATTTAAAGCCACAAAATATAACGCAAATCAAGAAGCTCAAGAAGCTGCTATTTTCACGGGAAATATAACTAGTTTTATAGGTATATGTTTCCTCATTTTCTTTGTAGAAGATCAGCTGTAAGCAGAGACCTAGCATAGGCAAGAACCAAGGGAAAGAATGTATCACTTGTTCTGCATGCTCTTTTTCTAAGTAATTTAGCTGCAGTGATGAATAGTGACAAATTATTTCTTTGTGAGAATGTAAGTGACAAATTATTTCTTTGTAAGAATGTAAGAGGCCAAGGTCTGTGTGGTTACAACAATATGAGTATGTGACCCTTGTTAAGGCAAGCTTGGAATCTTTTGACTTGTGGTGTGTCAGAAATGTTCAGGTGTCCTCCTATCGCCTTGAGCAAAGACGCAAAATGGAAAAAGTTGTTCTTGTGTAACCTCTGTGAAAGTGAGAGGTAATCTGAAATGTATCCAGCTGCAGTGTTTAAGCTTAAAAATGAATCTGTGAAGATTTACAGCTGAGCCTCTGGAAAGTAAGGAATATCACTGAGTACTGGTCTTAAAGCAGACTCTAAATCCTTAGGGGTTGAACTGTGTCCTTGCTGTGCTTATGTCTTTGACTACACAGAACAGCAGATTTCCATTTTTAGGAGGGACACATTCCTGAAGAGTACTTAAATCTGTTTGGCCTCTTTATCCCACACACAGAAAAACAAATGCCACAAATCTAAGTTACATTTGTCAAGCAGTTTCCAAAGATCATGTTGGAGACTTCCAGCGTTGAGGCAACTGTGTGAATTCTAGCTTCTGTTGTTTGTGTTTTGTGTTTCTGTCTTAATAAAGAAGAAAAAGCCTAAAAAAAAAAAAAAAAAGACTAACAATTGGCAATAGATTTTTGTAGCATCAGTAGTGCTGAGGACATTGCTATTCATGCCAACACTGATGCCAAAATGTAAATTCTGCAGCATCGAGAAACAAAAAGTAAGCATTGATAGTTTCCCTTCTCCCCTCTTGCACTCTTTTTGTCTCTAATACTGATATCACACTCATTTTATGTTAGTACTGACATGTGACTTCATGTTAGCTGTGAAACACATGTCCCTCTTGATACAAAATACATGTTCGCTCACCATCTTGGCGTCAATACTGCACTAAGTTGTATGGCTGTTTCTAGTGATAGGCTTCTTGACGTTTCTCGGATGTTCTTTGTATCTTACTCTGTGCAAAGAGCATGAGAAATGAGGGATATAGGAGCAGTGGTCTTGTGGGTATTCTGTAGCAAGCCATAAGGGATGAATCGATATTTGAGAATAAATTCTCTCTTCTCACGTGAGTAGCAGTGTAACCTGTATCATGGTTTCTCTGTGGAGTCCACCTAGCCTTGAGTTGTAGAGGAGATGCTTCTTACAATCCTGGACAAAAAGGAAGAGGGTCCTGATCAATGTTGACATTTTTGGCCAGAGTATCTTCACCAGACCTGGAGGAGTCTCTCGCAGAGGGAGTGAGATGGACCAGAAAGTCCTCCATTTACTTTCTCTGCCTCAAGAATTATCTTTGATGGCCATAGGTAACAACCAGGATTGGGTATTCTCCCTGAATATCATCTCCTCTTGCCTCTTTTGGCAACAGGATATTAGTCTGGGTCTAACCCAACAGGGCATTTCTTACATTCTTACTAGGGGGATAAACATACAGTATAGGAGCAGACAGGAGATAGAATCATCGAATCATTTAGGTTGGAAAAGACCTTTAAGATCATAGAGTCCAACCTTAAACCTAACACTGCCAAGTCCGCCACTAAACCGTGTCCCTAAGTGCCACATCCATAAGTCTTTTAAATACCTTCAGGGATGGTGACTTAACCTGTCGAATGCTTGATAACCCTTTCAGTGAGGAGATTTTTCCTAATAGCCAATCTAAACCTCCCCTGGCACAATTTGAGGCCATTTCCTCTCATCCTATCACCTGCTACTTGGGAAAAAAGACCGACACCCACCTCGCTACAACCTCCTTTCAGGTAGTCATAGAGAGTGGTAAGGTCTCCCCTCAGCCTCCTTTGCTCCAGGCTAAACAACCCCAGTTCCCTCAGCCACTCCTCACAGGACTTGTTCTCTAGACCCTTCAGCAGCTTCGTTACCCTTCTTTGGACATGCTCCAGCACCTCAATGTCTTTCTTGGTGCAGCGTCACCAGTGCTGAGTACAGGGGAACAATCACTTCCCTAGTCCTGCTGGCCACAATATTTCTGACACAAGCCAGGATGCCATTGGCCTTCTTGGCTGCCTGGGCACACTGCTGGCTTGTATTCAGCTGGCTGTCGACCAACACCCCCAGGTACTTTTCTGCCAGGAGGAATAAATTCTAAATAGTAACTTGAGACCAAAAAGAGTGATTTTTCGATGTAGTTGCCTTGTAAATTCAGGCTAGGTTTGAATTTTTTTTTTCTTCCTTGTGTATTTAACCTACCATGGATGTTATGTGACCCATTTTCTTTTCCTGCTTCATTTGCATGAGTTCTTTGTATTTTCTTTGCAAGTTGAGTCACACAAAATTTGTGGTAGTGTGTAATCCAGTTATTAAAACTTAACTAACTTTTCTTTTCTGAAAAATACAAAAGACAGAGTAGAGGCTATCTCTGTCTATTGTCATTCTGGTGGACTCTTCAGAAATTAAGAGCAAAAGCCTAAACATTAATGTAATCAGATAATGCTGCCTGCATCTTAGGGGGTTGAGCAATTGTTTTAGTTTAGTTTAGTTTTTCGGAGCAAAACTACATAAAATTGTATTGTAAGTTCTTGATGCTTACAGTTATATATATATGTTAATGTTACCACTGATACCTACTGTAAACAGAAGGATCACATGAGCAGCACCTTATGGTCTTATGTAATGGACTACATACCTGGTATCATTTGATCTTGACCAGTAACTCTGTACCTCAAGCCCAGTACTTCTGGGTGAACATTTATGTTCTGGGTTCCTTCTGGGTTCCCCATTTATGGCTCTGTTGTCTGCAGGTAGCCCTCCAGGACAAGTAATCCATAATGGCTATCTTAATTCCTCCCTCTTCCCCGATCTTCATTAGGTCACATTGTAGGGAGCAACCATGATGTACATCTTCCTGTGTCGGTAAAATAATCTGTGTTGCCTTCCTAGCTGAAAGAGTGGACAAGAAATACACACGTGAGAAACATTCTGTGCAGATTAGGGAACTCATCCTTAAATTGAGTCAGTAGCTTACTTAAATTAGTATTTTACTTCGGGTATTAGTCTGTCTTCACTGTCTAGTCATTTTATCTTCCATATTTGCTGCGTTAAGCAGCCTTGTGCTACCAGAAGTATGTTTTTAAGTATACTTACAAGATGTAACTATGTTATTCATAAGTTTTCAAAATCTTTTGATATGGAACTGAATACCTTAGCACATTTTTATTGACAAAAAAAAGAAAAAAAAATTAAATTTCACTTAAAGAGCAATGTTTGGGTTTTTTTCCTGGCAGTGTCCTTTTATTTTCCTTTCCTCTTTAGCATAAAGAAAGGATTTCAGTATTTTGGAGGTGAAAAAATGTGCAAACTTAGCATCACCAGGCACAGGGGCAATCCTCAGTTTTGGATTTAGAGTAAACGGTAACAGAAAGAGAAACCTTGCATGTTGTAACAAGCTTGTGGTCAAAACAGGAATTCTTCAGCCTTTGACTTCAGAAGGAATTTTGTCAGAGTAAACCTTGGCTATGAATTTAATTATTTTTGCTGTGGTGCCCACTCTTCTACTTCTGTCAGCTCTCAGGGTATACATACATTTCAGACTGTTGTGTAGGGAAGCTGTCTTTGGATTTCAGAAGCAATCTAATTACAGACCTCCACACAGATAAGGTTCGTGGTGGGACATTTTCTGTAGGGATAGGAGTGAGTGAATGCATAGGTAATAATCTTCAGCAAGTATAGGGCTTACATGTGTTGGAAGTGGTTTTTTTCTGTCTAGGGTTAAGACCTCATCTAGGGTCATGCCTGTCCTCTACCTGATTCACAGGAATTTGAATCTGAAGTTCCTGCAGCTGAGGAGGGACATTTTAAGGTTATACTATTTTGGGGAGAGAGGTGTCTCTTGCTAAAATCCTGATTTGCTTAAAATACTTCCACATTGTTTGGAGCGTAAAGTAAAATTAAGGGTTAGGGTTAGCCCTAATTTGAGAGTTTAACAGTAAACTGTATAGTTATTCTTGTTTAGCCTGTCTGATCCAGTGTGTATTTTGTATTTAAGCAAACCAAAACAACTTTAGCAGAATTTCACTCCATTATTGTATCGACTGGTTCAGTTCCCTTGAGAGCTGGCAGATTCCGTTCTGAAACAAGCACAGAAGGGATTGAAATGTGTATCATCACTGAGTGTTCTCACCACTGGACTGTTAGACATAAATGTAGGATGCAACTATTTCCATACTGCCTTTGTGAGTCTAGTTATAAATCTAGTTTACAAAAATTGAACGGTTTACTTAAAAAATGTAGAAACAAGCAGTGCCCACAATTCCACTCAAACATGTTATTGTAGGATGCTGGCACCTGAGTTCATAAATTTCAGGTTGATCAGAATTGTACTTTTAGCAAAAAAATTGTCTAGATTTACTTACAGATTGTACCTTCATCTTAAGCCTTTTACTTTAGAAGTTTAAAACTCTCTGGAAAATGTACAGCAGAACTAAAAAATTATAATTTCAGTAATGTTTTTAAATATTGAAATGTTAATTTATTAATCAATGAACATTTTAATATTCAAGAATCTGAGAAACCAGCCTTTTGAGATTTACAAACAAGCATTGAGATGCTTTTTTGCCAAGATTCTACATGTCTCTTTCTTTTTGAACTGCTTGGCTTGATCTAGATGAGTTCTTTTAAAAGAGTGAAATGTTGTAAAATGCTTGCATTAAACTGTAAATTAAGAAATATATGAAAGAGTGGAAATCAGGTTGTCAGAAAGCAAGTATTCCTTTATTGTAAATTAATATCCATTAAGTAGAGTAATCTCTGCCTGTGATTAATTTTGTGCATAGGGACCAAACAAGGCTATATTCTGGTGTGTACAAATGCATCTCCTTTTGAAGTCTGTATATGTACAATAGCTCCCTGTTACTTTTGTCATCTGCTACTTTTTTAAGCTAATACCAAAAAAAAAGTTAGTGTTGTATTTATGTAAGACTGAAATTAATTTATAATTTCAACTGATTGTGTTACAGAGGGAGACTAGCTGTAAACATAAAAAAAAAATCATAGAGTGTATTAGACACTGTTTTCTGTCTTCTACAGATTTCCTGTTCTTCAAGTCCAACTGTAACATCAAGTTCTGGTAGCAGTAGTTCTTTATCACCCCTTGGACCTCTTTGTAGACAGAGATCATTAGCAAACGGCGTTTTGTGTTCTGAGTCTAGCACATCAGGTGTTTCTTCACCAACATCTAGCTATCCAAAAGCACCAGGCTTTGAACGAGAAGATCAGGTATGTGCGTAATATGGGTCTAGAAGTGCTAATGCAATCTTAAGTTGAGTTAGATTCAGCAGAAAATGTTGTCTGCCTTGTGTATCAGCACTGGTTTTCGATAATTTAGGACACAAGAGTTTGGACCCTCTTCTTTACTGAGCTAAACTGCGTCAAATTACTTTACAGTTGTCACAGGCCAAGAACACTCACGCAAACAGTCACTGCAGCTCAGCTGACATGCAATAAATTGTAACTTTGCAGAAATGTTGTGATTGTCATTTTGAGCCCATGTTGCCAAGAACAGAGCAAGATAACAATGGAAAAAAATCATAGCTAGACTTGGTAGGATTCAGTTTTAATTATTGTTGAAAACTGATGGTGAAAAGAGGCATTAATGTCTGACTTGATACTATTTATCAGTTCCAATCTTTGATTAATTTCACGTGCAGCTGCCTCTCTCCTTGGACAAGTTCATTGCTGAGACAGACGTAGGTGATAAAGTATAACAAGCCTCTTGAAGAAAGAGAGGGAGATCTGTAGCATTAGCAGTGAGAGGAAAGTGGTTGAAATAGAAGTTGGTGAGGAGTTACAATCCTTTAGTCGCGGGGTGGGGAGAAAACAGGCAATGCTAGAGACAGTTGGGAGAAGGGAAGACTATATTTCAGGGATATGAAGCAGGTCTATTGGCCTGTGAGAAAAAAGCTGAAAGCCCAGGATTTACCTGTTAAAGCTAAATTTTTCTTGCTCTATTATAATACTGGTTACAGTTCTAAATTGTCAGAAAGGAACTGTTTAAAAAAAGGAACTCCGATGGCACATTTAAATAAGCTGCAGCCAAGCTGATCAGTCTTCTTGCAAACCTGTGACTTGTCAGAATTAAGTTCTATAACCTGAGATGCACAGAGAAGTGCAGAAGTAAAATACAGAAAAATAATGAAAGGAAGGAAAGTGGTTTTTGTAAATGGTAGCTTGTTATAGGTGATGGCAAGGTTATTACTCTAGGGTAAAGTTCTCCACGCAGGGTTGCTTTCTTACATGTAGATGTTCAGACAGACTATAGGTTAGAGAGGTGGTCATTGTGACAGGAAAGATTTCCATCTCCCAATATGGGAATCAGGTAATCATTGATCAAATGTCATGGAAGCAAGGCAGTTACAGTATCAAATGGCTGCTGTCTGGACATTAGGCAGCAATAACTGAGAAATTATGTAATTGTTGGTGAAGATCTCTTTTGTTGTTTTGGTCACAATTAGTGAGTAATGTGCTGCTACAAAGAATGTGTCTCAGCAGCAAAAACGTCATGTGCTTGCCTTTTAGTGACCACAATGAACCTGTCTAGAGAGAAAGCAGTGATGGATTTTGCAATTGATAAAAAAGTATCTAGAGTGGTGGGAGGCATATAAAGAGGACGAGAGTTGTTACTGCTAGGGAGCTTTCACTAAAAGACATATTAGGAATCTCCCAAAGGAAACAAAGAACAGACACAACAAGACTGCTCTAAGGCAGCAGGAAGAACCATTTTTTCCTAAGGAGACAGAGAGCACCTTGCAGAGTTTACTGGAGCTCAGGAAGTCACTGAAAAGTACTGGCCTGAAAAGAACAGAGATCCTTTGATCCTGTTCTGCAACAACACAGGGGGCAAAGAGAAATTGCTTAGAATTCCCTTTTATTTAAGTATGTCTCACTTGTTTCAAAAGTTACCTTATTATAAAATGGTGTTCAAAGAAAATCTGCCCTTATATTTGATTTTATTGTTTTTTTGTTGTTGTTATTTGTAGCATGATCAGTTTAAGGGAAACTCTGGGCAGTTCCACTCAAAACTTTTGGCTACTTGAGGCTTCTATCCCACCAGCCTCTTGGAGAAGTATTCCCCAGCTGGTGAGCATTTGGGACATGTTATTTCTGTCACAGCATAATGCTAACATGGCTACTCAATTTTTGGACCAGAAATAACTTGCATGTGCTCAATTATGCATATAAGTGGAACAATTGCAACTGCTGCTCCTTTTCCATGTAGATTTCCTCTATGATCATTGAAATGTAGTTCTCCATATGGGACTGCAGTGAGGGAAATGAAGTCAGCCTGTTGAAGATGTCATTACAGAGATACCACTGACCCTTCACAAACTAATCATGTATTTTACAGCAATGACTCATATAAAGTTCATATATTTTACAGAGATTTTTCTTCTTTCAGGCAAAGCATCGAAGCTTCCCAGCTGAGAATCAGCAGAAAATAAATGAACAAGACAACAAGCAGGTATTGCCAAAAGCTAAATGCTGTAAATATTTTGCCCTTTTTGATAATTTATTTATGCAGTATCAAAGTTATGTGGTGCTTTACAACATAGTCTAAGGAAAATTTGTGCCCAGTGACAGGACAAGAGGCAACGGGCACAAACTGAAACACAGGAGGTTCCATCTAAATGTATGGAAATACTTTTTTACTGCACGTGTTAGACTTGAGCATTGGAACAGGTTGCCCAGGGAGGTTGTGGAGTCTCCCTCCTTGGAGTTATGCAAAAGCCGTCTGGACATGGTTCTGGACAGCTGGCTCTAGGTTCTGTGAATATGTGCAATAGATGTGTGCTGCAGGGAGTACCAGGGAGAAGAAGAATGTGAGGCAATTTGAGGATACTTCTAATTATTGCAATTCCGTGGCAGAGTTTTCACAGTGAAATTTTGGATTAACTTGATTTGGGGATGGGTTAATAAAATTTAAGGATGGCCAGAAGGAAGATAACGATACAGTTGTTCAAGTGTCAGATGCTCAAAACTAGAAAAATAGTTAAAGTGACAGGGTAGAGGGAACGAACAGCTTTGACCTGTCGTGAAGCTAAATCCATCAGGTGTTTGAGGTCATTCTGCAAAGGAGCTTAAAACTCTGCCAGCTTTGCACTGCTAGAACAAGAACTCTGATGCTATCTTAATGATCAAGATAAACGAGAACAGAAGTTTTGCCATTTGCCATTCATGCAGCTGCACAGGAGTGTTAAAAAAAAAAAAAAGTGGAGGGTTAAAATGTATCTTACATTTAAAAAGCAGGAGGAATGGTGCAGAATAGATAAGGAGAGAAAACACAAGATAGTTAGAGGTGGATCCTATGAGTTCTGTGTAAAAGAGTGATAGGACAGGAACCAGTTTAAAAGTATACATTGGGTTTTTTCCCTTACACATCTATAAATTAGTGAGAGTGGCAGCCTTGGAAACGCTTTTAATTTTTTGTGATCTGCCCTAAAAAGTAGTTTTTGCATGACTTTCTACTGCTATTAAATGTTTGTAACAGAGTAAATAGGACATACCCAGTTTAACATCTTTATCAATGACCTGGTGGGGGAATCAAGTTTGCAGATGACATGAAATTGGCGGGACCAGTCAATAGGACTGGGCTGCCTTTCAGAGAGATGTAGACAGACTAGAGGAATAGGCCAACAAGATCTTTATGAAAATCATTAAGCACAAGTGCAAAGTCCTGCAGCTGAGAAGCAAGAACCTCTTGCAACAATATAGGCTGAGAACAAGAACTAACTGGAAGGCAGCTCTGTGGAAAAGGACCTGAGATTCTTCATAGACAGCAAGCTGAAATGTGAGCCAACAGTGTGCTCTAGCAGTAAAGAAGGCCCAACATTATCCCAGGTTGTATTAACAGGAGCATGGAGTAGATCAACAGAAGGGGTTACCCTTCTGCTTAACACTTGCTAAACTACGTCTAGAATACTGCATCTGGTTTTGGGCTCACAGTAGTGGGATTACATCAGTAAACTAGTGCAAGCTTAGCACATGGCTGCCAAGATGGTGAGGGGACTGGAGCGCTTGCCCTTGCGAGGAGAGGCTGAGAAAGCAGAGCTTGCGTGGAGAAAAGAAGGCTTCCGGAGGACCTAGTAGCAGCCTTCCAATACCTATGAGGAGGTCATCAAGAAGATGGAGCCGGCCTGTTCGCAGTGGTGCACAGTGGGTGGACAAGAGAGAACAGGCATAAATTGAAACAAGAAGCTCTGACTGGGTATAAGAAAATTTTTTTCACCATGGCAAGAGTCAAGCAGTGGTTGCTGAGTGTGGTTGTGCAGTCTCCATCCTTGGAAGTTTTCAAGACCAGACTGTCTAAAACACTGAGTAACCTGATCTGACTTCATAGTTGACCTAGCTCTGATCAGGAGGTTGGACTAGATGACCTCCTGAAGTTCCTTCCAACCTGAATTTTCCTATTATCCGGTGATCCGAAGAATACTTAGCAAGTTGTTTTAATTCTCTTCTTTTTTAAAAAAGTGTTATTTAATCTGAATTTAAATAGTGCAGAATGTGTGAAATTCTGCTATGTAATTATAAAGCTGTTGACATCTTTTTTTAATAACTTTTCTATCCTGTCTCATTTCTGTTTATTTTATCTCTCTGTTCTGTTTAGATATCCCCCAGAACAGAGTTTTGAAGCCACAGATATAGTGGGATAGTCTTGGTCTGTCAAAACAGAAGAAGGAAAGGAATCTTTGAGCTGCATGAGTGCCTCTGTCTGTAGGTATAGGGTGGGACAAGAAGCTTGCTGTTTGTAAGTATGTTAGGCAGGTAAAAGAGACTTAAATAGTCTAGTAGATGTAGGTGTTTATGCTGGGGAGAAAGAGAACTACCTGAGGAAATCCATCAGCTTTGTGTGGGTATGTGAAATTTCTTCACTTCCCTCTCACCAAGAGGCCTCAGCTTAAGATGGGACAGGCCAAAAGGAGATTTATTTTGAGTCTGATAATTTTTCAGTAATATGAAAAGCCTGTATTGCCTCTCCTACTTGTGTTGACTTTGACATGATGTTTCTCCAAGGACAGGGATCATGATCAGGCTTATAACCTAAGAATCCTATGCCTTGTCATTTCTTCATTTTACTTCTCTAATTATACAGCTGTTCTTTATGGTTTTATATGTATTGCTGGTTCAGAGATTACTTTTTTTTTCGGCTCAAACATTTATGAAAACAGAAACCAGCAAAGAAATGTTCCATTTAACATATTGCATTGGGATATTAGAGAATGTGTTCTGAATTCAGTGTAAATTTACAATATTGGAACAAAGTTTGGAAAAGCATATCACAGAATCATAGAATAGTTGAGCTTGGAAGGGACCTCTCTTGAAGTTCAACAAGTCTGAGCACAAGGTTCTGCACCAGGGTCGGGCCAGTCCCCAGTATCAGTACAGACTTGGTGATGAATGGATTGAGAGAAACGCTGCAGAGAAGGACTTGGGGATACTGGTGGATGAAAAATTGGATGTGAGCCAGCAATGTACACTTGCCGCCCAGAAAGCCAATTATCCAGGGCTGCGTCAAAAGAAGCGTGGCCAGCAGGTCAAGGAAGTGATTCTCGCCCTCTACTCCGCTCTCGTGAGCCCCTACCTGGAGTGCTGCATCAGCTCTGGGGTTCCCAGTACAAGAAAGACATGGACCTGTTAGAGTGGGTCCAGAGGAGAGAGACAAAAATGGTCTGAGGGCTGGAACACCTCTGCTATGAAGAGAGGCTGAGAGAGTTGTGGTTGTTCGGCCTGGAGGAGAGAAGGCTCCAGGAAGATGTTATTGCAGCTTTCCAGTACTTAAAAGGGGCTTATAAGAAAGACCGAGAAAGACTTTTTATCAGGGCCCATAGTGACAGGACAAGGGGCAACGTTTTTAGACAGAAAGAGGGTAGATTTAGATTGGCTATAATGATGAAATTCTTTACTGTGAGAGTGGTGTGACACTGGAACAGGTTGCCCAGAGAAGTTGTGGATGCCCCATCCGTGGAAGTGTTCAAGGTTGGGTTGGGTGGGGCTTTGAGCATCACTTCAAGCATCTCATCTAGTGAAAGATGTCCCTGCCCATGGCAGGGGGGTTGGACTAGATGATCTTTAAAGGTCCCTTCCAACCCAAACCATTCTGTGATTCTCTGGAGGTCTGTGGTCCATCTGTCCCCTTGTCAAAGTGGGGTCAGCTAGAGCAGGTTGCTTAGTGCCTTCTATTGTGGTGTTTTGAATATCTCCAAAAATGAAGACTCCACAGCCTTTTTGGGCAACATGTTCCAGTGTTTGTCCACCATCGCAGTAAAAAATTTTTTGTGTGTAAGTGAAACTTTCTGTATTTCAGTTTGTGCCCATTTTTAAAGAAAAAATGATTCATTCTCATGGTCATTATCGCCCTCAGTCTTGCGCTTTATCTAGCTTTGAAATAGAAATTTTCTGTGGTATTGGTAGAAATCAGGAGAGTAGATACTGCACAATCACTGCTTGTCACAGTTGATTCACAGTTAAATGTTGTTTTTATCAACTAAAAGATTGGAGGGAATAAATAAACAATAAACAATAAAAGGAATTAATATACTGGAAGCTCTGCACCAAGTCCCTGTAGACTTTGTAAAGTTATTTTCCAGTTTAGAATGTTACATAGTTACATATTGTTTGCATTTCTTACATTTTATAATTTAAATGTGTGATTTGTGTGAAAAAAATGTTCAGCTAGAAAGAAGTAGCACAGGTACAGGTCATTATATAATGTGATACATGTGTGCAGTGCAGTCATGTTTCTCAATTACCTAAATCGAAGATCAGTTTATGTACCAATTGCATTTAGATTAAATGAGAAAATTTGCAGGTCAGAAAAATAATATAGAATATAATTTGTGTACGAATGCATAATGAAATGGTACAGTTCCTCCATAGATACTTTCCTTTTGAAAAGGAGCATCAGACTTCAGCTAACTAATTAAGTTTGTAGAGCTTATTTGCAAGTATTTAAATACCTTTTTTCTGAAAGCAGAATTCCCTTGTATGGTAGTGATGTCCAGCCACATTGGAGAAATGCACTTGCTGGTAAATGATAAGGAAAATTATCCTAATCTATTAATTCAGAGGGTTCTTCTGGATTTCTTTCTGTTTGAATTAAAATAACTACTTTTAAAAATACATTCTGTTTATTTTATATGTTTGTACATACATCCGTGTAAGTGTGTTTGTGTGTGTATGCATATGTTGTTTGGTTTTTTTTAACAGAACCATCTCAGTGTTTTTTCAGCGGTTAATCCACTTGCTTCAAGTATAACTTCCAGTCTGGCCTCCAGTCTTGGATCAGATACTTCATCTCCTACAACTGTCTCTGCTATGAGTGCCAAAGCTCCCCCGTTCTATTCTGGCAGTAACACAGTTGAATCGGTAATAGGTAAGTCTTAACGTTTAATCTCTGATAGTACATGTTTTGTTGCATTATTCAAGTTCTGCTTGTTTCAGCATAGGTTCAAAGAGCTTATTGCTGAAGACAGTAATGTTGTACGCATCTGCTTTATTATATGTAATTAAAAGCAATATCTGAAATTTAATTTAAATGTTTTCACCCCAAATCATTGTTTTTCACAAGGTTTTCAATATAAGCATAGGAATGAGTGAATGGGAAATTTAAACTGGAATTTTGGCATTGGTATTGGCCAGTGATTTAAAAAATGTGTAAAACCTTCATAATGCAACTCACTGTGTTGCTAGGAGTAGAAGTACTGTCTCCTCAACTTCTTCTGGTGGGCTGATGAGATTTGACTTTTTTTTTTTGATGTTGCCATAGCAGGTGCGATTACAGATCTTACCATCTTCACATGAAAATGGGACATTTTTCTTTGGCTGGCTGCATATTCTCCAGTCTGGTTATTTGTGTGTTCAAGGACAAAATCTTGTTCACAGTCTGTGGACCAGATCTGAAAGGACACAAAGAGGAGGAGCCCTTACTTTCTGGGTACACAAGACAGATTCTGGGAAATACTTCTAAAATTTCTGTCGTTAGCCCAGAGCCTTTCCCATGCTTCCAACCAGCTGGGTTGTTTATGTGGAAAATGATAAAAGGAGTTAAATGTTTCAGTAATAATTAGACACTGGGAACTTCAAAACTGGTCATGGTACTCCTGCTATGGTCTGACAGGTGCTGGACAGAGGGGAATAATCGCTTCCCCCAACCTGCTGGCTGCACATTTACTAATGCAGGCCAATATGCTGTTAGCTTTTATTGCCACAGAACATGCTGAATGTGCCATTCATCAGAATTCCTAGATCTTTTTCTGCAATGCTGCTTTGTGATCATTTGGCCCTCAGCCTGTACTGTTGCAAGGGATTATTCTGTCCCAGGTGCAGCATTTTTGTATTTGCCTTTGTTGAACTTCATGCAGTTTCCATCAGCCCAGTTCTCCAGCCTTTTGAGATCCCTCTAAATGGCAGTCCTGCCATCGAGTGTATCAGCTGCTCCCCTTAATTTAGTGTTATTCACAAACTCATTGAAATTTGTGGCACTTTTACACTAAATGTGGTTTATTGAGGAGGCCGTGGCAGGGAATGTTGTGATTTGAAAGGTGCTGTATTTCACATTCTGTGGTCTAAGTCACATGATCAGGGAGTTGCTGTGATTAGCTGGTGTACTTGAAGCTTTCTGTGTTTAAATCGATGTGTAGCAGCAACGAGGAGACTGCAGAGAGTGAGTCAGCACTTCAGCATGGTGAGTTAGGCATTCACTGTTTTAATTTTTTTAGGAAAAAATCTATGCAGAATATTAAATGACGGATCTTTCTCTGCAGTCTCACAAGCGTATAGCTTGCTTTCCTTAAAGGTTTGTTTGATGATCTGTGTGTTAGAACAGAAAATAAATCTTAAATTATTTTTAAATTTCAGAATTAGAATGAGCAGAATTTTAGTTTTGATTCTATGCAAATAATGTAATTTCATCGGCTTACAGTTAATATTTTAA
Organism: Aquila chrysaetos chrysaetos; assembly: GCF_900496995.4. NCBI lineage: Eukaryota > Metazoa > Chordata > Aves > Accipitriformes > Accipitridae > Aquila > Aquila chrysaetos. Next base: position 57,989 of record NC_044028.1, on the reverse strand, counting down.
GATGCATTATGGAATGAAATCACATTTTTCTCAGGGTAAACATTGCTTCTGGAATAAGTAGAGGCTAGTTGGCTGTAACAAGTTACTCATACAACAATAAAAACCACGGTCTAATTTCTGTATAGTAGATGTGGTGCTAGTTCAGTATAATGTTTAAATCATGATATACTGAAGAAGTGTTGCAAAGTCGTTTAAACAGTGATATGCTATGTTTCCCATGTCCCAGTGTGATTATATTATTGAGCATAAGAGACTCTTGATTCCTCTGAGTTAGAATATGCCTCTGCTGTCTACGGATGGTTTTCTAAAACAGTTTTCAGTATGCTATGTTTGTTAACAAAATATGAATCTTAAAATACCTGTGTCATGTATGCATAAGTCAATGTACTTCATGGCAACTGTGTAGATTTGTTTTGGGTTTTTTTTTCCTTAAAAGAATTTCATCTCTATATAAATTCTTTTTCCAGAGTTCTGCTTCATGGATATACAGGATGGCATTGAAAATAAAGTGCTGCACGTAATCTGAATAGAGCAGAAAATTAAGACCTTATTGTAGAACAGAAAATAAATACATAGTGTTGTTGCAGGAAGTGGTGGATTGAAGAATCACAAAAAAAAGGGATAGAAAGAGAGCTGCAGCAAGGGAAGGGGCTAGGTGTTTATGGGAAAAGGGGATGAATGGGTTTGGATAAAGGATTAGGGGAAATGCAGGAGAGTTACGTTAGCAAGGACTGAGGAAGCTTAGTCAGACAGTGGGGTCTGTAGCCCTTTCTGTGGCCCTTGATCTCAGTCTCAAAGGGAGCTCTAAGCCCTCTGTGTCTGCTCTCTGAGTAATAGTCCCCAAGAGCTGGGGAAGAGAAGGGTGCAGGGGAGTTGGGAATAAGCATACCAATCAGTTAGAACTAGTATTTAGCATTGAGGCTTGGACAATATGTTGAAAACTGAGGAATGATGGAGTGGAAGAGGGTATATTGTTGCAGTCTACTCCTGTCGGAGTCAAGGGAGATTGATTGCATTGTCCGGTTTTGTTCTGGTAAAAAAAAGAAAGAAGCATAATCTGAGAACATAAAAGCTGCAGGGTGTTTGAAGTCCTCCTGAAAATTACTACCAAAAAAAGAAAAATAATTAAGAGAATAGAGAAATTAGATAAGCAAAGCATCAAAGGAGACAGATTTGGAGAGGAATAAATAGCGAATGGGCAGCAGTGAAGGGAAATGACTCAAGTGGTAGTAGGGAGAAGGTGAAACCTTAACATTAGGGGACATCTGTCAGCCTGATACTCCACCCTGTTGTCTGTGTTAGGTTCTGGGTGGACCTCCTCCTGGGAATGTTTTGATTGGTTCTGTTGCTTTTTCTTGGATACTCAAGCATGGGGATTTTGCCTGTCTGGGAGACTTGCCATGCAAGGAAAATTGGTGTCTCTCCATTTGCTTCCCATATATGTTGTCATCTTAAGATGCTGTGTTCTCTCCCTGTACTCTGCTGACTTTCCACCATGTGAGGTGGAATCTGAGAGACCCAGAAAGTATCAGAAATTAAGCTTTGAAAATCTAGATAATAAACAGTAAGGACACATGTCAGTCCTTTTTGTGGTAGGGGAGGACGAGTGTGGCAGAATGAGTTAAGGCCTCACATGAGGAGAACATGACAGGTTAGTGATTTAGTAAGGGTGCAGGCTTAGATTTGGTCTACTATTCGAGCAGTATGATTTATGTCAGCCTCATTGTGTTTTATTCCTGCTTGTCCTACTTGTGTAGCAACATACTGAGCCTGACACTGCAAATAACTTCAAATATTAATAACATCTGGGTGATGTGGGGAATTGCAAGAGCTTGAAAAAACCAGCTTGTTTCTCTGTTTAAAGATAATGATGGTGCTAATGATGGGATTTTAAAGCCTCTCATTTCATGATTGAGAGAATTTTGAGTTCTTTGAAAGAACGTGGAACATCTTCACTTGGTGAGAGGGACCTCTCCCAGAATACCCTGCAGCATAGTGATGAGAGGTTTTTGCTCTCACAGGTGTATGGCGGTTTTGCACAAAGGATGTTGAGACAGGTTCACATGTGTGAAGATTTATTAGTGGGTTGCCTAGCTGATGGCACATAATGGTGAAAATTATTTCCAGATAAGTACAGAAACGTAAGAAAAGAGAGATAGAATAAAGGGAAAGAGAAAACTGTCCCAGCGGCTGGGTGGGAAAAGAAGTGACAGGCAGGGCAGACAAGCATCCTCTCCAGTGCAGCAGCTGGTTCTCTCCCACATAATACTTTTCCCATATTAACTGTATTAACTATAGTTTTTCATCCAGACCATCCCAAACTCCTTATGGGCTCTTCCTGCTTATGATGTTATTAGTGTTAATTGGAGCACACTTTGGTCAGTGGATGGTGTTGTGTGCTAATTGCTTGTTGAGCTGTGGCCAAACATATTATTGGGTCCCTCTAATGTAAATCAAAAGCTACAATCAGGAAGGAGTAGGAGAAGAGGAGAAAGGAAGCGTGATTCTCACAGCAGTGGCAGCCACTTCCCCTGAGAACCTACCATAACAATGCTCTGAGTGTTGGCAGGTGCCTGATGGTGAGTGTAACAAGATGGTGAGCCGGAGAACAAGAAGGGAAACATACTATCCCAGAGACTCTGGAAGGCACTACCAGAGCAGTTGGGTGAAAGGGCAAGATAGGCAGGCTACAGTGTTGCTGGTGAAAGGCCCTTACCTGTATAAAAGGCAAAGGTAGGGAAGGCACAGTGCAGCAATGGGGATCCAAAACCCAATATGGAAGAGGGACTTCTAATCTGGGTTTCACACAGCACTTGTGACCACTCTAAGCCTTGAGTCATCAAATAAAAGGAGGCCATCTCTCCCCTCCTTACTCTATTGTATAGAAGTACTGGCTTAGGCACCAGTCTCCAAGAGAAGGTTATTGCTGCAAAACTTTGAAAAGCTGGAGCCTATCCCTTCAGGCCAAAATGACGATGCAGAGAGCTTCTTCCCTCTCAGTGTTGGACACCAAGCTGCTTTGTCAGTATTACTGAAAGATAAGGATTATTGTTTGGGCACAACTCCATACTAATAAAGTTGTGTCGCTTTTGAGACCCAGACTAGTAACTTCACAAAGAGCTATGCTAACTCTCAGGTATCTTTGTCATGAGTGTCACTGTGTAGTATGTGAACTTTATCTCTTAGCTGGTGTTTTGACCTGGACAGCTTAGGCAGCTTCCTGCTGAGCACAGTTCTGCAGGTCCTGCTTCTAGGTCAGTAACTCCCTTTATGTATTATCTGGAGCTCCAAGACTGTGGAGTCTGTTAGATAGCCTAGTCAACATTAGGAAATGCCTATACATAGTAACTTTGCACTGATTTTGTGTTAATGATCCAAATTGTCCTTTCGATTTCTGACTTTTAGCACCTTTACAACTGTCTAGTACTTCTGCCAAAGATCTTCTGCAGTTTATAGTGCCTAATGTTTAGGACTAGGCTATGAGAGAGGAATCAGTCTAATTCCAAAGGGATCAAGAGATCCCTTTTGGATCTTCTGGAAACTTTTACACAACCCAGTGTGTCTTTTATTTCTGTTTGTTCCTTTTCAATTCATTCAGGCTTTATGACAGTTTTTAATAATGATTTTCAACATAAAATCTAAAAATTCTTTACAAAGGTGATCACTATCACTGAACACAGTGACTGGGATAGTCACTTTCCTACCTGTAAAATCAGTATTTATGCACACTTCGCTCCTGTCTTTCTGTCTCTGCAGTTGTCAACATTAGTTAAAGTATAGATACAGAGGGATAAATTCCTTAATTATGCACCTTTCTGCACGGAAAAGAAGTTCAGAGGAAGAAGGGAAAAAATACCCATCTTCTAACACTTTATAAGCAGTGGACCTAATAAGGATTATACTGTTAAGAGCTTTTTCATGGCACTGCCCAGAGAAATTTTAGACAGACATAAGCCTTAAACTGAAAGGCAGTCTAACTGTTGAGTCTAAATGAAACATTGATTTTTTTACTTTTTTATTTATTTTAAAATATTGCACATTTTCATTTGAATATTCTGACATTCCTTACATCTGTATGCCCTGATATGTAACTCAGTTACCCCAAGGGCTAACTGTTGTAAAGGGCATTTACAGTGCCTTTCCCCAGATATAATACCTGTTTTTAATCAATAATAATAAAAAAAATATTTACATAGGTATCCAAATTTTATTTTTCCTTTTTCTGTTGACGTACATCTAAGCACAAGAGGTGACACAGATTTATTGAAAATCCAGATAGATAGCCACCTCTCCATTACCCTCTGTTCACCTTACCAGCTTTAAGAGCTGTAATGGCATATATATGAAAGTTTTCCCTTTTACAAAATACAGAGGATATCCTTCACTGTGTGTCTGTAGTATGCTTAAGATTATGACCTAGATGCAAAAGAGTTCTATGATGGAAGCACTAACAAAAATAGTCAAATAAAGTTTCCTCATTTCAGCCATCATGATAGTTTTATGGATAATTCAAGGATAATTCATTGATACAATATTTTGTTTAACAGGTTCTGCTCTAGATTTGCATTTTAATGATGTGAACGTCGCGTCCATAGAGAGAGAATTAGAAGATCAAGAAGGCAGTGAGCTTGGATTAGCAAGTAAGAGGTCCAATTTGTAAAATTATACTAATTTAAAATATCTTTCTTTCTTACCTTTCTAAACTTTTATTCACCAAAATAGTTACAGACAGCAAAGACTTTGAAGAAGAGTCCTCAGTTTTGTTCCAGCTGTTTAACTTTGTGGCGTAAAGGGATTGCACCTCTATCAAACTGTCTGTATTTTGCAAGGGATCAGTCTGTTAAACGTTTTGGTTTGGGTTTTTTTTAACATGCTTAATGACTTCGGCCCATGGGCATAACAGTTGATGGAAGGACTCACATGCATTTACAGGAAGGCATTACACTTGAGCTTGACTGCCTGCATGTTGAGTGCTGCAAATGTCTGACAGCAGGCAGTATGTGCTGTGGGGATGGACAAGTACTTTCATGGTTAGGTGGTTGCTGAGAGGGGGAGCAGGGACAATTCTTGAGGAGAAGGAGCTAGCAACCTTTAGGACTTTAATACTTGCAAGTTAGGGACTTAATTGTTCTATAAATCTAACCTGGAAGGAGCAATTTAGTTGAAGGTCTGTTGGAAAGTATTCAGCCATTTGGCCTCTTCTGGGAAAGGACAGGAGAGGAAGACATAGCAAAGGAGAGCAGTGCAGGGAAGAGACAGCAGAGAGGAAGTATGAGGGGGGGGACATCAAGAAATTAAAATGCCACCTTTTCTTTGTGAAAGTAGAAAAGGGAAAATAATCGAGAGAAAAAACCCAGAATAATAGGAAGTGAAAACTGAGGAACTGTAATTTTGTTATCATATTCCTTTGAGAGTGATAGAGCAAGAGAACAGACAGGTTTTTATAGTACTTTCATTTATTTTCTGATACCTGTTTTGCTAACATTTCTTTGAAGGACGTCTACAGTGATTATTAAGTTGGTTGTGCATATGTGTTAAGCTTCAACTTGCGCAAACAAAACTGTATTCTTGGATGGCAAACGTGTTCCTCCTATGTCCTTCTTGCCCTGTGGCTCTAGATGCAAAGGGTAAAACAACTATAGCTATGCCCTAGTTTATTATTGCTGGCTGTTGCTCCAAGAAGAAAAGCTTGCACTTGGTGTCTATGCATTATGCAATTTATCTTCCTTTAAGATAATTATTACATCCTTAGCCCACTGGCTCTAAGAAATATACAGATATATTTGATGTTGTTGGAATATGTAAGCTGTCACTGGGATCGCAGTGGATAGGTGACGTGGTTTCAGCCCAGCCGGTAACAAAGGACCACACAGCTGCTCGCTCACTCTTCCCCGCCCCCCTCCGGTGGGATGGGGAGGAGAATTAGAAAGGAGAATAGAAAAAAAAAACGGAACCTCGAGGGTTGAGATAAGGACAATTTACTGGGACAACACAAAAAGAGAAGTTACAACAACAACAACAGCAACGGTACTAATAAAAGAAATATACAAAACAAGTGATGCACAGTGCAACTGCTCACCACCCGGAACCGATGCTCTGCCACTTCCCCCACTGAAAGCCGAGAGCCCACCCCCTAGCCCGCTCCCCATTTATATACTGAGCATGATGTCACATGGTATGGAATAGCTCCTTGGCTAGTTCAGGTCAGCTGTCCCGGCTGTGCCCCTTCCCAGGTTCCTGTGAAAATTAACTCTATCCCAGCTGAACCCAGGACAATAGGACAGTACCCGAGTATTACAGATTCAAGACTTTGTCGTAAGGCATGGAAATCGTTTTGACCCAAGTGAACATCAAGTGCCCTCACTCCCTCGGGAAAGCATATATTACAAGCAGCTGTAAACTGCTTCTTTTCAGAAATAACACAGATGTCCAGAGAGATTCTGCTTGAAACTTTTCCTCCTCTGGGTGCTTCCTTTGCAGTGAAAGTGGACAGTTCTAGGCAAGATCACTAATTTTATCACCCCAGTAGTGTGCGGATGCATGAAGCTTCAGAGCAAACAGAGAATTCAGGAAAGTCAATTGGTTTGAAATGGACTTTTTCACTTCATCAGCTCACTTGTTTGAAGGTGGGCAGAAGACGCCTCACATAAAGTGACTGGTGTCATGCTTCTGTCTTCAGATCTGAGGAGAGCATTTGGGGAGGCAATTTACAATTCATGTTCAGTGGTGGTGATGTTTTGGCATCAAGTAGATCTAGGCAGATTGTAGCAGTGGCTTCATTATTGATAGCAAGAGCTAGAAGAAACTAGTTCTGGATCACACTGATTAAGAAGTTTCTTAAACCAAATATGAATTTCTGAGATCTTGACAACAGTGCTACAAGTCCTAGTGCCCCTCCCACCTTGACTCTGTTTTCTCCCAAGGTGGTTCTTTGTTACTAGGGCTGTATGTGTGTGTTGTGGTTTAACCCCAGACAGCAAAAAAGCACCATGCAGCCGCTCACTCACTTCCCCCCCACCCAGTGGGATGGGGGGGAGAATCAGAAAAAAAGTAAAACTCGTGGGTTGAGATAAGAACAGTTTAATAGAACAGAGGAAAAAAAAAAAGAACTAATAATGATAACACTAATGAAATGACAATAGTAATAATGAAAGGATTGGAATAAACAAGTGATGCACAATGCAATTTCTCACCACTCGCCGACCGACACCCAGCTAGTCCCCAAGTGGCGATCCCTCCTCCCCCGCTCCCTCCAGTTTATATACTACATGTGACATCACATGGTATGGAATACCCCATTGGCCAGTTTGGGCCAGCTGCCCTGGCTGTGTCCCCTCCCAACTTCTTGTGCCCCTCCAGCCTTCTTGCTGGCTAGGCATGAGAAGTTGAAAAATCCTTGACTTAGTTTAAACATTACTTAGCAACAACTGAAAACATCAGTGTGTTATCAACATTCCTCTCATACCAACCTCAAAAACATAGCACTATGCCAGCTACTAGGAAGACAATTAACTCTATCCCAGCTGAAACCAGGACAGTGTGGTACCTGTATACTTAAGGTTATTAGGGGGTCCATACAGAATGATCCAAAATGTTACAGTCTCAATAGGTAATCATCTAGTTTTATGTAGATTCTCGTCAATAATATTAGTGGGAATATCTTCAGAGGTTTTAGGGCTTTCTATTTATTTTGGTTGATTGACTTCTTACAATTTTCTGTCCAGTGATGATGCTAAAAGATTGTTCCTTCACCAGAAGAGTTTATATGTTATCTATTAACATTTTCCATTATTGTTCATGATATTCCCCGTCATACAGACCTGGAAAGAAACTGATAATGTGTGTAGTTTCAAATTTATTTCTCTGCTAGTGATATCAGGCTCAACAGTTCTCCTGATGCTATAGTTTGTTTGGTATTTCATTTACTGCCTTGTTCTATGCTGCAGGAGTGATTATGCTTCATTGGAAGTACCATGAAGTATGGAACAGGAAGGAAATACTGTAACCAATTTTATTTGTATGTGGAGGATAGTTCATGCGGTGTAATAGGTTGAACTTGGTGGGTAGCCAGACGCTCATCCAGCTGCTCTCTTGCTCCCCCTTCTCAACAGGACAGAGGGAGAAAATACGATGAAAAAGCTCATGGGACAATATAAAGACAGGGAAATCACTTAACCAGTTGCTGTCATGGGCAAACCAGACTTGATTTGGGGAAAATTAATTTATTGCCAATTAAAATAGAGTTGGATGGTGAGAAACAAAGAGAAAAACTAAAACAACCCCCCACCACCTTTTTCCCAGGCTTGACTTCATTCCCAACTCTTCTACCTTTCCCTTCCTGTCCGGAGTGGCACAGGGGCATGGGGAATGGGGGGTAGCGATCAGCTCGTAACAGTAACTCTTTCCTGCTCCTTCCTCCTCACACTTGTCTCTGCTCCAGTGTGGGTCCTTTCCACAGGCTGCAGTTCCTGTCAGGACAACCTGCCCCAGTATGGGCTTTCCACAGGCTGGCTGCAGTTCCTTCAGGCAATATCCACCTGCTCTGACCTGGTCCTGTCCACAGCCTGCAGGGAAATTCCTGCTTGTACCATAGTCTCTTCCACGGGGTGCACAGAAATACCTGGTCCACCGTGGTCTCTTCCAAACCTTCCATGGGCTGCAGGGGAATCTCTGCTTCAGGGGAATCTCTGCTCTGGTGACTGAAGCACCTCTTCCCCTTCCTTCTTTCCTGACCTTGGTGTTCACAGGGCTGTTTCTCACACCTTTTGTTCCCTCCTCCTCTGCCTGTGTGGCATTTTTTTGCCCTTTTAAAAATACGTTCTCCCAGAGGCACCACCTGTGTGGCTGAAGGGCACAGCTGTGTCCTGCAGGGGGTCTGCTGGAACCAGCCATGTCCGGCACGGGGCAGCCCCTGGCCTTTCCTGGCCATCCCTGCAGCCCTGCCCGTCCGCTACCAAAACCTTGCCCCGTAAACTCAAGACATGCAGGCAGATTGTATTTGCCAAAACTCAACTGGATTTGAAGACTGCATTAAGAACCAGAAAAGAGATGGTTCTTCTGCTACCATTTCATACAGTGTTTGTTTGGGGGCTTTACTTTGGCTCTCGATTTTTAAGAGAATTCTTACTTGGCCAGATTTTTTAACTAAACTCCCTTTACTTTGCTGCTTCTTTGCTCCTCTTGCAAAGAGCAGTGTACATTTATTGTCTGGTATATTATGTATGTCTGTGGTTATATGTCTGTCCTGTATCTTCCTTATACAGTTGGGTCTTGAGGCTGACTGTCATAACGTTTGCTGAGTATTTCAAGATATAATTTTCAATGTCATTGTGGCAATGCAGCTTATAATGAGCATCCCTGTCCTTTTGTTTTGAAATACTTACAAAAGGAATGATGTTTTCTCTGATGACATGAATTCACCTGTTTTAAGCAAAACAAGAAAACTAGAATCATGACCCTTGCTTTAAGTATCATCATTTGACTGCTGTATTTTTTTTAAAGAAAAAGCGATGTCATTTTTAGTTGCTATTCAAACATATTGATGACTAAAATCTTCACAGTAAATATTGAACTGTTTCCTGACCAGGAAAATGCACTGCATCTGTGCGTGTTTATTTAAGTAATTGCATGCTTGAACATCCTTTTTTTAATACCTATTTTTTATTATTATCATTATTTTGGGAAATTATGAACAATGCATTTTGACTAAACGATTATTAATTTTTAATTTGTTTCACACTCAGTTTTCATAGAGAGTTAAGTACAGTTGACATTTAAAATCTACTGAACAGAAGTAAAAGTATGTAGAGGAAAGACATTGAGCTATGTCTGATTATTATGCTGTGTATGATTTTCAAGGTATGTAGTCTCACTTGCTTAACTCTATATATTAAAATAAAACCCAAATTTTTCTTAATCCTTTAAGTTTCAGTCAGTTTCTCCACTTGCATTAGTTGTTGGCTGTAAAAATGAGTAAGTTGAATAACTTGATCTGAAAAGTGTTTTCTCTTTCTTTGTAGCTGCAGATGAGGCCACTGCTGTATAAAGCTACAAATTCTGTTTTCAGGCACTTGGAAAACTACTTTCAAGTGTTCACTTTAAAAAATATTTTTGCAATAGGAGATAAATAAAGTTTTCTTTTTTAATGGAAGGTATTTGAATATATAATTTAATTTACATTTGATACATTTTTCAGAAAAATACTTACAGAGAGCTGTGTACTGCTTTGGAATTATTTTTTTTTCCCCCTAATGTATACATAGGTCAAAGATTACTGGGAGGTTCAGCACCTGTCAATATTCCAGGTTCTCTTGTTCGTTCCTCATCTTTACATTCATCATCATCCCTTTCGACCTCTCCACTCAGTTCTCTTTCACAATCGCTGTCTCAGTCTTTTGTTTCATCCACTACGGCTCCTCACCACCAGCAGCCTCAGCCTTTGAAGACAGAACATAGTATGTTAGGCACCTCAGCCTCTTCTCACAACTCATTAGGTAAGTAAGTTGAAGGCTGCACTTTGTGTATGGTAAGAGGGAACTCAATGGCAAGTAAGAAATGTTCAGTTCAAGGCTTTGCATGTTTCTTATGACTTAATCTGGACAACAAAGCCTAGCTATTGTAATTAATAACACTACTGATAATGGAGTTATATGTGTGGTATGTGGGAGGAAGTTCAAGGAGTGAACTTCTGTTCCTAGTGAAGGGGAAAAAAGAATTCTTGAAGAGGACATATTTACAGAGGCGTTTAAAAGGCATGAAATAGAGCAGTTGGCATACAGTCAGCAGGAATGCATTTTAGCTGCAGCATTTTGCTAAAGGAAAATACAAAACAGAGAAAGAGGAAGAATTAAAATTATGTATGAGCTGCTAGGAACAAAGCTTTTTGTATATGTGAATTCCCACTCTTCCTTCTCCTTTTTTGGACTGTACTGTCTTTTATTAAAAGCAGCAAGAAAAAACCCATGTGTTAAGTCTCCTGAATTGCTTTAAATACTGTAAACATTTTCCAGACTGTCACATTTCTGAGGGTAGTGAAATAATGAGTCTTGCAGATAAAAGTGTAAGTTTTACAATGTGGCACATGTGTTTTGTTCTGCATGTGAAACATTTTGCAGCAGTGTATGCAGAATTATTTTTTTTTTCTGCCTTCGTTTTACAGGTTTAAATGGTGTTACAGGGAGTATTTGGGACTTTGTAACTGGGAGTTTCTCTCCTAGTCCATCCCCAGTACTAAGCAGTGGCACTACCCCCTCAATAAGTTCAAATACCAGTGGGAACGAACTAACTCGAGTTAGACAAGAACTTGATGATGCCAAGACAAAACTAAAACAATGGGAAGAATCTTGGCAACAAGTAAAACAGGTATGCTAATTTATGGTAATATTAAATTATATATATATTTTTTAACAAACAAGCAGCTCCTACTGCTTTTCCTTTTTACATATCTTCTTATCCTTGGACCCAGAGTTTTATTACAGTCTTTCAAACGAATATTTTTTCCATCCTCAAAATGAGCTAGCAGCATAAAGGAAACTGAGCTTTTTAAAGAGCAATTAATTTTCTGAAAGTTAATCTGCCTCTCTGGACAGGGAGACTTACACATGTTCAGGATAGGGCTGAACAGCAACATATCTTGATGTTTAAGTAACTAAAGATGTACATTTCTTCCTGTACCACTTTCAGGTAATAAACACACAAAAAAGGTAGAGGCTTGCCAGCAGCTGTGGTTGTCTAGTGTACCTGGACAGTATCTAGCCATCTCAGCAGTCAAACTGATGTTGTTGATAACTGCCAGTCTAGTGCATTTTCTGTGGTCCTTTCCTTCCCCTCATGTTGCTTTCTCTGTGATGAGGAGTAGTTAAGTAGCTGTACTAAATTTGGTTGGTTTTGATGTCTCTTTACATTAAATTATGAATTTAACATTTGAAATGTGTTCCATTTATAGAGCTCCAAAAAGGCTTCTTGCTGTTTACAGACCAGTAACAGTGACATACCTAAAAATTACATTAAGACAAAACAAGAAGAGTTGTTAATTAGAAGGTAGGATAAGTAGGGAGAAGTGTTAAATTGACAGTGAATGCATTGTTATGTCTAAAATTAGAGATTGCCTGCATCTTTGAAGGCTTTTGAATTTGCTCTTCTGTTGTTAATTTAAAAAACCTATTTTGTATATTCTGGAAATCTCTTTCTCCCAGGCGTGTGATGCATGGCAGAAAGAGGCTCAAGAAGCAAAAGAACGTGCTAACATCGCAGATGCGGACAAACAACTCGCTCTTCAGAAGAAGGAGGAAGTGGAAAATAAATTAAAAAAGCTGAAGGCGCAGTTAGCTGCTTGTTTATCTACTACATTACCTTACACGAAAAACTATGGAGATATAGAAAAGATATCTTTGCCAAAGCTTCGTTCCTTACAAAATCGGCTGCACTTAGACTTAGAAACAATAGATGAGGTGAGTTTCTTCATCTGCGTAACTATTTTTGATTAACTGAAACTGGCAGCTCAATAACCTTCAATGACATATTTATGCCAGGTTTCACTTCAAAGAACAACACTGCTCTCAGTGTTAACTCTTTCTTTTCTGGAATAGAGGATGGTTCAGATTTCTCAACCTAATGGATTCTTCTAAGTTTTTGATCAGCTATCAGAACAAATTACAAGTGATCACAAGAATTCTTGGGGTGATTATAAAGAAGATTTAAAGCCAGCTTTTACTCCCAACGTTTTGGGCACTACCTAAATAAATAAAAATAGTTGCCCTCAATAAATGAAAATAATTACATGCTTTTCACTTGTTTAGAAGGTAGGTGGTGAAGTTCCCTGGTAGGAGTTTGTTTTGACAGAGAGGCAAGTACAGACTGGGAGCATAGAATCATTGACGTTAGAAGGGACCTCTGAAGATCATCCAGTCCAACCCACTGCTCAAAGCAGGGTCAACTTGAGCAGGTTGGTCAGGGCCTTGCCCAGTAGTGTTTTGAATATCTCCAAGGATGGAGAGTCTACCTCCTCTGAGGGCAACCTTTTCCAGTGTTTTGACCATCCTCACAGTAAGAAAAGTTTTTTCTTATGTCTTTGTGGAATTTTCTGTATTTTAGTTTGTGCCCTTTGCCTCTTCTTTCACTGGATACCACCGAGAAGAGTCTGTCCCTATCTGTTTTACATCCTCCCATCAGGTATTAATAAACACCAGTAAGATGCCATCTCTTGTCAAGGCTAAACAATCCCAGCTCTTTCAGCCTCTCCTCGTATGTCAGATGCTTCAGTCCCTTAATCACCTTAGTGGCATATTGCTGTATTTCACCTTCTCTCAAATCCAGACTCAGTTTCTGCCAAAATTTAGGATGCTCTTTCACTGCCAGATTGAGGGCATTTCTCAGGGCTTTCAAAGCTGGGAATAGCAGGTGCCACTCCTCTGAGCGCATCAAGGAAGATAATAGTGACCGTGCACTGCTCCAGGCACCATACTTCAAACCTTGCTGGACACAACTTTGTTTCACATTGCTTTCTCCCCTGAAATGTCAAAGGGCAATGACACCACATATGACACCAATTCTTGCTGGTTTGTTTTGGCTGTGACAGGACTGTCCAGACAAAAAAAAGATTTCCTTTCGCTACCAGGACAGTCTGCCATATTCTAGTACCTGTTTGAGTTCCACAGTGTCTTCTCTGTCTCAGTTCACCTCCTGTCCAGTGTTGTCTGTATCAGTATGAACTACAGCCTTGGAAAAAAAAGCCAGGCTCTCTTTAGAAGAGTTTAAAAGATAATTTAAGTCTTTGTCAATAAAGTAGGTGGACGAGGACGTGACTTGCTAGTTTCCAGGCTCCTGTTATCAAGTACATTTATAGGACTCTTGATTGGATTAGGGACCACTGTTGTTTTTCTCCTAAGGGATTTTAAAGAGGAGCAAAAGAGTCTTGGGTTCTCCTACCAAAAAAGTCATTACATCCTGGAATGGAAGTCATCTTGGCCAGGCTGGAGTGATCAGAACCATTACCACCTTTTCCAGCTCCTCAGTTTCTCATTTTTCCTTTACCATTGTGGCCTCTTCTCACCTAGCTCTTCCTTCCAAGAGAAAGTTGCCATCTTAGGCAGTGCCACACATAGCATTCTTGGTTCTTCTCTTAGTCCGAACCATGTCTTGCTCTTCAAAAATTAACACGCATCAAAAAGCAACTAGCTTTTCAGTTCTTCCTGTTCCTTAATAGGGTTGATATGCCTTATGACATGGAGACATTTATTTGCAGTTGTAACATACTCCCCAAAGTCTGTATCAGTAGCTTTATGCAAAGTATCGCACATTTGGGATGCTTCCATTTTGTCCTAATGCGAACATCTCCCATGGCATGAGAAAATGTAATGGTGGTTTGAAGTGGCAAAATGAGTGAGTATATGACCATGAAAAAGGCTCATTTCCTGGTTTTTTTTTTGGTTTTGCTTGTTTGCATCTCTCATCCCAATGATGCAGGAAAATTTCAGTCCAGAGGTTCAATCCTAGATACTTTCCTTTCCAAAAGCACCTATATTCCTCCAGCTGCTACTTTAAAGGTTGCGCATGCTCTGATCTTAATGACCCTCAGTTCAGCTATCTATCATACAAAAACATTGTCCTTTGTGTTGTTAAATTAGAAGTTTATTCAGGACAGCTAAGTGTAAAGCTGCTAGAATGCAACTGTATACTTTGGAATCATTTTTACTGAGTGCAATAATCTTTTTACAGGTGATTTTTCAGCTTCAGTCAAAGAAGTGTATCGTGTGTCAGGAAGGTGATCGTAGCATTATCCTGAATCCATGTCAACATTATGTACTTTGTGATCACTGTGCAGCTGCACAAGAAGAATGTCCCTGCTGCAAGAAAAAAAAAAATCTGTGGTAGCATACAGGCATAGTACTCGTATCATGTTCATGAATTAAATAATTTTATGGTTTTGTATTTTGTATAAGAATTATATCACTCATAATTAATCCATTTAATAGTGCTAGATTGATTTCCATTTTGATGTGAGAAACTTAGTTGCTTTAAGATAGGGAATAAGGTTTGCTCACCTTTACATATCAGCTTCAGTCATTTGATAAGGTTCTGTAGTCTTGAGGTTCGTTCATTCCCCCGCAATCTCATTGCAGCCTTTTCTGACTTCCACTTACATTCCCAGTGCACAAGCTACTTAGGTTCATTTGCACTGTAATCACTTTGTATAAATCTTACCATAATGCCTGAATGAAGTGTTTATACCTGTTATTTTCATTAACAGAAGTTGGATACATAGATACAGTAACTACACACTCCACAGTACAAATGGTTCCTTTGCCATCTCTGTTGTGTGTAGAACACCAGAGCCAGTATTTTGGAATTGGTCTAACACTATGTCTACTTGGATGTTTGAAAAACTCTGATTAATATAAATATAAAAGCACTTTTTAATTATTGTGTTTTGTTAGAAGATCTGTTGTAAATTGCTTCAAGCTGCTTTCTAGGTCTTACGTTTATTTTTTAATATGCAATAATATGACGTGTTATATGTGTACTGTGAATTTAAAAGATTTCACATGGTTTTACTGTTAAATCACAATATGATTAAATAGAAATGACAACTTAGCTAGTTTTTTTACAATTTATAAGTTAACTGCATACTGTAGTATTTATAAATGTACCAGCAGAGACAAAACGAGTGAGGCACATACGCTTTCATCATATTCAAAGACATGTTTTCAATTTGAGAAACAGATCAGTTTTAGTAAACAACTGTGCATTTGCATATTTCCCTCAGTTTGGGTGTTTGTAGTCTAAGTTTTTGTGCATCTAACCTGTGTGGTACTCATCGGGAACAGCTATGATATATATAATATTACCAAGTGCCTATGCCCAATATCCTATAAAATGGCAGAAGACATAAAAAAAGAATTTTGCAAATAATTTCTATTGCTTAATTTTGTATTGAACAATTTGACAATAACTAGAATATGTCTCTTGCTTTTATAAATATTTAAAACCACACTTTTTTCAGTAATGAAGTAATGCATGTTTGAAAGAAACTACAAAATTATTTAAGTATGTAATCAGGCAGTGACACTTTGACACAGTGATTCTTTTAAAAGGTGGTAATATCTTACTTCATCCTGGTAGTTGGGAACATGCAGTTCAGGAGGAGAAGTTAGTTAATTACTGCATGTTAACACTGTATATTTTTACTTTTCTTACATGGAATAATTGCCTGCATTACTTGTTTTACTGTTAAATTCAGGTGTGACACTAGTACAACTTAGATTGAAATGACCTACTACTGTGTTACATGATTTCTATCTCAGTATTACTGTATTTAGTACAAAAAGTGCGTTCACATAGGCAGCAAAGAGTTAATCTATTTAAAGTTCAGTCATGCTAAAACAAAAAACAAGATGTATACTTAAATTATTATTGTCAAGATGGAGCTTTTATAACTGTGTCAGCATTAAATAAAGGGCCCAAGCCAATAGTACTGAAATCACTATCTCCTTTGGGTTTTAGCGTTCTTTGTACAAAGGCTTGAGTTAGCAAAAAATCATTACACGTTTTCCGTGAGAACTAAATGTACAGGCTTGTCACTGCAGGAACATTGGAGACCTTTTGGGAAGGGAGAAGTAGGATAAAATATTAAATACATTTCTACTTGATTCTGTTTCAAAATTTTGTCTGAAGATCACTTTAAAGACCAAAGTTGGGTTTAATAATGTGATTTTGTTGACTTTAACACAGTTTCTCTAAAATGTTTGTACTGAGAAAAGTATAAAATTGGACTGTATTTGCATTTTCCAAAACACTTTTCTGTCCTAAAATAAGATATTGCCATTTTAAAGGTGTAGCCAGCTTTGGACTTCTAAAAAAAGGAACTTGGATCACCAAGTTTGGGTGTAGGTATTAAGGTGTTTTTTGCATCTCTGCAGTCTATGACAAAGACTGATTTTTGAACCTTAACAGCATTTTGGACTAAAGCAAACTTAGTTATGTAAGGGTTTTGTTTTTTCAAACAGTGAGCAAATCAAAGAATAATATGTAATTATAGTTTGAAATTATGTTACATATTTTTCAAACAAGCATTTCTTTTGGACTCCAGTCTACTATATTTATCTAGTGTGGAACAGCATTCTGCAACCATTGTGCTCACAAAAACATTCAGAAATATCTTAGTGAAAATTTTTGCTTTGGTATTTTAGAAGGAACCAGCTTCGGGCCACGTTGTGCTGCCCATATGCAGCTATGTGACATTTGTTACCCACGAGATATGGAAGCGTGGTTTTGTGCTGTCTTGTCAAAGTTTATAGTTCTTCATGTGTATTTTAGTGCATTTGCCTATGTCCTAGGGCTATTTTGTGGTCCCTTTTTTTGGTACTAACAGGCGATTTTCCTAATGTCATGACACCAACAAAAAAGGAATGTTAACAGCACTTGCAGTGTGAATCATCACATTGACATTCATAGTTTTTGTGTGCTGCATTTTTAGAGGAAATTAACTAATATATTTAGTCTGTTGCTTTTTAAAGTTGTATGTTTTGTGTTTTACAATGATGAATCTTGAAAATAATTATGTGTGTCCTGTAGTAATATCAGTACTGAAAATTTTGCAGGTGTTCCCTGTAAGTTTCTTTGGTGCTGAAATACAGACACATTTAAAAACTGTCAACAAACCATTTTGTGGAGAAGGAAAAAACACATACCCAAGAAACATACCTATATGTGAAATTCTCAGACTGGACGGCTTGCTATAATTATAGACGAATCCTTAGGTAATCACTTGAACCATGCATCATCATAACATAGCAGTCATATGAAAATAATACAGTTGTTCTTCACAAAATTCTTTTTGTGAGGAATTACAAGCAAAGTTTTCTGTATCTTATTAAGCAAGTCAACTGCAAAAACAAATAAGTATGCACTTTTACACCACTACTTTAAAATGGAGGATAATAAAATAAATGCAGTTGACTAGAGATGACTATTTGGAAGAAGTCAGAAGTGAAACCTGACCTTTGTAAGTATTCGTCCTTGTACTATATACATTATCTAGAAACTGGATACATTAAAATTATATTTTAGCGAGACTACAATATGGTAATTTGCTGAATTCACAAAATACATAAAAGCAAACTAAATATATTTTCAAGATTCATTTTGGTATTTGACAAAGTTCTGTGTTAATTTATGTAAGAATATAATTTTAAATGTGAATGCCATTATGTTGTCACAATTATTTTAGCCTGGGGAATAATAGATTAAAAATGTGATTTCTCAGGGTTTTTACAGTTAGGAGCTGTAATTTAACCAGAAGTATGCTAATTACAGATACATCCCAAGCTGCACGTTACAGGCTTATTAGTCTTCTTTGAATAGCAGATTATTAAAGACATACTTGTTTTGTTCTATATTGCCATTCAGAGTATCCTAGTATTAAATATAGGTAGTAATATTATTACTGTCACACTATGCTTGTGTAACTGTGGTCATCATCAGACCCTAAATAAATACGGAATTTTTAGTCAATTTATGGAAGCCGTTAATGTTTTGAGTGTACAGACAGAAATGATTTTGTGAATGAAATTGTTCTTAATACAAAACATATTATTTATAATGCATACTCATTTACTTGTAGTGAACTGTTTAAAATTGTTAACACTTGTTAAAACTTTTCTACACTATAGCGTTTATGCAATGGTTTACAGAAGTCATGGAATTATTTTTATTACCAACATGAAAATAAAATTTTGATCTTTATTTCTGAGCTATACTGTGTTTAGAGACTCAAAAATTTACAGATATGTTTTCCTCTGCAAGCCAATTATGGCATTCCTAATAATTTCAGGGTTTCAACCACTGGGATTGGCATTTACTCTTTCAGTGGAGAAAGAGGTCTAACTGATACAAAGAAACTGATTCAGCACAGTGGTCTACTAACCACTTTTCCATTCCATTCTTCTCTGTACCACATGTCCTAAGAACATACAAAATGTCCTACTGGGCTGGAGCTATCGTTGTAAGTCTATACTGGTATTCTGTCCCTAACAGGGGCAACAGGAGATGCAGTTTAGGAGGAGCACGTAAGTCTCACCTCTTTCCGCAGTCCATGCCTCTCATACCACCGCCAGTGTTAGCGGATGTTAGAAACTGCAGCCTATTCAGGCTCGCCTTATACGAGATGGTAGCTTTGTACCTTTCCAACTCAAAACTTTGACCTTCATAAGATGCAGAGAATGTGACAGCATACAGTACTGAGGATGTGGATTCACCAAGGTTTTCTGGAGCTTTTTGTCGTCATCTGTATCCCTCCTGGTAATGCCCAGGACTTTTTCAGACTCCACACCCCACACCCCTGCCCGCAGCCACTGCACATCTGGCAAGGCAAGTAAATTAAAGTTGGTTACTAAAAAGTCTCAGCTTACATGCTGTCCTTGCATGAGAAATTCAATAATGAAGGTGAGGATAGAGTGGTGGGAGCAATCCGAACAAGGTGGAAGGGAAATACAGACACACACAGAGTCTTACATGGTGACTTATTCCCAAGTAGACTAGGTAATAAAGCTGTAGAGACGCATGCCTTACAGTCTTCCACTTGGCTTCCCATACACCCCAAGGCCTTGCACTTGCCCTGCAGAAACAACCTTTTTCACCTAGTTACGACATTGTGTTCCCAGTTTGCTTTCTGATGTCCTCAGATTTTGAGGACATTTTGAGGCACCTTGCAGCCTCTATTTGCATTTTGGTGTGCCCCAGAATCCTCAGTGCACATTCTGGGTTGCCCCTGAGCCCTCCATGTGCCTTCTGGTGAGCCTCAGGGTCCTGTTTGTCCTGCAGTGGGCAACAAAATTCTCCGTTCAGCTTTCTCCCCTTTCCCACAGTTTTCTGGGTGCTTTTTGGTGTTCTCCACTGTGAGAGACTGAAAGAGTTAATGTCTCAAGCATTGTGGTGGGGCAAGTTCTGCTTAACGACGAACCCTGCATAACAATGAACCCGGCATAACAACGAACCGCAGGTGAGAAGCCGATCAGCACAGACCAGCACAGGACGTCTGCGGCAGAAGGCGGAGGGCGTCCGTGTCCCGATACGCTGAGCAGGGCAGCTCACCCTGTGCGGCCAAGGACCAAACAACGGTCACGCCTGCAGGGAGGAAGAAGTTACTCCTCAAACGACCCCCCAAGCCCACCGACCCATTTCCTGAAGGTTCTGAAAGCACAAACCGCGCATGACAGCTAATTAGCCTAATGAGTCCGAGTGCCCGCCCGACGGAGGGGCAAGGAGATTGATGAAAGGACGCAAACAGAAGCCCCGCGCGCGCCTTCTGGAACTGGACCTTTAGACTGGAGCAACGCTGGGCCCAGGGGCGGTGAGATCTTTCTCTTTTCATTTCCTCTTCCTCTCTCCTTTTTCATAATCCCTACACCTCATCCCTTTAGACATAAACCGCTGACCAAGTCTGGGACTAGGAGCGGATCCAGCCGTCCCACGGCACTTCTCGGAGGAGTCTAGAAAGCAGAGGGGGTCCGCTCTGAACCTCGTGACTCAACGGGAGGGCTCTCCTTATTCCCTGAATTGAGGTATATGGTTACCATGGGTTACACGGGTCGCTGAGATAGTTTCATGGCAGTTCCTGTAGAGAGAAACCCCGCCACCTACTGTTAACGCCTTCGAAGTTCAGTTTGCTTCTGCCATGAATAAAATGTTTAACTGATCGTTTGGTGTCGTTTCACCTTAATTTAGCCCGAGGGAATTCCAAACGCAACACGACTCCCTGGTCTGTCCAGCCCGGGTCGTGACATCCACCATCAGCTCTTTTCCTTTTGGTTTGCCCCAGGGCCCTCCTTTGCCTTTCTATGCCCCAGGAAGGGGGCCTGCAGACCATCGCCCTAGGAGCCGACCGACCGAGCAACCATTCCCCGCCGGACCGACGAGCGCGGCGCCAGGACAGACTGTCGAGGTGTCCCAGGGGCATCGAGGCCCCGAGCGCGGAGCCGCGCTGGGGGCTCGGCGGAGATTCCGGGTGCGTCGGCGCGGGGAGGCAGAGGGGGAGGGAAACGGTGTCCCCGCGGGGTCAGGAAGCAGGGCAGACTGCCTCCCGCGGCATGCCGGGAGCTGTAGTCCTGGGGCACGGAGCTTCCGGTCGGCCATGGTGCCTCCCGGGGCATGCCGGGAGACGTAGTCTTCGGGCGCCGGGCGGCCGGGCTGTGTTTGCCAGTGCATGCCGGGAGCTGTAGTTTTCGCGGACTCGGCTGCCGGGCAGCAGCGTTGCTCTCCGGCGCGTACGGCGCGGCGCGAGGTGTAGTTTTGTTGCCGGTTTCGTGTGGTTTTTTGCGGGCTTCCTGCTCCGCCCGCTCCCCGACTAGTGTCCGAAGCGCGGTCCTGCGCGTGGGGCGCCGCGCATGCGCGGAGGTGCCGCTGCGGTCCACGCTGCTGTCCTCTGGTAGCGGCAATGCGATGCCGCAGTGCCCGCGGGCTGGTGCCGCCGCGCTCGCTGCTGCCTCCCGGTAAGGAAACGCCGCTGCCGACGCACGTGCGCGGTGTCGGCGGACGCTGGGCGCGCAAAGCGCGGAACTGCAGCGCCGGTGCCGCTTCCGCTGCTGCTGCAGCACCGCAGTGTGCCAGGCGCGATCTCCGGCGGTGGGTGAGGGCCAGGACCACCGGTGAGGCGAGTGATCCCCTCCGGCTGGGGCGGGGGGTGCCTCCTGCCCGCTGGCCGCCCGGGGGTGGCGGGACGGGAAGCTGCGAATCGGCTGGTGCGGCAGGCTCCCGGTCCGCCGGAGGCGAGCCGGGCCAGGGCAGCGCCGGGGAGTTCCCCGAGAGCCGGTAGAAGGGAAGAGGGGACGGAGGCGCGCACCCCCCAGGCGCGGCCAGCGGGCGCCTCCCCGAGTCGCCAGAGCTCCCCCAGCGCCTCCCCCGGCCCCGCTCGGCCCGTGCGGCTGCCCCCAGCTCCAGCCCCTCCCCTGAAGCCTGTGCTGTGGCCGCAGGCAGCCCCCGAGCCCTGTCGTGAGGGCAGCAAGCCGGCCCTGCGGTGTTCTCGAGTCTCCCTCAACGTGGGTGCCGCTAGCAGCGGCGCGGGGAACGAGCAGCGTCTGCGGAAGCCCCTGCGGAAGGAGGGGGCTCCGGCCAGGGTCGAGCTATGGTAATAACGGTCACTGCTGCCTCTTTCCTTCTCCCAGAGGCCACGCTGTGGGTGCAGTTGTCCGTTCGTCCCCTGGGGATGCCGTTGACTGCAGCAGCCTCAGGCTTGTGTGGGCTGTCTCTGCCAGGCCTCCCTCTCCTCGCAGCGTGGGAGCAAAAAGGGGCAGGCGGAACACTTACTGGCTGTGGACAGGAGCTGCTGAAGCTGGAGAGGCGACAGAATGGTAAAGCTGCTGAAGAATAAAATAACGAGGATCCGGCCAGCAGCTGCAGACAGGAGATAGCCTGCCTCTCCAGGTGAGGATGGATCCTTCTTAGTGTAGTCCTTAGCAGATCCGATCACCAACGTGCACAGCAGGGTCTGTATGTGTAACCAAAAGCACAGTACAGCCATGTAGTGTGTGTGCATGTGAGGCTGTGTTTCTAGGAAGCCTCATATTGTAAGAGCTGTAAGACACCAATCTATTCTCTTAGGTGGATGACAGTAAAGTGACTGCAGCTACAGAGGAGGAAGGGAGAGGGAGAGAGAGACAGACATGTCTGAACTGTCAAATTCTCCCAGCAGCTCCAAGAGCGGGAGGTACAGTGAGTCCTGGACCCCTGGGGCTGTGTCACCCCTCTTCTGCAGCCCAGTCCCTCCCTGCCCCCACCTTCTCTTTCTCTCACTGCTTTAATTTTTTTGTTTTTTCTTCTTGCACCTGTCCCTCTCTTGTTCTCTAAGTCCCCCTCTTTCTCTGTTGTTTTGCCTCTCTGTTTTCTTCTTCTCTCTGCACTTCTGTCCTGTCCCATCCCTCTTTTTTCTTATCCTGTCTCTGGCCTGCAGCCCATCACTACTTTGTCTTTCTCCATCTACCTGTCTGTCTTCTCATCCCAATCTTGTTAATTCCTCCCTGTCTGCCCTGTAGCCCTTCACAATTCCCGCTGCTCTCACCTGTCTGACGCTGTGTCTCTATTTTTAAATTCCTTTCTCTGCCCTGTATTCTAGATACACTTTTACTTTCTTAGATTCTCTTGTTCCAGGTCCCTGTCTCTGTGTTTTAACTTCTTCCCTCACTGTCCCATAGCCCATTTTTGTCTTTATCATTCTCTCTCTCTCTGGCTCCCTGTCCCTATTCTTTATTTCCCCTCTCTCTCCCCTTTAGATCACCTCACTGTCCCCTTTTTAAATTCTTCCTTCTGCCCTGTGGCTCATCACTAATCTTTGTTTTTCTCCATCTCTCTGTCTGGTACCCTATCCCTTTTTATTAGTTCTTCTTCTCTGTCCTGTAGCCCACTGCTATTTCCCCCCCTGCCCCGCCTCTCTCTGTCTTCCTTTCCCTACTTTTCAATCCCCCCTCTCTGCCCTGTAGCCGATCACTGTTGTAGTGAGTTTGTGTGGCAAGCTGGGGCAGGGGAGTGGGCAGGGGCTGCAGGGGTGGGTTCTGTGAGAAGACACCAGGACTTGCCCCCATGTTGGGCACAGCTATTTCCAGCTCCAAGATGGAGCTGCTGCTGGTCAAAGCTGAGCCAACCAGCAACGCTGGTAGCACCTCTGTGATATTTAAGAAGGGCTAAAAAAATGCTGTGCAGAAGCTGTCAGTCCTGCAGATGCTAAGGTCAGTGAAGAAGGAAAAGGAGGAGGTGATCCAGGTCCTAAAGCAGATTCCCCTGCAGCCTGCAGTGAAGACCATGGTGACACAGGCTGTCCCCCTGCAACCCATGGAGGTCCATGGCGGAGCAGATATGCACCCTGCAGCCAATGGAGGACCCCTCGCCAGAGCAGGCAGATGCACCCGAAGGAGGCTTTGACGCTGTGGAGAGGAGCCCATGCTGGAGCAGGTTTTCTGGCAGGACCTGCGGCCCCATGGGAGTGACACCACGCTGGAACAGAAGAAGAGCATGAAGGAAGAAGGAGCAGCAGAGACAACTTGTGATGAACTGACTGCAACCCCCCCGCTCCCTCTCCCCCTGTGCTGCTCGGCAGGAGGATGTAGAGAAAGAATTCAGCAGTGAAGATGAGCCCAGGAAAAAAAGAGAGGGGTGGGGGGAAGGTGTTTTTTAGGTTTGTTCGTATTTCTCGTTATTGTACTCTGATTTTGACTGACGATAAATTAATTTCCCCAAGTCGAGTCTGTTTTGCCTGTGACAGTAATTGGTGAGTGATCTCTTTGTCCTTATCTTGACCCACAAGCTTTTTTGTTGTATTTTCTACCCTCCTGTCTTGTTGAGGAGGGGGAATGATAGAGTAGCTTGGTGGACACTCATCAGCCAGCCAAGGTCAACCCACCACAGCTTCCTTCTATCAGGCTCCCTGTCCCTATTTTTAAAATCTTCCCTATGTTTCTTGTATGTCATCACTTTTGAAACTTCCTACCTCTCCATCCCTATTTAAATTCTTGCATGTTTCTTAAACCCAGTGGCTTTTTAAATTTTCTTGCTACTTTTCCCTCTCTGTCTCCCTGACCTTATTTTAGTTTCTCATCTGTGTTTCTTGTACCCTGTTGCTTTTCAAATTTCGTTCTTACGTCTCCCTCTATGCAGCTCCATGTACCTACTTTTTGATTCTTGTACCCTGTTGCTTTCAAAATTTTCTTTCTATGTTTCCTTCTATCCATCTCCCTGTCTCTAGTTCTTAACTCTTCCCTCTCTGTCCTGTACCCTGTCACTTCTTACATTTTCTTTCTACATCTCCCTCTTTCTATCTCCCTGTGCCTATTTGTTAGTTCTTGCCTATGTTTCTTGTATGCTGTTGCTTTTTGAAATTTTTCTCTCTACCTGGCTCCCTGTTTCTGTTTTCTAGTTCTTGCTGTTTCTTCTCCCGTATCACTTGAGAATGTTTCCCTGTCCCTTGTCCTGTCTTTATCTTGTTGTCCTGCCAGTCCCTTCCCCTTCTCTCCCCCGCTTCCTATTATTTATTCCTCCATCTCCATCCCTGTTTTTCTGCTCAGTCTCTCTGCTCTTCTCCCTCTACACCATTTTCCTGCTTCTTGTCCCCCTCTTGTTCCGAGCATCCAATTTCCTGGCTCCGTCTTGCACGTCTGTGTCCCTCTGTCCTTCCTCCTGCTTTTCTCTTCCCTTTTATCCCCCCATCCTGCTGCCTTTGGGCACTGAGCCTTGTAGCCAACTCATTGCCAGGATTTCTTATATGCATTAATAAATAAATTTTTCCTGCCTTCTCTGTGTCCCTGTATGTGGGTAGGTGCAGGGGCAG
This sequence comes from Aquila chrysaetos chrysaetos, assembly GCF_900496995.4. Taxonomy (NCBI): domain Eukaryota; kingdom Metazoa; phylum Chordata; class Aves; order Accipitriformes; family Accipitridae; genus Aquila; species Aquila chrysaetos. The sequence continues at coordinate 32,680 of NC_044028.1, read as the reverse complement.
GGATGATGTGCTGTGGGGCTTTGGCAATTGCCCCTGTTCCTGATGGGCTCCAGCTGGGGCTGGGATGGCCCCAGGTGTGGCCAGTGAGGCTGAGGATGGGGCTGGCCCTACTGTGTGAAGGGGCTCCAGCTGTAAAGGGGGCTGCCTGGGCAGGGGAACTGGCTGGTAGGTGCCTGCAGTGAGGAATGGCCAGTCCCTGTGGCAAGGAAGGATCCCTCTGAGCTGTCCCTGGCCGCTGTTGGCTACACACGTGAGCCGCCATGTATCAAGGAAGCCTTGGGGATCAGGAGCATTGAGGCGTCCACTGTGTGCTGCCGAGTGGGTGAGGGTCAGGCAGCCGGCACTGGGGAGGAGGAAGGGGCAGAGGCAGAGAGAGCAGCATCGGGGCGGTGAAGGTCTCCTGCCGGCACCAGGAGCTGTGGTGAGTCGCACATTCTCTCCTCTACATCCTGGCCCACCTCTGCCTCCCTTCCTCCATCTCCCTTTCTGCCTGCCCACCTATGTGTATAGCTCCTCAAAACTTGTTATTCTTCTGTCAACTCTGGCCAGTACCCTGTTGCCTTTTAAATTTTTATTATGGCTCTCTCTAACCAGCTTCTTCTCCCTGTTTTTTATTTTTTCTGCACCACCTTGTACCCCATTACTTTTAAAATTTAATTTCTATGTCTTCCCCTTTCTGTCTCCCTGACCCTATATTTTAATTCCTCACTCTCTGTCCTGTACTCAGTTGCTTGAGACTGGCTGGGCATTGGTCAGTTGGTGGTGAGCAATTGTTTTCATTTGCTGTTTTGTTTTTTTTTTTTCCTCTTACAACTTTTTTAAAAAATGTCTTTTTAATTATTAAACTTTTTATATCAACCCATGAGTTTCTCACATTTACCCTCCTGATTCTCCCCCTATCCCACTGTGGGGGAGTAAGTGAGCAGCTGTATGGTACTTAGTTGCCAGCCAGGGTTAAACCACGATGCTACATCTACTTTTATGAAGCTGCCTATTGCTATTTTTTAATTATTTCCTGTCTGTCGTTGCTTTGAAAATTTGCTTCTATGCCTACTTTCATCCAGTTCACTGTCTTTATTTTTTTTTTTTTCCTCTCTGTCCTGTGCCCCTGTGTCACTTTTAAATTTCCTTTATATTTCTCAGTTTTAGTTCACTGTGGCTATTTTTTAAATTTTTTTCTGTCCTGTACCCAATCACTTCTTAAATTTTCCTTCTATGTCTACTTCTATCGAGCTGTGTATCACTGTTTTTTAATTCTTTCCTCACTATTGTGTACCCCATTGCTTTTTACTTTTTCTTTCTATGTCTACTTTAACCTGTTCACTGTCTTGAAACGGGGAGCCAAAGGAACCTTAGTAGATATAGTAGATATATGGATGTAGATAAGAACTGTTTAATAATTATCTAGCTTATAATGAAGTTAAAGAAATTTCAATAGAGGTAGACGTGGCCCAAGAGGATGAGAAGTGGTGCTTAACGTTTGCATTGTTGGCCCAAGGGGATGAGAAGTGATGCTTAATGTTTGCATTGTTGAGGCTGGCTGGGGCAGGAGATAGTCCCTGATAAGAAGCAGCAGTCCACCCCAAAAACCAGCCAAGACTGGCCTTGTGACTTTTGGAACTAATTTTAATATGAAGCGGGGATAGATCATGCCTATGTATAGGCGTATTGTGAAACTTCATGTATATGTAACACTTGACTGTATAAATTTGAAGCGAACTGCCAAGTCAGGTGCGCACGACTTTGGTGGGACTACCCCCCCGTGCTGCCCAGCGCTGAATAAACATACCTACTTTACAGTCTCACTGATTGTGGCGTCCGTTTCCGCACGTCAGTCTTTAAGTTATTCCTGTCTGTCATGTAGCCCATCACCTTTTAAATTTTCTTCCTATGTCTGTTTGTTTAGTTAGCTGTCCCCATTTTTTAATTCTTTTGTCTCTGTCATGTACCCTGTTGTGCTGGTTTTGGCTGGGATAGAGTTAATTTTCTTCCCAGTAGCTAGTATGGGGCTACGTTTTGGATTTGTGCTGAAAGCAGTGTTGATAACACAGGGATGTTTTTGTTATTGCTGAGCAGTGCTTGCACAGAGTCAAGGGCTGTTCAGCTTCTCACCCTGCCCTACCAGCGAGCAGGCTGGGGCTGAACAAGGAGCCGGGAGGGGACACAGCTGGGACAGCTGACCCCAACTGACCCAAGGGCTGTTCCAGACCATATGATGTCATGCTCAGCATATAAAGCTGGGGGAAGGAGAAGGAAGGGGGGACATTCAGAGCGATGGCATTTGTCTTCCCACATAACCGTTAAACATGATGGAGCCCTGCTTTCCTGGAGATGGTTGAACACCCGCCTGCTGATGGGAAGCGGGGAATGAATTCCTTGTCTTGCCTTGCTTGTGCACGTGGCTTTTGCTTTGCCTATTAAACTGTCTTTATCTCAACCTGTGAGTTTTACTTTTTTTCTGATTTTTCTCCCCCATCCTGCTGCAGGGGGCCAGCGAGCAAGCGGCTGGGTGGTGCTTAGTTGCCAGCTGGGGTTAAACCATGACACCTGTCACTTTTTTCAAATTTGCTTTCTATGCCTAGTTTAACCTATTCACTGTCTTTGTTTTTTAATTGTAGAATTGGACTGTAAATACTGACACAGCTGAATGTACGTGGAGTCAGTAATGGACCAAATGAAACAATAAAAATAAAATGAAAAAAAGGCAGGTAATTAGGTCTCCTTGTGAGAATCACAGTACTAATAGCAATCGCAAAGGCAAGTGCAGAGCAAAGCATGAGTGTTTAGTGCCCATAGGTAAACTTAGCTGTTTAAGTAAGTGAAAGTGTTCGTTAGAATTAGGCATCTAAGGGAGAGTTGTAGATGCCTCGAGGTAAATGTAGCTGCGGATGGGTTAATAGAAAAGGTGCGCATTACTGGCTCTAGTAATTGCACAACTTTGAAATTGGCTCTGTAGCTATGTAACTTTGAAATGGGCTCGGGCGCGGTGCGGCGCCGAAATGGGCTCGGGCGCGGTGCGGCGCCGAAATGGGCTCGGTTACTGGATAATATGTGTATAATATGTGGGTTTTTTCATTCTGTATCTCACTCTTCCTGTTCTTCTCTTTCTCTGACCCTTTGTGGTGCTCCCTAATCTTTTTATTCATGTCTTCTATCTCTCTGCAGGGGTCCTAATACCTCTCTTTCTCCAACCTCCTGTGTTTCTCACAGTCTCTTTCTCTCTCTTGTCATTATTCTCATCTGTCACTTTGTCTTACTTCCTGTCCCATAGTATCATGTTGTATTTGTTTTTCCTGCTTTTTTCTCCATCTGTCCAGATCCCTGTTCCTGTTTTCTTCTATTGCTGTTCCTCTGCCCTGCTTCCTCTTGCTATCTTTTCTGTATTCCTCTCTGTTCCATTCTCTCTTCCATCCTTTCTAACTGTATCCCTCTGTCCAGCTAGCTGTCCCTTCTCTCTCTTTTCTCTCTTCCTCCATCTCTCTCTCACTGCCTATCAATCACAGGTTTTTTTTTTTTCCTCCAGTGCTGTCCTGCTCTCTGTCCCTTTTTTCTAACACTCATTCTGTCATGCTCCCTGTGTCTTTTTTTTAACTTCTCCATCTCTGTTCTGCAGCCTATCACTATTTTTTTCCTCTTCCATCCCTCTGTCCTTCTTCCAGTCCTTGTCTCTCTCTCCCTTTGTTCTTCCTCCTTTCCTTGTTTGCTTTCTTGCTACATCTCTGTTCTGCTCCCTAGAATAGAATCAGATCGAATCAAATCAAATTATGAAATTTGGAAAAGACCTCTAAGATCAAGTCCAACCATCAACCCAACACTACCATGCCCACTAAATCATGCCCACCAAATGCCAGATCTACGTGCTTTTTGAACATCTCCAGGGATAGTGACTCTATCACTACCCTGGGCAGCCTGTTCCAATGCCTGACAACCCTCTCAGTAAAGAAATTTTTTCTGATATCCAATCTAAACCTCCCTGGCGCAACTTCAGGCCATTTTTTCTTGTCCTATCTCTAGTTACTTGATAGAAAAGACCAGCACCCACTTCGCTACAACCCCCCTTTAGGTAGTTGTGGAGAGCAATAACGTCTCCCTTCAGCCTCCTTTTCTCCAGACTAAACCACCCCAGCTCCCTCAGCCGCTCCTCATAAGACTTATGCTCCAGGCCCCTCACCAACTTGGTTGCCCTTCTCTGGACACGTTCCAGCACCTCAACGTCTTTCCTGTAGCGAGGGGCCCAAAACTGAACGCAGTACTTGAGGTGCGGCCTCACCAGTGCCGAACACAGGGGAACAATTGCTTTTCTGCTCCTGCTGGCCACACTGTTTCTGGCTCATAATCAGCAGGCTGTCAACTAGCACCCCCAGGTCTTTTTCCACCGGGCAGCTTTTCAGCCGGTCTTCCCCAAGCCCTTAGCGCTGCACGGGGTTGTTGCAACTGAAGCATGGGAACGGGTACTTGGCATTGTTGAACATCATGCAATTAGCCTTGGCCCATTGATCTAGCCTGTCCCGATCCCTCTGTAGAGCCTTCCTACCCTCCAGCAGATCAGCCCTCTCTCGCAGCTTGGTGTTGTCTGCAAATTTACTGAGGGTACACTCAAGCCCCTCATCTAGATCATTGATGATAAAAATACTAAAGAGAACTGGCCCCAAAACTGAGCCCTGGGGAACACCACTTGTGACAGTTACTCAACGAGATTTAACTCTGTTCACCACAACTGTCTGGGCTCAGTGATCCAGCTAGTTTTTTTACCCAGCAAAGAGTACACCTGTCTAAGCCATGAGCTGCCAGCTTCTCAAGGAGTATGCCATGAGAGACAGTGTCAAAGGCCTTGCTGAAGTCAAAGTAGATAACATCCGCAGCCTTTCCCTAATCCCCTAGGCGGATCACCTGGTCATAGAAGGAGATCAGGTTGGTTAAGCAGGACCTGCTTTTCATGAACCCATGCTGGCTGGGCCCGATCCCCTGGTTGTCCCACACATGCCATGTGAGCGCACTCAAGATGAACCGCTCCATAATCTTCCCTGGTACCAAGGTCAGGCTGACAGGCCTGTAGTTCCCCTCTCCATTTTTCTGTCCTGTTCCCTCTGCAGTTTTTTTTGTTTTCTGATGTCTGTCCTGTTCCTTGTCACTATCTTTTCTCACTCTGTTTCTGTCCTGCTCTGTGTCTTTTAATTTCCCTCTCTGCGCCTGTACGTGCTGCTCTGTGTCCCTGCCTTCCTATCTCTCGTCTTCCTACTTTCTCTCTCTATCCCTTTGTCTTGCTCGCTGTTGCTGTTTATTTTTTGTCATTCTGGATCTCACTGTCCCCGTCCTCCTTCCTGTTCATCTCTTACTCTCTCTGACCCTTTGTGCTGCTTCCTGCCCCTTTTTTATTCACCCTCCCTCTCTCTGCAGAGCTCCTGATACTTCTCTCTCTAAATTCCCCAACCCCCTGTGCTTCTCGCGGTCTCTGGCTCTCTCTCTGGGGCGCGCGCTCTCGTTGTCATTGTTCTTGTCTGTCGCTCTGTCTTGCTTCCTGTCCCGTCGTTTCTCGCTGTATCCCTTTGTCCCGATCCCTGCTTGTATTCTATTCCTCTCTGTCCTGAGGACCGTCCCAGTTTTTTACCTGCGTCCTGCCGCTGTCCTGATTTGTTTTTCTCTGCCATGTTCCCTGTCCCTCTTTCTGTCTCTTTTCCTCTGTCCCTGCTGCTTATTTCTCCATCTCTGTCCAGACCCCTGTCCCTTCCCCCCCGCCCCGCCCTGCAGTCCCTCTGCCTTGCTTTCTTTCGCTCCCTTTTCTGTCTGTCTCTCTCTGCCCTGTTCCCTCTCCCGTCCTTTCTGACTGTGTCCCCCTGTCCAGCTAGCTGTCTCTTCTTTCTTTTTTCTGTTCCTCAGTACTTTTTTCTTTTCCCGTATCTCTCTCCCACTGCCCATCGCAGTTGGTTTTTTCCCCTCCGATGCTGGCCTGCTCTTTGTCCCTTTTGTCTCTCTCTGTCCTTCCGTCGTGCTCCCTGTGTCTATTTAATCCCTTCATCTCTGTCCTGCAGCCCGTCGCTATTTTTTTTTTTTTTTTCTTCCGTCCCTTTGTCCTGCTCCCCGTCCTTGTCTCTCTTTCCCTTGGTTCTGCCTCCCGTCTTTTTTTCCTTTCTTTCTCCATCTCTCTGTCCTGCTCCCTATCCCTCGCGCGCGCTCTCTGTTTCTGCATCCTTCTCCTTGCCTTTCCCCACGTTCTCTGTCTTGTTCCCTCTTTGGTTTTCTTGTTTTTCTGGGTGGCTGGGCCCGGCTACCCGCGGGGGTGCTTCGGCTCGGGGGTTTGGGGTGGGGGCCTGGCCGTGCCGGCGATGGCGGGGAAATAAAGCCTGAAAGGGCAATTGCGAAGCGACGCCCTGCCTGTGCTGGGGCTGCCCCGCAGAGGTGTGGGGCCGGGCCCTCCGCAGGTCGCGGGCACACCCCGAAACTGCGCGTGGGGCCCCGGGGATGCGGGGCTGTGGGGTGGCTACGCTCGGCGTCGCCCGTGGGCGCTGCAGGGTCAGAAATGGAGAACAAGTTTTCTGTTCCCGGGGCTTGACGACAGGCTCGCGCGGCTGATTTTGGGGCTCGGAAACAGACCGAGCTGCGCGGCTTTGGGCCCAGAAACAGAGGTCCAGCCCTGCGTTTTTGGGCCTTGAGAACAGGCTCGGCAGCTGGGGTTTTTGGCTCCCAAACGGGCCCCAAGTCCGCTGGCGTGGGGGCCAAAAGCGGAAGCCAGCGTGGCTGGTTTGGCAGGCGGGTGGGAGGGTGTTGGGGGCTGCGGGGGGAAGCAGGGGGTGGGGAGGGTGCGTGGACCCTCCCCGGAGATGGGGGTCTGGTGGTGTCGGACGCCGAAGTTCGGGAGGCCGGCGCGCAGCAGGCCGCACTCAACTTCTGCGATGGTCTGTGGGGGGAAAGGCGCTTTTCAGACCCCACGTGCCCTCTTTGAGTCCAGCTCTTCTTTCTGCACTGCTCAGAATAGTTGTTAAGTAATTAATCGCCCGAACTAACGACTATTTATACGGTGTGTAACTCTGATGTTTAATCCCAATGCTCCAGTTTTGACAGCAGTTGATATACAACCTTGTGGAAAGGCCAGACCGTTGCACGTAGCTGGAGCTTGTAAGGAGAAGCAGCTGAAATCAGCCGGAGCTTCAACGCGGAGCTGGGGCTTCAGCGAGCCAGAACTGTAGCAAGCGGGAGCTGGAACGAGGTGGGGTGTCCGCTGTCTGGAGCGTGCATTAGCCAGAGGCGAAAGTACCTGCGGCTGTAACGAGCAGGAGCCGCGATTAGCTGGAGCGTCCGTCGGCCGGACCGCGCTCCCAGCACGGCCGAAGGGCGGCCGGGTGCAGGCAGGGCTGTCCGCAGCAAGCAGCTCCGAGCAGCAGGGAGGCGAGCCGTCCTTCTGCCGGCGGGGAGCCCGGCCTCTTCCCTCGGGGATGCAATCCGCGCCACGCTCCTCTCTCTGCGTGGAGGGTCTCGCCCGGTCCGTTCCCGTGGGCAGAAGCGAGGTGGGGGTCCCCCGGCTCTCCTGGGGCAGCCCCCCCTGCGAGGGGGTGCGGGCGAGGTGTCGTCGTCCCCTCGGTACCGGGCAAAGGGGAGAGAAACGGGCCGGTGGGAGCTCCTGGGGTGCGGAGAGCCCTTCCGGCAGAATCCTCCCCTGTCTTTTCACCATTGGCTGGGTGCGACAAGCAGCTTCATTTCTTTGTCTCCTCTTTTCCCAGCGTCACCTTCCGCGTCACACGAAGAAAATCCCGTGTGGGTAATTCCACTTGCTGCTCAGGTAATCGCACGTATCGGGCTGGGGGAGCGGAGAGAAACACTTGCGAGTTCGAGGGCACTACGGATGCTCCACGTTAAACCCACAGAAAAGGCAAATTTGCTGCTAGTGCAGAAAAGCTGATGGAAAAATTGCTGTTAACAGATCGTGCCCTGTTCCTGAACTCGTCCCTTGATATGTTTTTGTTTCAGGTGAAAGAACGAAATTTCATGTCTGGTAAATTCAGAGCTGCCTGTTAGCTTCTTTAGGGTCGAGTCTTTCTCTTCTCTCTGTTCATACTGTTTTTATGGGCAAGTTGGAAATAGCCTTTTACTTTTTTATGTGTAACTGAATTTTTAGGAATATGTGGTGTCCCTGTAGTTCATTTTTGAGCACCTAGATGCCAGTAGAAATGTCATGAGTGAAACGTGATGGAAACTGGTACTTAAACTTGATTTTTATTTGATTTTTTTTTTTTTTTTTCTTCTTCCCCATTAAGAGTGTCGATGGCATGTTGTCCCATGGCACAATCCCCATGCCATTCAGCGGAGTCTTCAGTCTAGGACTTTTAAGTAAAAAAGTTTGTCCTTCCAAAAAAGGACTAGTCAGTCATTCATAGGACCGAGGCATAGACTTGGAGAGTCGCTTAAGTACGTGACCAGAATTAAAGCCAACTTTCAGTTGATGTTGCTGCTGTTGGTCTTTGCTTTCACTGATTTCTCCAGCACTCCGTCATGGTTGGGACCTCTGAATCGTAATGTTTTTCAGTCTCTTACACATTTCCACCTCCCCGCCACCCCCCCAAAAAAAGGAGAGGCAGTGTCTAAAAGTTAATTAGTTTCCTCACAAATGCATGAGTAAATAAAATTTGAGTTATGATGATTAAAACCATAAAAATGACACCAGTCTGGTGAGACAATAGCAGATCTGGACTACTTCTGAACAGGCATTCATCACACGCAAAAGTCGTCAGGGTGCGGATCACCTGCGCTTCATGCTCTGACGAGACAAAATGCTGAGGCAGGGATGAGCTCTGAAAGAGGGGGAAAAAAAAAAAAAATAGCTACAGGGTCACGGTTTTGTTTTGTTGTTGTTTGTTTTTAAAAGAGTGCAATATTGACTGGTGCCAGCCTGCAGAGCTCTTCTGCTGCCTGACCTCTCCTTCTCTTTCATGGCTGTAATTGTTGTTTGGATAATTGTAGAAGAGCAATTAAGTTACTTGCCTCTGTGAATGTGCTGGTAATACCAGGAAGGCAAATGCTTGAACCAGTAGTGAATAACTTGGCTACAAGCAGAATTTCTGAAGGAAGAACAGCAGCAGCAACAGGAAGCAAATAGCGAGTGACCAAAAATTTGCGTGTGTCAAACGCATCAAAGCTTTATTGCCGAATGTTGTTTGGCAATATGTTCCAAATGGCTTTTTTTGGTAAACGTAAATTTTTAGGAAGTTCAGGGTTGTGTGTGGCAAAAGGTGTCCCTCTGCGTACGCGTCCTGCTACGGTAAATAGCATGGGTCAGTGGCAAGTCCAGCGGCAGGGCTGTTGTTCCCTACTCTCGACGTTGCCAGAGCAGTGTTGCGGTATTGAGACCTTAACGGACGGGCTGAGGAATGGAAGGAGAATGCCCGTTTTCTGTAAGGGCTCAGAATGCCAACCCTTTTCTCTGTCTGCCGCTCCCCTGAGCGTGAGATGAAGCTGTTTTATTTTTCTCCCTTGTTCCTGGTCTAAATAATTCTGGAGCTGTTGCTGCTGTGGGTTTGCAATTTGTGTTATTGCATTTTTGTAGCGTTCTAGCGATGGGTCGTTTCTACTGGGGCGAAGCATCGAGACGCGGTTTTTGGTGTAAAGCGTCAGAAACTACATTCACCGAAACCGGTAAGTCGCGGCATAGGTGAAACCAATCTGGCGCGTGCGGCTGTGCTCGCAGGGATGCTCGGTGGCTCCTCATCAAAACGGCAAGGTGCGTGTGTGTGTGTGGACATCTGTAGGGTTGCGCTCTGGGTCCGAGAGCGTTAACGTATTTTTGCTGTGGGAAGATGGAATGGAGCGTGTGCCTGTCAAATGTCAGGGCAGTCAAAAGCTAGCAGGGACCCTGAGCGGTTTTAAAAGATCTTGACCGTTTGGAGCAACGGCCTGGAAAAAATCATTCCTTTTTTGCAACGAGGCAGTTCGCAAGGACAGATGTGTTGCTGTGCTCTTTAGCAAAAATACTCAACTTGTGATGTATAGGGTGAGGAAGTCTTGGCTATACTAAGGCTTGAGAAAATGTACGTAGGTCTCTCTGTCTGTCACCTGCGTGTATGTAGGAAAGTGAGTTCTAGTGAAACTAAAGTTACCGATGAGTCAAAAAAAAAAAAAAAAAAAAAAGGCACGGTTGTCTGAAAAATGCAAAAGCTCTAGTGGCCTGTGTCAACAACTGTACCAAAGATGATGCAAAAATACTTTTTGCTCTGCTCCGTCGTACTGTCTTCACAAACCTTCACAAAAAAAGGCAGCTTTGTATTCCTACCCAGCTTTATGCTAACGGGTTTTTTCTTCTCTCAGCTGGATGTCAGCTGGCACCGTTTCGCCGTGCTTGCCCTTTCTTCTGCCATGACAATACGAGACAGATGGAAAGAATCCATAGTGGTCTGCAAGTACAAGGTACGTCTGTGATGTGTGCCTGCGTTTTTCCAAAGGTACTTGCAGTATGGACTTTAACATTAAGAGTGTGCCAACTCTCCTTTTACATTTTTTTACGTGAAATATTGTAACGCAAATACTAAAAATAAGTTCTGTTCTGGAGCATGTTACACCTATGCAAAGTTTACTTCCCTCCGTGTATTTTCTCTTCCTGAAAGCATAATCTTCTGTTTCTGTGCACTTGCTAGTAAATGGTATAGTGAAAATAATTTTGTACTAAAAGAGGGAAGAAACTGTTCGTAAGAGTTCAGCTGTTCAGAAGAAACAGACTTTGTTTTCATGATAAAAGCTTTATACTTTTGCAGTCAATGAGTTTTTAAAAATATCTTATAGGAGTACTCGACAACCTTACTGAGATAACTAGCATCTGTGCTAAAAGCAATCAAGGTCATAGAAGAGACGTGGACAAAACAGGACAAATTGGCGTCACATCTGTGTGTTTTCCAGGCTTTCCCAGGAAGCATTAGCAGCCTTGTAACTAGTGACAGTGAGTCCTGATTGTTTTTGATGAGTTACTGCTTCAGTAATGTATTTTTTCCTTTAACCTACAGCGTGTCATTTTGACTTCAGTTGGAAAGAGATTTTCCAAAATGGAAGTCTTTGTCACTCAAAGAAATTTTGTTTTATGAACTTCCCATCAGAGTGGATCTTCAGAGGCGATCGACTTGACAGTAGAAGTCATCAGTAACAAGACTTTTCACTCTCTTTAAACAAAGAAAAAAAAAAAAAAAAAAGTCAATTTCCTTCCAAAGACCCAAGCACAGCCCATCTTCCTAAAGTTGATGGCATCGCTGGTCTTTGGTTTCTCAGTTGTAACCGTCGTGACAACATGAAAATGTGTTGCTCTGCGCGCTTCAGTACTGCCAAAAGCATTAGGAAATCCGCCAGTCCTTTTTGGTAGTCTGAGGTATTGCAGCACTGGGGGTTTTACAAATTGACCTGCATTGTTTAAAGTGTAACTGCCAAATAGCTGTAGTATATCATTTATGAGGTGTATGTAAGCAGTTAGGTATTTTTCTAAATGTTTAAAAAGAGAGGCAACTGAATGTTGTGGGTTTTCTTTCCTGACGTTTTGACGGAGTGCTCTGAAGTACTTACTTTCTGTCTGGCTTTCAATGGTGTGTTTCCCTGGCAGTTCAGTAGCACCTCTCTTGGGCAGCGCAGCTGGCCAGGTGTTCCTCCTCATTACGTAACACACACAAAAACCCCTAGTCACGTTATAACTGTGTACTTTGGAGATAGATAATTTAACGGTAGGAATTCAGAGCTGTGCAAGTTAAGGTAATGCAAAAGGAAAACCAAATACTTTTACAGTATAAGTATTCTTATTGGATGTATATAAACGTGGGCACACCCTTTGAGTGTAAAGTGAATTATTGAGATTTATTCTTTCTTTTTCATTTTGCTCTTTGAAGTTTTCCACTTCGCTTTCAGCTTTATTCACCAAACAAGCAAGATGCAAAGCAGCAGCAGCAGCAGCAGCGCAAGGGCTGTAGCTGTTGTGGCGGATCCGTAAGCATAGATTCTGATTGTGTACGACCTCGTCCCGCAGCCTCCCGGGGTTCTCTCCCTGCAGCAGTGCTGTAAGGAAGGGAGGAGACGTTTTCCAACCCCGGCAAGAGTGTTTACTTGTGTGCTAAGCAGGTGTTCAAAATGGTATCAATTAGCCTAAATGCTGATTTTAAGTGTTCAAATCGCTCTTAACTTTTAAAGGAGGGTGGTGTATTTCGAGCTGACCTGTTTACCTGGAATCCTCCTTTAGCTCAGCGACTCTCCTTGTGCACCCCCAGCCTCCGCTGGCAGGGCGGTATGAGAAGCTGGAAGGTCCTTGACTTAGTATAAACCCCGCTTAGCAACAACTCAAGCGTCGGTGTGTTGTCAACGTTATTCTCATCCTAAATCCAAAATGGCCCTGTACCAGCTGCTCAGAAGAAAATTAACTTTATTCCAGCCAAAACCAGGACAACCCCAAACCCCCCGATTCTGGGTCTGCAACAGGGGAAAAAAAAACCAAACGAATTTGGGACTCCTGGGAAAGCCAAATCCGCCTGGATCTGTGCAGCTGGAAAGGAAAAAACCCACCCCGTTTTCACGCGCAAAACCACAACCAAAAGATCACCCCTTTTTATGTTGTGGAAAAGCACTGAAACACACCCCAAACTGAGTATTTTGAAAAAGCAAAAAACTTGCCAGTTTGGGGAAGATTGGGGGTGAAGCACAGGCAGTTTGAGGGTCATTGCTGGGGGTCCTCCCAGCGTGGATGATCTGGTGTGGATTCTCTGTTGCGGTGTTACTGATTTGTCATTAATTCGTTATTAGTTAGAATTAATCATATTTAGTTTTAATATTTTAGCAAAATCATATGTATGTTGTATTTTATATATTTAACCACCAACCAGTGTCTGCTGTGAAATCCCCTGTATAGCCCCGTATCAAGGCCAGAGAATTTGGCTAAAATCATCTAGTAGGAACATTTAGAACTTAGATAACAAGATAAAGAAATACCTGACAACGGGGTGGTGTAAGAGTTGTCAGTACGTTACCTGACAACGGCCTGTTTGGAACGCAGCGGCCGATCCCCAAGGATAGAATGTGCAGTACAAGGCTCCTGGAAGGTCCCTGGCTAGAGCCGTTAGAGATAACTGCATAGCTACTGTCAAAAAGGATGGATTGCACCTGTTGCCATAACATCAATGAAGAAATCATGAACTCTAGACGAACTTTGCTTCATTATAATACCAAAACGCACCTCCTGGTCAAAAGCTACCCGCCTCCAAGACTTACCACGCCTCAGAGAGACCTTCACTGCGCCTGCGTAAAGGACATATACATATGCTAATGATTTCCCAGAAGTCTAATGAATATGTATAACTTTTCTTAGAAATCTAATGAATATGTATCAATAAGTCTTAATATAAGGTGTATTGTTTTGGTGACAGGTGTGCGTGGTTTGTGAGAGGACTCGCCCGCGCACCCGGCCGTCAATAAAGAAGTGTCTGCTTATCTACACTAAATTGGTGTTGATAAGTTCTTCATTCCGAGCTTTTCGGTAACAGTTTTTGACGACCCAGATGGGACCTCGCTGAGAGAGACCGGAGAAGTCGGGGACCGATCGGTTCCTGCCGGCACCGAGGATTTCTCGGGGATACCTATTGATCCCCGATCTATAAGGCTCTTTGCGACGTCCCCTGGATTTTGGTAAGACACTTCTTTTAAATATTAAGGATAGTGGGTTAGAGTCCCACTGGTATTGTTTGGGGTTGGAGTCCCCTCGAGTGGGTTAGAGTCCCACCGGTATCGTCTGCCTGTCAGACGTGGCAAAAGCTGCGCAAGGTTGGACAAAAGGATCCTGAAGGAAGTGGAAGCCTAGTCGTCTGCCCGTAAGACATAAGCGAAAGCTATTGCTGGGTTGGACAATTTGGGAGTGGGTTAGAGTCCCACAACTTTTGAGGATTCTGGGTTAGAGTCCCAGCTTCAAAAGCATGTTGGAAATTTTGGGTTTGAGTCCCAAATTCTTAAAAAAAAAAAAAAAAAAAAAAAAAAAAAAAAAAAGTGAGATATATTGTGTACTTAGAAGTATCGTGAGTGTTGTAAGTGTGGGATGTGCAATTGAGTATGAAGTGAGTCTTGGCAACGATTGTAGTGTCTCTTATTGAGGTTGGAAGTTATAAAGTGTGAATATATTTGCTGGTTAATAATTTTGCCAGGGGATATTGGTTATGACTCTTGCTTAGGGAAGTCAGCTTTGTCTGTGCCCTGGGCAAGTAGGTGGACTCCATTACCTGGCAACAATTGTTATTTGTATTTATTTAATATTTGGTGTTTGATATGTGTATTTGGTATTTGAAACTTAGTATTTGATACTTGGCATTTGATATTTGGTATTCAACATCTGATAATTGATTATTGATTTTTGATATTTGTTATATATTTAATAGATATTTGGTATTGGGTATAAACATAATGGCATTTGCCAAATTATTTAAGAGTATAGGAAATTTGTCCACTGATGGAAGGATACCGAAAACATCTCCGTTGGGATGTTTGTTGGCACATTGAGGTGAATTGCATGATGATTTACGTAAAAATCAAATGATTGAATATTGTAATCATTGGTGGCCTCTGTATACATTGGAGGATCAGGAAAGGTGGCCCGTGAATGGGACACTGAATTATAACACCATTCTGCAGTTAATGTTGTTTTGTAGAAGAGAAGGGAAATGGAGTGAAGTACCTTATGTGGATTTATTTTTTTTTACTTAAGACAGAGACGAGATTGGCAGAATGAGTGCAAGCTAGTTAGTAGGTACAATTTGGTAATGACTATAACTTTTGATAATAAAAAAGAGAAGAAATGTTGTCTGACATGTGATATTGCCCCCAAAGAGGATGAAAGGCCAGAGTTAGATATATCCCCTCCCAGGAAAGGAAGGAATTGGGGGCGAGAGCATAGGGAACAGATAGAAGAACCAGAAAGCAGTGGAATAGAGGATGCAGGGGAAGGACCATCTGAAGTTGTGATTCATACCCCCATTTCTCGAAGGACCCGACAGCAGGCACAAACAATAGCTCCCTTGCGGCAGGGAGTTGGTAATGATGGACCAGTGTATGTAAAGGTGCCCTTTTCGGTTGTGGACTTGATGGCTTGGAAGCAGGCAGCTGGAGTATATAGAGAAGATCTTGAGAGAGTTGGCAGAGTAGTGGATACTATAATTAGAATGCAGAATCCAGACTGGAGTGATTTACAGGTGATCTTGGATAATTTGTTGGATGATACAGAAAAGCAGATGGTACTAAAAACTGACAAAGCACAGGCAGAAGTAGCAGTATTAAGTGGGACAGTAAGTGGAACATTAAAACAGAATTTTCTGTCTGGGGATCCGCAGTGGGATCCAAATAACGTGGAACATAGAGAAAGGCTGAGTGGGTATCAGAAATGGATTTTATATGGAGTTAAACATGCTATCTTTGAATTGGTCTAAATTATATGAGGTGAGGCAAGATAAAAATGAATCTCCCTCAGCGTTTCTGGGAAGATTGAAGGAAGCTGCCAGAAAATATACTGATTTAAGAGTAGAAACAGAGGCGGCTCAGATACAGTTGGCTTTGATTTTTATGGGACAGTCGGCACCAGACATAAGAAAGAAACTTCAGAAGCTGGAGGGAGAGGATTCAAGAAGCTTGAATAAAATGTTAGAGGCAACATGGAAAATATATAATAACAGGGAAAAAGAGGAAAGGAAAATTAGAGAAAATAGGTTATCGGCCTTAATGACAGGAACAGCAGACAGAGGACGAGGTAGAGGAAGAGGACGAGGTGGCAGTGGACGGAGAGGATTTATGAATTTTAGCAATTGGAATTTTAACACCCCCTTAGGAGTGAATCAGTGTGCTTTGTGTCGGGAGGAAGGACATTGGAGAAAAGATTGTCCTAAAAATGTGCAGTGCTCAGGAGGAAATATTCAAAAGGAGGTAGCCAGAATGATGGTTTTGGATGAATGAAGAGGACCGGAGGGGAACCCAGCTGAGCCTCTGGTTATAATTAAGCTGGGAGAAAAAGAAGTTAAATTTCTAGTGGATACAGGAACGACATTTTCGGTATTAAATACTTGTAAAGGAAAAATTGGAACAAAACCAGCAAACATAGTAGGAGCAACAGGGAAAGAAGAAAACAGACCATTCCTGCAACCTCTGGATTTGAAATTTGGAAATAAAATAATTACACATGAATTTTTGTATGTACCAGAATGCCCGATACCCTTGTTAGGAAGGGATTTGTTATCTAAATTAAATGCACAAATTGTTTTTGAGGAAGGAGAACTCTTTTTGAAGATACCTGAGTCAAAAACAGGAGAAATTTTAATGATACAAGAAAAAGTGGAGGAGCAGGAAATTCCACCAGAAGTGGATTTTGCAGTGATCCCTACAGTGTGGGAAACAGATATTCCTGGTAAATCAAAATTAACAGCACCTGTAAAAATAGATCTAGAAGAAGATGCAGGAACAGTAAAAATTAAACAATA
The DNA here is from genome assembly GCF_900496995.4 of Aquila chrysaetos chrysaetos. Taxonomy (NCBI): domain Eukaryota; kingdom Metazoa; phylum Chordata; class Aves; order Accipitriformes; family Accipitridae; genus Aquila; species Aquila chrysaetos. Next base: position 16,226 of record NC_044028.1, on the reverse strand, counting down.
CCCAATTAAACCAGAAGTTAGGCAGGAGTTAAAGAAATTGATTGACAAATTTTTGAAGTATAAAATTTTGGAGGAATGTGAATCTGAATATAATACTCCTATTTTACCAGTTAGAAAACCCTCGGGAGAATACAGGTTAGTGCAAGATTTGAGAGCAGTGAATCAAATAGCCAAAGACATATATCCTGTGGTTGCAAATCCTTATACATTGCTAACAGCGTTAAAGAAGACTCATCAGTGGTTTACAGTGCTTGATTTAAAGGATGCTTTCTTTTGCATACCCTTGGAGAAGGAAAGCAGAAAGTTATTTGCTTTTGAATGGGAAAATCCACAAACTGGGCGAAAGATGCAGCTGACATGGACAAGACTACCCCAAGGATTTAAAAATAGCCCGACAATTTTTGGAAACCAGCTGGCAAAAGAGCTTGAAATCTGGAAACAGGACAAACCAAGGCCTGAACATTTACCTCTACAATATGTGGATGACATATTGATTGCTACAGAAGAAAGATCTACCTGCATACAGCTGTTCGTTCATGAAAGACAACACCTGGCTCTTGGTGTGTTAACCCAGAAGATGGGGAGCTGGAAACGACCAGTCGGCTACTTCTCCAAACAACTGGACACAGTGAGTAAAGGGTGGCCAAATTGTCTTAGAGCAGTGGCTGCAACAGTGATGATCATACAAGAAGCTCGGAAATTGACTTTGAGAAAAACAATAACAGTCTATGTCCCACACATGGTGAAAACTGTTCTAGAACAAAAGGGGGGACACTGGCTATCTCCGAGCAGAATGATGAAGTACCAAGTAATATTAACTTAACAAGATGATGTAATTTTAAAAGCAACTAACCTGGCAAATCCAGCTGTGTTTTTAAGTTCCATACAGGAAGAAGGACAATTGGAACATGATTGCCTGGCTGCTATTGAGTATGTTTATTCCAGTCGTGAAGATTTGAAGGATGTACCATTGGAGCGACCGGACTGGGAACTGTATACAGATGGTAGCAGCTTTGTAGAGCAAGGAGTTCGATACGCTGGATATGCGGTAACAACAGACACCACAGTTATAGAAGCAGAAGCATTGCCAAGTACCACCTCAGCTCAGAAAGCGGAACTTATTGCTTTGATTCGAGCTTTAGAACTAAGCGAGGAGAAGAAAGTAAATATTTGGACAGATTCAAAGTATGCTTTTGGAGTGGTACATGTCCCTGCAGCATTGTGGAAAGAAAGAGGATTATTGTCCTCCCAGGGATCAAATATTAAACACCAAGATGAAATTTTACAATTATTACAAGCAGTTCAGAAACCAGATTAAGTGTAGCAATCATGCACTGTAAAGCACATCAAATTGGAAACACAAAGGAAATTGCTGGAAATAATTTAGGCGACCGAACGGCAAGAAAGGTAGCAAAGGAACGAGCATTGTAAATGGCATTAATTCCCTCCAAAACAGTAACTCTCCCTAAGGAAGAACTAAAATACTCAGAGGAGAATAATAAGTTAGGTCAATTATTAAAAGTTAAGAAAAACCTAGCCGGATGGTGGGTAACACCTAAAGGACAGGTAGTAGTTCCACCCTTTTGATGAAAGAAATAATTCAAACAAAGCATCAGGAGTGTCACTGGAGAGCAGAGGCCTTAGTAACTTCCTTACAAAAACAAGTAGTATCGCTCAGAATGTTAGGAATAGCTAAAATAATAACTGCAAAATGTGAAATATGTTTGAAAAATAATACAATAATCAAGAAAAAAGTTCAAATAGGTCGAATAAAATCTGGTACAGAGCCTGGAGATTATTGGCAAATAGATTTTTCAGAACTACCTAAGCAGAATGGGTATCGGTACATCCTGGTGGGGGTTGATACTTTTACAGGATGGCCAGAAGCTTTTCCCTGTCGTTCCACACAAGCAAAGGAAGTAGTAAAATGGTTACTACGAGAAATAATTCCAAGGTTTGGCGTTCCTATTGGAATTTTTTCTGACAGAAGTCCACACTTTGTTGCAGAAGTAGTCCAAAATGTTAGCAAAATTTTGGGTATCACATGGGATTTGCATACCCCATGGAGGCCACAATCCAGTGGGAAAGTAGAAAGAATAAATCAAACCTTAAAAAGGCAAATAAGCAAAATTTGTCAAGAGACTAATTTAAAATGGCCTCAAGCACTTCCATTGGCATTATTGCGAATCAGAGTACAGCCAAAGAGTGGAACCTCAGTCAGTCCTTATGAATTATTGTATGGGAAACCTTATGAATCTCCAGAACCAAACCCGAACATGCATGTAAAAGGAAAACAAGATGTGTATAACTATTTGCTTTCCTTAGGAAGAACTTTGACTGTAATTCGGAGAGCAGTGGTGTGAAATAGACCATTATCCCTGGAAGTTCCGGTGCATGACTTACAACCAGGAGACTATGTCTATGTGAAAACGTGGACTTCCGAACCCCTGCAGGAACGTTGGAAAGGACCCTTCCAGATACTGTTAACCACCTTCACGGCTATTAAAATTGCAGAATCGGATGCTTGGATACGCTACATTCAAGTGAAGAAGACACCTACTCCATGGAAGATTATTAGCCGGGATCCAAAGACTTTAAAACTGACTCTGAAACATGTCTAATTTTTCATATCTGTTTGTGCTTGTTCTTTTTATATTAGTTCGGCAGATAATGATGGTGGAAACCCGGACTGATTTAATGATTAGAAACAAAAGACAAGTAGAAACAGAACAATTGATTGGCATTCCTGAAAAAAAATGTCCAAAGAAAATTTGATGTTAAGATTAAATAAGAGATTTGCCAGCTTGCAAAATGTTACCCAAATTACTGCTTGTTTGCCGATACCAAGAGCAGTGGGGGAATCTATTCCTTGGGGAATTTTAACTATAAATTTAACTACCCTGGAACATAGAAACAAAACCACCTATTACAAACAAAGGCCAGTGACTAAATACAACCTGGCCATCAGTAGACGACAGAGGCAGTTCATTATGAAAAAAAAGAAAATTTAGTATCTTGGTGGAGATGTGAAAAAATTTATTATTGTAGTACTAAAGACCCAGCAATCGAAAGAATTCCTCCTTTAGCTGCAGCCTTGAAGTATGGCTGCTTGTGTAGAAGATTCAAAAATGATCTCAAATTAACTGAAACTATTCGAGAAGATATGTCAAAAGATTAGTTAAGAAAAATTTTTAGTAGATTGGGATGGAATCTGAGCTCTTGGTTACGGTCTATAATCAAAACTTTGTTTCTGTTACTAATTGTCTTTTTGATGATCATGCTACTATATGCTTGTCTGAAGAGACAATTTATCAATAAAATTATAGTAAATTGCATGATCATGAGAGAGGTTCCAATTGTTCCACCAGAATGCAGTCCACCACCAGTATATGCCGAAACAAATATTGACTCTCGGAATAATAGTGAATAATGTTAGGTAGATGATGTGAAAGTATTGAAATAATTTTCAACACTTTCAAAGGGCGGAAATGTTACTGATTTGTCATTGATTTGTTATTAGTTAGAATTAATCATATTTAGTTTTAATATTTTAGCAAAATCATATGTATGTTGTATTTTATATATTTAACCACCAACCAGTGTCTGCTGTGAAATCCCCTGTATAGCCCCGTATCAAGGCTGGAGAAATTGGCTAAAATCATCTAGTAGGAACATTTAGAACTTAGATAACAAGATAAAGAAATACCTGACAACGGGGTGGTGTAAGAGTTGTCAGTACGTTACCTGACAACGGCCTGTTTGGAACGCAGCGGCCGATCCCCAAGGATAGAATGTGCAGTACAAGGCTCCTGGAAGGTCCCTGGCTAGAGCCGTTAGAGATAACTGCATAGCTACTGTCAAAAAGGATGGATTGCACCTGTTGCCATAACATCAATGAAGAAATCATGAACTCTAGACGAACTTTGCTTCATTATAATACCAAAACGCACCTCCTGGTCAAAAGCTACCCGCCTCCAAGGCTTACCACGCCTCAGAGAGACCTTCACTGCGCCTGCGTAAAGGACATATACATATGCTAATGATTTCCCAGAAGTCTAATGAATATGTATAACTTTTCTTAGAAATCTAATGAATATGTATCAATAAGTCTTAATATAAGGTGTATTGTTTTGGTGACAGGTGTGCGTGGTTTGTGAGAGGACTCGCCCGCGCACCCGGCCGTCAATAAAGAAGTGTCTGCTTATCTACACTAAATTGGTGTTGATAAGTTCTTCATTCCGAGCTTTTCGGTAACAGCGGGTTATCCCAGGTGAGTTACCTGCTGTGGATCGTCCCGGGTGGACTCCCTGGGGTAGGTCATCCCCGCCCGTGTCCCCCCATCCACCTTTGTACCCTCACCTACCCTCCCCCCGTGTGTGTTTCTCCCCCATGTGCCCCCCATTGCTCCAGCCCGCCCCCTTCACCCATGCGAGTTTTTAACCCGTGTGAGTTGTTTCCCCCCCGCATCCCCCGCTCTCCTATCTCCTGCCCCCCCCTCCTCCTTTCCCTCCTCCATATGCCACACCACCCACCCCCCCCATCATCTGTCAGGCTCCAGACCCCTGGCATGCTGCCTGCACCCCATTCTCTGTCTTTTTTTTTTTCTTCTTTTCCTTACAAGTTGTTGTTGTTGTTTCTTTTTAATGATTAAACTCTTTTCGTTTCCAGCCACGAGTTTTCTCACTTTGGCCCTTCCGATTGTCTCCCCGTCCCACTGGCGGCGGGGGAGCGAGTGAGCGGTCGCGTGGGGCTTCGTTGCCGGCTGGCGTTAGACCACGACACGAGGTGAGTCGCAAGCCCTGCCTGGCTAATGCTGGAGGCTCTCTGCGTTCCTCCTGCCATTTTGACGGGCCGTCCTTGTTCTTCACTGCCGCTTTATAGCGAGCGCCTCTTGCTCCGTAAGCAGCAGTACTCGGGCCGTGCAGGTGCTGCACATTGCAGGCAGCAAAGGGCAATCGTGATGCTTGCTGGGGGGAGCGGCAAGGGGAGCGGAGCCACGCTCCTGTAGGGAGCAAAGATGGAACCTCGAGGGCTCTGCGGTCATCTGCCGAGAACATCTAATATCCCGACGTGCCGCTTTGCTTTCTCTGCTTCACGTCTAATTACTTTGCACGCCGGAGGGCGGGGCGGTAAGTAACACCGTGCAGCGTCTCTTCGATAAGAGACAAGTCCCGCACAAGAAGCCTTGCGTGCGTGCAGGATTAGGAGAGCAGAGTTGTGATAGCACAGAGGTGAGGAAAGGTGCGCCCCACCCCAACAGAGCCCCAGGATCGCCAGGGTATCGCTCGCTTGCAGGTGGGCCGCTCGCATCTGGTCCGCTGGGATGCGCTGTTTCCTGCTGAACAGAGCTGCCCCCCTGGCACGAAGCAGCTTTGGGTCTCTTGTGGCCTGCCTTCAGGCTGTCACCTGAACCAGGCGTTTTTTTTTTTTTTTTTTTTTTTTAATCTCTCACCAGCATCTGTTGACTGGCTACTGTCCCTCCCACAACCCTGATGCCACGTGCAGACGGATACAGCAGTCCCTGGGGCTTGGTCCAGGGGAACCCCCCGTCCCCCCTGCCCTTTGCAGGTTCCCTGTGCTGCTTCTCCTGTCTAGATAATGGGGTGGGGGGGCAGGGACAGAAGCGACCGCCCGAATTGTCTGTTCTTTGTGCTTGACTGCTGTAACCGCTCCAGCCACTCGGGTGCTTTTTGGAAGGGAGGCAATGAAGGTGACTGCCCGGGCTGCGAGTGGGGAAAGGGCAGGGCAATGTAAGCCCCGTGCCTCCAGTAAGTAGTTACCGCCTGTGGCTGGTCTGTACTGGGTTGAGCTGTCAGTCATCTCTCATGCAGCTGATGCTCAGAAGAGGATCGTTGCGGGGATGCGGATGCTGCTGGGCGGCGACCAAAGGCGGGAACTGCGTTCTGGAGGCGCGCATGCGTGGTGGTGGGCGTGGCTGGGCCCCCGCTGTTGCCTAGCAACCAAAGTGCTGTATGGCAGCTGGGGAGACGCGCATGCGCGTCTTTTACGAGGCTCGCCGCTGTTGCCTAGCAACCATAGCGCGACACGCGTCTCGGCAACCGCGCATGCGCGGCGGCGCGGTTTACGGTGCCCCTGCTGTTGTCTAGCAACCAAAACGCTGTACGGCAGCTGGGGAGGCGCGCATGCGCGGTGCGCCTTTTACGAGGCTCGCCGCTGTTACCTAGCAACCATAGCGCGACACGCGTCTCGGCAACCGCGCATGCGCGGCGTCGCGGTTTACGGCGCCCCTGCTGTTACCTGGCAACCAAAACGCTTTACAGCAGCTGGGGAGGCGCGCATGCGCGCTGCACTTTTTAAGGCGGTCGCCGCTGTTGCCTAGCAACCATAGCGCGACACGACGTCTCGACAACCGCGCATGCGCGGCGGCGCGGTTTACGGCGCTCCTGCTGTTGCCTGGCAACCAAAACGCTTTACGGCAGCTGGGGAGGCGCGCATGCGCGCTGCACTTTTTAAGGGGGGTCGCCGCTGTTGCCTAGCAACCATAGCGCGACACGACGTCTCGACAACCGCGCATGCGCGGCGGCGCGGTTTACGGCGCTCCTGCTGTTGCCTGGCAACCAAAACGCTTTACGGCAGCTGGGGAGGCGCGCATGCGCGCTGCACTTTTTAAGGCGGTCGCCGCTGTTGCCTAGCAACCATAGCGCGACACGACGTCTCGACAACCGCGCATGCGCGGCGGCGCGGTTTACGGCGCTCCTGCTGTTGCCTGGCAACCAAAACGCTTTACAGCAGCTGGGGAGGCGCGCATGCGCGCTGCACTTTTTAAGGCGGTCGCCGCTGTTGCCTAGCAACCATAGCGCGACACGACGTCTCGACAACCGCGCATGCGCGGCGGCGCGGTTTACGGCGCCCCTGCTGTTACCTGGCAACCAAAACGCTTTACGGCAGCTGGGGAGGCGCGCATGCGCGCTGCACTTTTTAAGGGGGTCGCCGCTGTTGCCTAGCAACCATAGCGCGACACGACGTCTCGGCAACCGCGCATGCGCGGCGGCACGCTTTACGGCGCTGCTGCTGTTGCCTGGCAACCAAAACGCGGCACTGGCGTTCGGGAGCCGCGCATGCGCGGTGGCGGCGCGTTTCGCCAGCGCTCTCTTCCGCCGCCTATTGACCAAAGTTCGGTACTGCAGCTGGGAGCCGTGCGTGCGCGCTGGCGCGCCGCGCCAAGCCCTGGCAGTTGCCACCCTGCGACCAATGTTCGGTACTGCAGCTCGGAGGCTGCGAGTGCGCGGGGCTGCCCCTGTCCTGCACATGCCGTCCGATGGTAACGGCAATGCGGCACTGGCGGGAGGTGCCGCCGCGCTCGTTGCTTCCTCCCGGTAAGGAAACGCCGCTGCCGCCCCAGGCGCGCGGTGTCGCCGGGCGCTCGGCGCGCAAAGCGCGGAACCGCAGCGCCGGGGCCGCCCCTGGGCACGCGCGTCCCGCCGTCCGCTCGCTGCTGCTGCCGCCTCGTGGCCGAAGCGCGGAACTGCAGCGCCGGCACGGCACAGGTGCGCAGCAGCAGCGCCGCCGCCGCCTCCGCTGCTGCCGCCTTGTGGCCAAAGCGCGGTACTGCAGCCCGGCGGTCGCGCGCCGGCTCCCGCCCCTCCGGCGCATGCGCGGTCCCCGGGAGCCGCGTGGCGGTGCGCAGGGTGCGGGTCTCGGCGGCAGCGGGCGAGCGCCGGGACCGCGGGTGAGGCGAGCGATCTCCTCCGGCGGGGGCGAGGGCGCGGGCGGGGGGTGCCTCCTGCCCGCTGGCCGCCCGGGGCTGCCGGGCCGGGAAGCTGCGAAGCGGCCGCCGCGGCAGGCTCCCGGTCCGCCGGAGGCGAGCCGGGCCAGGGCAGCGCCGGGGAGTTCCCCGAGAGCCGCCGGTAGAAGGGAAGAGGGGACGGAGCCGCGCAACCCCCAAGCGCGGCCAGCAGGCGCCTCCCCGAGTCGCCAGAGCTCCCCCGGCCCCGCTCGGCCCGTGCGGCTGCCCCCAGCTCCAGCCCCTCCCCTGAAGCCTGTGCTGTGGCCGCAGGCAGCCCCCGAGCCCTGTCGTGAGGGCAGCAAGCTGGCCCTCAGTGCATCTCCAGAAGCCTCTGCAGAAGGAGGGGCTCTGGCCAGGGCGATCTGCGGTAATGAGTCGATGCTTCTCTTTCGCAGAGGCTGCGCTGAGGGCATGGTTGTCTCTTCCTCCCTTGGGGATGCCCTTGAGTGCAGCAGCCTCAGGCTTGCGTGGGCTGTCTCTGCCTGGCCTCCCTCTCGGCGCGGCGCGGGCACGGGAGCACAAAGGGACAGGCGGGGCACTTACCGGCTGTGGGCAGGAGCTGCTGCGGCTGAAGCTGGAGAGGCCAGAAAAAGGTAGAGAGGAAGAAATGGAAGGCCGGCCGGCCGGCAGCTGCCTCCCGCTGCAGGCAAGAGAGAGCCTGCCTCTCCGCGTGTGGAAGGATCCCTCCTCGTAGTCCGCAGCAGGTCAGACTGCCGAGGTGCACTGCAGGGTCCGTATGCAGCACCGACGGTGCCGTACGGCCACGTAGTGTGCGAGCGAGCGAGGCTCTGTGCCTAGGAAGCCTCGTCTTGCAAGACCTGTGAGACACGTGTTCTCCTAGGGGGAGGAGGACAGCCGTGCAGCCGGAGTTACAGCAGAGGAGGGGAGCGGGAGAGGAGCAGAAAGAAGCGTCTGAACTGGCCAATTCTCCTGGCAGCGCCAAGAACAAGAGCTGTGGTGAGCCTCGGGGCCCTGTCTCTCTCCCCTCTTCTGCGTTCCGGTCCCTCCCTGGCCCTCCCCGGCCCCCTCTCTTTCCCACACCACTGCCTTTTTTTTTTTTTTTTTTTTTTTTTTTTTCCTCCTTTCCTCCCTTGTACCTCTGATACTGAAAAGCCGGTCGAAGAAACTCTCTAAGGCTCGTTTTGGAGTTTTAGAAAGCAGGCATTCTTCATTGCAGCGCTGGATGCACGGGGGATAGTTCCACCTAGCGTGCGTGCCACAGGTTTAGCAGACCCAGGTTCTATAGAAGAACTAATTGCATATTAATCAGATTAGTATACGTATACATAAAAATGATGGCAACCGATTATCACAGTACTGCCTACATCCAATCATGCGCAATGAAGGATCCGTTTGAGACGAAGGGCTGCTTTTGCGACCACCGGCCCATTTGAAGTTCTTGCTGGCTGTCCTTGAAGTCTTTATTCTTGTCCTTGTTCTTTGATCTTGAAGCTTAACGCAGTTTCAATCGCACGTGGTCAGTTTCAGCATTCTTCTCATCTAGTGCACAGGAACATCTAGTCCTAAGAGCAAAGAACTGCAAAACTTACGAGTACCTACCTCTGCTAGTTAACTGCTTGGCTATACTTTTGTCTACTGTTTCAATCATTGTGTTAGTGTAAGATTTCTAATAATTATTTACCAAATCTCACTTTTACAGTCACCTAGCAGCAAACCAGTTTCCACGGCTGGTACAAAACATTAAAACCATCCAAATATTTAGACGTGCCATACAGAATGTATGGACATATGCTATCGGAGGTGTCCCAGGGGCAGGGGGAGCGTCGGGGGCGGGGTGGGGCCGAGCCCCAGAGCGGACTCGCTGGCAGGACTCGTTAGGCACGCGACTGGCTGAACGAACACTGGCCGTCCGTCCCCGTTGCCCTCCGGGCTGCGTTTGCGCTCCCTTTGCACGGGGCGAGGGGCCGTGAGGGAGCCCAGGGGAGGAGGAGGTGAGGCGCTGGGGGGGTCGGGCCATGCCCCCCCTGTTCCTGCTGGGCTCCAGCTGTTGCAAATATTCTGGTAAAGAAATCAAAATTTCATCACGTAGAAGAGTTAGGTTTGATTAAGAAGTAAAATTGTGAAGCATAACGTATAGGATTGTTAAGTCTGAAACGTAGCCGTAGAAACTTTAGGAACTGCGTTAGGTGCGACTATCGGAACCTTAATATTGTTAAAGTTGGAAATAGCGAACCCTAGAACCCTCACCAGGAAGTTACTGGTTTTCCTACGTTCTGTTTCAAGAAACTAAGGAAACCGTCGTGGACACCGGTTTGCTGCTTGGAGACCCCCTTACCCTTCCCATCTTGATTTGAGTATCGAAGATTCCGGTCAGTAGCGCTAAGTGTAACTGACCAATGATTGTTTTTAAATAAGAATATTGATAAGGTTATATAATCAAAGGACCAGTCCTTATAAAGGTTAAATTTAAGAACGAGCACAGTATGCATTTTTATGGAAAGAGCTTATGTAACAATGACCTGACAGAAAAAGTCCGTAAAAACTGATGGATTTTGATACTAGGTGGGACGCGCCTCTGGAGGAGCGATCCCCCGTGTCCCCAGCGCTGCGATAAACGAAGTGCCTGCTTCTTAACTTCACGTTGGCGTTAAGGAGTTTTATTCTGGATTTCGGTAACGGTTTTGGCGACCCAGATGGGACCTTGCGAGTGAGACTGGACGAGATCGAGTGTTGATCGAACTCCGGCCGGCACCGAGGTATTCTCGGGGAGAACCATCACCCTCGACTCGCAAAGCTCCTCGCAGCGTTCCCTGGAAAAAAAGATAAGGTGCTGCTTCTTTGGAATTTGTTTGGAAAGCCTGCCCCTGAGGCGCGGCGAAAGCTTCGCAGGGTTGGGGGCTCGGAGGGTACCCGTTTGCACTGGAAGCCTAGGTGTCCGCCCGTAAGTCATAAGCGAAAGTTATTGCTGGGTTGGACTTTGTGTATTATTTGGGACAACTGTCATTTGCATTTGTTTGGTATTATTTGGTATTTGAATGTATGTAAGTATCATGGCATTAGCAAAGTTGTTTAAGAATGAGAGCGCAGGAAATATAACTGCTGATGAAAAGGTACCAAAAACATCACCGTTGGGATGTTTATTGGCACATTGGGGTGAATTGCAGGAAAAATGGGAAACAAACAGAACTTTGAGTTATAATACTATATCGCAGTTACTGTTGTTTTGTAGGTGAGAGAGTAAATGGAATAAAGTGCCATAGGTCGATTTGTTCTTTTTAAGTGAACGTATCTGACGGGGACCGGAGGGGAGTCTCCCAGCAGAACCTCTGGTTACAGCTAAACTGGGAGAACAGAAAATTGAATTTGAATTGACACTAGAGTCACCTTTTCAGTTTTAGATACCTTGGAGGGAGAGTTAAGTTTTGAAGAAATTGGTGGTGTTGGTGCAACAAGTGAACGAGAAACTAGACCCGTCTTTAAATCTTGAACAATGAAATTAGGAAAGCAACGGGTCACTCAGCAGTTCTTGTACGTGCCAAATTCTCCTAAGCTCCGGTTAAGGAGAGATCTACTGGAGAACTTAAGAGGCAGAAATTAAATTAAAAACTGGAGAGGTTAAAATTTTAATTCCAGAAACTAAACGTATCGAAGCAGTGGCTTTGTTGTTACAGGATGGTTAGCGAAAGCCGAAGATTATACCGGTCAAAGTATAACGCTGTAATTCCAATCGTCTGGACTGGGAAGTTCCCGGTAAATCCAAAAAGCAGAACCTGTGAGAACTGATTTAAAGCCAGGATCGAATCCGGTAAGAATTCAACAATACCCCCTAAAACCGGAAAGTCGGAAAGGGTTAGTATTGATAAGACAAAAATTTTTAAGACGTAAATTGTTAATAGAACGTGAATCCAAATATAACACCCCGACCTTGCCTGTTAAAAGGCTAACGAAAAAGATTATAGATTAGTTCCTCAGAGCAATAAATCAAATAGTACAAGGTATTCATCCGGTAGTAGCAAATCCTTATACTTTGTTAACAACCCTGACAGAGAAACGAGAATGGTTCACAGTGTTAGACTGAAAAGATGCCTTTTTCTGTATTCCCTTGGATGCCAATAGTCAAGAGCTTTTTGCTTTTGAATGGGAAAAGCCTGAGACTGGGAGAAAAACACACTATACGTGGACAGTCTTGCCTCAAGGCTTTAAGAACAGTCTTACCATTTTTGGAAATCCATTGGCACAAGAATGAGAGATTTGGAAGAAAGAAAATAATCAAGAAATCTTGTTGAAATATAGGGATGATCTGTTAATTGTAGCTGAGGTGGAAGAACAATGCACAAAGTTAACTATTAACTTTTTGAACTTTTTGGGAATCGGTGGATATCGAGTGTCAAAAGAAAAAAGCCAAAGAACCCGGAAAGAAGAAACTTATTTGAGTTTTAAAATCCTAAAAGGACAGAGACAATTAGGAGCTGAGAGAAAAGAGGCAATCTGTCATCTCCCCGAACCTAAGACCAAAAAAAATTAATGACGAGCATTTCCGGGAATGGTTGAGTGGTGTCACCTGTAGATTATCAATTGCGGCTTGCTGGTCCGACCTTTATACGAGCAGCTCAAAACCTCAAGCGATGGATTGGACTGATGCCGAGAAAGCCACTTTCAAAGAATCGAAACAGGCTGTAACGGGGGTGCCAGCCCTAGGCCTGCCAGATCTCACAAAGACATTTGAACTTTTTACTCGTGAAAGAAGAGGTATAGCTCTGGGTATCCCGGCCCAATATTTAGGGCCAAGTGGGCGAGCTGTGGCCTACTTCTCGAAGCGATGAGATCACGTGAGTCTGGGATGCTCTGGTCGTCTGAGAGCCGTCGCTGCAACTGTGCTACTGATCCAGGAAGCTCGTAAGTTCACCTGAGGACAAAGGATTACTGTGTGTTTCCCATATGATAACTGTTGTGCTAAAACAGAAAGGGGGGCCTTGGTTATCCCCTAGCAGAATGCTGAAATACCAAGTGGTGTTGCCGGAACAAGATGATGTTTACTTAAAAACTCGTACCACCGTTAACCCTGTTGCGTTTTCAACAACCGATCGAGTTAAAGGAGAACTGGAACGCGACTGCTTGCAGACAATCGAAAGAGTTTACTCCTGCCGACCGGATCTCTGAGATGTGCCACTAGAAGTAACAGATTGGGAACTATATACCGACGGAAGCTGTTTCATCTGTGAAGGAAAACGTTTATCGAGATAGACAATAACTACCGAGGAGGTAATTGCGTGGCGAACTTTGCCTTCGATGATATCTGCCCAAAAGGCTGAATTGATAGCTCTCACTCGAGCTCTGGAACTAAGTCAAGGAAAGCGAGTCAACATTTGGACAGACTCAAAGTATGCTTTCGGAGTAGTACGTGCACATGGAGCGATAACGGAGAGAAAGAGGACTCTTATCTGCACAAGGAGCCGCCATTCAGCATGCAGAACAGATACTGAAATTGTCAGAAGCCGTTCAAAAACCAACAGCAGCCACGATAACGCACTGTAAAGCACATCAGTTGGGTAAGACTGTTCCTAACGCAGGTAACCGACTGGCTGATAAAGCTGCTAAAGAGGCTGCAGAAAAAGGCATCCTAGCACTAGTTCCAGAGAAAAGTATAAAATTGCCTAAAGAAACTCGAAATTAGAACGAAAAAGACGAAGAATTAATTGTTAGATTGCAGGCTAACAAAATGAAACAGGACAGGCTGTAACACCGACAGGTCAAATAACAGTCCCGCCCACAATAATAAGAGAAACTGCCCGAGCTGAACATACCAAAGTATATTGGGGAACAGAAGGTAAAACATGACAAAGATTGTTTAAACGATTATAAGCGGATGTGAAATGTACGTATAAAACGATCCCCAAATCAGTAATAAGATTATCTTTGGAATTATTAAATAAGGAAATTTTTTAGGGGAATATTAGCAAATTGATTTTATAGAATTGCCTTGAAAAGAAGGATATATCCTAGTTTTAGCTGATATCTTCACTGGGTGGCCCGAGGCCTTCCCTTGTCGTACCAACAAAGCGAGAGAAGTAGTCAAAGTCTTGCTCAAAGAGATAATACCAAAATATGGGGTGCCCGTAAGAATGTCACCTGACAATGGCCCTCATTTTATAGCAAAGATTATGAGACAAGTTGAGCAAAGTATTATCTAGAGGTTGAGACTATCACACCCCATATGGACCACAAGCAAGCGGCGGGGGGGGGGGAAGAATGAATGAACTATACCCTTAAGCAACAGTTGAGTAAAATTTGTCAGGAAACCTCACTCACGTGGGTTAAAGCCTTACCGACGGCTCTATTAAGAATCAGAGTATAGCCAGAAGAGAAAGAAAATTTAAGTCATTATGCAATGTTATATGAAAGACCGTATCAAGAGTCCTATGTTCTGCGTACCTTGAGTGCCTTTGGAGATATGTTTTTAAAAGGTGTTATGATTTCTTTAAGCAATTCTTTTCAAGAACTTCGTCAGTATGTCTCCGCAGCTGGACCCTTAGAATTGGACGTAGCAGCGCATCCCTTCCGACCCGGAGATGGAATATATATAAAATCGCTGAGAAGCGGCAAGGACCATATCGAGTCATTTTAACAACACTTACAGCAGTAAAGGTCTGGGAGAAGAACCTTGGCTTCATTATTCAAGAATAAAGAAAGCACCAACAGGAAATTGGAAGTCTAAAGAAACTGGCCCTTTGAAACTGAAAACCTCCTAAGTAAGTTTCACCTTATCTATTTGGGAAAACAATTGTGTAAAGTTTATAATATTGGGGTTGCTATTAGGAGTATTGCCAAGGGCAGTCATCTTTTTGTGTGTTACAGGGTTTAAGTATTTTTTTCGAGGGGTTCTAAATGTAAGGTAAACAAAATGAAACAATTATTGTCTGAGCTATTAATCTTGATATTCACCGTTCTTGTAACTTTGATTAAAAAAAATAAAATCTAGTTTTGCAATTGATTCAAAGTTTTGTAAAGACACAAAATTTAACCTCGGTAACAGCCTGCCTTCCGATTCCAAAGTCAGATGAAAATCTAGTTCCGTGGAGAATACTGACATTGAATTTAACCAAAACTTGAGAAAAGACGTAGAACGATGAGAATCATTTTAGCAAATTAAACTGGATGGATTTAAAAGGCAATTATTTTTTTCAATTTGAAAGAAGGAATTATAGCATTTTGAATAATAACATTACCAAACCATCCACCTCACGGACGAAAAGAATTAATTTATCGCCCTCAGGGAGAAACTTGTACAAACACCCCTTGGGGCTGTCAGTTGCCAAAACCGTAGAGACAAGTGCAAAAAGGAGCTTGGGATCCTATTTAAAATCTAAAACGATGTTTAGAATTTACTGGAGTTCCAGGATCCTTGTTAGATCCACCCAGAGTCAGGACCATCTATGGAAATTTAGATCGGTTTAGACAAACGGAGAAAAATCACACATCCTGAACAGAACGGTATGAAAGTTTATGCTTCCAACTCCTCTGACCCCCAAATCCAAAGACTTTCTCTAGTAGCTAAAGCTCTAAGATGGGGGATGTATTTGTAGAAAGTATAATAACATTTTAAATGATCCTGTGTCCCTTCTTAATAATGGAAAAAAATTAGCTTGGAATTGACTGTATTAAAGGACAGGTGAAAAGTTTAGGGTTAACTGTTTGGGTGAATAGTGATGATACATGATCCACTCACCTTTTCACGAAGGACAAAAGCAAATAATGGACTTTAGACTTAATAACTCTATCCTCTCTCTGGAAGAAATCTCCCTTGTGGCCTCGATGGTGGACCTGGGTAAATCGAAAAGAAGATACCTGGCAATTGCCAAGTCTTAGAAGGAAAATAAGATGGGTATTAAAATCTGTATTTTTACCCCAGTTAACAACTCTTCAAAATAAGATGACTCTTGACACCTTTCATTCCATAAACGAAGCGCCTGCTTCTTAACTTCCCATGGGTGTTCAGGAGTTTGATTGCGGCTTTCGGTCCCACAGCTGCGGGCCGGGGCTGGAGGAGCCCCAGGTGCGGGCAGTGAGGCTGATGGCGACGGCCCCTCCCTGGAAAGGGGGGGGGCTGCCGGGGGAGGGGCCGCGGCGGGGCCGGTGGGAGCCCAGGCAGGAGCGGAGCAGTGGCCGGGCTGCGGCTGCCCCTCGGGAGAAGGTGAGCGGGGCCAGGCGCCCCTCGGACTGCGAACGTCCCAGGCGGGGGTGGCCCGGGGGAGGTGGGGGCCGCCCGTGCTGAGGCCGGGGGGGGGGGGGGCTGGGGCCTCACAGGGGGGCTGGGAGCACGTCGGGCCGAGGGGGGGGGGGGGGGGGCGCGGGCCCCGTGGCGGGGCTGCGCAATCGCCCGGCGGGTCCCGGGGAAAACCCCGAGGAGGACGGCGGGGTCCGTGTCGGACGCACGGAGCGGCAGCGGGGGGGGGGGGGGGGGGGGGGCCGCGCCGTGGCGGAGCGGCGGCGGCGGGCGCTGCCCCGAGCCGGCAGCCGG